>NC_135785.1:14910000-16110000 GCF_051106095.1 Pogona vitticeps | reverse complement strand
AAGCACATGGACCAGAGTGGTGAGGGCTCCACCACCAAGATAGGGACGCAGCAGGGCAATCTGCCACAGATGGTAATAGGTGGAGCGGACCGCTGACGCCACCTGGGTTTCCATGGTGAGCGTCGGATCCCTAAGCTACAAACCTCACTCTTCGCGGTGAGTCACTCTCCCCCAAAAGAGAGGGAGTTTCCCAAGCCACTAATGGAGGGGCCACCCACCCTCAAGACCTCTGTCTTGTCCGGGTTCATTCATCAAGCACTACAGATTGGACGTTCAGCAGAAATCTGATGTTCTCTTTGGATGTGCTGTGTTATCCTCTATCTTGGTGTGACACCGTCCTCTGGATAAGACAGCTTGTTAGTGTGATTCACAGAGGCCATGAAAAAGAACGACAGGTTACTCACCTGTAATTGTAGTTCTTCGAGTGGGCCTCTGTGATTCACACATCCCAAACCCAACCTCCCCACTATCACGCCCTCCATGCTTGTTTTTTGTGGCGGTTGACCTAACTGAAGGGAGAGTCTTGGCGCCAAGGTACATATACTGAAGGGGATGAGTCTACACTAATGTGTTTTTTTGCTACCGCAGAAGCTCTAGAATATTCCGACAAGGCTCAGCGCATGTGCGGATTACTCAGGGTGTGAATCACAAAAGCCCACTTGAAGAACTATAATTATAGGTGAGTAACCTGTCGTTACTCTTATTCTTTGATTGTCTGTTACCAGAGTGTTTTTATAAAACAACTGACTGCTATGACTAAGAAGAAGCTTGTTCCCATAAGCACCAACATTTCCACTCTGCCGCCATCTGAAAGTTTTCCTTCTTTTATGTAGGCTCTTCCTTTGCTGCAGATAAGGGAAGGCTGCTCTGTCCTCCTCCAAACAAAAAGGAGCTGTTAACACATTTCTCTTTCCTGCTCAGGCGGAAAGGAAGAGAGAAGTACAAGCTATATTGCATACATTGCATGCATTTTTTAAAAAGTTTCTTCACAGGGTTAGTAAGCATTAAACCTGTTTTCTGGTAAGAGAAGGTAGCCCCATGTGATGTGTAGCCCTGAGACTTGCTCATTCTTATTCAGCAAATATTTCAGGATACTCACAGCTGGGAAGGAGAGGGAGTACAGCCATGTGGACTCATAAGGAAAGAAATTCGGAGCAGGTGGTTTGAGGTACATTCATTAATGAACTGCAGAAAATCCTGCTGGAAATTAAAATTGAAAAACTGTGGATAGGTAGGGCCAACGGGGAAAATGAATAAAGTTGGCTTGGAGCCAACCTTCCCTCTCTGGTTCCACGACTCTGCAGATTTTGGGTAATTTCAGATGCTAGATCAGGCAAATCTTTTTCCAAATGCTAGGCTCAAGTTGAAGTTCCGTGCCTTATGGGTCTTTATCGTGAACCTTTCCAACCCCCCCCCCCCAAGACTTCTTTCAGTTTGCCTGCTTATGTAAGGGGGCCCAGGCACCCGCCTGCTTTTCTTTCACTTTCCCAGCAGTGGGCTTTTCAGTCCCTCCTGTTCTCTTAACACCTACTTCTCACAAACGAGGCAAACTCTGTCATGGCGTTCAGTTTTTGTTTTCTATGGTTTTCCTTTCAGAAAGTTAGGGGTTTCTGTAACATTTCCACTCATTTTAAATATTAATATTATTATATAATAATAAATTTTGAAAGAGTTTGGATGAGTTGTTTTAAAACTGGCCCAAATTGTCCAGGTTTGATCATTCCCTCATAGACTTTCTTCTCAGCTGGTGCAATGTGGCCTCAGCTTTACATCAGAGGGGGGAGGAAAGCCTCTTAAACCAGGGGTTCAAAAAGTGTGTGCCATGCCTAGCACCCTGCTCCCTGGTACGCCATCAAGCCAGCCAGGAGCAATGCAAAAGCTTCTCTTTGTTTTTTCACCAAGCTGACAGTTGTGGTGGTCCTTCTGTTGTTGCTCTTTTGGCTCCATTTCTGCCTCCTTTGGGCATCTTTGCTCTGCCCCACACCCCTCGCCACTCCTCCTGCTGTGATGCCGCCACTGACGGGAACCACTAGCACTTCGGGAAACACTGCTTTAAAATAAAGAGACAATAAATGACAACCGTAAATATGTAAGCGGGATCCATAGCGGAGATCAATTCAACCTTCCGTGTGCCACAACCGTATGAACTTCTAGGTGTACACATTTCAGAGCATCTGATTCTTCTAAGCTTTTTTTTAACAAGCTCTATCCTGTCCTTCTCTTTTCACATATAGGCCCCTATTGACAACGGTTCAAAAATCACCAGCTACCTGTTAGAATGGGATGAGGTAAGTGATACTACTCGGTAAAATGTGTATTCTTGCTTTATAATAAAATAATAACCATGCGGCCATAAGTCAGTCTTGATTTATAGCTACCCTTTTCCAGTAGAGAATATGCAGAAGTAGTTTATTGTTCTCTTCCTCTGGGGGTGCCCTGGGACTGTACAGCTTGCCCAAGGCCACAGAGGCTAGCTCTGCTCCTGGGAGGCACAGTGAGGAATCAAACTCCCAAACTCTGGATCTGCAGCCAGATATCCATCCATGGGGGGGGATATTAAATCAAAATTGTTTCCAAATATATTATTGTTGTTTAGTTGCTAAGTCATGTCTGACTCTTCGTGATCCCACGGACTACAGCACGCCAGGCCTTCCTGTCTTCACTGTCTACCCGAGTTTGGTCAAATTCATGTTGGTAGCTTCAATGACACTGTCCAACCATCAGATCGTCTGTCGTCCCCTTCTCCTCCTGCCTTCTCACTTTCCCAACATCCGGGTATTTTCCATGGAGTCCACTTTCTGCCACCAGAGTGGTATCATCTGCATATTTGAGGTTGTTAATATTTCTTCTGGCAATCTTGATTTCGGTTTGGGATTCCTCCAGTCCAGCCTTTTGCATGATGTATTCTGCATATAAGTTAAATAAGCAGGGAGACAATATACAGCCTTGTCATACTCCTTTCCCAATTTTGAACCAATCAGTTGTTCCATATCCAGTTCTAAATGTTGCTTCCTGTCCCACATATAGGTTTCTCAGGAGATAGATAAGGTGGTCAGGCACTCCCGCTCCTTTAAGAACTTGCCATAGTTTTCTGTGGTCCACACAGTCAAAGGCTTTTGCACAGTCAATGAAGCAGAAGTAGATGTTTTTCTGGAACTCTCCATAATCCAGCGCATGTTAGCAATTTGGTCTCTAGTTCCTTTTCCCCTTCGAAACCCATCTTTTACTTCTGGGAGTTCTCAGTCCACATACTGCTGAAGCCTTACTTGTAGGATTTTGGGCATAACCTTGCTAGCATGTGAAATGAGTGCAATTGTACGGTAGTTGGAGCATTCTTTGGCACTGCCCTAATTTGGGATTGGGATGTAGACTGATATTTTCCAATCCTCTGGCCACTGCTGAGTTTTCCAAAAAATATGCCAAAAGACGACCTTAACGGCATCGCCTTTTAAGATTTTAAATAGTTCAGCTGGAATGCCATCACCTCCACTGACCTTGTTAGCCATGCTTTTTAAGGCCCACTTGACTTCACTCTCCAGGATGTCTGGCTCTTGACGAAACTCAGCCTTTGCCCTGCTTCGCTTTGAACTCCAAGGCCAAACTTACCTGTTGTTTCTTTTATCTCTTGACTCCCTACTTTAGCATCCCAATCCCCTATAATGAGAAGAACATCTTTTTTGGCATGAGTTTTAGAAGCCTGTAAGTCTTCATAGAATTGGTCAATTTCAGCTTCTTCAGCATTGGTGGCTGGCGTATAAACTTGGATTACTGTGATGTTGAAAGGTCTGTCTTGGATTCGTATTGAAATCATTCTATCATTTTTGAGATTATATCCCAATACAGCTTTTCCCACTCTTTTGTTGACTATGAGGGCTACTCCATTCCTTCTACGGGATTCTTGCCCACAATAGTAGATATGATAATCATCTGAATTGAATTCACCCATTCCTGTCCATTTTAGTTCACTGATGCTCAGGATGTCAATGTTTATTCTTGCCATCTCCTGTACGGCCGCCTCCAGCTTCCCAAAGTTCATAGGTCTTACATTCCAGGTTCCTATGCAGTATTTTTCTTTGCAGCATTCCTTTCACTTCCAGGCACGTCCACAGCTGAGCGTCCTTTTGGCTTTGGCCCAACCACTTCATTAGCTCTGGAGCTACTTGTACTTGTCCTCTACTCTTCCTCAGTAACATGTTGGATGCCTTCAGACCTGAGGGGCCCATCTTCCAGCATCATATTCTTTAGCCTTTTGTTTCTGATCATGGGGTATTCTTGGCAGAGATACTGGAGTGGCTTGCCAGTTCCTGCTCCAGGTGGATTGCGTTTGGTCGGAACTATCCACTATGACCTGTCTGTCTTGGGTGTCCCTGCAGGGCATAGCTCATAGCTTCCCTGACTTACTCAAACCCCTTCGCCACGACAAGGCAGCAATCCGTGAAGGGGATTGAAACAATAATGATACTCATGTCCAGAGAAATAGCAGGATTCTGGCCACTGCATGTATTCCCCATCCCCCCTACCAAGATTTTGTTCCTGTTTCTCCTAGGACAAACCTCTATTAGATTGTGTGAAGCAACACACAATCTAATAGAGGCTTGGCGTAGGAGAATCCTGGTAATGTTTCCTTTAAAGTAAGGCTATAGTATTTTGTGGACAAGGAATTTCTTATTTATTTGTTGCAATCTTTTATCTGCATTTTAAATGACAAAAAAATCTCCCAAGGTGGCAAACTAATAACATCATTAAAAACACACGCACAATAAGCAGTAACAGTATGTCTTCAATGTGTTCAGTTACCGAGATCCATGACGTTAGATGTTTAATGATAGATTGTCCTGTATAGCAGTGGTCCCCAACCTTGGGCCTCCAGATGTTCTTGGACTACAACTCCCAGAAGTCTTCACCACCACCTCTGCTGGCCAGGATATCTGGAAGTCCAAGAACATCTGGAGGCCCAAGGTTGGGGACCGCTGCTGTACAGGATGTGAAAGCCTAGCTGAAGAAGGTTGGAAATCTTTCCCCCCCTGTTATTCTATTGGTAAAGGTTTTGTGGATAGTTCACCTGTGCCCCTTTCTCTATGTCTAAGGTTATGACTTCACTGCCAATTCAGAGTGATTCAACTTCACTGCGGTTTGATTCTCAGCCTTTCTTCTGTTTCTGTTCACACAGGGGACATGGATCCTTACAGTGTGATCCACATTTCAATCCACAGACATGCACCCCTTTCTCCCTCCCTCCCTCCTTCCATACATTTCCATGTTCTTGCCTCTGCCAATCTTTTTATGGTTTGCTTTTAAAAAATATTTTCAGTGTAAACTAGTACCGTGTGTTCCCAAAAATAAGACAGGGTTTTATATTAATTGTTGCCCCAAAAAACGCATTAGGGCTTATTTTCAGGGGATGTTTTATTTTACAGTCATGTCATCTTCTGGTTGCTGCACAGTTCTGCACATTGGTGGAAGGCGAGGTTTCATTTAACTAGGAATTATTTGGGGGGTAGGGCTTATATTACGAGCATCCTGAAAAATCATACTAGGGCTTATTTTAAGGTTAGATCTTATTTTCGGGGAAACAGGATTCAATGCAATGAATCAGTGCTGAACTTGCTTATTCAAATAAATAAAAAAAATCAGGGATGCTCAGGACAGATCGCAAGGGTGGGTATTCCCATGGTGTCTAAATATCAGGCCCCAAGAGTTCAGCTGATTCAAATTGATGTTTGCATCATGTGATCAGTAAAAAAGTTACGAATTCATCCATTTTATAACTGTAGTAAATCCCACGGTGCATGAGCGTATAGTTGCAACCCTTAGATAGTGGAAGAAAGATGTGTCTCTCTCTGCTTGTGTAAATGTGTGTAGCAGATACAAGTGACTCTGCATAGATACACACTTTGTCCTTTCTGCATCCACAGTTTCTGTACTTATAGCTCCCTGTAGCTGTTTCTCCCTGGCAGAGATCCAAATGTTTTTTGGAAAAACATGCATATGAGATGCTGCACAGGGAAAACCACTGGTGGATGTCTGGTGATCTGGAATTGCAAATTAACTGCTTTTAAAGTCCAGTGGATACTTCATTATTTATTATAACAGAATCAGAGTACAATATTGTGCATTTCCAATTAGTTAGTCCTTGGAATACTGATCTTACAAAGGTAATAGGCAATATTTAGTGACAGATATTATGACTTCAGAGAAAAATGAGAAAAAGAGGATGCCCCTGACCTTGGTAAATTATCATAATTTATTTTCATTCCCTCTGAAATGGGATGTACATTGCAAGGCAATTATAAGCCAATCTTTTTCAACATGACATAAAATAGAAAAAGTAATCTGTAAAGCAGCAGAGAATTCTATGAAATCTGTAAGGTTCATGGACCTGCTTGGTTCAAATTCTCCTGAACAGCAACAGGTACTCAAATGTCTGTTATTTTGAGAGCAGGAAGATTTCCAAGCAATTAATGCCTAGCTAATTAAAAATATCAGCTGGGTCTCTGATGTGATTTCATGTGGAACATGAAATATAATCTATTGTAAGACATTTAAAATAGAAGCCAATTCAAAGTTAGCCTTAGAAATATGAAATGTCAGTTGTGGTAGCAAATGTATGTGTGTATGGACTAGCTTTTTCTAAGTAATGAAATTAAAGAGGTCATCTTTAGTTTGGGTTCCTTTGAGGAGAAAGGTGGGGTAAAAATATTTTTCAATAAATTAAATAAATAAATCTGAAAAAGCTGCTTGAGCCTTGAGCAAACCACTCAAGGAGCTGGTTTGTCTGGCAAAATATTCTTTTGTTGTATTTGTGTGTGAATTTACTTGTTCTCCATTGTATTATTCAATTGATGATTTTTGTAAAAAAAAATTATTGTGTATGTATATTCAAATAAACATGGCAATCTGGTCTCAGTGAGTCTGGCAACCAGTCAGTTAAATGTTGCAAAGGTTTGGCAAGGAGCATTAATTAAACCACTTTCACCTCTAAAATGCAGGGTTTGCAAAAGTCACTTTTATGGTACTACAACTCCCAGATTGCCCATCACCCTTTCTTGTCAAGACCCATTTCACAGGGTTATTGCAAGTTAAACGTGTGGAGAGAAAGGAATGATGTACAACTTGAACTCATTGAAGGAAAGACAGGATATAACTGTAACCAACTCACTAACAAATAAATAAGGCAGCCAGAGAGCCGATAAAGAACAAAGGGACCAGATCCATACTGATTGGGGGTTCTCTACTGCCCCACTCCCTTTGCCATTGTCTTAATCATCTGACTCTTATAGTTTGGTATAAATGTTATATATTGCTCTTCTATAGAGCTGAAGTTTTGAGTGTTCTGAAAAAAAAACACAATTTCTTCTAAATGAGAAGCAACATATTTATTAATTTAAAATATTTTTACCCCACCTTTCTCCTTAAGTACTTAAGGTGGCTTACATGGTAAAAAGACAGTATGTAAAGCTAACAACAGTAAGTATACAAATACTAAAAGGATCAAACAAATACCACTCTAAAAATGATAAACAAAAGCAACATCAAAATACATTCAAAGCAGTAAGGCACAACAATACATTTAAAAAAAATCTCACTCAGGGAGCCTAACACTCAGGGAAAGCTTGCCTGAAGAGAAAGGACTTTGCCTGCTTGCGGAAGGACAGTAAAGATGGGGCCAGGCTAGCTTCCTGTAGGAGGGAGTTCCAAAGTCTTGGGGCAGCAACAGAGAAGGCTCTCTCCTGGGTCCCCATCAGACACATCTATGAAACTGGCAAGACCGAGAGAAAGGCCTCTCCTGATGATCTTAACACCCAAGAAAGGAGTTGCAGTCCTTGAGGTAGCTTGGACACAAGCCATTTAGGATTGAATTGGTTATTGTGCCCAGAAATGAATTGTCAGACAGAGGAACTGCGGTAAGGGAGGGGGGGGTTATGTGTTCCCTGTAATCAGCACCTATCAGAATCTGGTTGGTGTGTTTTGGACCTTTTGAAGTTTCCTAATGCTTTTCACATGTAGCCTCACTAGAGCACATTACAGTTATGCAGCTGGGATTACTGTTTCAGACAATCTCCCAGCTTTGTACGCAGAAAGAATGTTAAATTACCTTTTTGGCATAGGTAACTTAATGCATCTAGCTTAATTCACCTCAGGCTTACAAAGACCTGGGGTTTTGCTTCATGTTATCCCATTTAATCCAGGATCTGAATCTGAAATTGAATTTTGTATGTTAGATCATTTGTTAACAGTTTTGGTTTGAGATATACAGATATGTAGGAAGTGCCGTGTGTGTATGTGCCTCTAACAATGATGACAGGCAGAAAATCAAACATTTGCGCTCTTAAGAAAAAGCCCCTTATATGAATTTGTATAAGTCATATGCTTTCCTCTTTCAGGGAAAAAGGAGCAATGTTTTCAGAGAATGTTACTTTGGGAGCCAAAAACATTACAAGGTGACAAAGCTCTGTCCAGCTGTGGGCTACACATTCCGATTAGCAGCTCAGAATGACATAGGCATTAGGTAAGTCCTTGCTTCATACAGACTCCGTTAACAAGCATCCAGCTGGGTCAGAGCAAAGGCCTGCCTAGTCCAGCATCCTGTTTGTCACAGCAGGCAGATTTGTGTGTTTGCAGAGATGTTTATACAGTGGTGCCTCACTTAACAATTGCCCAGCATTATGACGAAATTGCTCTACGATGATCTCTAAACGATGGTTAAATAGGGTTTTTTCGCTTTGCAATAATCAGTTCCCTGCTTCGGGAACCGATTCTTCACAAAACGATTTTTAACAGCTGGTCGGCGGTTTCAAAATAGCTGCCGGGTGCTTAAAATGGCCCCCTGCTGTGTTTAGGGACAGATTCCTTGCTATACAGGCAGCGAAAATGGCCGCCGTATGGAGGATCTTCACTGGATGGTGAATTTTTACCCCATTGGAATGGATTGAATGGGTTTCAATGCATTTCAATGGGGTTCTTAATTTCGTTTTACAATGTTTTCACTAAACGGCGATTTTCCTGGAAGGGATTATCGTCGTTAAGTGAGGCACCACTGTACCTGCATTTTGGCATTGAATTCACAGCTGAAAATAAAAGTGCATCAGTTAGGGTTAAACAGGGATTATTAAGAGGAAGCAAAGCATAGCTCAGCTCAAGTTCCGGGATGGTACTTGGTGAAACAACTAAGTAGTGCCAAAGTATTAAAATAAGATTCCAGAAGTAATGCAGATGTAATTCAGGCAGAGAAGCAGCCAGACCTCTGAGGATTAACAGCTAATATAAAGGATATATATTGATCTAGAATTCCTTCTAGGTAGCCAAAGGACAGGAATGTTTGACTGGTTCTGCAGCTTCCTTGTCATTTGGGATACCAGATAAAACTAGCTGTTATAGAACTGAGGCTCTGGACCAACATTCTCCAGACAACAACAACTCCGATTTTTTTTGTTCTGTCTTTAATTTGCAAAATACCTCTGCTCTGAAGAAAGCAGTACTGTCACCTTCATCTGCCCTGTTATCTAATGAAGGTTCAATCTGAGGTGAAACAAGCAGAGCCCTATATCTGCACCACCGCCTATTACTATGATTTTGTGCATAATTTAGAATACATATAATGTGCATGTAGAAAGCAAAATTTATGTGGGCTGGGGAGGTTGCTACTTGATGAACACATCACCAAGACACTCAGTATTTCCTGTTGTGTTCTTGGCCTCTGGGTCACCCTTTGTTTTTCCTGCTGCTCTTACAGTGGCTTTAGCCAAGAAGTTGTCTGCTACACATCAGGAAATATTCCTCAGACCCCTTCGGCACCACGGCTCGTCCGGGCTGGAGTCACATGGATCACCTTACAGTGGAATAAAGCAGAAGGTTGCACACCAGAAGAAGTAATTTCATACACTCTGGAAATGCAGGAGGATGATAATGTAAGTTCCCAATGAAGACATCTGGATCCAGAAACATCTGGAGCTAACAGGAATTGTAGGAGTTCATCCTGCCTTTTTTTTTTCATATGTGTCCGAAAGAGGAGTCAGTCATTGGAGGAAGGGACCCATCAGATTTCCCTTTCTCTTCAGCCCCTGAAAAGTGCACAGAGCTCTTTGATGATATTTACCACTCCTTATATCTTCGCTATGTAAGAAAATTTACAAGGCAGGAGTGAAGCAAATTGCCCAAATCTTCAGCAAAAGTCTACCTATCATTTAGCAGCTCATGAACTCAAGGCTCGGTGAGAAAGGAGAACACTCCACAGAGGACTGGAGGGGCAGAAAACAAAAAAGTAGACGGGGTAGAATAAGAATGGAGTATTCTGGACCAAGGCATGGCCCTTGACTGGAAGTAGCGTTGAAGAAGACCTTGCTCTGTACTGCAGTGTTTGGTTGGAGGTATCATGTAGCTGTTTTAAGATCCGTACCTCTGGACATTCCTGTGATTATTCTAGCTTGAAGGGAAAGGGGTTGAGTTTTCATCCTCTTTATTATTTAGTAGAGCAGCAGTTGAAGAGACTCAAAGCCCCATTATGACTAAGGGTATGTCATAACTCAGCTATATTTATTAAACTTAGTGATTTTTAAAAATGTTTTTAAATTTGTTTTTACTTTTGTTTTTAGTATTGATATATGCATAATTGCTAGGTTATAGTTCTATGAAATATTTATGATATTTTAAAGCTGTTGACTTTTGTATAGTTTTAATTGTTCTGAGCCACCTTCAGTCCCCTAAGAGGGGGAAAGTGGTATACAAATAACAGCAACAATAACGATAGCAGTAGCAGTAACTAGCACGACAAGAACATTTGCGTTGCTTTTATGAAAGAGTTTTCTGAACCCATGGTAAACAGAGGTTTAAATTAACAAAATTTCATCTGACCCAGAATACTTAATCTGTGAACCAAAGTCTTGCCTGTCAAACATGCCAAGGTGAAATGCCGTGCTTTGGCTTTTCTATATAAAACCTTTAAAAATGGATAAAATCTTGCTATGATATTACATAGCATCCAGTATTGAAGGGGTCCCAAGGTAGTTCTGTGCCTTTCCCAAAAAAAATGAGACAATTTGTGTCCCAGCCCCAGATACATGCAGTCAGATCACTAAAAGCTGTTCTGAGCACTCTGGAGCTTACAGTGATGTGTTGACACTCTGTATTATAGTTCCCTTTCATTAGTAATTTTCCCTGGAAAGCAATTCTCAATTAACTTGCAGGTGTGCGATTGTGATGACACCCAGATGTGTAAGGAGTGTCATCCACTCACAGCTCTGTGAGTTAATGGGGGAAAATGGGTCTCCCCAATTTATGCAGTTGATTGCAATCTCATTCTGGCATTTTACTGCAGTATAACCAACAGTGCACAACTACACTGGGGAAATCTGTTCTGAAACCGTGGAAAGGCCTGTAGCACAAAGCATCCAAGAGAAGTTCTTTCTGCCCATTTTAGTGCATCAGGATGAGTACTGTACAGGCCTCTGTGAACCATCTGCTCCAATGGAATCTTTTCACCTAGCACAAAAACAAGCAGTTACACCCAGATGACAGCTTGTGTCTGTTTGCTTTGCTGGCATGTTGCCCTGATTTTTCCCATTGTGCTGGAGTGGGGGGGACAGACCATAATTTATTATTTCCATACTTGATGGTGCTGTAGCTCATGCTGTTGATCCAGAGATGTGATATATTCTGCAATTATTCTGCTGTCCGCCCTGCTTTCCCACCCAAATATTTGGACTTGCTTCATTTTCTTGGCAAAAGTCTACATGTTTATAAAGATCATAATTACATGTTAAAGGAGGTGCATATTTCCTTGCTATTATGTTTTCTTCCCAAGCAAGCAATTCCTTTTAAAACTCTGTGCTTGAGCAATACGTGGTAAATAAAGTCTGTGTTGACTTCCAACTGACTTTCCAATTCTCCTATCACAAAGCAAAAGCAAGCTAATTTGCTTCTAATGACAGGCTCACTAGCGTGTCTAGTTTGAGCCAAGCCTTCTCCTCCTCTGTGCACTTGGGAAACAAGTGAGAGCCTCTCTCAAAATGAAAATTCATTGTGCTGTGCTTGAGATGTCATTTCTCGGCACAAGAGGGAGCCAGTTTGCCTCTCAGAGTAAAGGGATATCCTTAAAACTGCAAGATGGGCTTTAGAGGAAACTAGGTTTAGAGGAAACCTAGCTCTGTGCTACACATGCAGAGCCCCCATCACTGTATAGAACAATTGCATGTTGGCTTGGTGGTAGCGAAATCAGTTGGAATTAAAACCAGAGTAGTCCAGGACAAAGATGACAAGTGGCAAAGACAGTTTTAATAGGTGTGCTCGATTTTAGTTCTAAGGTTGCCAGCTTAAGTTTGCCAAGGTTTTTCCTGGAGCTTATAAAAGTTTTTTTTTAGACTACAGTTCTCAGAATTTCTCTACCTACATGAAACTGGGGGAATTAGGAAGCTGAAATCCTAAAAGTAACTGTTCCCCCCCCCCTTTGAATGGCCATCCAGCTGGCTCACTTGGGACACCAAGCTGTGGTTTGATAGCTCATGTCCAAACCTTAGATCTATGCATTCCTTTCCCTAACCCCTGCTGAGCCTTTAACTACTGCACAGATGCCGTTATGGGCCTGAAAATAAATGTGACTCAGAACATTTCGAAAGAGATTTAAAGGGGAAAAAGTTTTTGACTGCAGAGAGATAATAACCCATTTGCATTATACAATAGCAGCTCCTAATGTCTGAATAGAAGTGGTGCATTATTGCTATGGCAGTGCGAAACTGTTGAGAGTGGTCCTTAACTTGTTTGATTTTGTTCTTTAACTTCTATTCTTGTTTTTACCCTAGGATAGTGTATTTCACCCAAAGTACACTGGAGAAGATCATACCTGTACTGTGAAAAATCTTAAAAGAAGCACACAATATAAATTTAGGGTAGGTTCTGCTTTTTCCTTTGCATGCCCTTGACCGTTGCAGGAGGACTCCAAATATTGTGGTGCTCTGTCGCACGTTTTGTGTTACCATACAGGAGAGAAGGGAAGTAAGACCTGAGACGAAGCTGCATTTTTGGCCATCAGGCATACATGGAACTCTGCCCTAAAAATTCTAAAGTGATTATCAGTGATTATGAAATATTTCTGGTTAGCGTTGTGATAATTCCTAATTGTTGGGTAGACAGTATTATCACTGAAGTAAAATGTTTTGGTATCATGATTAGAAAATGTAAAAATCTGCTGTAAGGGGCCTAGTTTGGAGGAAACAAGAAATTTGTGTTAGGTAGGCATAACAGGTCAGCCAACTAAAAACACCTCCCCAAATTATGTAATGCAAACTAAGTAGTAATATTACTCCATCTGAAGTTATCAGTTGACTGTAGAATTGTTGACATGAGAAATAGAAAGGTAGTAAGGAGAGTTAAGGAGAGTTAGTAAGGGAGTTAAGGAGAGTTAGTAAGGAGTTAAGGAGAGTTAGTAAGGGAGCTGTGCTTGGGGGCCATTTTAGTTGGTGAGTTCTTCCTGGTAGGCTGACCCTTTGACCACATGGTCTGAGGGGGCGGGGCTTTGGCTTTAAATTAGTGCCTGCAGAAGCTCTAAGCCCCTTTCCTGAAGAGGAAGCAGAGGCAGGAGAGAGCTGTGCTTGGGGGCCATTTTAGTTGGTGAGTTCTTCCTGGTAGGCTGACCCTTTGACCACATGGTCTGAGGGGGCGGGGCTTTGGCTTTAAATTAGTGCCTGCAGAAGCTCTAAGCCCCTTTCCTGAAGAGGAAGCAGAGGCAGGAGGGAGCTGTGCTTGGGGGCCATTTTAGTTGGTGAGTTCTTCCTGGTAGGCTGACCCTTTGACCACATGGTCTGAGGGGGCGGGGCTTTGGCTTTAAATTAGTGCCTGCAGAAGCTCTAAGCCCCTTTCCTGAAGAGGAAGCAGAGGCAGGAGAGAGCTGTGCTTGGGGGCCATTTTAGTTGGTGAGTTCTTCCTGGTAGGCTGACCCTTTGACCACATGGTCTGAGGGGGCGGGGCTTTGGCTTTAAATTAGTGCCTGCAGAAGCTCTAAGCCCCTTTCCTGAAGAGGAAGCAGAGGCAGGAGGGAGCTGTGCTTGGGGGCCATTTTAGTTGGTGAGTTCTTCCTGGTAGGCTGACCCTTTGACCACATGGTCTGAGGGGGCGGGGCTTTGGCTTTAAATTAGTGCCTGCAGAAGCTCTAAGCCCCTTTCCTGAAGAGGAAGCAGAGGCAGGAGAGAGCTGTGCTTGGGGGCCATTTTAGTTGGTGAGTTCTTCCTGGTAGGCTGACCCTTTGACCACATGGTCTGAGGGGGCGGGGCTTTGGCTTTAAATTAGTGCCTGCAGAAGCTCTAAGCCCCTTTCCTGAAGAGGAAGCAGAGGCAGGAGGGAGCTGTGCTTGGGGGCCATTTTAGTTGGTGAGTTCTTCCTGGTAGGCTGACCCTTTGACCACATGGTCTGAGGGGGCGGGGCTTTGGCTTTAAATTAGTGCCTGCAGAAGCGCGCGCCTAACGGCGCGCGAAATCCTCTCACTCTATTTTTTTACTTTAATCTGCTAAATAGGATAGCCAAATAGTATTTCTTACACCTGGCGGCAGGAATGTTTCAGGAGTAGGATCATACTTCCACACTATTAGGGAGCAGGCCGGGTAGGTGGGACTCGTCAGCCATGTAAGGCAGCCCATCTAGGAGAAGGAAAACTCTGATTTCAAACCTCCACTGCCTTGTGGCTATATCCACTCATGGAAAAGGCTTCAGGAGATAACCTCGAGGCAAAATCCGGAGCCGGAGTCCCGTAGACAGTTCGTGTTGTTCTGCCAACTCCTGCGACGTCGCTGGAACCAGTTGTATTGGCTCTTGCCTCTCCATTGGACTATTTCAGTGACGTGGAGAGGGGGGATTTTCTGCTTGGGTAACAGCCTATCCTCCATATTATTCTACCCAGGCTTCGTGCTCTGGAGAGGACACTCCAGCTTTGCATACAGTGTCGAAATAACACAGGAACTAGCAGTTACTGGTTATATGATTTGCTCGATTGGCACAGAGCATGATGCCAGGGACTACTTCTGATGGTCAGAGAGCCGAAAAACAGATCAATAACCATGCACCACGCAACAATCAAAAGAAAACATCTGCCCTAAAGTTGGGAACCTGGAATGTTCGGACAATGACCCCTGGCTTTTCTGACAACCTGCAGGAAATAGACGACGTGCGCAAGACAGCTGTTATCGACATTGAACTGAGTAGACTGCGGATGGACATTGTTGCCCTGCAAGAGACGAGATTGCCAGACATGGGATCTGTCAAAGAAAAAAACTTCTCATTCTTCTGGCAGGGAAAACCATTGAACGAGACCAGGGAATATGGTGTTGGCTTTGCGGTCAGAAATACTCTGCTGAGATCCATTGTTCCACCTACTGTGGGGAGTGAAAGAATCCTGTCTCTGCAGCTCCACTCATCAGCGGGACTGGTCACCCTCATCAGTGCATATGCACCAACACTGTCATCCACAACAGAAGTCAAAGACAAATTCTATGACGATTTGGCAGCTACTATCAAAAAGGTCCCTGAGAGAGAGCCGCTGTTCATTCTCGGAGACTTTAATGCTAGAGTTGGTGCTGATCACAACTCTTGGCCCACCTGTCTAGGCCGTTTTGGCATTGGGAAGATGAATGAAAATGGCCAACGTTTGCTGGAGTTTTGCTGTTATTATGGTCTTTGTGTCACCAACACATTCTTTAATACAAAGCCTCAACACAAAGTTTCCTGGAGACATCCAAGATCGAAGCATTGGCATCAGCTTGATTTGATTCTCACTAGACGTTCTAGCTTATCTAGTATTACGATCACACACAGTTACCAGAGTGCTGATTGTGACACTGATCATTCCCTGGTGTGTAGCAGAATAAAACTGCAAACAAAGAGATTGTATCACACTAAAAAGGAAGGAAAACCACGTATAGATATCAGCAAGATTCGCAATCAAAGAAAAGTGGAGGAATTTGCCCAAGCGCTTCAGGAAACCCTTCCAGGCCCGGCTGATGCGAATGCACCTGAACGATGGGAACACTTCAAGAACGCTGTTTATAACACTGCCTTGTCCACATTTGGCAAGAAGACCAAAAAGACGGCTGACTGGTTCGAAGCCCATTCAGAGGAGCTGATTCCAGCCATCGAGGATAAGAGGAGAGCTCTAGCAGCATACAAAGCCTGTCCTAGTGAGTACAACTTGCAGGCTCTTCGAGCTGCTCGTAGCCAAGTCCAACAGACTGCCAGGAGATGTTCCAATGATTATTGGCTTCAGCTCTGCTCTCAGATACAGATAGCAGCGGACACAGGTAACATCAAGGGAATGTATGATGGTATCAAGCAGGCTTTAGGTCCAATACAGAAGAAATCTGCTCCCTTGAAGTCTACTACAGGCGTGATCATCCAGGATCGAGCACAGCAGATGGAACGCTGGGTACAGCACTACTCTGAGCTATATTCTAAAGAGAATGTAGTAACGGAAGAGGCACTAAATAACATTGAGTGCCTGCCTCTCTTGGAAGAGCTGGACAGTGAACCAACTTTAGCAGAAATAAAAGCAGCCTTGGATTCCCTTGCCTCTGGCAAGGCACCTGGAAAGGACAACATCCCCATTGAAGTTTTGAAGTGTTGTAAAGAGATCATCACCACTGAGCTGTATGAACTCTTTTCTCTTTGCTGGAGAGAAGGTGGAGTACCACAGGACATGAAGGACGCAAACATCGTCACATTGTATAAGAACAAAGGCGACAGGGGCGACTGCAATAACTACCGTGGTATCTCTCTTCTCAGCGTTGTAGGGAAGCTGCTGGCCCGTGTTGTGCTGAAGAGACTTCAGGTGCTTGCAGACAGAGTGTATCCAGAATCACAGTGTGGTTTTCGAGCTAACAGATCCACCACTGACATGGTATTCTCCCTCCGACAGCTGCAGGAGAAATGCAGGGAACAACAACAGCCACTCTTTGTGGCCTTCATAGATCTCACAAAGGCCTTTGACTTGGTTAGCAGGGACGGACTTTTTAAAATACTTCCCAAGATTGGATGTCCACCTCAACTCCTTAATATCATCAGGTCCTTTCATGAGGAAATGAAGGGCACTGTAGTTTTTGATGGCTCAACATCAGATCCCTTTGACATCCGAAGCGGAGTAAAACAAGGCTGTGTCCTTGCGCCAACCCTGTTTGGGATCTTCTTTGCTGTCATGCTGAAGCAGGCCTTTGGAACTGCAACAGAAGGTGTCTATCTCCGGACTAGATCAGATGGAAAGCTTTTTAATCTCACTAGATTGAGAGCGAAGACCAAAGTCCAAATGAAATGTATGCGGGACTTCCTCTTTGCTGATGATGCAGCCATTGTTGCCCACTCTGCTGAAGACCTCCAACAACTCATAAATCATTTTAGCAAGGCCTGCCAAGACTTTGGACTAACTATCAGCCTGAAGAAAACACAAGTCATGTGCCAGGGCGTGGACTCACCTCCCTCTATTACTATCTCCATGCAAGAACTGGAGGTTGTTCATGAATTTGTGTACCTTGGCTCAACAATCTCTGACACTCTCTCCCTAGATGTCGAGCTGGATAAACGCATTGGGAAAGCAGCTACCATGTTCTCTAGACTCACAAAGAGAGTATGGCTTAACAAGAAGTTGACGGCATACACCAAAATCCAGGTCTATAGAGCCTGTGTCCTGAGCACACTCCTATACTGCAGCGAGTCCTGGACCCTTTGTGCACGGCAGGAGAGGAAGCTGAACACCTTCCATATGCGTTGTCTCCGACGCATTTTTGGTATCACCTGGCAGGACAAAGTTCCAAATAGAGTAGTCCTAGAACGAGCTGGAATTTTCAGCATGTATACAATATTGAAACAGCGCCGTCTACGTTGGCTTGGGCACGTCGTGAGAATGGCTGATGGTCGGATTCCAAAAGATCTCCTGTATGGAGAATTAGTGCAGGGAAGCCGCCCCCGAGGGAGACCACAGCTGCGTTACAAGGACATCTGCAAGCGGGATCTGAAGGCCTTAGGAATGGACCTCAACAGATGGGAAACCTTGACGTCTGAGCGTTCAGCCTGGAGGCAGGCGGTGCATCATGGCCTCTCCCAATTTGAAGAGACACTTGTACAGCAGACCGAGGCAAAGAGGCAGTCCCGAAACAAGCAAAACCAGGGAGCTGGACAGGGGACAGATTGGATTTGTCTCCAGTGTGGAAGGGATTGTCACTCTCGAATTGGCCTTCTCAGCCACACAAGACACTGTTCCAAGACCTCCATACAGAGCACGATACCATAGTCTCTTGAGACTGAAGGATGCCTACAAAAGGAGAGTTATTTTATTAGATCAGGCTATTGATAAGAGCAGCTTTATGCATGTGTTTTTTGAAATTATTTATTTATTGAATTCGTGCCCTGCCCATTTAGTCCACTGAGTACGCTGGGCGGCTAACAACATATAAAATAAACAATATAAAATATAAAACAAGCAATACAACAATAGACAAGGACTCAAGATGAGAAAACAAAGTAAATCAAGTGGTGGCTGGAGGGAAGGCTTGCCTAAATAGCCAGGTTTTCAGTTGGCCTTTGAAAATGCCCAGTGAAGGGGCCATACAAATCTCAGAAGGGAGGCTATTCCAAAGGCAAGGAGCCACTGCCGAGAAGGCCCAGTTTCTTGTTTTTTCCTTCCGGGCCTCCCTCGGCGTTAGGCTCCTCAGCCTCACCTCCTGAAAGATTGATTTATCATCTTCCTTGGCTGAGTAATTTGTTTAATTGCTTAAAACTATATGTATATCTCTGCATGCAAGGCCTCAATGTAAGTCGATGCCTTTCTGAAAGACTGAAGTGGGCTCAAAAATCAATAGGAAGATATTGCCCTGTACAGAATGCAAAGGGTGCATTGTTGACAGCATTTTACAAATGGTGTCTTTTATAAGTCGTGCCCTTCTGTGTTTTATATGCACAGGCCAATCTCTGTGGAAAAGAATAAATGGACACCCATCAGACCTCAGAAATTGCAGTCTTAAAAAAATGTTAAAAGTAAACCTCACTAAAGATGGGCACAAACTGGTTTGTCCTAGTTTGTCCCCTCCCTGTCTCCTCTGGCTCAAACTGATCCTCCAGTGCCAGCAGCATCTCCTCAACTGATCTCCCAGTCCCCAGCAGGAGCACAGACTTCTCTGCCCCACCCTTTTGTCTGAGTGGGAGATCAGTCAAGAAAGAGGGAGGGACAGAGAAGCCTGATATGTTGCTGGGACTGGAAGATCAGTTGAGGAGATGTAGGAAACTAACACGCTGAGTCTGGTAAGTGACTGATTGAGGCAGAGGAGGCGCTGTTGCGTTTATGAAATGGGACAAACTGGTCTGTGCCCATCTCTGTTTGTCATTGATACTAAAGCAGAGAGGGGGGGGCTGCTGCGGTAGTTAAGTTCCAGTGCATTACCAGAGTTTTGCATCAGGACCAAGGTTTCTTATCATGCTATCTATGTCAATTGACTTACTTCCTGTCAGGACATTTGTATTGGAATCGACTGTTTTGTGAAGGACCAAATGCTAATAGCATCATTTCTCTCAGACATCGCTATCTGCTGTCCCACCATCAACTATGTTATGTTGGGTCTACAGGTGACATCCTGAGATCTTACTGAAGAAGGCTGCAGTGCATAACACTTCACAGGGCTTGTTCTTTCCAATCTACAGCATATTAACATGGCTATTCCTTGTGGATATCGGCGTTCAGATTTAATTTTACATTGCAGTTTTAGGGTCTTGTCACAGGAGGGCACCCTAACATTTTAAAGAATGTATTCTTCATTTTTCTTGTGCGTGTTATACTAATGCATATGACGTTTATATCAAATTTTTGGGTGCACGTACACACTTATTAAAACAAACAACATGTCCTATGTGCTTGCTCAAGGCGATAGAAAATAGTGTTCTTGTGTGCCATTGAGCATTTCCAACTCACAGCAATGCTAATAGGGTTTTTAAGGTAAAACATATATTGAAAGAATGGCCCACCCATCTACGAATTTCCATGCCCAAACAGGGACTTGGTCCCAGGTATCCTGATTGCTAATTCCATATGGTTTTAGAAGTTTATTCAGCTGTTGAACTGGCTTTGGTTTGTTGCCTCTTGAAACTTCTGTGTAGACCTACCTACCTGAAAGATTATTGTTTTTTTTATTTACTCTTTATTGTTCAGTTTTGTTCTGGGTTTGGAACAGAGATATAGTTTATTCCACCGGAACACTGCACTTTTTACAAAGTATCTGTATCTTAAACCACATTTGTCAAGAAATTATCCGACATACAAAGCTTGAGTTCAGACTCAGATCCTGGATTAACTGGGATGACATGAAGCAAAACCACAGGTCCACCTTGTAGCTTAGAATTTGGAGATATTTCATGAAAAAATAATTCATTGGCCGTAATTTCTTAGAGTTTTCAGGAACATTTATGAAATGCTTTATTGTAATTCTTTAGTGGCATCTGTTAACATTCCTCAGCACTTCAATACATTGCTGACCATTCCTAATAATTTTACTTCCGTGTTTTACATTTAATGAATGAAGAATCACATTTTATTTTTGTTTAAAGCATTCTAAAAAAATAATGAAATGTTTGTAATGCTTTAGTATTATTGAATTAAATTTATTCTACGGCTTAACATTAGCACCCCAAGCTCTGTTCTCATTCCAATATAGCCAGCGTTTCTTGTGAAGCATCTGGCCAGTTTTAAAAACAAAACGAAACTTCAGTCCAATTAACTTCCTATGATTTGTTCCCAGTGTGTTGCAGAGCCTGGCATTACAGAGGCCTGCTGAGGCAATGTCTAACAACCTCTGGATTTTAAAATCAAAATGTAGGTGTGTTTTTGTAGAAGACAGAGTCCTCCCCTCCCCCTTCCTCCAGTGGTTCAACTGTCGATCATCATCATCTTAGAACTGTAGAGCTACAAGGAAGACTATGGATCACTGAGTCCCTGTCAAGAGGCTCAGAGGGGAATCAAACTTCCAACTTCTGTCTCCACAGCCAGATACCTAAACCACTGAGCTATCCAGATTGTTTCACAGTACTTTGGCACACAGATTTGTGATATAGATAATCTTGATCCTTTTCTTCCAGTTAATTGCTTCCAACGTAGAAGGGAAGAGTAGTCCTAGTGATGTCTTGGTCTGCACAACGAGCCCGGACAGGCCAGGACCTCCCACCAGACCTGCTGTTAAAGGGCCAATCACATCTCATGGCTTTGTTGTCAAATGGGGTAAGAATGCCTTCTTCTTTCTGTCTTACTGTCCTTTGCCATTGCGCATCCCAAACTTTAAAAACAGTGAGGATATTTGTAGAGGCTTCTTGTCTTCTCTGTTCCATTTTGAGATTTTTGTCTTCGTCATGTGTGTTCCTATGAATGTGTTGTGAGCATCTGGGGTCATAACAAGGATGGGGTGGAAGGGAATTAGAAGGCAAGAAAGAGACTGAATCTTGAAGAAGGGAAAAAAAGGTGCCGGTTTTGATAACCTCAGAACAGAAGCAGTGGTAGTAATAAGTATGGCATCCTCTCAACAGCACTCCATAAATGCAGCATGTTTAATTTATTGATTTGTCACCTTTCTCCTTTTTTATTTTTTAGTTATGAATTTTTTTAAAAAAACATTTTTAAAAAAGAGTTATGAATTTGGCTCTAGAGATGCCAGGGGTGGTTAGGTTCTAACGTAACAGTCACTACCTGGAAGAGAAAGCTTTTCGCAGGTGTTCTTCTGGAAGTAAAATGTATTATTTGAGCAAAATGTAATCAGTGTAGCTACATTAAAAATTGGAGTTCGTACACAATCTAAGACTGGTGGTAGAGCCAGCTTAAGAGGACAGATTCTCTTCCAGAATAAGGGCAAATCACAGGGAGAGTGGACGAGTCACCTAACAAGAAATAAAGGAGGCTCTGCTTAGGAATTCTAAATGTCTGTTGTTGCTGCTATTGCTGTCATTATGTGCCATCACGTCACCCCCAACGTATGATGACCCTATGACAGAGTGCTTTCCAAAATGTCCTGTCCTCAACATCCCTGCTCAGTTCTTGCAAACTCAAGCCTATGGCTTCCTTTAGGTAATCAGTCCATCTTGCATTTGGTCTTCCTCTTTTCCTGCTGCTGTCCACCTCGTCAGCATGATTGCCTTTTCCAGAGAATCATGTCTTCTCATGATGTGCCCGAAGTAGGACAGCCTGAGTTAAATCACTCTTTAAAGACCAGTCCCAACATTGAAGGGAATCCACTGCTGACAAAAACAATAGATTTTGAACCTAACCTGTACACATTTAAAGAATTGCTTTCTCTCCTTTCTCTTGCTTGCTAACTTTTTTTCCTTTTTAACAGATCCTCCTCAGGATAACGGTGGTTCAGAAATCCTGAATTATCTTTTAGAAATTTCAGAAGGAAGCTCTGAAGGTAAATTCAACAAATATATGTTTAATCAAGTTAATGATACATAACTGGGAAAAAACATTTTGAGTATGGTCAGTTAAGAATAAAGTTGTAACAATACTTTGGAAAAGGTTGTATTTTAGGATTCAACTAAATAAATTTAATCTGTTACCCCAGAGACATTTTATTACGGACATCTACTGATAAATAAATTGTATAAATAGCCATGGTGTTGAAATCTTTAAATTAATGGTTCCTCACAGAAATTATGTTACTAAATAGACGTCTGGCAAATACCCCTGCCAAGTTATGTTCTTTCATTTCTATTTACAATATATTTGTCAAGGAGCCAAAATCATTAGTTCCCATTTACATGCTCTGAATTTTCCTAATTTTCAAGCTTTTGCTTTTATTTTTAATCTTGCATGATATATGCGCACAGAAGAAAAGATAATGCCTTTTAGACATGGCAAATAAAAAAAAGAATCTCACAATACAAAAGGAAATCTCCACCTATGTCTTTGTAATAAGTGACTGCTTTACATCCCTCTCTTCAGCAGATTAAAGGGCTTTGTTGGGAAGGGTCCATATATAGTTTCTTCCCATAAAGCACCCATCTGCTATTCATCACTGAAAGGTCTGTGACTTAATGACAGCAAAATAGTACCTTGGTCCTGTAGCGGTTGTTTGTCAGTTGCTTGAGTGAATCTAATTAACTTTACAGCAAATCAATGGGAAGTGGTCTACAGAGGATCTGCTACAGAATGTGCGTGTACATACTTGAAACCAGGCACTTTGTATAAGCTCCGGGCATGCTGTATTAGCACGGGTGGACACAGTCAGGTAAGCATAATCTAATGGGGAAAAGTCCCTTTCTGCTCCCCATCACCATCACATACCTATTGAAAGCTTTTCTAATGCCCTCCATTATTGTTTTTGCTTCTCTCTCTCTCTCTCCATCTATCCATCTATATATATCCAGCTATCTCATGAACTGATCTGAATATTTATTTAGTTGCCAGTTATATTTTTTTTCCTTCCTTTCAGACCTCAGGGCGGTACATTTCTCTTCCCATTCTCATCTCACAAGGCTCTTAAAGAAGAGAAGCCAGGCTGAGCTTATTAGTGAATATTGTTCTGTATTGTGTGTAATAAAAACAAACACAAATGAAAGGATTGTGGCACCTTCAGGACTAACACATTTATTTCATTGTGAGCTTCCCATAGATTACAATTCACTTCTTCAGAAACTTTGAATGAAACGTTAAGCTACAGCAGATACCATACCCTGGACTCCTTAGTAGCCCCTTTGTATGGATGGCGGGGCTACTGAGGGTGTCATAGCAGAGCCACTACACACAGCTCTGCTCTCCCCTCCACACGTATACTTGTTACAGTAGAAAATCCCAAAGCTGTAAAGATTTGTAATAGTCTGTGCTGGCAAATGTCAGTAGGCTAGTTCTACTGTTAGTGCTTGCTATTACTCAAGTTTATGCCTGTTAAACAGGGGAAAATATTCTAGAAATTCATATTTAAGTTAAAAAAAAACTATTCAGTGAATTCAGGAGAACACCCCAAACATTGGTTACAGAACTCCATGCTGTTCATCTTTCTGGAACAGAGCCCGAAAATTTAGCTACTTCCTTCCAAAAAGGGAAGCAACGACTACTAACTAACTAACTTCTTCAAAGAAGGTGGAAGTAGAGCAATTTTTAAAGCAAGTGGGCACTGTGAAAGGTCAAGAGGAGACAAAATGCCCACGTCCACTTGGTTAGCTTTTGCCACCTACTGGTTACTTGCTACATGTATAGAGAAGGGTTTGGGTTTTTTACATATATAACGCAAATAAGGTTTACATCTGATTCACATTCTTTTTTCTTTCCTCCCAGTGTTCTGAAAGTTTACTTGTTCATACACTCAGCGTTGCTCCGGGCCAGTGTCAACCACCCCGAATACTAGGGAAACCAAAGCATAAAGAGGTGCAGCTGCAATGGGGTATGTTGTAAGGACTTGGCATGGAATGATTAAGGATTATGGTAGAGTAAATGATTGTCACTAGAGGCTTGTGGTTTGCCGCAGAAAAGGAATGTGCGAGAGATTTCATAATCATTTCTAGGAGTGTTAAGACATTTCCAAGTTTGTTCCTAAGGAGGTTTTTCCTTTTCAAATCGCTACATTAATGCTTTGCTCTGCAGACTGAGATTAAAGCATTAGATCTTTAAAGTGATCTAGTTTCCTCTTCTTTTAAAGATTTTCTCCCTCCAAAATAGTTGTTTTAACTAAAGGGTACATTCAAAAAAAAGTCAGCGCCCATTACAGACAATTAAGTTATCAACCACACAAGACACTCAGTGTGTTTTAGCAGTTTTTAGTTGACTCAGAATGCTGTTTAAATTAAAGATGAAACCAAGATTTGAGTTAATGGGGGATAAATAGCCCAGAGCACTGTGTCTTCACTAATTGGGCAGAATAGAGATCCAAAGTATTGTAGAATAGGTGAGGCAGAAAGAGATAAGGGAATGTTTTTTTACTCGGAAGAGGTATTCCACTGGTATCTCTCAGGGGAAAGGGGCAATACTGCTCTATACCTGTAGGGAGTTGTAAAATTGCAGCTTTAATGCACGTGCCAACTTCAACGGATATATACCTGTTTTTCTTCTTTTAACAGAAGATTAACTGAAGTAACAGTTTATTAAAAAGTGCTTTAAAACTCTTATATCTTAATTCTGTCCATATTCATAGGAAGCAAATCCCACTAATTTTATTGAGATTTATTTCTGAAGTAATTATGCATACAATTGCATCTTTACTCATATAAAAGGTATATTTTACAGTATTTAATATGAAAAGATAATGTCAAATTTGATAAGGGTGAGCAGATTATTCAAGTTAGTGTTTGTGTTTCTGTCCACATATGCACATAACATAACAAAACATTGTTGTTTAGTCTATTCTTCAGAAGAGTGTGTTTGTGCGTGTCTGTACATACACACACCAAAACACAGTGGCCAAAATCCTGTTGCTTAGCATAGTAAATTGCACTAGAGCAGCCCCGCTGAATCAATGAGGATTTTGTGAGCTAACTTCTCCAATGAGGATTTTGTGAGCTAACTTCATCCTGTTAAAGCAAGTAACTTGCTTTAACAGGATTTTGACCAGTATATCAAACACTTGCAAATTGTTCGGTCAATTTTTCCATGTGTATGTATGTATACATGTAAGTATGTACATATGTACTTATGTACACTCACATGCATACATGCAGCCTGGGAGGTTGAGGATAAAAGGGGCAGAGTCGGCTGTTTTGATCACCACTTCAAGGAGACATGGGGGCAGGGCATATGTGATGAAGTGAATGGGAACAGAGATCTTGGGTGAAAGACAAGGTCTTGTGGAATCAACCAGTGGGAATATGGGCTGAGTGGGTTAGAGATGGCCTTCAGAATCCCTGTGTTCTCAGCCAGGGTCCAAAGGGCGGAATTGTGTGGTGACCAGGTGAGAACTGAGCACCTTGAGTGTCTGGAGGTTAGATAGTATGATTATGACCAGAGAAATGCCCTAATGTAGCTGCTGGTCTAAAAGGAACTAAACATACCTCACTGTGTTCCATGCAATTCTATGTGGCTTCTCCTGAAATTGTTGTTATACTTGGTGGGGAATGTTATATTAACCTGCTATGCTTTTTACACTTGCTGCTCATCCAATACCTATATATGTGCCTGGTTGAATTTCAGATGAGGGGAGGGAATTGGGGTGCTCCTATTGTGTTATATCAAGCAGAGGGAGATAGAGTGCTAAGGGTTAGACATGCTGAGTGAGGGAAAGACAGCATAGATGCTTGAAATCTGTCTCATGTTTTGGTCTTTCCACCATCCCTCAAGATCAGGTTGTTCTGTCATTCCACACTCCAGTCTGCTGGTACTGCTGCTGAATGCCAGATCAGGCCATAATAAGACACACACCATCCATGATTTCTGGATGTAAGGACTGGCTTGGTGTGTATTACTAAGACATGAGTGAATGAGCTGGGGTGTATGTGCTGTCTTAGCTCTTTCTCCCTGGATACTTGATCCGGTGCTAGTCTAGACTGGAGGGCCAGGGAGGAGCAGTTCCATCATCCATAAGGACTCCATCTCTCACACAAGGAAAACTATCCCTCCTGGCATCTGTTTTGACAGCCTGTTGATCTCCAGGGATGGATAACCTTCATGACTGTTGCTTTTGGAGAACATCGGCATCCACACTGAAGCAACCCTGACAGTTCCTGCTCAGAATTTCCATCAGGCTCTCCTAGTTGGCAAGCTAGAGCCCTCAAGTGTTTTGGAATACAATTCTTATTCATCCCATCCAGAAGGACAGAAATGTTTTTCCTTTTGGACAACAACTCACAGAATCTCCACAGCTAACACAGCTGGATGGGAAATTCTGGGAGTTGTTGCCAATGATGATGTTTTTGAGCTCTGTTCCCAGCAAATACAGTGGTGCCTCGCAAGACGAATTTAATTCGTTCCGCGGTTAATGTTGTCTTGCGAAAAATTCATCTTGCGAAACGCGTTTTCCCATAGGAATGCATTGAAATCTAATTAATGCGTTCCTATGGGCAAAAAAGTCAGAACAAAGTCAAATTTGGTTTACAAAGGGTTTATTAAGTGCTCTTTAAAGCCATACATATTGTGCAGATGATTTCAAGAATTTCAGTCAAAAAACTTTAACTTTTTAAACATCATAGAAAAACATTTAAAAATCAGCAAACATGAGGCAGGAAAAAAATGGGAAACATTCGTCTTGCGAAGCACGGCCATAGAAACATTCATCTTGTGAGTCATCAACCCCATCGCCAAAACCATTCGGCTTGCGAGTTTTTCATCCCTCTTGTGAGGCACCACTGTATAGCCAGTACACAGAAATTAGGAACCTCAAATATGGAATTCCTGAAGGGCATCAGCTTATTTACCTGTGACCTAGACCATCTCCCTCAGTTTTGGCTCTTCCTGCAGGAACACCTCATGATCAGAACCACAACAAAAATGTTTGGTGTTGTATTCCCCATCCCTTTGGCCATTGTGATGCCCACTTGCAACCTTAGTGTTCATGCTGATCTTTTTGTGACACCTCTTTCCAGATGCTCCCCCTGTATCAGAAAGTAGTTGTCATATCTCTGCCTATAGCATGGAAATGACTGGACCGGAAGAATCAGCAGCGTCGGAGGTATATCATGGTCCCGACCTGGAGTGCACTGTCAGCAATCTCCTGCCTGGCACAACGTATCACTTCAGAGTGAGAGCTTTGAATGATGGAGGGGTAAGGGATCCAGCCTTGTTTCTATAGTTTTACCTTTGAGGAAGCCACAGCAGAAACTGCAGTGATGTCAAGGATATATAAAATCATGATGTTGTTATCTTGCCTTTCTTTCAAGGGGCTCAAGGTAGCCTATGTTGCACGTTCCCCTCAACCCCTCACCGCCTGTTTTCCTTTCTCTAACCACCCTGTGAGGTAAATCATGATAAGAAAAAATGAAACTGGGCCACAGAGACTGAGTGAGCTTCATGGCTTGATTTTAACTTGATTTCTCCTGAACCACAGCAACATACTGACTCTCTTCCTCCGTATCTTGCAAACAGTGGCCAGAATACTTTTGGGAACTCACATATGCATAGGGAAAACTGTGCAAATAGCTTTTACAACTTTCTGGCTGTTTGCTGTGTGTCAACCAAATACAGAACTGAATGCATGATCTGTCACTTGACAGATAACCAAAATAATCATGCACACAATCCTGGGTTTGCTCTGTGTAAACCTAACAGAATTCTGGCTGCAGGCTGCTTGACTGCTTCTGTCATCACCTGACTTTACTGCGGGAATGTCACAGGCCTTTGGCATACAGGCTAGCCTGCTGTTGAAAGGACTCTAATTGATTGTTGCTGGCTATATGTGGCACTGTTTTGTTTTTTATTATGTTTTTTATTTATTCCTGTCCATATTGCATCAATATTTTGTTTTCAGTCTGTGTTTCATTATTGTTAGCTGTCTTGAGCCCCCATTTTTGTTGGAAATGTGGCATGAAAATTGATTAAATAAATCTGGTTGGATGAGAGGTTTTTGCAACCTGCAGAATAAATCAGAAGGAAAATGAGGAAAACCTTAAACCAGGGCCATTAATTTAGGTGTGAAATTACTTCCATTTGTGGATTTACTAAGAGAAGTCATTGAGGGCTAGCACGATGAATGTTTTAGTATTATTAAATACATGTGTAACAGTGTTCTATATGTGTGCTGTTATTTGTAAATGTGTTTTCCAGTGTGTGCCACTGGAAGTGTCAAAAATGCATAGTCTGCAAGTACATTAGGACCCCCATATCAGCAGGACTGATATCCACAGTTTCACTTAGCCATGGTCTGAAAATAGGTCCTACTGTATGTGATAACATGGACAGTTCATCATGTAGCTGGCAGGGATAGTGATGTCTGAAATGGTGAAATTATACCTTTGAATGTTTGAAGTTGTTGGTTTGTGTTTGCCTGGATTCCCTGGTGCGTATTTATGTTTCAGACATAGACCAGATGGGCGGGATACAAATCAAATCAAATCAAATCAAATCAAATCAATCAATCAATCAATCAATCAATCAATCAATCAATCAATCAATCAATCAATCAATCAATCAATCAATCAGTCAGTCAGTCAGTCAATCAATCAATCAATCAATCAATCAATCAATCAATATTGGACATTCACTGTGATGAATGTATAGATACATGTAGATGTAGATATTAATTTATAGTATGTAGTGTGTATTTACATATGTATTTTCTCCTCCATAGTATGGGCCTTATTCTGAAGCCACAAAAATCACAACAACTGCTGGCCCCCCCAGGCAATGTAGACCTCCTTGCATCAATTTCCTTTCAGACACGAGTGTACTTGTAACCTGGGAGGTAAGCAGCGGTCTTTTTCTTTTCCATAGGTTTCCCCCCACCTTAAATAAACTAAGCTAGGAATATCCATCTTCAGAATGAATCCTGGTGTGATCACAGTGAAATATATCATCCTGTTTTTTTTTTGGCCTTCTCCCATCCAAGTAATAACTGGGCCTGACCTTGCTAATCTCCAGACAGCAGAAGCGATTCAATGTGAATGTCAGGAAGCAGCAACATTGAAGTATCCCTACTTCTGCTCCAGTCCAATCTCGGGTGGCTTAAAACTGTGTTACTTAAGCTAGACTGAGTTTCCTTAGATATCAGCTTCTTGCTGAATTTCTCTGAGGAGTTTCACATCTTTGTAGTTTTTGAACTCTCCTAAAGCATAACTGGAGCTCCAACCCCAGCCATCCAGCTGATTCAAATATGGACAGCCATGAAGATCTCTCCCTTTTTTTTCCCCAAAGTTCTTTCCTTTCGTTGTATTCTCAAAAAACCTACAACAACCCTTCTTTCCTTTCTGTTAACCCTGGATAAAGACCTTCTTCGGTACTATCATGACTGAACATTCTGTATATGTCTTGCAGAGTCCAGATAGTTTCGGTGCTGACATCTCAGAGTATAGACTGGAGTGGGGAGAAGAGCAAGAGTCTTTAGAACTGGTGTATAGTGGCACAGGGAACTCCTTTGAAATTGGTCAGTTGTCAGCCGCAGCACACTATTTCTGCAGACTGCAGGTAAGTCAAGTCCCTTTGCTTTGGTTCTGGTGCAAAATGAGATGAGGAGTAATGTAATTTACTTTTATAAGCTGACGGAAATGATGTGGGAGTTGTGATATAAAAATAATGATCTGGGCAGAACTTGGAAATATTTATATATTAGGACTACAGGGCCTAGCAAACCTCACTTAGCATGGTCTGTGATTATGCTAATGCGAGGGAGGGGTGTGAATTTGGTTCTGGGAGCTATAAGCCAAAGAAGTGATGTTTCCACATCTGGGGTTTGGGTCGATTTACAAGAGAATTCTAGACATCTAGGATCAACAGCCAAGGTGTTGTCGCGGATAGAGTGACCAATTAGTACTCAGGAAATCTGGGTTTGAATTTTTGCTGAGCCATTGAAACTTGCTGGGTGGTGGCACTGATAAAACAAATTCTTAAATATCTCGTATATCTTGGAATTCCTATCAAGGTTGCTCTAAGTCAGATGTGACTTGATGGCATATAACATAACGACATATTACATTCTAAGCTTTCATTCCCATGGATTGTCATAGAAATGAGGGGCTTTTGAGACATCAAAATGATTGTATTATTATAAATCTTCTAAGAATCTCGGTTGACTGCATATTTTAAATGGACCAAGTGTAGAGGCAAACCCACCCACCTCCCGTAAATGAAGCTCTCTCATGCAGAATGCATAACATTTATTCCTTAAATAAACAGGGAGCAACACAAGGCTATGGGACCAAACTTCTGTCCAGCTGAAGCTTTGACCAACCTTTTAAAGCAAGAGCAGTCATGGAAGAGCCCTATTGGGTACAGAGTGACTGAGGAGACAAAGCAGGAGAGGGAGAAAAATTCAGAATCCTTCTCTTGAACTTCTCCATCCACTCTTATTTTGCGGTTGTTCATGGGAATGGTTTCTAGCCCTCTTTTGTCTTGGCTAACATGACATAGCATTACAGCCAGTAGCAGGGATGAGCAATTTTGATGGAGATAGGGTCCAAATTTTCACTTTCAGAACCCATCCCAGAGGGTTGCAACAAGATCAGACGGTTGTTTTGGTTTTGTTTTTTAATTAGTGGTAGTGACTGATCATCCTTTTCCACTTTAGATTTGAGGGGTAGTCCGTGATGGGACTCAGCACATTCCCCAGTTCTGGAGATGTCCAGGAATAGTCAAAACACCCTTTTATACTTAGAAAAAGAAATTCCATTGTGGGGGAAATCAATTCCTCTGTATCCAAAAGAAAATAGTCTTGGGTTTGCATGCAGTCTGTAGGCTGTGCTTTCCCCGTCATGGCCCATCATAATGGTCAAACAACATCTGGAAGGCAATGCATTTCCTACTCCTTGATAACTTTATATGGTTGGAAAAAGAGATATATTATCTTTATTTTAAGAGCAAAGTCTGAGTCACAGGTATAAACATTATCTCCAAACTGTTGTCTTCTGAACTGAGAGAAAATTATTGTGTCACTTAAACTAGTGGAAAGTAAAGCTGGCTTGCTGTGCAAGAGGCAAATGAAGCTTCCATCAGTTACGATAAGGAAACTGTCCAATAAGGGTGGGAGGAAGCATGAGTAGCATTACCACAGATCCCTTCAAGCAAGATTTTTCTGAAACAGAAGAAATGCAAACAAACATAGCACAGTTCACAACAGAAAATCACTTTAACAGCTAGATGGATTTTTCAAAAATAATCTCCCTGATTCAAGTTGATTTTTGTGTTGCGGTGTTCTTTTTTTTTAAAATGCCATTGCAAGGCTAAAATAAATGCTATTGTCTTCTTGTGCAAACACTGAAAAACAACAAAATAAGAATGAATGTCTCTTTCCCAGACTATGATTTTGTAGCTGAAGGTAGGCAGAGATCATAATTTTTTATAAAACGGGGCAAGGAGGGCCATGTGTCTCTTCTACTGTCTTCTGTTGCAAAAATTACATATCTCCTTTGTGAAAGGAAGATGAGAGCTCTTTACTGAAAGTTCTTATGAATGGCATTAGTGAATGGCATTTGGTCTACTAGATCCTCAAGTCAGATGTTATGGATGCTATCAAAGATCATCCCTTACAGGGACAGGGGGGAACAGCTAGAGCAGTGGCTCCCAAATGTTGGTCCCCAGATATTCTTGGACTTCAACTGCAAGAAGTCCTGGCCGGCACAGCTAGCGGTAAAGGCTTCTAGGAGTTTTAGTCCAAGAGCATCTGGGGAACCTAGGTTGGGAAGTCTGAGAACTGTGTTTATATTACACCAGCATCAGGCCAAGATAATCAGCAACTTCAAGGAAAATCTAAATGTTGTCAGCTGACATTCTCCTGGTGAACACTTCCTCTTCCAAATGCTCAAAATCTGAGTGCCCAGGAAAAGAAGGTTGCTACCCTCTCTCCATTCGCTGTCTTTAGCAAATATAGGAATTATGCAAGAGGCAGAAGGATGCTTATCTTTCTTCAGCCCTCCTTCTGGCTCTTTTCCCCCCCTTCATAGTTCCCCAGGAGAAAACATGCTTGATCCAGTGGATTTGGCAGTGAGGGATCTACTTTGTCCACAGTATCCTAATGATATAAAGCACTCTTCCTCAACCTGGTGCTCTATGCTGAGGGTTATGTGGTCGGGGAAAATGTTGAAGGTTATTTTCCAAAATCAGAGTGCACAAGATGCTTTGATTGTATTCCCGCATTGAGCAGGGGGTTGGACTTGATGGCCTTGTAGGCCCCTTCCAACTTCACTTTTCTATGATTCTAAGATTAAGGAAGGTTGGACTAGGAATATAATTCTTACGTCAGATACAATAATTCTCAGACGAGCCTCACAAAAGGTATTGGGAAGTCTAAGTCACTTAGATATTACAGATTCTGCTGTGTAGGAACAGACTATAAATGCCAGCTTTCTTTCTTTTTTTTAAGGGCTAGAATAATCATGCTTCATTATTGATTCCTCCTGTATTAATAGTTGAATATTAGTAAATGTTAAGTAGAGAGAATGATGGGGAAAAATTTGTTTAAAGATGTGAAGGTCATTATATGATGAAGGCATGACTTCTCAAGTGGTGCATTGACATTTTAGCTCGTGTGCACTAAAGGACATTAAATAGTTATCCATTTTTGTTGGTTTGGTGTGACTGATTTTGCAACACACTTCACAGTCGTAAGTATGTGGCCTGACAGTGCCAATGGCTGATTGGGCGTGATCTGCATGTGAGCTAATGGAAATGCATCTTTTATTCTCCAGGCAATAAATCAAGCAGGAGCAGGACCTTACAGTGACCTTGTCACCTGCAGAGCCCCAGCATCTATACCTGATGCTGTCACCACCCTCTTTGTCTCTGAAGAAGAGCACGTGGATGCCTATCCACTATCACCCTTTGTGTGCCTTGTTTTGAACTGGGAAGAACCGTGCAATAATGGGTCTGAGATTACTTCTTACAACATTGATCTTGGCGATGTTATCATTCCAGTGGGTAATGTCACGAGTTACGTTATTAATGACCTGCTTCCAGAAACCACATTCCGGTAAGTGTAATTTAAAATGATTGCTTTCTTCATTGGAGTTTGAGAAGCTTGCATTTCATTACAAGGAATTTTAATAGATTGTTTTGCAGAAAATGCTAGACAGTAATTTAGTCTGTAAAGCAACAGATCTTTTGGAAACCTGTTAGGAACCCCAGTTAATGAATAAGGAGCAAATGTTAATCTATAGTTAAAATACATAGATAAATGTACTCATTGAATTTCTGGAATCTAATGTCTTGCACTTTTTATATAGGAAAACCTAAACCTAGTTATAAAGCCAGAAACTACTTTGCAGTGGGCTCTTACTGCCATAAGGATATACTTCCTTTTTTACCATTAGAATGGCTTTTTACAGGATCTGACTTCTTCTGTCCCTAGTGCTGCTTGCCAGTGAAGACATGTTAGTGGAGAAAATCCAAATGATACCTACTTACCACCAGTGCAGTAGACTTCAAGCTTGGGGCTACATCTCCAAAAATACCCAGCCAGAACAGCCACTGGAATCTTGTGGTATCCCACCACCACCACCCCAGCCATGACAGCTAGGAAATGTGGTTACCCCAAAGTAACTTTTAGAAATTCTGATGATGGCCCAGAAATGTGGTCAGTTGCAATAAATCTCCTTGGCAATCATTTGCTCCTGGTGCCCAGTTCTGTCCCCTTCCTCTCCCCTTTGACATGGTCCCCATCTCACCATGATAAAATGGTAGGTCCAAGCCTGTCTCTCGGCTGTTTCCACTGGTAGCATGCAAGGGGCCTTCAATGATTGTGCGTTGTAGCTGGGATGTGTGTAAATGTTGTAAATAGAGAAGAAGCATCTTGTTTCTTTTGCATCATTATTGCCATGCATTCAGTGGTGAAACATGTTGACTGGACTCATGTTACTTAGTGTAGTGAGTTGCACTAGAGTAGACCCATTGGATCAGTGGGGATTTGGTGAGTCTGTTCCTCAGATACAGATAGATCTACTCTAGTTGCCACTTACCACCCTAAGCCACAAAATTTCAGTGTTAGAAAAAAGGAGCTGTGTAGCCCATGAGTAGTAATACTCCCATGTACAAAACCAACATTTGGGGTTGAATAATACTTTTTGGATCAGTTATACACAAAGTGAGTTTGCAAGAACTCCAGAATTCTTCATGAGGCAAATATAGTTATTTATTTAAGTGATATATCTCCTGCTTAGCGAACTGATACTCTGGGAGGGGTGTACAATAGAAATGGGAAATATATATATTTCCCATTTCTATTGTACACCCCTCCCAGAGTGAGATAGAGAGAGTATAAAACATAGAAAAAATAGCTATAAAATAAAGTATAGTATAAGTATACAATGTGTAGTATAAGCTTTACATAGCATAATGTTTCAGAGTGGGAAGAAAGCAAGTAGTAAAAAAGAGGGGGCAAATGGTGATGCCCATTGTTCTTGAATGTAGACTGCTAGCAAGATAAGATGGAGTTGACAGATTTGAGTATGAAACAAAGGCATTGTTTTTATGGATATCTCCTCTCTCTGTCAACAAAAAGCCTGATTGGAACCCTTGTAGATATGTTCAATAGCAATAAACTTTGTCATTTTACTGGAATTAAGAATTAGCATCTCTTCCTTAAGTGTTTGTTCTGGTGCAAAAGGCTGCAGGATCCTTCTCATAACTGTTACTGCAGTGTGACAATGGAACCAGTTTTTGGATAAGGCGGTGAGGGCTCCAACACCGGAGGTATTCAAGTGAAAGTTAGACAGCCATCTGTCAAATAGACTTTGATTTAGATTCCTTCCTTGAGCAGGGGGTTGGACTTGATGGCCTTATAGGCACCCTTCCAATTCCATTATTTTATGATTCTATGATAAGTAGCCTTAAAATGTCTCACTAATGATTAACAGTCATTTATTTATACAATGCTTTGGCTTTATTTTTATTTTTTTGCTTTGAATTGCTTGAAAACAACAGCTATTATATCATAAATCGACAAAGATTAAACAAAATACGATGTACACCCTAAAAATAGGAAACAATTAAATGTTTCCAGAGCAGAATGATGCTTCATAGTGCTGTACAGTATGCTCATTTTTCAGATCTTGAGCAAAAGGCATTAAGTGTGCATATTTGTTAATATGCCTGTGGTGATGAATAGGCTGCTTTACTTGCCAATGATTATAATTCTCTGTGGGTGCCTAAAAAATTATTTTAGTTTAGGAATGAAAGTAGGTGAAGGGTCAGATGGCAAAAGTAATCCTGAAATTCTAAAACTGCTCAAAGTCATCCTGTCCTCAGGCCTCTGTTATAATGGCTCTTAAATTCAAATTAGTTTTAATAACAGAAGGGAACAGGGTAGTGCACACAGAATTCATTATTGGCAGTTATTGTCTATTAGTCACTTGCTGTCTGCTTCATGACCTTTATCAGGTTTGATCAAATGTCAGCCTAAGGTTATCCAAAGAGTTCATAGTTGATTAGAAATATGAACCTCACAATCCCTGGTTCAAGTCCAAGGGAGTCTGCATCCAGTGTCTCCCAGTGGACTGTCTGGGCCACACAAAACTAAGGCACAAGCCATTGATTGCTACTATTATACAGTCCTCATGCACCAAGTGTTAAAAATATATTGCTGGCACTGATTATTCAAAAGGTTCCAAGATACAAACAAATAAATCATTGTGGTAGGTGTGCTTGAAAGATGGGCCATTAGCCATAAAACCCTGTTTCTCCGAAAATAAGACCTAACCTGATAATAAGTCCTAGTATGATTTTTCAGAATTCTCGTAATAGAAGCTCTACCCCAAAAGTAAGCCCCAGTTAAGTGAAACCCTGCCCTCCACCATTGTGCAACAACCAGAAGATGACATGACTATATTTGAATATAGATTGTTGTACATGAAAAAAATAAAGCATCCCCTGAAAATAAGCCCTAATGTGTTTTTTGGAGTAAAAATTAATATAAGACCCTGTCTTATTTTCGGGGAAACACGGTAACTAAATGGAAGCATTATGTATAGATGGTGTGCATATCATTTGGTAGGTCAGGAAGGCAAACAGCGGTGGATGGCTGCTGCCTATATGTCCTGCTCATGGGACTTGCGGAGGCATCAACTGCAGGGCTGGCCCAACTGTTGGGTAGGGTGAGGCAGCAGCCTCCGGCAGCAGGTGTGTGTGTGTGGGGGGAAGAGATGTTCCTCTCGAGCCTCTTGGTCATTCTTTTTCACTCAGAAGACAGAGTGATCCAAACAGACTGTCCCAAAATTCATTTGTTGTCCTCAGGTATGGTGGAGGATCATATCCCATTACCATTGCGGAAGTAAAATTTTGATTGCCAGTTCAATCAGCTTGTGTACATGGGATAGGATGGACACCATCTGGCCCTCTGAGTAGGCAGCTCTGATCTTGATGTACCTTTAGCCCAATTTAGCAGGGCATTTTTACAGTGATTCCTGGTGCCTCAGCATAGTTTGTGAGGTCCATGGACAACATTGTTGTTGTTGTTGTTTAGTCGTTTACTCATGTCCAACTCTTTGTGACTCCATGGACCAGAGCACGCCAGGCCCCCCATCTTCCACTGCCGGATTTGGGTCAAATTCATGTTGGTTGCTTCGATGACACTGTCCAACCATCTCATCCTCTGTCGTCCCCCTCTTCTCTTGCCGTCACACTTTCCCAACATCAGCGTTTTTTCCAGGGAGTCTTCTCTTCTCATGAGATGGCCAAAGTACTGGAGCCTCAGCTTCAGGATCTGTCCTTCCAGTGAGCACTCATGGTTGATTTCCTTTAGAATGGATAGGTTTGTTCTCCTTGCAGTCCAGGGGACTCTCAAGAGTTTCCTCCAGCACCACAATTCAAAAGCATCAATTCTTTGGCGATCAGCTTTCTATATGGTCCAGCTCTCACTTCCGAACATTAGGAAAGGGTTTCTGGCATAACACTGCTGCTGCATTATTTTTCTTGTCTGCAGTACAAGAAGTACAATGCCACAGTCAATTCAAGCAAGCCAAAACTGTGGTAGAATTAGGTTACTCAACATCTGCTGGATGATTGGCCTTTATCTAATTGCTACACCAGCTAGAGTAGCCCATTGAGTCAATATAATTTACTCAAGAATTCATTTTATTGTTCAGTAATTGACTTAGCAGATGTACTCTAGTTGGGCATCACATCCTAACATGTTGGTTTTCTTTTATCAGCTTGTCATATGTTGATACCAGTGCTGGACTTGGCTCCTTGGATTGTCCATTTTGATGGATGTTGTTGTTGTTGTTGTTGTTGTTGTTGTTGTTGTTGTTGATGATGATGATGATGATGATGATGATGATGATGATGATGATGATAATCCATCAAATCAGTTCTGACTCATCATGACCAATTTTGGGGTTTTCCAGGTACTCAGAAGTGGTTTAACATTCCCTTCTTATGCGGGCATCCTAAGACTGTGCAGCTTACCCAAGGCTATGCAGGCTGGCTCTATTCACAGGAAGGCACAGTGGGGAAACAAACTCCCAAACTCTGGCTCTGCAGCCAGATACTTTGGGTCCTTATGGAGAGAAAGGCAGGGTAACAATATTTAAAATAAAATAAAATAAATGAATTGGTGAATGAACCCTTGAGCTGGTAACTGCTATCCCAATATTCTGAGATGAGGATTGTCACGAGGAGGGAAAGTAGTGGAGTTTTTTTGCTTCCCATTATGATCCATTTGTCTGTCTTCTTCCCATATAACCAGAGTACAGAAGCCCAAGCTTGTTTTATGAAGAGACATAAAATTAGCTTTCTACACTCATATGTGTTCCAGATTTGAAGATTAAGAAAATTCCAAAATCCAGCACACAACATGAACTAGAGAAGCCACAGGGTGAAATCCAATTGTTAGTTCCAACTGGAGGAGACCTATTGAGACAGTGGATGATTTAGCAAGGTTCATTCATCCAGTGGGTCTCCTCTAAGTGGAAATAACAGCAGGATATAATCCTTAACATGTGTGTTTCCTTATTTATTGGCCAAAATCCTCTTGCCATTTTGTGTTGGTGTGATGTCAGCAGAGCAACTTTAGGCAGTGAATTCTTGAAGGCTTTCACGACCCGGGATCCGATGGTTGTTCTAGGTTTTTCAGGCTGTTTGGCTGTGTTACGAAGGGATCTACAACCATTTAGGCAGTGAATTGCTGCAAGCTAAGAAGCTAGTGGTAACATTGCCTGTTGAGTGCCAAGTCTATTTAGTTTTCTTCCATTAAATTAATTTGACAAATTTCTATCCCAAACTTCAGATAAGCTTTCCAAGAAGTCCATAAAATGTAGAAACAACAATGAAAGCAAGGAGCATTGAAGGGTGGATGGAGTAACAAAACCCATTTTAATGGAGTATATATAGATAGTTATAAAACCAGCAATTTTTTGTTTGGCCATCCTTGACCGGGGGGGGGGGCTTTAAACCAACATGTCTAAAATATGGCAAGACTTCAGTGTAAAATCACCACCTGTTCCTGTTTCATATTAGATTGATAACCAGTGTATAAAGTTTAAGTCCTCTTCTGTAACCTTCCAAAACCCACAAGATCTCTTTCTCTTTGTGTTTCCACCTGCTTTCCCCTACAACTTCAGCTGATTCTGTGTACCTAATGAACTGCTTACTCCTGGAAATTTACAGCAGCCTCATGTGCCATTAACATTTTGAGCTAGCCCTACATGAATGATGGGCTACTTTAAATGACTGGGGAAAGCAGTATAACCTTGTCACTGCCAAGAGTCATCAGATGGAGGGTTTTGGCTGCTTTGGATAGAGGAGAAGCGTCTTCCGTCCATTAAAGAAAGCAAAATGTCTAATTGGGCAGTTAATCAGTATTATCAGGGGCTTTTTGCTTCCCAATAAACAAAACGTTGGGCCAACTTAACAAGTGTCAAAATGGATGCTGCTTTCTGTGGCTAAGCATCTCTCAGTGATTAGGTTGCTGATTGTTGACAGCACCCAACAAAATATGGAGGTTTCCAGAAGAAGAAGAAAAATGTGCTTCATTGCTTCCAAGTAGCTTGATCTTCCAACATCCACGTGTTAATTGCCCTTGCAGTTCGAGACAGCAAAAATAATGACATTTTGGTACATGAGGCAAACAGAATGCAAAACAAAACAGACCTCCAGGTAGTAGCTTCCCTCTGACTTCCAAAGGTGAGGAATATGGATATTGACTTGATATTGTCTTGGATATTGACCAGAGTATACAAATGAATTGCTGGATAGCTCAGTGGTTTAGGTATCTGGCTGTGGAGACAGCGTTTGGTAGTTTGGTTCCCCACTTTGCCTTCTTGTCAGAGGCTGAACTTCATGATCCGTAAGGTCTCTTCAAGCTATGATTATTTTTGTGATTAACTGGTACATAGGAGATTGCATGGTCCTTCAGATATCCTAGTTTAAAGTTGTTTATGCCATTAAAATTAGCACTACAATGTATTGGGCACAGAAACATATAGCTAGCAAAAGATATATTGGATAGATATGTTATGTAGAGCGAGCTGCAAATTTCGACTACTATGTTTTCCAACCAGCTGGAGTGCCGTCTCATCAATGGCTGTGGCCATGTCAGTTTTCTTCAGCTTGAGAATGTATACAAAGAAGTTTCTGTTGCTAATGATGGACCGTACTTCCATTGGAAGTGTAATTCTCATGAATGGATCGGGTGTTTTACAGAAGTGAAAGGGGAAAGAAATCACTTATTCTTTCTTTGATTACAGTTTCAACTTCAGGTTCTGTATGTAAAAGACACGAGCACCTTTTACATTATGTACATGATTCAGAAGCATAGTAAAGAAGAGTGTGAATCACTGAGGTTTGCCATTCAAACCAGCCCCCTCTGAATGAGGGGTGCCTCCATAGAGTTAAAGATGGTTGCTAGGGAAACATATGAGGTCCTTATTCACTTTAACCATTACCAAAGACCTGTTTTCTTGCATTTGCTGTGATTGAGCTTAGAGGGACATAGATTTGAAGGGAAAGGTTGGGATCAAAGAACTTGTATTAAGGCAGTCTGTTGGCATAATGAGAGTTATTTCTTTCTTTCATGTACCTTTCCTTCTTTAATGTAATTCAGTCCTAAAACACGTTGAATAGCCTTTTCTAGGGGCTATTGGATAAGCAGCAAACTCTGCTGGACTTATCCAGTATTTTTGTTTGAAAGCAGAATGTAAAAAGTAACAAATAATGATGCAGGGATCATGTATATTTAGGCTAGCCAAGTCTGCCATCTGTCTGTGCTAACTTTATATTATGTAGGCCATGCAGTAATGGTCAGCTCCGTTTAACAGTGGCTAGCTCCTGTTGTACTCCTTCCATTTGTTTTTGAAATGCAACGTCTATCCGGTTGGGTTACTGCAGATAATTATCAGCAAAGTGTAATTTCTGTCGAAGTAGGGCTCTTCAGCTGTTTTTGTCCTGTAGTTTGTTACATTTTATGAATGAAAAATTAGACCAAAGAGTACCAGCTAAATTTAAGCCAACATTAAATTATACCCCCCCCCCTTTAAAAAGATACGTCTGAATGTTCCTTGCATATTTCTCACTTATAGCAACAAGGCTTGACTATAGTTCTTTTTGTACTATTTGAGTATGAGTAGGGAAATGAATTAACTTACAGAATAAGGTAGCTTTTAAAACTACTGCTTCTTTTCCACATATAGGATCCGGATTCAGGCTGTCAATGAGATTGGAGCGGGACCTTTTAGCCACTACATTAAGGCAAAGACAAGGCCATTGCCACCCTTACCTCCTCGGTTAGAGTGTACTGCAGCAGGTCCTCAAAGTCTGAAGCTGAAATGGGGGGAGAGCAGTTCCAAACAGCATGCCGCTGATGACATGGTGTACATCTTGCAGATAGAGGACAAAAATAAGAGGTAAGAGAGAATACATCACTGTTGCTGTCGTTTATCTGAAATACATCTTTCTGTGAGTCAGAAAAGAGGTGCTTAACTAATGTCTGCATCAAGGGGTCTATGACTCCATGGATTAGATGATTTGTATACAGTTTAATAGCTTCATCCTTTCCACTGGCACTTTGTTACTAGAGAGCCCTGCATTATTGATACAGAAACAGAGTTGATATTGAGTTTATATAAACAAACCAACAAAGAGTTTATATTAAGTCAAACCTTCTAGCCTTGTTTTATTAACATTCATTGGAAGCCAATTAAACCCTCCGGATTTTCATACAGGGCTTTTTCCAGATCTACCTGGAGATGCCATCAACTAAATTTGTGACCTTCTACACACAAAACATGTGCTTTGCACTGAACTTTCTGGTCTTTCCAAAGTTGGTGCAAGATTGTGAAGTCCTTTTTCTCTGTTTGTCCAAAAAGGTGGCTCTGAAAGCACTAAGGGGGTCATTTTTAATTCTTAACTGCAGAGTTACAGTGGGGTCTCGACTTACGAACGGCTCGACATACGAACGTTTCGACTTACGAACCGCTCTCATAGGAATATATGGACTCAACTTGCGAACTTAGATTCGAGTTACAAACTCTTTTTCCCCCTTTTTTTTAAAGCTAAGTCATCTTAGGTTAAAAGGAAAAAAGAAAAAATATCCCCCTCTAGTGGCAGAAGGCGGAATAGCAGCTTCCCATTAGTTTCTATGGACGAAAAGAGCAGATACGGATTAAATGGTTTTCAATGCATTCCTATGGGAAATGCAGATTCGACGTAAGAACTTTTCGACCTGAGAACTGCCTTCCAATACAGATTAAGTTCGTAAGCCGAGACCCCACTGTATTTGAGAAGAGAAGGATGGAGGACGGGGAAGCTGAGGGCTTGGTCTAATAATACAGTGGTTCCAAAATGCGTGGCCATCTGAATGTTTTAGATTTCAAACATAAAGGACAACTATTTCTCACCCAGCCCACAAAATATAATAATGTAAAGATGTCAACACTCCTAAGAAGCCACTGGCAATGGTGCAGCTAAAAAATATTGTAAATAAATAAATAAATAAATAAATAAATAAATAAATAAATAAGAACCCAAGATGGTGGTAATGGACAAAATGTAAACTACACAATATAACCATAAATAAGATGAAATTACAAACAATTATAAAGGGAAGATATCCTGTAATGCCTCCCTGAAAAGCAATGTTTCTGTATGCTTTCTGAATATTAGGAGGGAAGGGGCCTGGCACACCTCTACTGGTAAAGCATTCTACAATGAGATGACCACCAGAAAAATGGCCAAGATCCTAGTCATAGACTTTCTGGTCTCCCTCGAGGTGGCCACCTGCAACATCAGAGCCTGAGAGGTGTTAGTGGCACCGGTAGTTGAACTCCGCGCAAGGTGCTCCACTTGCTTCTGAAGACAATATGGTGCCAGTTTTAAATAAATAAATGCAACAGTCATAGAGATACCAGAGAAGAACCTTCAGCAGTATGTTATGGGAAAAGAAAAAGGTTGAGGCCTTGATGAGAGAAGAAGGTGCTGAATGGGCAGAAGCGCGTAGCCATTTATATCTGATAACAAGGTTGGTCTTAGAAGTAGACATAATGGTTTTGCAGCCATTTTGAAGCCATAATGGCTTCTTGCCCTTGACAACCTGTTGTTTTCTTTCTAAAGAAACACTAGAAGGCATCCAGTTACTGTCAATCCCCGCTGGAAAATCGTGACTAATAAAACACATGCTTAGTTGCAAAGCCATGCCTGACCATTTTACGTTCCTTGCAGCAACGTGTAATTGAACAGAATTAAATTATATTTCTGCCTGGCAAGTTGTCTTGTCCCTACTTTAAACTGCTTTTTTTAAAAAAAAAAATTAAAAAATGGTAAGAGACAAGAAATATGACTGAAAGCTTCAGAGCAAATACAGAGCATTCATCTTTCTCTTTAAAGCAGGAGTGGACAACTCTGGAAAGTCTAGGGTCAGCTGTCCGCTCCTCCTCCAGACCCTCCATAGGCTTTCTTGCAAAATTGGAAGTCAATGGGGCTAGTGTTGTAAAACCACTCTAAAAACCTTTCACTCTGGTATCAAAACTAGTCCGTACAGCATTAAATAAAAATGTGAAGAAATAATGCTTCATTTGAGAACAGACTTTTAGGAGGCTTTGGTAGGAACAATTTCTACCTTTAGTAGGAGTGGGAGGGGGGAAATTCTCTTGGGGTCTCATGGGCCTACAAATCACATGATCCTCTCCCTTTCTTTGTGGCCTTGTCCACCTAGTCCTCTGTCGAGTTGTGGTCTGTCTTGTCTTGTCTTTCATAATTTTCACTTACAGCAATTGTGGGAAAAGATCGTGTGGGAAGGGAAATTATGGAACTATTACCTGCGATTGCTCCTTGTGGACATCTCTATTTCTAACCAACTCCCTGATTCTGTTAGGTATTTATTGTAATAATAAATATAGTAATATTGTCCCTTTTGTTATTGGTCGCCATTAGCCTATACTGTCAACAGTGACTGGCAGAAATTATCCAGGTTTTGTATTCCTCTTACTAAAATGCCTATTACAGTTCCTGGTGACCTTCTATAAGCAAAGCATATAGCTTTGATTCCTTCTTATGTAGATTTGTGGAGCGGGGTGACTCTTAGTAGACCATTGAGTGGGCTTTTAAATCTTACTTCTCTCTGACAGCAACAGGGCTCAGCAGAAGGGCTTCCACAAGTGGATGTTTCGTTGATAGCAGAGCCTGCATTTGGGAACTTTCATTAACAAGGAAGCTTCAGAGGGTGGGCATACAGCAAATTTCTATCTGTTCTCAGTTTATTATACTCTCTCTAGGAAACCTATAATTGCATCTCTTGCTTCAGCTTTGTGTTGGTCTCGCTGGAAACAAGAGATCTGTCTCTTTGAAGCAGAAGGACACTGAGAAATTTTTCTCGTTGCCAAGTTTTGAATTTTCTGATAAAGTTCCTTTTGCTATGCAGTAGAAGTACAGAGACTCACAGGGAAGAATAGCTACAAGTTCCCCAGAGTCCACACCTTTCTCATTAATGGGCAATTAAGGTCTCAGTAACTCACTCTGAGAGAAGAAAGCAGAAAAGAAATTGGTTAACTTATAGTTGCTTGAAAATGTTATGCTGTGTATGCTTACCTGTGTATGCTGTGTTCTTTACTGCACTCATACTCAGCAACCAGGTGAACCGGTCAACAGCAAATAAACAACTTTCACCAACCCAGGAAAAAGGGGGAAAGAGCACTCAACAGATGGGCAAGGCTCTCTTTAAATTCAAAGGCTGGAAGGAACAATCGGTTAGTCCTGGATAGATAGATATGCAGTTACCTCTGCCCAGAAATGTCTCTTCTCAGTCACACAGACCACAGTCTGCAGGCAAGGTTGCAAACAAAACTCCCACATTTCTTTGGAGCTTGCATGATTTCTTCCATGTAAGCCTAGTGCTGAAAATAGGACAGACGTTTTCTAGAGCATAAAAGGTTTATTTTTTTAAAAAAAGCAGAGGTCAAACAATTTAATCTTGATCTGTGGGGCTTCAATTTTTTATAACAGTTATTAGCCTTCATGTAAGTTTGACTTTTCTTGGAAGCTCACTGGCATTCCCAAGACCCCATCCTTAAGTGGTGCAGTTTAATTAGCTTGTTAATTATGGATTGCTCTGCCAGTTATTTCAAAGGTTCCTTGACTACATGGGAATAAAGTTAATGTGCACGACCTTTCACTCGCTGACTCACGGAAGTTTAAGATGCAAAGAAAGCCTGTGTGTAATTCATAGGTCAGCAGCAGCCCATTACCTGAGATTTCAGGGCCAAAACCTGAAATGAGGAAATGGACTCCTCCTGTCATAGGGGTGGACCCCTTTGATGTCACAAGCAGGACAGGACAGAGTTGGGAGAGGGCCAGAACTACTTCTGGAAATAGACACACACCAGTCCACTCCTTGCCTTTCTCTAAACTACATGATGGGCACGTGGATGAACCAATGAGCTTTTCCCTAGGCCTTTCTCTTCAGTTCTGGCTTTTTGATATGCTGACATGGTACACACAATAGAGAGGCAGGCATCTTCATGGAGAGCCACTGAGCCCTGGGACCAGTTCAGGTGTAGCTGGAGATGCAAGTCTACTTTTCTATACAGCTTGGAAAGCTAGACACTTCACATATGAAATTTTAGCCCCAAACTTGCCAGAAAAATGTTATCGTTAAATAGTTGAATCACAATCAAAAGAGTTTAATTACAAAGGTTCCCTTGTGATGCTGGAGAGATGTGAAAGTTGGATACTACCTAGTAATGTCCTGGGCTTGGTGGTGTTCAGCATCTTTAGAAATGTCTTTGATGAGAGTGTGGAGGGGATGCTTATCAAATTGGCAGATGACACTAAACTTAGAGGGAGAGATGATACTCCAGAAGACAGAATCAAAGTTCAAAATGACCTAAATAAATTGGAGAACTGAGCCAAAACAAAGAAAATGCATTTAAACAGAGGGAAATTGTAAAATTCTTCATTTAGGCAGGAAAAAGCAAATGCACAAATATAAGATGATAGCTGGCTTGGCAGCTGTACATTTGAAAAGGATTTGGGGTCTTAATAAAACTCAGGCTTAACAGTGTGATGAGGCAGCAAAAAACCCAAATCCAATATTCCATTGCATCATCACAACTAAAAGGTCTGGATCAGGGGAAGTAATAATACCACTCTGTTCTGCTTTTGTCGCCTCCATGGAATACTGTGTCCAGTTCCATGTACTACAGTTTAAGAAGGATATTTACAAGCTGAAATACGTCCAAAAGAGGTTGTCCAGGATTGTTAAAACGTCTAGAAACCAAGTCCTCTGAAGAACTCCTGAGGGAGCTAGGTGTGGTTAGCCTGAAGAATGGCAAATATTAGATCAGCTGTCACTTGAAAGCGTGAGGAAGTTTGTTTTCTATGGCTCCAGAGAGCAGGACCCAAAGTAACGGGTTCAAATTATGAAAAGGGACACGCCTCCTAAATGCTCGAAGAAGGTCTTGACAGTAAGAGCAGCTTGACTGTAGAATGGACTGCCTTGGAAGGCAGTGGACTCTCCCTCATAGTTTTTAAACAGAGATTGGGGGGCCAGTTTTTAGGGGTGCTTTAGATATGGATTTCCTACTTTGTCAGGCAGTTGGAATTTATGAATCTTGGGGTCATTTCCAGCTCTTCAGTTCTGTGGTTCTGTGATACTGTTCTCTGGAACGCCTCGTGTGCCCTTTTGATTTTAAACAAACCAATAACTAGCATTTTGATCTGGCTGATCTTTATGGTTTTGCAGATATTGGAAGATTTTCATTCTTCTTTTTAAAAAAAATGAAATAACTTGTTTTACTATTTGTTGCTTCAGTGTATCATATATTTTAAATATGCATGTTTTGTCAGAAGTCTTCAGGCACTGAGTTAGAGCATATTCTGTCACACTAAATTGTAAATAAACACAAGTTTCCATTCCCTTTAATCTAAATTATATACTACTTAACCTCTTCACCACTTACACAAAATCCTTTTTTTCCCTGTAATGTGTTTAAGAAATCTACTGTGGTTTATATCTGGTGTCTCTGGAATAATATTTTAAAAGGAAAATGTTTTCCCAAGCATTTAAAATACAGGCAAATGTGTCTTACATGCGTTCCTTTGCACTATTTTACTATAGTACTGCTTTTACCAGTAATAAATATTAGTATGAATTAATTTTAACGTTGCTGCCTGCAATTACATGTATTTCAACAATATCACTCTGAACTGAACACTCTGAAATCCCGTTGATTTCAAAATAGGAGTAAATCTCTTGAGTCTCTGATGTTATCTATTTTGATACCAAAAAATGGCCTTAAAAACACAGAACATAACGTTATTTGGTTTTTTTATGCATAGTTTCTTTTCACAGTAGTATTTGTATTTAGACATTGCAGTGCCCTTAAACTTTGGTTTAACACAGATTAAATGTTAGTACTGTTCTCATTTCCAGTATAGTGGTGCCTCGCTAGACAATGATAATCTGTTCCACTGAAATTGCTGTTTAGCGAAATCATTGTCTAGCGAAAAGCATTTTCCTATTGGAATACATTGAAACCTGTTTAATGCATTCCAACGGGGAAGAATCGTTGTTGTCTGGCGAAGATCGGCCATAGGAAAGCCGCTTTGCGAACCGCCGATCAGCTGTTTAAATACCTGTCTTGCGAAGCTTAGGTCCCGAAAACACCCGTTTTGCGAGCGCAGAGGGAGCTGTCAAAATCGTTGTCTAGCAAAAATCGGTTAGTGAAGTAGGGACCAAACATTGTCCAGCAAAATTCCCCCATAGGAATCACTGTTTTGCGAATCGCTATAGCGATCGTAGAAAGTCAATGTCTAGCGAAAAAACCGTCATGCGGGGTGACTGTCTAGCGAGCTACCACTGTACTGGAAGTAGTCCTTAGGTTGCTCAGAAATGTTATTGCTTACCTAAGAGTAATATAAGATTAAAAGATTGCTGTTCCATTGAAAGAGCAGACATAAGTAAAAGGAGTCTGCCACCTTGGTTCTCTTAAGTATGATGATTTTCATAAGAAACGCTATATGGACAGATGGGCAATATCTTTTTTCTGATTTTGGTGGGTCAGTTTCAGTTCATGCGGCTTGAGAACATGAACAAGAGCCTTGCAGCTATTTTGCCATCAATGTACCCTCTTGAACCTTGTGCACCTTGGCTTCTAAGGATTAGCCAATGGTGGGGGGATTGTAGAATATCTGCACAGAGAGGGATGCGAGTGATCTTTCAAAGGCAGTTGCAACTGCTCCTGGAAGAGCCCTCCCTTGGTTGCAGATACTCCCTTTTGAGGCCAAATGCTTGAAAGGGATGGTGCAGAGTCTCCTGGTGGCCACAGATTTAGACACATTTCACTTTGGACTCACACCTGATTTCGGAACAGGAACATCTTTGATTGCCCTGATGGATGAGAAAAAAAAAGGATAGTGGAAAGCTGTTACTTCTCCTTGATCTCGTAGCTTTTTATACCTCTCGTCATGATGTCCTCCTGGACTGGCTTCACGAGAGTGGGACAGAGGGCACTGTCACAGTGGGCATTCCACTCCTAGCTGCCAGACTTGTTCCAGAGATGGGTATTGGGAGACGTTTCTGTGACCCTTGGGATGTCCCAGGACATAAACTTGTCCCTAGTGGGTTTTTTTGGAAAATAATTTTATGGAATTACTGCAAATACGTAGTCTTTGGGGTTAATTGTCATCAGTATGTGGATAAACCCAACTGTCATTCTTTGTTACATCTGAGTCAGATTTGGTTATTTGCAATGTGTCCTGTGGCCTAGACACAGCAGGGGGCTGGATGAGGGCTAAGCAACTGAAGCTGAATCCTGGAAAGACAGAAATTTTGTAGGTAGGTGGTTCCTGGGTCTGGGAGTTAGGTAACCTACCTGTCCTTGATGAGCTTGTATTTAATATATATAGCATGCTTCCTGGTGGTGCCTTGGAACTGTCTCTATTGCTGGATTCCCAAGTGGCTTCAGTGACTAAGAGCACATATTACCAGACTCAGCTGGAATGGCAGCTAAAACCATTATTAGACAGAGATAGTCTGGCCATAGTGACTCACACATCGGCAACCTCATAAGGGGACTACAGTGTTGCCTCGCTTGATGACATTAATCAGTTCCAGCAAAATCGCTGTAGAATGAAATCGTCGTCAAGCGAAAGTAAAAAGCTCATTGAAACGCATTGAAAACTGCTCAATGCGTTCCAATGGGCGAAATACCTCAGCGTCCAGTGAAGATAGGGCGGCCATTTTCTGGTGCCTGTAATGCGAGGAATCCATCCTAAGCACAGCTGGAAGCCATTTTGAAACCCAGCTATCAGCTATTTTCTGATTGTCGTAAAGCAAAACATCGGTTCCCGAAGCAGGGAACCGATCATCGTGAAATGAAAAAACCCCATTCAATCATCATTTTGCGATCGCAATAGTGATCACAAAAAACACATCATGAAGTGATTTCATCGTTAAACAGGGTAATCGTTAAGCGGGGCACCACTGTATTATAATTATTCGTGGTTATCTACACTGCATAGGCAGCCACTTTGCTGACTTGTTGCATATCTTCCTCCATAATCACTGTATACATCAGCTTTGATCCATCATCACTCTGGGCTCACTGGAACACCAGGGAGTTCATAAAGAACACATTCAGGAGCAGTGGTTTACAAGTCAGGAGCAACTGTGTCTATCACTCATACCATTTCCCTACGATGGCATCATTCCAGCCCACAGAAACATGTTAATGATGAGTCCAGCTTTGTTTAACAGTCTCATTTCTTCTTTATTTCATAAACTGGACAGCTAAGCATCAACAGAGCATGTAATAAGGTGGATCTGCATCTTTGAGACTTAAGAGTTGAAACACATCCAGTACAATCAAATAAGAGGAGGTTGTGGATCACTTCACAATTCATGGGGTTAGAAATCTATTGCCAGTGTACAAAACAGCTATAGTCATAGAATACAGTTTTAAGGACCCAGCAATTGTTAGGTCCCCAACAGTCAGGTTCTATATTCTTGAAGGAGGGATTATAATGATGAATGCTTTCATGGAATACTTTTTTAAAATTTTCTTCCTTTTTACCAGGATTTCTGGGCTGCCTTTCAGAGGAAAGCCAACCTAACATAATTTGTTAGCATAGTTAAAAACATAAGATGCAATCAAAGTAATCTCTTTACAATTACAAAATGAACATGTTAATCTAAAAACTCTTTAAAGTCAAACCTAACAAATGAAACACAACACGTAATTAGATAGCAACACCAACAGTTTAAAATCAACCTTTCCCTAACCTGAGGTCTGCCCAGATATGTTGTGTTTTAATTCCCCGTCATTTTCTATCAACCTGGCCGTGCTCACTCTAGGGTACTATAGTTCAACAACTTCACAGGATGTGAGCTTGAGAAAGGCTGGTTTAAATAATTAAATACCCAGCCCAATAAGTAAAAGCATGAATGGAAAAGCTTATATTTCACCCTTATCAAATAGTGGTGTCACATGCATTCCCCATGCTAGGCGGGGTATTAAAATCTATATTAAAATTCTAGTAGAAGCGTAGCTGTCTTAGGAATTACTAATTACAGGGATTTTACTGTATAGCAAAACCAAGGTTTGCAAGTTTGGGGTAATAAATAGACCCTTTGAAGAAAATGCTGTTTTATTTTGAAATAGAACCCCTATGGGTCTCTCCAGTTTACCCATTTTAACTATGTTTTTGGGCGGCCTTAAAAATTAATAGTTACATATTACATTTATATCCTCCTCTTCCTCTTGGGGGCTGAAAGCAACATACATTTGTCTCATCCTCCTCTTTTATTCATTAGAAAAAGTCTGTGAGATAGATGAGGCTGAGGGAGAGAGAGCATAACTAGCCCAAGGCCACCTAGTGAGTTTCATGGATCAGTGAGGACATGAGCAGCTACCTATGAGTCAAACACTCTCAACTACTATGCCCCACTGCACGGCCCAGGTAGTGTTCCAAGCAGACTGGAACAAAACTACATAATGAAAATGCCTTTAGCACCCCCTAAATGCCAAATTTGTAATAATCAAGTGGAGTTTTACAAATATGAGAAACAAATTGGATTGTAGTCCTTGAAACATTTTCTTGATAATAGAAGTTTCATTAGTTTATCTGCTGCTTTATTTTAAGAGGCAAAAAATGAATAATTTATTTGAATTAGTTATAATTTCTATGAATTGTGAACATATTCATAATTCACTGTAACATACCTTATTTTCAACTACCAAATAAACAATGTTCAGTGGAAACACAATTTGCCTGATTTGATCTGAGTACATTTTACAATAATGGAGCCAAGCATCAACTGTGATGCGTCTGCTTTGGGTGGTCATATTGCATTATGGTAACCAAAGTGTTTAGTTTTAGTTTTATGGACAAGGGTAGAATGACACAGTGGCACTTATACACTATTAACTTGTTACGATTGGGAAGGATGAGAAAAGTACGCTAGTTATTATTATCTGTGCCAATAGCTAATATTTGCCCTTACAAACATTAGCTGAATCAAGCCATTTGTTACTCATAGGAAAGGTCAAAATGTTGCTGCATTCTGACTGTGACCTGTAAAATAATATGTGCAATGAACTGGGGTTGTTTTGTAAGATAATGCTGTTACTCACCTCTTCCCACCTCTGTTTTTGGTGTTTTCCCCTTGTGGGTTTTCTGATTAACCTGGGAAGACTTCTGAGTTGTTTATTAGAATCTCTCTCTCTCTTTGTGTGTGTGTTTGTGTGTGTGTGTGTATAACATAGTATCGTGACTGGGCATGTTTACCGTGACCTTTTCTTCTTACTGCTTCTGCTCCTGTGTTAATTGCTTATCTTCATTCATTTACCTGTTGTGAAAGGAATTATGGGCGACGCACTTAAGCTATAACACTTATTAGTTTTGTTATGTTGAACAGTTATCCTGCCATTTCTAAAGTTCAAACTAGTTAGCAAATAACCTACAAAACACATCCTAAAAATGTAAAATGTACATCTTTTAAAATCCATCTAAATTTTAATGGTATGTTAAAGTAGCCCACAGAGACTTCACTAGAAAATACGAACTGTTATAAGCTGCCAAGTCATTTCAAATTTATGGTGATCCTATGAATTTATAACCTCTGAAAAATGCAATTGTTAAAAACCCTTCTGAGGTCTTGATTGAACTGAAGTATAGAAAAGCATGAACAACATTGATTTCCAGGACATACTCAGACCCTCTCACCAGATTAAGGTGTGTATCCAAGAGTAGCGTTCACACTGGGGATATAGAATGAACATGAACAATAATAACAATTTTATGAAGACAGAGAACTTAGTCACCAAAACCACATACAGATTACCACCAAGGAGAGTGTATACATGGACATCCCTTTTACTGTAAGATACTGTAAAAAAATTATATGGTATCAAATAGATTAGATTTATTAATAGTTGAGGCATATATTTATTTTTATGGTCACTATTCCATCCCCTAGCTTTTGATACCAAAACCTGGCATCCTTTGCCCTTGACCTCCAGCTGGTATCAACATTATTGCTGCCCAAGGCTTTTAAATCACACCCTTCCACACAGCCATTGGTTTTTCTAAGGGCTGGGTTAATTAACTTTTGGCCGATAATCGGTGGTGGTATTGCTCACCTAAGTCAGTTCCCTTTGTGGGACCCAGTGTGCAATTTCTGGGGAAAAAAAGTATTCTGGATATAAGCAGTTTGTATGCAAAGCTGTAAAGATACACAGATGTCTTGCCTGCTGATAAATACATCTATTACCCAGTTATCACCGGTTTTCAAGCAGTCTAATTAGAAAATGGTTTACACCCTTAATTGAATCAAGACTATTAGCACCCACTTTAACAGCAGTGTCTGGTTTCCGTCCAACTTGGAGAACTTTAGAAATGGATTTTTAAAAATATAAAAATAGGTACATTATCATATTCATTCATAATAATTAGTATGCAAATACTAGAAGGCTTTGGCTAGCAGAGAAGGAAAGGAAATTAGCAATTAGGGCTGAGCCATATGGTTGCTATAGTATTGAGTCTGAAATAGCCAAACTTATTAAGCAGCAATGACAAAAAGGTAATGATGCACTATTTGATTAAAAAGTATTATTTACATGATACATCATGAATTGGCACCACTTTTTAGTACATATCTGTGTACATGTGTGTGTGTTTGTGTTTGATCATATAATTAATAGTGGCCGTTGACTAACTTTCTTTATATCATCTGACTAAAGAGGGAAATGTGTTCTGAAGTCTCACGCATACAGTGCAATTTCATGAAATATTTTGAGCAGTTTTTCTAGGTAACAAAAGACTAAAGAGCAAGGCAGAGAGCATTTTTCTAATTTTTGATACAGCTTCTATCTAGAATGACCAATGGTGAGAGATTGTGACTTTTGTCATCTGAAATATCTGGGGTGCCAGAGGCTCCCCACCTCTGCTGTAGAGCAATGAAGCACAGTTACATTTAGAGATTAGCACTTCAGTGCGGTTCAGCAGATCGGGTCCACAGGTGTTGTGTGTTGCCCCAGATTCCATGACCTACCTCCTCCTACAGGCATTTACTTAGAGGAAGAGGCGGGACAGGGAAGCCCATGGTGCAGCTTCTGATGGTGCGCCCATGGGAACAGGTGGGACATGGAATCCAGGATGACCACACAACACCTGTAGACCCGACCCGCTGAACTATGCCAAAGCACAATCTCTGCAACTTTCATTAGATTCACCATCTTAGACTAGAATTGTAGATGGTGGGCTAACTTCAAAACACTTGCTACCTAAAGCGATATGGTATGTGCTGTGGCCAATTGTGCTTTCCAGTGATTTAATGTCCTTCATGTTTAAGGAAAATAAATGAGGATCACTTACAGAATCAGGTGAAAACAAATGAGTAGGTAAATGAGAACCACTTACAGTCAGGTGAAAACAAAATAACAATAAAAATTTTAAAAAGACAAATATGCAGTGGCACCTTAAATTGTTTAATGTGAGCTTTCGTGACAAATCCACTTCATCAGACAGAAGGAGACATAATATGGCAAATGTTTATACATGGCATCAAGGTTGTGACTGGTAATAAAGTCAATGAGTGTAAAAAAACTCACTGGTTTCCAGGACTGGTCTCAAGTACTGTATACAACAGCTCAATGACCTAGAACTTTGGTAAAACAATGATAGATTAACATGAATGTTAATCAGATGCGTTATTTAAAGTCATCATTCATGAACTTTACCCTTACAAGCTTTTCTTGTATGTGAATTATAGACAATGGTAAGATAACAATGGTTGAGTAACATTCTACAATTGTAGAATCAGGTTTTACAGTTTCCTTGGTTCTGAGTAACAACCAGATTGAAAGTGTCATGCTATGTGCCTCGTTACAATAGCTTCAGAGTATTTGTTTATTTACTGAGGAGTATTTTTGTCCTAATAGCCAAACCAGTTTTCATTTTAAAATCTTGAAATGGCTTACGATAAAAACAGATACAACTAATAGCTTGAATAAAATAATAATAAATAATAAAGTAAAATAATAAAACAAGAAAAGAATGAAAACAATAATGTCCATTGAAGCAGTGGTCCCCTACCGCGGGAATGGTTTAGCATGCGTGCGGGGGGGGCATCTGTGCCTGGGTGGGCAGGACACCCGTGTGTGTGTGTGTGTGGGCAGGGCATCTATGTGTGCGTGGGTGAGTGGGCAGGGCATCTGTGTGTGGATGTGGGAGTCGTGCGTGCGTGGACAGGTGTGTGTGTCTCTGTGTGTATTGGGGGGGCGTGCGTGCGGGGGGGCAGGAGATCTGTCTCCATGGCCCGATCCTGCCAAGGCCATGGACCAGGAGTTGGGGATCCCAGCATTAAAGAATTATTTTAAAAAACACCTAAGGGTAACTTAAATAGGAACAATTCAGGAAAATTTCTCAGTAAGCAAAGTAAGCATTTGATTAATGGCAGTAGCACCTGACACTGGAGAGTCAGTGGGGAAATATATTTGTTTGTTAAATATTGACTCTGTAAAATTGCTTGTTTTCACTCCAATTGTTTGAGAAGGGGTTGGTTACATTGCATTGTTAAAAGAGTTAGCACCTGGTAGAACTCTTACTACACTGTTCACATTGTGAAAAAGCAGCAATTATGACTCTCCGGTTGGTATGCTGTCATTGACGGATTCAAGAGAATTCGATATATGCACATACAATGATGTGACAGTCACCATTTTTTCCATTTGAAGTATGCTCAGAATTTCACGCTCTTCCACACTTTAATAAATTGTTTTCCTTCTGTTTCTTTTTTATCATTATGCAACATGTTATAACAACAAAAAAGAGCGTTTTAAAAGAAGTAACTTGAACAGTAAAAACAATAAAACTTGTTTTCTAAACTTATGGACTTGTTTTCACTACTGATTTTTTTAAAAAAATCTTTGATAAAAATTATAAGCTGCCAGGGCACCCCCAGAAGAAAGAAATGATTTCTGTATATAGTATTCTGTACCTGGAAAACCCTGAGAAAGATTGCCACAAGTCAGAATTGATATGATGGCACATGATGATGATTATTAGCTTCCTGGGGTATGCATGGACTACTCTCTCTTTTTCTTTCCTTTCCTTTCCTTTCCTTTCCTTTCCCTTTCCTTTCTTTCTTTCTTTCTTTCTTTCTTTCTTTCTTTCTTTCTTTCTTTCTTTCTTTCTTTCTTTCTTTCTTTCTTTCTTTCTTTTATCCCCATAAACAAAATTGGACCTTTAAAAGAAGAAGAGTTGGACACTTCTTTTAAGAGCACGTGTGAAATGTTTGTTGTCTACTCTCCTGTAGTGATAATCTTATTTAACTACTGAGACCTATTACTTTTCAAGATGCGTAAACCTCAGCTTCAACGGTCCTACTGCTTGCACTATGAAGAAAACATTTGCGGGTCAGAAGTTTAACTCATTAGAATATTAAAGAGTTTTCATCACCTCTCATTTCCCTTTCGGTATACAGTGGTGCCTCGCTTAACAACGATAATCCATTCCAGGAAAATTACCGTTAAGTGAAAACATCGTAAAGCGAAATAAAAACCCCACTGAAACGCATTAAAACCCCTTCAATGCATTCCAATGGGGTAAAAACTCACCGTCCAGCGAAGCTCCTCCATACGGCATCCATTTTTGCTGCCTGTATAGCATGGAATCCGTCCCTAAACACAGCGGGGAGCCATTTTAATTACCTGGTGGCCATTTTGAAACCACCGATCAGCTGTTAAAAAAACATCATTTTGCGAAGAATCAGTTCCCGAAGCAGGGAACACGATCATCGCGAAGCAAAATTCCCCCATTTAGACCATCGTTTTGTGATCGCAATTGCGATCACAAAAAGATCATCATTAAGCGGATTCATTGTAGTGCGGGGCAGTCGCAAAGAGAGGCACCACTGTCGTTTCCATTAGGAATACAAATCATGGCTCCATTTCCACTCAGGTGGTAAAGCAGAATACTCTGTTTTATGTACATCACTTTACATAACACAGTCACTTTACCTTTTTACTGAAATTGCCCAACAGTTGCTTTTTTAAAAAACTGAAAATATAACTGGCTTTCGTATGAAGGCAGATCTGTCAGAAAATAGGAAATCTTCCCTAGGAAAAAAAAAAAAGAAACACCTCAATAAATATGTAAAAGCCAAGCATAAAGAACAAAGCAAACCTTGATTCTCTTCATAATTCCCAGGTCTAATTTGAACATTTTAAACGTCAAAAGGAAATTCAGTATGGTGCTATGCAGGCAGTTAGTTTCCTGGAAGAACCTTATGTAAGTTTAAAATGTGTTGATTGCAAAATGGCAACTTTGTTATCTCCTGAGCGTTGCTTTCTAGGAACACTGTTCTCTGTGTACACACACATACATTATTACTTTATACAACATAAGAGTGCCAGAGAATGGGACGGCTTCTGTTTGCTAATGGGAAAAAGGCACAAGGTGAGCAATATTTCTGGGTATTGCCTCCTTGCTCACTGGGTAGCAGTGTTTTCTTCCATAAACATGGCTTATTTAGACGTTTAAAATTCACTACTCCTAGAATCAAAGGCGGGTAGAGAGTCATAATAGTCTGTTGCAACAAAGCATGCGTTGGCACCTTAAGATGACCAATTTATGCATGTTTTCATGGTATCTGGAAGTTGGTTAGAGCCCACGAAAGACTTTGCCAAATGAAACATGTTAGTCTTTGTTGTCCCGGAATCCAAAAATTTATGTACAAATGATTGGTGATGCTTCATATTTAAAAGCAAATAGTAAACCTTAGGGGCTTTGTTCCCTGGGACAGAGAATTTGCAAAGCAGTGGTCTTCTGTCAAGGCCTAATCAGAGTACTATAACACTTGCTCTAGCTAGGAAATATCAGGCCTCCACTACCAGACAGTGAGGTCTGCCCAGTTTGGGAGAAATCGAACAATTTCACCTATTCTCAGGGATATTGACAAATCTTTGTGTCTCAGTCCCAAGTCTGAGCCTTTGGTCCCAAGTCCCAAATGTGAGTCCTTATTTTAAACAAGTACACCACCACCCCCCAAAAAAAGGGAGAGGTGGGTGGGTTCCAAGTCGCAAGATGGGCCCAAGTCTCTGGAGGAAAAAAAACAAGTCATGTCACCGGTGCAACTGAAGTCCGACTTGACAGCAGGTAATGTGACTTGAATCCCCATTCCTGCCTATTTAGGAGAAAACCCAACCAAGGAAGATCGGGAAGTTCAATCAGAGGTAGTAGAGGCCTTTAGTATTGATTTTATTTACCATTTTAAATTTAATATTTGTTGAATTCTTTTTAGATACAGTGGTGCCTCGCTTAACGACGATAATCCATTCCAGGAAAATCGCTGTTAAGCGAAAATGTCGTAAAGCGAAATTTAAAAACACATTGAAACACATTGAAAACCATTGAATTCCCCAACAAATACTAACAGAAGGAGAAGTCTGAAATGCTTGGGTTGCTCGCAGGCTTGGTGAAATGTTGATTTTTGTCTGTGCCAACTCTTTGCCATAATAACAGAGAGAGAGAGAGAGAGAGAGAGATATGCAGTGGGATTCTTGTGGAAGGAATTATAGACACGCAATGAGGATCCCAGTTATCCAACTCATTTCAGGATCAGCTTTGATCTTAATTACGGTACCTTCAGGTTGTTGTTTTTTCTGCATACGGTGCTGTGGTTTGGGTTGTATACTGTTACACCAATCACAGTTTAGTAATGTGTGGCACTGTTCCCAGAAGTCACTGGTTCAGATCTCATTCTGCTTGTATAAGATGGTCTTAGGTTGGCTGCCACTCAATCATGGTACCTTCATTTATGCTATGGTAATAATTCTAGCGATCCATTCTGGAGGATACGTCTTAAGGAGGACTGATGTAATGCATTGGAATAATCTTTACAAATTAGTATAGATCCTTTTATTCCTGGAAGATTTCTTGCTTTTCCAGTAAATTACACAGCATTCACGCAGACGCAAACACACACACGTATCTTCCTTGTCTGGGCTTCAGCCCACAAGCCTACTTTGAAATGTTACAAGGAGAAATGGTCAAAGAATACAAAATGCCTACTTCAGGCTCTAATTGAATTGCACAAATTTAACCAAGGTATCAGCTATCTTTGAAGCTTAAATGTTTGTAATCAAGATGAAACTCCTCTTATTGCTTTAATCACAACTTGAGTTTTCCAGGCGTAATTAAGATTAATTGTCAGGACAGTTCTTCCTCTAGTTAAAACTCATTGCTTCTCCAGTTTCAGTGGAAGAAAAGCTGTGTTCACTAAACATCAGTCTCTGTAAGACTGTGTGGTGATCAACATACCCTCTAATTTTCAGCCCTGCTGGATGGGTCTCCGCCTCTCTCACGTGTGACTCCACCCCCACATTTATGCGCAACTCCCCCTCCCACATGCTGGGTTCTGCCGTAACCGGAACCTAACACAATCACTATGCGAGGAGGAAGACAGCAGCGTGGAGGGAAGTGGAGTCGTGCACACACGCACGCATGCCCATCTTAGTGGGAACCTTGGTAGTGATGCATCAAGGATTTCAAAATATCACTGTCACTGTCTTGCATCATGCAAGTTCCTATCCACTGGTTGACATATTAGTAGAAAGGTACTTGTGTGGGTAGAGACAAGTGTAAGAGAGGAAAGGATAGTTGGATGTTCCCTAACATTGTAATTTGGACACCAGATGAAGCCAGTATGAATACAACAGGGCTTCCTGTTAAATGTTGTTGTTTAGTTGTTAAGTCGTGTCCGACTCTTCATGACCCCATGGACCAGAGCACACCAGGCCCTCCTGTTTTCCACTGCCTCCCAGAGTTGGGTCAAATTCATGTTGGTCGCTTCGGTGACACTGCCCAATCATCTCGTCCTCTGTTGTCCCCTTCTCCTCTTGCCTTCACACTTTCCCAACATCAGGGTCTTTTCCAGGTTGTCTTCTCTTCTCATGAGCTGGCCAAAGTATTGAAGCCTCGGCTTCAGGATCTGTTCTTTCAGTGAACACTCAGGGTTGATTTCCTTTAGAATTGATAGGTTTAATCTCCTTGCAGTCCAGGGGACTCTCAAGAGTCTCCTCAGCACCACAATTCAAAAGCATCAATTCTTCGGCGGTCTGCTTTCTTTATGGTCCAGCTCTCACTTCCATACAGCACTACTGGCAAAACCATAGCTTTGACTATCTGGACCTTTGTCGGCAAGGTAATGTCTCTACTTTTTAAGATGCTGTCTAGGCTTGTCATCGCTTTCCTCCCAAGAAGCAGGCGTCTTTTAATTTCGTGGCTGCTGTCCCCATCTGCAGTGATCATGGAGCCCAAGAAGGTAAAATCTGTCACTGCCTCCATATCTTCCCCTTCTATTTGCCAGGAGGCGATGGGGCCAGTGGCCATGATCTTAGTTTTTTGAGGTTGAGCTTCAGACCTTTTCTTTTTTTGCACTCTCCTCTTTCACCCTCATTAAGAGGTTCTTTAATTCCTCCTTACTTTCTGCAACCAAAGTGGTATCATCTGCATATCAGAGGTTGTTGATATTTCTTCCGGCAAGCTTAATTCCACTTTGGGATTCATCCAATCCAGCGTTTCACATGATGCATTCTGCATATAAGTTAAATAAACAGGGAGACAATATACAGCCTTGTTGTACTCCTTCCCAATTTTGAACCAATCAGTTGTTGCATATCTAGTTCTAATTGTTGCTTCCTGTCCCACATACAGATTTCTCAGGAGGTAGATAAGGTGGTCAGGCACTCCCATTTCTTTAAGAACTTGCCATAGTTTGCTGTATTCAGCACAATCAAAGGCTTTTGCATAGTCAATGAAGCAGAAGTAGATGTTTTTCTGTAACTCTCTGGCTTTCTCCATAATCCAGCGCATGTTAGCAATTTGGTCTATAGCTCCTCTGCCCCTTCGAAATCCAGTTTGTACTTCTGGGAGTTCTTGGTCCACATACTGCTGAAGGCTACCTTGTAGGATTTTGAGCATGACCTTACTACCATGTGAAATGAGTGCAATTGTACGGTGGTTGGAGCTTCCTTTGGCGCTGCTCTTCTTTGGGATTGGGATGTAGACTGATCTTTTCCAGTCCTCTGGCGACTGCTGAGTTCTCCAAACTTGCTGGCATATTGAGTGTAGCTCCTTAACAGGGTCACCTTTTAAGATTTTAAATAGTTTGACTGGAATGCCATCACCTCCACTGGCCTTGTTGTTGTTAGCCATGCTTTCTAAGGCCCAACTGACTTCGCTTTCCAGGATGTTTGGCTCAAAGTCAGCAACCATAATATCTGGGTTGTCCGGGACGTCCAGATCTTTCTGGTATAATTCCTCTGTGTATTCTTGCCACCTCTTCTTAATGTCTTCTGCTTCTGTGAGGTCCCTGCCATTTTTGTCCTTTATGTCCATCTTTGCACAAAATGTTCCTTTTATATCTCCAATTTTCCTGAACAGATCTCTGGTTTTTCCCTTTCTATTATTTTCCTCTGTTTCTTTGTACTGTTCATTTAAAAAGGCCCTCTTGTCTCTCCTTGTTTCTTTGGAAGTCAGCATTCCATTTTCTGTAACTTTCCCTATCTCCCGTGCATTTGGTTTCCCTTCTCTTCTCTGCTATTTGTAAGGCTCATTGGACAGCCACTTTACTTTCTTGCATTTCCTTTTTTGGGGGGGATGGTTTTTGTTGCTGCCTCCTGTACAATGTTACGAGCCTCCATCCATAGTTCTTCAGGCAGTCTGTCCACCAAATCTGGTTCCTTAAATCTCTTCTTCACTTCCACTGTGTATTCATAAGGGATTTGGTTTATATTATACCTGACTAAACCAGTGGCTCTTCCTACTTTCTTCAGTTTAAGCTTGAATTTTGGTATAAGAAGCTAATGATCAGAGCCACAATCAGCTCCAGGTCTTGTTTTTGCTGACTGTATAGAGCTTCTGTGAAATACCCCATCCAAATTCTAAAGCTCAGTTGTCATGTTAGATGCCGAGAGATTACTTACTAGCTGATAATTATGTTCAGAGTTAATAAGAACTGATTGGTTGGAACAGATCAATGTAAATCTAGTCCAGCAATATATTTTCAGCAGTGGTCAACCATATGTCTCTAGAAGCTCTTTCAGAGGACTCGGCAGTGAAGGTGAGAATTGTCATATGTAGCTGTCAGCATAAATGAGTCTGCTTGAATGAGATAAATGAATGCAAGCAGTGCTGAAAAGAAACTGATCATGACATTGGGAAACAATAGGTTGCTTCCAGTGCTGCCCATCTTTCTATGGAAGGGTTGTTTATGACTGTTTCTTCCTTCCTGGTAGAGTGTTGTGTAAGAAAAATGAGTGGGGATGACAAAAACAATGATCTTTGTTCCCCAGAATTTCTAGTGTTACTATCTCTATAAGGTTTACCTGCAATAAGCAAAAGAAAAGGCAATCTGGATCAAAATTGCTTACATGTGGCTTTGTGCATATGTGTGTGTGTGTACAGGGCTGTGAGGACCTCAAACATTAAACCATTGGCATATGTAATTCTCAGGTTAAGAAAGGTTGTACACGTTTGAAATGGATAGGCAATTATGATGGACTATAATCCCATTTGGTGAAATGGATAAATTAATAGACTAGGACTCAGGATACCTGGGTTCAAATCCCTGCTCAGTTTAGGAAACTCATGGGTGGGATAGCACTGGTTAAACTATTTCTTCAGTATCTCCCTTACCTTGACAGCTCTATAAGGGTCACCATTAGTCGGTTCTGGCTTGGCAACACATAATATGCACATGTTCACAAATGTATATGGAAGTATGATTCTTGGCAGAAGATGTTCTAAATAGCATCAGATACTAAGGTATTGACCAGACAGAAGTTTTACTAATTTATACCTACATGAGTAGGGTTGAAGGCTCCTTGATAATTAGCCTTGATAACAATGGGTTTTCCCATTGCCTCTTACATTTGAAACCAGACAGGTTAGTAGTAGATCAGTAGTGAATAGCTTTTTCAAGATTCAGTGGTTTGTGAAGGGGGGGGTTGTTGTCATTATTATATAAGCATATGTTTGTGAGATGTACTGGCTACTCTTAGTAAGAAAGTGAGGAGCAGGCTTGTTGGGACTATATTGCTTCAAATAAGGGTCTGGATTCAAATATGGCCACATGTTCACCCAACTCCCAGTTTCAAGAGTGATTGATTGCCCCATAGAGAGCATTGGAACCTCTCAATTGGTTCTGTGGATCTCTTTAAAAAAACCTTTATTGAAAGAATATGGAAACAACAATAAAAACAAAATAGTTCACTGGAAAGGTGTAATCTGTTATACTACCTTCGCATCATTGTAATCTGCATCAAATTAGAATATCACGCCAAAGATTGGCATAGGAGGCTGGTGGAAAATAAATCTTGTCATTGTTATATACAGTGGTGCCTTGCATCACGACGTTAATTCGTTCTAGCGAAATCGCTGTAGAACGAAAACGTCGTGATGCGATTTTTAAAAGCCCATAGAAACGCATTGAAACCAGATTAATGCGTTCCTAGGGGCTTCAAACTCACCGTCCAGCGAAGATCCTCCATAGCGCGGCCATTTTCACTGCCTGTGCAGTGAGGAATCCGTGCGAAAACACAGCGGGCGGCCATTTTGAAACCGCCGATCAGCTGTTAAAAAATCATTGCTTTTTGCGATGATCGGTTCCCGAAGCAGGGAACCATTCATCGGAAAGCGAAATTCCCCCATAGGGAACATCTGTTGTTTCAGTAATTTGAATTGTGTGTTACTTTTTCCGTTAGAGTAACATGCCATATACTGTTTCTCTGTGCATACAATGTTTTGTGTGCATTACAAATTCCCTTCCATTTGTGACAATTTCCAAACATGTTGCCATACATAAAAAGATAACCAACTGTTTATGAATTAGCTATTTGTCACTGCCTGCATATAAGGACAGAAGATCTAGTGACTTTATAAATTTTTGCCATGTGATTAATTCTGTTTCTGAAAAAAAAATCTGCACCAGAACAACTGGATCGGAGGGCATCTCTGCCACATATAACAGGCTGAACACCTTTGTGTTGCTCTTTGATCTTAAGATACCACATAAGAACACCATCAGGACTGATGACCCCACCAAAAATTCTGTTGCATTGATCCTGTGGTTTTGCCAGTCAGATGGCACCTCAGGAATTGTGATATCTCCCCTTCCATTCTGAATTTTCCCTCCCTTTGATGAAGAATAGCCCAAATAGTTCAAATTCTGTCTTAAGAAAACACTAACAGAAGTTTGGAGAAAGGGCTTGGTTTCTGAAGAGGAAGATATTTATAGTAAACTGTGGTAAGCATCAAATCATACTTTAGCATTATAAGGAAAGGGAGTAATTTAATAATAATAATAATCTTAGAACTGCAGAGCTGGGAGGAATCCTATAGATTGTCGAGTCCAGCCTCTGTAAAAAGAATTTTAGTGGGGAATCGAACTTCCAACCTCTGGCTCCACAAGCAAGATGCTTAAGCCATTGAGCTATCCAGAAGTGGGGCTTTTGTGTTGTAAGGCTGGCTCCCAAAGTTTGCAGGAAACCAATTTCACATCTACAGTACATTTGATGTATTGAACATTCATATTTCTGTTCATCCCTATTATAATTATGCTATGCTTTGGGTCAGGGGTCTCCAACCTATGGCCCGCAGGCCATATCTGGCCCACCTTGCCTTTTAATCCAACCCAGGCATAGGAAGAGGAGGGAAGGGGGACCCTAGCAATCCCTCACCACCACTATATTTGCAAAGACAGTGGGGTTGGGGGATCGTTTGGGTCCCGATTTGCTCCTTGGGCCCTCGAGAATGTGTAAAATATATGATGTGGCCCTCATACTGAAAAGTTTGGAGACCCCGGCTTTAGACATTGTATACTTGAGCTGTTGTATACTTGAGACCAGTCCTGGAAACCCTTGTACTGTGATCAAATTCAGCAAACCTAGATTTATTCTTGGAAACATTAGTATTCAGTTATATGTGTTCCTGCTGTTACTATTAGGAGTGCAGAAAATTCAAAGAACTGGCTGTTCATGCAGGTGAAGTGGCCATCTGATTGCTAGAGCCAGGTCCAAACAGTACCACACATCATGTTCAGAAAAATGAGTTGGTTTGGAGGTCAAGCATTTGTAACTTGATAAACACAGTGAGCTAATATTTGTCAGCATGCCAGTCTTAAGTAAAAGGTCTGGTTCATAACATAGTGTAGCAACAATAAACTATGTTTGCAATACTAGATTTGCTAATACTGGGAGTAGGATAAAGCTTTAATTTAATGCATGTTATAGAAACTGAGCAGTGAACAGAACGTTCTTTTCCGAAATATTCATAGAACACATTCTCATGTTTTTAAGTGTAACAATGAAGAATGGCCATCTCAGGTTTTTCTATTCTTATGTTTTTTAGGTTTATTCCAATCTATAGGGGACCAAGTCACACCTACAAGGTACAGCGACTGATGGAATTTACCTGCTATGCTTTTAGAATACAAGCTGTCAATGATGCTGGGGAAGGACCTTTCTCAGAAGTGTTTACCTTCAGTACAACCAAATCCATTCCCCCTGCTATCAAAGGTAAACAAGATGCTTCTCTGATGTTTCGTTACTATAACTAATAATGCATTTTTAGTGCAGCATTCAGTGTTACTCTATTTTTCCACAGTAGCCCACCATGAGGAGCCTTGATCATTAGATCAGCATTACTTACTTTCTGTTTTAGGAAGTGGAGATCTCCCTACTGGTTTAAGACTCTAGTATGTGGGCCAGGGGGACTTTAGCATTAGCACCCTTCCAGAATGTAGATCTGGCTAAATTAATATTGAAAAATAACAAATAGTCATGTCATACCTGAAAGATGAGCAGGTTTTATTTGACATAAGCTTTCATGGACTATGGTGGGTTACAGTCCAATAAAGTTTATGCCAGATAAAACCTACTGTCTTTAAGGTGCCACATGGCTGTGTTGTTTCTGATGGAGTAGATTTATATCTCTACCCCCTTGGAAAGGACATCTAAATAGTGCTTGCAGGCCCATCCTTGTTTTGTAATATAAATTGCAGGCCTGTTAGACCAAGTCTGCATTGGTACCCTAGCAGAGGGTTGAGGGGAATATGAAAGCCTACAGCTGCTTCTGACACTATGTTCCTGATCCATATAGAACCCCATTCACCTAACTCTTGGATGAAAGGGCAGGATCTGTTGTCAGTCATCCCAGAGTGCAGGACACAGAATAATGCGCTCAAGCTGCAGGAATCCAGATGTAGTCTGAATATCAGGAAAAACTCCTTAACTGTTAGAGTAGTACAACAATGGAACCAATACTCTTGGGAGGTGGTGGCATTCAGGAAAATGCTGGAGGCATTCAAGAGAACATTGGACAACCATCTGTCAGATCTGCTTTGATTTGGATTCCTGCATTGAGCAGGGAATTGGACTCAATGGTCTTATAGGTCCCTTCCAACACAATTATTCCATAATTCTAAGATTCTATGAAACAGAAAAAAGATACTGCTGATAGCTACATGTTCAGCTAATGTCCTCTTCTCCCATTAGAGAAAAGGACATTAACAATGAGAGGCCCAGCATTCTAAAGCTTGCTGATGGAAGCATGATACAACAATTCTTATTCTTCTCTTTATCTATCTATCTATCTATCTATCTATCTATCTATCTATCTATCTATCTATCTATCTATCTATCTATCTATCTATCTATCTATCTATCTATCTATCTATCTATCTATCTATCTATCTATCTATCTATCTATCTACTTATTTATTTATTTATTTATTTATTTATTTATTTATTTATTTATTTATTTATTTATACATCACCCATCTGGCCTAAAAGACCACTCTTCACTCCTTTAGTAGGAAACATATTCATCACATAGATAGATAGGACTGATGCGAGAACTGCACATGGGTATCTATCCAAAGTGAACAGGTACTTATAATTCCATCAGTCATCCTACGAGTTCAGCACAACATATATGGTCATGTCCTGTCCTCATTTTTCTAATCTGCACCTGCTCCCCTTTACTGTGTCTGGAAGAGCTTTGCTTTAGAAGAGGTTTAGTGCTGTTTTTCTGCTTTTGCTTATTGTTGAGTGTGGTGTACTGAACAGGATATGCAGCTTGTAGACAATACAGTGTGGTTTTTTCTGCCCATAAGTCCCCACTGGGCTGGATTATTTAGTGAGTTAGATGGAGCTAGAGGGTTGGAGTTTGATCCCTACTGTGCCTCCCAAGGATAGAGCCAGCTTCTTCAGTGTAGGTCTTGACAAGCTGAGTGCCCTCAGAAGAAGGGAATGGTAAACTATTTCTAAGTACTCTGTCCTCAAAACAATCCTAGAAAGAGTTGCCATGACTAAAAATCAACTTGACAAAATGGGTTTTATTTTTGTTTTGTTATTACTGATGATGATAAAAGTGCCCTCAGATCTCTGCCCCAGATGCCCCATTGTTTATAAATGTTTTCCTGCCCCTTCTGCTGGAGGCTTCTAAGAGCAAAGTGTTTTTATTTTTATTTTAAATCTTTTTATCACATCTGCAGAGAGGGGAGACCAGGGAGGGGGGGAGAGCACATATTTTTTCTTTAAAAAGAAATATTTGTTAATGTTGTTGTGAATTTGGTTTGCATTTTTCACCAGAAAAAGAAAAGAAAAAGATGGCTTAGCCCAAAGGCTGCTGTAGTTGATGAACAACATCCAGTGACTTTTTGCCCCCAGAGTGACACTCAGCTTTTGCATATGACGGGCTCTGATAACAAATTGTGCTTCCTTCATGGCCAGAATATATATCGCAGATCAGAACTGTAATCTCAAATAGATAAATTCAAGAAAGTAAATTGTGTTTATCTCTTGCCATTGGGAACATAGTACTCTGCCATCTCAGAAGTTTAAAAAAACACATTTTTTAAGAAGAAAAAAACAAAAATTCTTCTATTATTAGAAAAACATTTTTCTTCAGCACAGCTTGGTTCTCCCTCCCTCCCTCCCTCCCTCCCTCCCTCTCTCTCTCTCTCTCTCTCTGTCCCTTTCATCTTTTGTTTTTCACTCTTCTAACAAGAGAACAGCTGTGAATTACGGTAGGTGTTGACTTGGCATCAGTGGATTAAGTTTCACACTTGGAGCAATTGAATAACTCACTGCTAATCCCACGTGTGTTTTCATGTAGTGGTAGATTTCTAACAGCTCAGCACCCTTTTCCGACATGTAAAAGTCTTTTTCAGATCTGAGTATCTTCCCACCTTTTTGTTTGTTTGTTTATTTGTTTGTTTAAAAATGTTTCTATCCCGTGTTTCTCCTTTAAAAGGACCCTTCCCCCTTCTTCTTTTAGTTGTCTTATGTCTGAATATCTAACCTTTTGTTGCTTTTTTCTTTAATTCTTATTATATATTTTCAAGGCAATCCCCCCCCTCTTTTTTGGAATGTGGAAGGATATTTTTCCATATGTCCTCTCTAGTTCTGTCTAGTAGTTCTGTATGAACTTTATTCTCTGCCCATCTCACTTTACATGATCTTTTTTAAATGCTACATTTCAAATAGCTTTGATTTTCTTATACTGTATTTTATTCTGGATATATTCAGAATTATCAAAAGTTGATAATTCCCCCCCCCCCCCGAAACTTAAATGATTCTCTTTAGCAAAGGGATTTTCTCCTACAAAATATGTGTTTCACATTAATTCAGAATTATATGCCATCTAATCGATTCTTACATTATGGTGACTTTCGTAGGGTTTTCCAGCTATAAATCATGCAGATGTGGTTTCTCAGTCCTTCTTCTGGGACCGTGCTGTTTCCCAAAGACCACACAAGTGGAAGCGCACATAATTCAGTCTGCAAGACACATCCTACATGATCTTTGTTGGCTACTCTCTGGGAGGCACAAAGAAGATTCATACTTTAAGCCCCTGTCCCCACAGCCATATGTGCCAGCCCACTGAGCTACATTGGCAGTCTTTGTTGACCTTACTGATTCTTAAATTTCTGGTTTATTGTTATTTTACTTCATAAATAGTTATTCTGGCCTAGTTCTACCATGAGGCAGGGTGAAGTAGCTACCTAAGGCAGCAGATGTTGAAGGGAGAACAGAACTAAATAGAGCTTTGTATACCGTGCACTCTGTAGCTCACTGAATATTAAAAGGTGTGTGCGCGCCCGTACGCGAGAGAGAATCTTGTCCCTTCCACAGGCAGCAAAATACCTTAGGTAGCCCTGACTGCAGTTTAGCTCAATCTGATTGGTGTTTTTTTGGACCTATCTTTGGTAGTATTCTAATTCTAAGAAAGAAATAAAGTAAAATATGTTAAATATATTTTTCCAAATTAAAATAAACTTTGTAGAGGAAGAAAATGATAAATAATTGTTGTCGTATGTTTAACAAAACCACTTTGATGCTAACGGGTTTATTTCGGCATGAGTTTCTGTGGATTACAATCCTGTGTGTTTGACAAAATAAACTGTAATTCACAAAAGATCACAAAGAATTAAACCTTTTAAACTAAATGTTACGACAAAGTCCCTTTGTTGTTGTCATCGCCATTGTTGTAGAGGTTGCAACAGATAACACAGCTGCCTCTTTAGGTATTTATTGCAGTGTTTCCTTATGCTTCACCCAGTTCATTTGTAGAAATCTATATTTTAGCACCTCGAGTGAGACCATTGGAAGGAAATGCCTGTGAAATTATGTGGGAAGCAGTACTTCCCATGAAGGGAGATCCTGTCGGTTATATTCTGCAGATCCTCGTTGGAAGAGAGTCCGAGTACAAGCAGGTAAGAAAAAATATATATTCTTTTACACAAAAGTGACCTAAAACGACTGCCTCTCCTTAGGGTAACTTTCTTTCCTAGAGGTGGAGTTCCAGGTATCCGTCTAAATTCTGCAGTTCACATGGGGGGAACTGAGAGATGTTTTAAATAAAAAATTGATACACCTTGTTCAAGATTTTTTTTCTTTAATTGACATATCAGGAGATTCATCATTCTTCTAGAAGTTTAGCTTCAGGTCTTGTCTTAGAACTGGTGCAACATGTGGCCCAGAAAGTTAAACAAAACTTACCAGATAAGGGTTGCATCATTGCTTGTCGATTTTGCATGCTTGGCCCTGCTACATACATCTGATTGGACTTCATTCATCATTGCAGATTCTAAGTTCTGCAGGACTTCTTTGAATAGCTGCGAATGTCTGAGACACCCACGGAAATATCAGAGACAATGCTTTGAAGTAGAGGTTTTTGTTGACGGTAGCATTCCTGGGATATATATTTTGTGATCCGTCAGATAGCTCAGAACCTGATATTGTATCAGCTGATGGGTTCTGTGCTGTATGTGATGGATCAGAAAAGAGATCTTGGTGTGCTGGTGGACAGCTCGATGAAAGTGTCAACCCAGTGTGCAGTGGCAGTGAAGAAGGCCAATTCCATGCTAGGTATCATTAAAAAGGGGATTGAAAAATAAAACAGCCAACATTATAATGCCATTGTACAAAACAATGGTAAGACGGCACCTGGAGAATAGCGTACAGTTCTGGTCACTAGACCTCAAAAATGCCATAGTGGGACTGGAAAAGTTGCAGAAGAGAGTGACTCAAATGGTTACTGGGCTAGGGCACCTCCCTTATGAGGAGGTGGGGGCTTTTTAGTCTAGAAAAAAGGCGCCTGAGGGGGGGGACATGATTGAGACGTATAAAATGATGCAGAGGATGGATAAAGTGGATAGAAGTAAGCTCTTTTCCCTCTCATGCAATACCACAACCAGGGGACATCCACTCCAATTGAGTGTTGGAAGAATAAGAACAGACGAAAGAAAATATTTCTTTACCCAGCATGTAGGTACATTAAAATGTCAGATGCAGGGCAGTGGTATCAGGAGACAGGTATCTAGTTGTTTCGTGGGCTACCAGAGGCACCTGGGGGGCCTCTGTGAGATACAGGAAGCTGGACTAGATGGGCCCTTGGCCTGATCCAGCAGGGCTCTTAGTATGTTCTTATATGTCACATTTGATGAAACGATGCAAGTAATTTTTTCCTGTACTTGATCCAGAATAGGGGGGAAATCATTTGTTTGCAGGTTAGTGTACATGCTATCAAATCTTCTTTACTAGTTCTCAGATGTTCTTCTTGTATTGACCCTTAGGATGCTCCCAGTTTCATATTAAAATGCAAAGATAATAAGGGAAACTATATGCCAGCAGGAGAATATTTCTGTCACTGAGCCTTTCTAAGATTCATTGTGAGATCTTCTCAATTCACCTTCATGTTTTATTCTATTATCACTCTGCAAATTAGATATATGTCTTCTCAGAAGGAGAGCAACATAATATCCAGCTGTGGGCCTAATGTCCAGCAAATTCATGCGACTGTTATGCAGAGGATGAGTGTTAGAAAATAAAAATATGCAAACTAGTTATAGCCACAGGGCACCTTCTGTCTGCTGTCTTAAGTACTGATTAAATCGTTCCCCTCTGTCTTCAAACACACATTTTTAAAAACTTCTTCCTTCCTTCTCCTCTTCCTCCTGTTCCTTTGCTCTGTACGTTTTTGAATAAATGCCCCAGCTGTATCTTAGCAGTGCTGAGGATATTGGCAGTCTCCTGATTGCTCTCTAAAAAAGAAATTAACTAGAAGTACTAGATGGGAGATGGATAAATAATATGCATGTATTTCTAAAGTTATGAAATAACCAAGAACATGCTGTGATTGGCGTGGTAGAGCAAAGAGGAATTTTCACCCAATATGAGTTTTCTTATTTCAATTTATATTTCCCTGTGCATGCTGACAATAGATTATAAAAATATATATGAGGAGAAATAGAGGCTCAAAAGAACCAAACTCACATGGCTGAGAGGGTTCTGAGATCCAGGCTGCTCTGAAAAGGTCTATACTGGCAGAGCAGAGAGTATTTGCAGGGATTCTTTGATGGATGAGAAGAGTTACTAAAGGATCTTTTCCTTAAATCACACAGCGAGAGGAATCAAAATGGAGATATATTCCTATCATTTCCTTTTGGGTGGCTTGGCTGACCTTGAAAACCAAGACTTTTTCTCTCCCCCCCCCCCCCCCCAGTTCTTAAGCTATCCATTTCTTTGGCCTGGCTAGTTTTTTAGTTTGCATATTTCTTTAAAATACTTTTATCCCACCTTTCTCCTTTAAAAGCTTACATCATTAAAAAGACAGTATTTAAATGCTAAAAAGAATAAGTATAGAAAGTATTAAAAATAATTAAACAAGTACTGTATTATGTTAAAATGGTAGTTAAAATCATTGCCAAAAACACATTTAAAAGCAACAGAGCACAACAATCCATTCAAAACCCCTTCTCAGAAAGCTGGTCACTGAGGAGACAATTAAAACAGTCTAAGGTGTACATTTGCATGTCTCTGCAGGGGTGTTGTGCAAACCTAGCCTATTCAGTAACAATTTGGTGCTCTGATAAAGAGTAATTTTTGCAAAACACTTGAGCACACAACCTTGTGGATAAGAACTACACATTTACTATTACTACTACAGCTAGGTGGTTGTTGTTCAGGTTTTCAATGCACTGCTTCCACATGCAGCTGTTTGTGATAATCTGTTTGCAAACAATACCCAAAAGCCTGTTTGTAAAATAGAAGCAGTCAACAAAATGCTTGTTGCAGATTATTTACTGAGGCTTTTGAGGGGTTTCTCAGCCTCTGAGGAACCGTTATGCCAGTTTCTGAGTGTAGCTTGGCAATACTCCTTGATTTTAAGCTATCATTGGCACCCAGGTAGTTTTACTAACAAGCTGATTTGTCGAATATAAAGAATTAATTGCAAATCTTATAGGCACCGCAAGATCTGAAATCACTAAAAATTGGGGGGAAAGCCCAAGATCTCTCATTGCAAGTGCTTACAAGTAAAATGTGGCATACATTGCTGATGGAAAAAATGACTAATAAAGTTAGATTAAGCCAATGTAAATTCACTGAAAATTGGAAGCCATTATTAAAATATGCCAACAAAATAGACTTTGAGACATGTGGATTGAAAAGAAATTTAGATTGTTGGTCGATGTTTCTTTAAATAGTGATAGGAAATGGTATATATGTGATTTGGAGAATTGTGGGGAATAACTTTGTATTTACTATTTGTAATATGGTCAATTGTCTTTTTATTCTTTAGAAATGAAATTTATTTAAAAAGTAAAATAAAAAAAGCTGATTTGTCATCTATCTCCATTCCTAGACTTAGATCTTGTGGCTAGACTTCTGCCGTGCTCTCTGTGTGGAACTGCCCTTATAGTCAGACCTGATGTTGCAGCTAATGTAATGTACAGTGGTGCCTCGCACAGCGAGGTTAATCCGTTCCGGATTAACCCTCGCTGTGTGAAAACATTGCTGAGCAGGACAGAAAAGCCTATTGGAACGCATTAAACAGTGTTTAATGCGTTCCAAAAGGCTCCTTTACTCACCATTCAGCGTTGTTCCTCTATGGCCGGCAGCCATTTTCGCGCCCTCCTCTCGCTTAATGAGGGCACGAAAACGCTGCACGTGGCCATTTTGCTGCTTCCGGCATCCATTTTGTAGCCACAGAACAGCTGATCGGCGGGGCACAAAGTGAAGGTCGGTAAGCGAACCGCTTACCGACCTTCGCTCTGCAATTTTCGGCCATAGGGGCCATTGGTATGCGATCGCGTTTGCGATCACGAAAACGTCCTCGTAGAGCGAATTCATCGCTCTACGGGGCGCTCGTTCTGCAAGGCACCACTGTATATCCAAGTTTCATTAGGCATTACCAGGTACTTATAATTGCACAGCTATAAGGAAACCCTCTAAGGCAGGGGTCTCAAACATGCGGCCCAGGGGCCATTTGCGGCCCGCCAGATGATAGTTTGTGGCCCCCAACTTGCCTGCCCCTGAAGCGCCCATGCATCCTCTGCTGTCAAGAGTAAAAAAAAAAGCCTCGCTTCGCTCGCCAGCTCTCTCCTAAGACAGCGTCTCTTGCACCCTCCATCCGGAACTGCAGCCTGCCAGCCAGCCCCCCTGTCTGCCAGCTGGCAGGCTGCAGTTCCGGATGGAGGGTGCTAGAGGCACTGTCTTGGGGGAGAGTCGGTGAGTGAGGCACGCTGCTGGCCCCTTTTTCCAAGCACCTGAGCCACCGCCAAGCGATGCCTGAGAGCGGAGCTCGCTCCCAGCCCGTCCTCAAAGAGTGCCTCCAACAAAGCCACCAACAGCAGCTGCCGCCACCACCTCTTCCAGAGAAACGGCTCTCTGGCTCTCTTTCTCTCTCGGCACCCCCAGCACCAGCCCGGCCAGCAGCTGCCTCAGCGCCCGACAGTGCTTCCTCCTCCTCCTCCTCGGAGCCCCAGCCAGGCTAAGGAAACTCCCAGGTGGCTTCCTTGGGCTCTTGCTCAGCTTGGCGGAAAATCTGATGCGGCCCAGCCTCAGCCAGACTCTGTCTCCAGCGGCCCCCAGGTAGATTGAGTTTGAGACAGTTTTCAGGACAGTTTTCACATTGAACTTGCCTAATTAATAAACTTTGCTAAGTCGAGAAGTTGTATTAACATCATAGACAAGTTTCTTTTGAAAGTTTCAGGGAGCAGTAAACATGTCGCCCAGTCAACTACAATCTGAGTGGGGTAGTTATCTTTCCTTCCTGAGAACTGTTTGGTTACATAAATATACCTCTCTCACAGAAGATTGCTATGGGTGTGACTTGAACCTTAAAGTTAAGTGTAGACACTGTGTTTTCTTTTGCCAGAACTTGTAACCAGTAAATATCCCAGCTCCGATATGTTGGCACGTGCAACAGTTTGTGTAAACACTTCTCTGTGGTTGCCCAGTTTATATTATATCCCCTTTAATATACCACTGTTCTTTGCAAGGTTTAAAATCCTTGTGTTTATAGTTGTACAACACCTCTCTGTTGTATTCAAGAGGACTGGGACTGTATTATTATGTTCTTAGTATAACCACACAACTGCAAAATTTGGTATAAGGTGTAAAATTTGACATCTTCTGAATCTGTGCAGGTATGTCTGAAACATGTTTCTAGCCCTCAAGGTTGTGAGTGTTAGCTTAAGTAGTTTAATTTGAGCAGTGTCTGAAAAAAGTCGCAGAAATAGGGAGAAGAATCCCAGAAATAGATCTGGGAGGAAAGCTGAATTTTGAGTTGTCTGGGAGTAGGATTTAAATGTGGCTTTTGTATCAGTTTGCTGCATCCCATAGCTGCCCAAATTACATAACTATTCAACTGTCTGGTTAAGATTAGATAGCTACAGAATTTAACTTTTATATCTGTAAAACAATTCAGTGAAAATTAAGTTACAGAGGAATTGAGATGTTATAATATGGATTTATTATTTATTATTTATTTAAAATATTTTACCCTGCCTTTTCTTTGAAAAGGACCCAAGGCAGATTATAACAATGAAAGACAATATTTAAAGTTGAAAGCAGTGAATATACAATGGTGGTTAACATTATTAAAAGATAACATTATTAAACACTATGAACATTATTAAAAACTATGAACAATGAATAAGGAAACACCTTACATCATTAACAGGCAACATTAAGGCAAGGATCAATAAATATACAAAAAAATTTAAAAATGTCACTCTGAGAAATGGGAAACACAAAAATGGAAAACCAATTGTACTAAGAATCCAGTCAAAGCAGTAATGCATAACAGTCTCAAAAATCACGCACAGGTTGTTACTGAGGGAAGGCTTTCCTGAAGAGAAAGGACTTTGCCTGTTTGCAGGATAGCAAAGATGGGGCTAGCCTGGCCTCCAGTGGTAGGGAGTTCCAAAGTCTGGATGCAGCAACCGTGAAGGCTCTCTTCTGTGTCCCCATCAGACACATCTGTGAAGGTGGTGGGACTGAGAGAAAGGGCTCTCCTGATGACCTTAACACCCAGGCAGACTCATAGAGGGAGAAGTGGTCTTAGAGATAAGCTGTTTGGGGCTTTATAACTTAAAACCAGCACTTTAAATTGTACCCAGTAACTGATCGGCAGCCATTGGAGTTGCTGTAACAGAGGGTTTATGTTTCAGTTGTTTTTAAGGGGCAGCACTACAAATGTCCCAGTGTATAAGCCGAAATCCTGTTATTGGCTATCAGTCTCTATTTTTTAAAAAAATCTCTTTGGGGATATTTTATTAAAATATGGTATATGTGAATTTCCAGGATCAGTTTCCCAGCTGAGGTCTATAACTATTACATCTCTAAGAGGAGGAGTGGATGCATGTTTATGTTCATATTTATATGTATGTGTTTCACCCTAGTCTCTAAGGTAAAACACATGCATATAAACATGATTCTGTGTATTCTAAGGTGCTACGTAGACAATGCTGGAAATGCCTAATTTTTTTTTCATGCTACACTTTACATTAGTGTGCTTGGATTGCTTATTCAGATTATGGACAAGATACGTTTTATTTGAATAAAATCACAATAAACTAATCTCTCATAATCAGTGCTTAATTAATTGGTTAAAATTCATATCAGTACAGTTAATTGGCTGTGGCTTATTTTATATGTCAGCCTAATTGTGCTACAGCCACTTAAGGCCTTCTGCTTTCACTATTTACTTTCTGGCTTACAACATTGTGTAATGAGACAGAAAAGGGGATGGTGGGAATAATGGAGCCTTTTCTTCTGATAGAACTCTTCCTTGGATTTGGTAGGTACAGGGATGTTTTGCAGAAGAGTTTAAGGCTCTACAGTAGGTATGAGGAACCTTTGGCATGTTATGGAGTTTTGGACTCCTCATCCTTGATGCAAGAGATTGTTTCCAGCTGGTGATAGAAAAATCCCAGCATGACTTAATGAACTTATCACACTTCTCTAGATTTTTTTAAACAGAGTAAATTTTTCACATGTGTAGAAATACAGTGATGCCTCGCTTAACGATGTTAATTCGTTCCAGCAAAATCGCTGTAGAGCGAAAACGTCGTAAAGCGAAAATAAAAAACCCATTGAAACACATTAAAACCCGGTTAATGCGTTCCAATGGGCTAAAAACTCACCATCCAGCGAAGGTCCTCCATATGGCGGCCATTTTCGGTGCCTGTATAGCGAGGAATGTGTCCCTAAGCACAGCGGGGAGCCATTTTGAGTGCCCGGGGGCCATTTTGAAAATCTAACGATCAGCTGTTTTGATCGTCGTAATGTGAAGAATCGGTTTCCAAAGCAGGGAACCGATCTTCGCAAAGCGAAAAAAACCCATTTAAAACATTGTTTTGCGATCGCAATTGCGATCGCAAAGACATCGTCGTGAAGTGGATTCGCCGTAATGCGGGGTAATCATTAAGCGGGGCATGACTGTAGAAGAAACTGAGAGATTTTGAAACTAACAGCACACACAATAGATCCTTAGTTAAAAGTAAGTTCTAATTACTTCATTCAAATATAATGCTAAATCATGGCTTATTGTGGGAAGAGGAAATCATGGGAAACCATTGGTTTATGTGCTCCATGCCATGATGGGGATGTATAATTTCCAGGCTTAAAAGGAAGGTACCTCAAAATGCCAGATGCAGGGGAAGGGTATCAGGAGACAGGTAGCTAGTTGTTTCATGTGCTCCCTGAGGCATCTGGTGGGACCCCTGTGAGATGCAGGAAGTTGGACTAGATGGGCCCTTGGTCTGATCCAGCAGGGCTCTTATGTTCTCCACCTTCACAGCCGATATGGCTGTGAGAAGATCAGAAAATTTCATTTCCCTTTTAAATTTATTTCCTCTTGTTGTGTCTTCTGAACTATGACAAATAGCTGCTCATCCTAACCATTATTTCTTAGAAGAAAACTTCAAAACACCATGTATTAATCTGACTCGTTTTAATTAACCTTAATGAAGATCAAGCACAGTTCATGATTCAGAAGACACAGTAATCTATGGTTTGTCTAAAATGGATCTCCATGCCTGGGGTAGATGGAGTGTGAGATCTCAAGGTCTAGGATACAGGACTCAGCAGACCCTGTTGAGGGACCAGGACAGACTGCTGCTACTGGAACAACATAAATGCAAAACTTGGACTCTCACTGAAAATCGAGAAATTATGAAATGTTATTACAAAAATAAACCCAACAGCCCATGATTTAAAAAAAAAAAGAATGACGGAAATTTGGAAATGGAAACACCCAAGTAGTGACATAACTGAACAGTGATTCATGGACCAGAGAAGGTTTATCATCCGGAGTAAAGTGTTCTCAGAACTGGAATTCCAAGAACTAGAAAAGGTAGCAAAACCAACACAGAACAATAACCGCAATATGGAAATGGAGGGTAGAGGTAGACACAGTAGAGAAAGAAAACGTAATAGAGGAACAACTTATGGAACAACCCAGAAATTATGAGTTGACAGAACGGAAAGCGTCACTGAGGGAAAAATAGTAACCCACATTAGCCAGAACACAGAAAGACAAAGGCTCCCCAATTTGCGCCAATTACAAAGTAAACCAGTAAAAGGTCTACTGAATGATGCAAATGTTGTCATCATAACAATCCCAACCAACACACTAAAGGAAACAAACCAGCTCATGTATAGCACAGCTACCATAATAACCATGGAACTTGGTTACAAACTGCAAAAACCCCAGAAAACTCATGGCTCCCCAAAATTGAAAATTTAGCCAGAAAGAAAAATAAACAAATTACGTCCAGACATTAGCAACTTAAAGCACTTGAAAGCTACAAAACTAAAAAATGAAAAAGTTAAAGCCAGACTATGCAAAATATATGATCTAGAGAGGAAAACAGTTGTTGAAACTATGGAAGAATTAAAACAGTGGGTAACAGCTACAATAAAGAAAATTGAAAGCTATGATGGATGCTTGAAACAGCATAGAGAAAACACACAATTTCAAAATAACTAACATATAAATCATGAAGAGAAAATACAGAGCAAAAGAATTGTTAAGAGGATGTTCTAACATTTTGGAAAGAAATTTGGGAAAACCTAAATAACAAAAACACCTCATGAATGAAAGAAAGAAACTCAAGGAAAACATACAGATGATATCCTAATAACAACTGAAATAATTAAGAGACAAGTAAAGGCTGTGAAAAATTGGAGTGCACCTGGTCCAGGTGCGCTGCATGGATTTTGTTTAAAACATTTCACAAGTTTCCATCAACGTATAGCAGTGCAATTTAATCACTTCAAAATTCTACAACTGAAAATTGGATGACAACAGACCATACATTTGTGAAACTAAAAGATCATGAAAAGAGACTGAAACCAGTAATTATTGGCCAATTACATGCCTTCCAACAATGTTCAAGCTTCTCACAAGAGTACTTGCAAGATCAATTATATAATATATCATCCCTATCCTCAACTGATAGGAAAGGGAACTTTAGTTCAGAGGCACAAAAGATTAGCTGCTTATTGATTAAATGACACTAAAGAATGAAAAAAGACAAAAAACAAATCTTAACATGGCCTGGATAGACAAGGCATTTGACTCAGTGCCACACAGCTGGATCAACATCTGCCTAATTTTGGGGGGATTAGTAAAAAACATTCAGAGGTTCCTCAAGAAAAACATGGAAAAAATGGAAAACTATTTTAATAGCCTATGGTAAAGAAATTGAGGAAGTTATTATCAAAAGACATATTTCAAAGGAATTCTTCTGTTTAACGTCTCACTAATCCCCATGTCAATAATTTTAAATAAAACTGGATTGGACTACCATATTTCAGAACAAACAGGAAAAATCAATCATCTGTTACATATGGATGACCTAAAACTACATACAAAAAGTTCCATGGAGATAGACACAGTGCGAATATTTAGTGAAGATATTCAAATTAAATTTGGAATTGAGAACTGTGCAGCTGTTTATACAATGTGGCAAGATCAAAAAACTAGATGGAATAGAGTTTTAAAAATTGTGACATTATAAAATCACTATCAAATGATGTAAATTATAAATACCTTGGAATACTATCTCTCTCTCTCTCTCTCTCTCTCTCTCTCTCTCTCTCTCTCTCTCTCTCTCTCTCTCTCTCTCTCTCTCTCTCTCTATCTATCTATTTATTTATTTAACGTATATGCCGCCCACACTACTACAAGCAGTAGTGTCCAGCTCTAGGCGGCGGTGCTCATCTCCATTTCCAACCCATAGAGCTAGCGTTTGTCCGCAGACAATCCTCCGTGACAAAAAAAGGAATATATTAGAGATGGAGGCATTCATATTCGTATACATATACGAATATCCCACGCAGCTGGACTTAACAAGGGTTCGGCCTCTGGGGCCGGACTGTTCACTCACTCATCTGGCAGCAGCAGCAACCTCGCTCATCCTTCCAATCACTCCCAGAGTCCCGCTCTCTTCCTGCTCAACTGGCCACTCAGCAGCCGTGCAGAGAGACTCATCCTCCCTCCCCCCTGCCTGGAGTGGTTAGCTGAGTGGGAAGAGACCAGCACTCCAGGAGGGATTGGAAGGATGAGCGAGGCCACCACAGTGGATGCATGAGTGGACCCTCATTAAGTCCAGCCATGCGGGGATATTCATATTTATATACGAATATCCCTCATCTCTAGAATATATCAATAGACTGCAGAAAATCTTAAAATCAAAATTAAATGGTGGAAATACAGTCAAAGCCATAAACACATGGGCAGTTCCAGTAATTAGATACCCAGCTGAACTAATAGAATGGACCCAAAATGAATTAGATGAACTGGATCGAAAAACAGGGAACTAATGAACATGCCTCATGCACTACATCCAAAAAGTGATGTGGACAGATTATATTTATCATGACAAGTTTCAATATATTGCTGGTTCATAATTGGAAAACAAAATCATGCTGAGAGTCCCAGTATTTATTCTTATGGGTTGTTCCTGTGTTTTGGTGTATCTGAGTTAAAAACTGGAGAGAATCAATAGAGTGTGAGAGCTGGACTGGGGAAAGAGACTTGAGGGGAATACGGTTCAAATCCCTGCTTAGCCTTGATCCTTACAGGATGATTTGGGGCCAGTCATTTTCTGTGCCTCTCAATACCTCAACATCATCACCACCAACTCACAGGATTGTTGCAAGAAGGGAGTGGATATCCCCAAATGTACCACACTGATTTACACTGAACTTCACTGAAGACGTAGAGGGACAGACAGAAGAAAAATGAACATGCTTTTTCATATGAGCTAATGAAGGCAATTGTACTAGAGCGTCTTGCTGCAGAGAAAAACATCATACAAAAATAGTGTATACTGAATCACTATGAAGGAAGATCATCAGTTCCTGCTGCTTCGCCATGAGCATTTAATGGGGAAAACAAATTTACTGTCACGTATGTACTTTGTTGTGCTGCCACTGAGGAAGAATTATCTTGTCTATAGTTCTTGTGTCAGTTGAGCTGAGAGGCTCTGAGTAATGGGCTCTGAATCAAGTAAATACAGTTTAGGTTAAAAGAAAAACGTAGCTAAGTGCCCCACACAGAGTACTGTTAGCAAATTTCAAACAAAATGTTTAAAGAGAAATATTTGTGACCTGTGTTGCCAATAAGGTCTATAAGTGTTCACTAGGCTGCAAAAGCTTGCTGGTTTCGCCGGACAGCCATCCTTCAATCGTTAAGTGTTCTGGCGTCTGATCATTCTTGGGACAGGCAAAACACTTAGGAAAGATACTATTTGGATCGCAGTTCCCAGAATGTCTCAGCCCACATGGCCCTTGGTGATTCTGGAAGATGCAATTTTGAAAATTTTCTAGCTCTAGCATGGGTTGGATGCAGATGAGCCAGCTCGACCTGGAAGGAGGAGTGAAATCAGGAATGGCCTGCAGATCCTGTGTCCAGATGGTGAGTGGATGGAGGCCTGGCAACTGATGCTATTCCTTGTGTCCTGGAAAGCTATCAGTAGGTGAATTCTCGAAACTGTATGCAAGAAACCATAGCAGCTTGCACACGAAAAATTAGAGGGCACATATACATTCCCTTCAAGGCTGATGTGCAACCCCTTTGTTGGTGCCTCCTGCTGCCGCCGCCGCCAGTGTACATCAAAGAGACACTAGGAAAGAAGAGTAGGAATCTGCAAAGAAAGGGCAGCCCACCCACCCCCTCCAAAGAGAATTTCAACAGGGCTGCTCTACAGCCTTTTAGCCAGCGCTGCAAAATCTTCCCCACAGCAAACCAAAGCAGCAGTCCTCTCTGCGCCTCCCAAGCAGCATCATTAAAGGTGACAGGGAAGCACCACTCTCTCAGTAATCCCACAGCAGCTTTCTTCATCACCCACATATGCATATATGCTGCTGGTCTTGATTGCTGTGGGAGAAAGCTTAAGGCCTCACACCTATTGCACACGTGTGTGCCAACATGCACCTCTGTTGTAGGACAAGACTACTGTATAGGGAGCACATCTGGCCGTTTTCATCAGTGAAATATAAGCAGCTTCCTTTTTCCTGGAGTCGACAGAAAGGTTTTTTTCATATACTGAATTAATTTTTTAAAAATACAGCCATTAGAATGTAGGAAAGTATGAAGCTTAGGCCACAGAAGAAAACTAAACAAAGGTCAGATTGTTGAACTTAGAAGGTTTATAGGGGAGGAAAACCTTCTGGAATACATATGAGCGAACAAAGAATAGGGAATAAAACTAGTCAAAGTAATTGTGGGGGGGCAGGACACACATATGTATATACATATGAAAATATGTAAAATTACTTCTTTAAAGGCACTGCTCTTTAATTGCTATTCTGTTTTGTACTAGCAGTTCACTGCTGACACATGGTGACCCTGGTAGAGTTTCTGTGGTATGTGGCACATTCAAGGAGTAGTTTACCTTAGTGAGCTTCTATGATCAAGCAAGGATTTGAATCCATGTCACCTGAATCATGCCCAGACACTTTCTACACTATACCTCATTGGTTCACTACAGTTATACAGTTATATATTTATTTATTTTATTTATTTATTGGACTTATATACCGCCCCATAGCGCTACAAGCACTCTCCGGGCGGTTTACAATTTTTAATTATACAGGCTACACATTGCCCCCCCCCCAGCAAGCTTGGAAGGTTTGTAATTGGTTCGTAATTAAGAAAAACACCCGAATGTTACTAGCTGGATTCTAGAATGCAAATGCCACTCGTCCTCCATCTATATTGCCATCACTTTAACATCCACCACAGAGCAAGAAGCAGCGGTAAGACACAAGGTTTGAACTATTCAATATTTTTCTTCTGAATAACAGCATTACGGATTGTTTCTGTTTGCATTTCCAACTGATTTAGAGTATTTCCATAATTATTTGTAGCAGCCCAAGGGAGCCTTGGGAACTTGAGAGGGTATAGGAAGCTTTAAATTAAATGATATCAAATTAAACAGCATAGATTATCATCACCAGTTACACCAACAGGTTTTTGGCCAATGTGGGAAGAAGGTGTACTTTTCTACTTCCTTGGGAGACAAGACGTCTGAAGGAAATATTTTCACATCCAGTAGCACCTTAAAAGGATAACATGTTTTGTTAGGTACAAGCCCTGGGAGCACTCTTGTCCACTTGAAGTGCAAGAAGTAAAACTTCCATTGATAAGACCTTTAGACAAAGAAGAGTCACCACTTAAACTGTAGAGAAAAAAAAGAGAGAAAAATCTCTATCAGCACACTTGTGTGGAAGTAAATGGACTTTGAGTGTTCCCCTAGGTTTGTTTGTTTGTCCAGTCGTTTAGTCGTGTCCGACTCTTCGTGACCCCATGGACCAGAGCACGCCAGGCCCTCCTATCTTCCACCGCCTCCCGGAGTTGTGTCAAATTCATGTTGGTTGCTTCGATGACACTGTCCAACCATCTCATCCTCGGTCGTCCCCTTCTCCTCTTGCCTTCACACTTTCCCAACATCAAAGTCTTTTCCAAGGAGTCTTCTCTTCTCATGAGATGGCCAAAGTACTGGAGCCTCAGCTTCAGGATCTGTCCTTCCAATGAGCACTCGGGGTTGATTTCCTTTAGAATTGATAGGTTTGTTCTCTTTGCAGTCCAGAGTCTCCTCCAGCACCACAATTCAAAGGCATCAATTCTTCGGCGGTCAGCTTTCTTTATGGTCCAGCTCTCACTTACATACAACACTACAGGAAAAACCATAGCTTTGACTATTCGGACTTTTGTTGGCAAGGTGATGTCTCTGCTTTTTAAGATGCTGTCAAGGTTTGTCATTGCTTTCCTCCCAAGAAGCAGGCGTCTTTTAATTTCGGGGCTGCTGTCTCCATCTGCAGTGATCATGGAGCCCAAGAAAGTAAAATCTGTCACTGCCTCCATGTCTTCCCCTTCTATTTCCCAGGAGGTGATGGGACCAGTGGCCATGATCTTAGTTTTTTTGATGTTGAGTTTCAGACCGTTTTTTGCACTCTCGTCTTTCACCCTCATTACAAGGTTCTTTAGTTCCTCCTCACTTTCCGCCATCAGAGTGGTATCATCTGTGTATCGGAGGTTGTTGATATTTCTTCCTGTAATCTTAATTCCAGTTTGGGATTCCTCCACTCCAGCCTTCCGCATGATGTATTCTGCATATAAGTTAAATAAGCAGGGTGACAATATACAGGTACAAATACACAATCCGCTTTGTTCCATTAACACCATTGTTATGAAGTCATGGTGTTAGCTAGCAGAGAGAGCACATGTTAGATCATTTAAGCAGTGCATGACTTACAGTTGACACTTCAATATTAAAATATTGAGTACTTATTTCTTGCTACTAAAACTAAATTAGTTGTTTTTTGCTTATAGAAGTTATTGCTACCTCCCTTTTGACTTTTTCTGCCATCCACATCTGAATACCCCATGCCCAGCATTATGCAGATTTATATTTTCTTCCGTTTAGTGACTCATGTTCATTGAGTCATAACTTCCCTGTTATTTATTAGAGTGAATTGCTGAAATCTTAGCTATAATCATCATAATCATAGTCATAAGGTAGGTAAATACACCCAAGAGAAACTTTCTGCATTTTTTTCCTAGCTATCATCTATATGTAAGTAGCCTGTCTCTATTCACTTGCTGTTCTTTGAGTAAAAGAAATAATTTCTCCACTATAGTCTCAGTTTAGCAATGAGTAATTCCTGATTTTCAAATTTGATGCATTGGTGCTTAGAGCACATTTATTATTCCCTGTTTGCAATTATGGCAATTAAGTATGGATTGCACATCCAAATTATCAATTATTTCATTCCAAGGGGGTGTTTTATTTTTGACTATCAACTCTACTGCGAATTAGCAAAGAATGTATGTAACCTTTCTTGCTTCAGAAACTCCACATGTTGTGTTGTGTAGTGTAACTCATGGCTATCCACTGTCACAGAATGGCATAAAAAAAACCTGAGTGAAATGTTCCTAGCTGTGCTAATGTTTGATCACTATCACCAACGGACAAGTATCTTTCCATTTGGCAGAAAATAACCGAGTCAGCTTTTGGAATTTTCATTGACTCCACTGATAAATCTGTTGAGTCACTGTAAATAAATGCCCTGTTGTCTTTGATATATGAGCAGTTATACACTACCACTGTTCTTCCAGAAATACAGATAAATGGTCAAGTCTTATTTCTTTGGGATAAGGGAAATGGCTGAGAAGCAAATAGACTAGAGAGGGTTGCTGCATTGTTCTTTCTACAAGCCTTTTGTGGCATATTTTCATAATTTTGAATTTGCTTGTTGCTCTAGGACAGTGATAGCCAAACTGAGGGGGGGGCACACCAACCCAGTGGGTAGTAAGTGGCTGCAGCAGTGGTGGCGGCGGAAGTGGGAATCCCAGGCAAGGAGGTGCCTCCAGACTCCACTCCAGTTGTGCCCAACCCCGTCACTACCTATAGCTTAGCGGCCCGCCACCACCAGCACCAGCTGCTCTGGATCCTGGCCCACCACCTGCTAGGGTGCTAGCAGTACAGTTGCAGCCACCACCTCAGGTTTGGCTGCCGGGGGTCGCGATCCAGCGACTTAACGTTTTGCGTGCCCACAGAGAGGGCTCTGCGTGCCAGCTGTGGCACGCGTGCGATGGGTTCGCCACTGCTGCTCTAGGATGTGCCCAATACATCATCTGTTGTACGTAACATAGTTGTCTGTAAATCACCTTCCACTGCTTCCAGGAAAACCAATGATGTATCAAAGGTTCATTCTTTCTCCCTACCATGTACAATTAAAGAAATGCATACTGTGACTTTACATGTAGTTGTCATCTGTATGGAATGCAATGCTGCATGTGTGTTTTCTTAATCAAACATACCTACTGTATATTGTATAGTAACAACACATGATGGAAAAGAGGAGGAACACTTTGTGAGCATACCATTTTGGGTGGGAACCTGGCACTTACTATTCCATCCAATTGGGCCTTGAGACTTACATATTATTTCCCTGCTATATTTTGAAGTGACAATGTGATAGGGAAAATTTTGTCTGTTTCGAGGAGTAATTGTGTTTTTCCATGTATAAGAGTATACTTTTGTCTCAAATCTTTAGACTAAAAATTGAGGGTCATCTTATAGACGAAAGTAAGCTGAGGAGAGAAGAAAAACAAGTGGAGGGGAAAGCAGGGATCAAAGCGATTCTGCAGTGCTTTGATCCCTTTCCCCCTACACTTGTTAATCCCTACTTAGATCTCTTAATTTTGGATTAGAAAAGTGGGGGCGTCTTATACATGGGGGTGTCTGATACACAGAAAAATACAATACATGTGATTTTAACATTACTTCAGATTTTTATAAGCCGTTTGTTATCAGTGTCCTTATGGGTTGGCTTTCAATGGACAAGTTGTCTGTGCCCCATCTTGGAATGTTTTTTAAAAATTAAAAAAAGGCATAGGCTGTTAGTCATGGGCATTTTAGAGGCACTTAAGTTTGATAAACCTTTTGTTTGCTATTGAAAGGTATACAAGGGAGACGAGACCTCGTTCCAAATCTCAGGCCTCCAAACAAACACCGACTACAGATTCCGCGTGTGTGTTTGCCGACGGTGCTCGGATACCTCACAAGAACTTAACGGACCTTTCAGCCCATCTGTTGCCTTTATGCTCCAGCGCAGCGAGCTCATGCTTCCAGGAGAAATGGGAAGGATAGACGATGCCAAGACAAAAAGCATGATGCCTTCTGACGAACAGTTTGCAGCCCTCCTGGTCGTTGGCTTCGCGACTGTCTCTATATTATTTGCCTTTATACTACAGTATTTGTTTATGAAGTAAAAAAAAAAAAGAGTCCACACAAGCATTTGAGGTATCTTTTTAACAAATGCTACACATTGTAGTCCCCATGTTTTATTCTGGTATTTCATTTTGTTTCCTTTTTTTTTTTTCCCTAGTGGCATTTTCCAGTACATTTTATACATTATTTTCCTGGATTACTGGGGGCTGTGGAGGAAGGATAGTCCTGTTTAGAAAACATGTATTGATGCTCACCTGCATCATTTTTGAAATTAAAGACTAGGAAATGGTTAGAGCTGTTGAAGGCAGATACCAAAAGCAAATACTGTGCATTTATTTTTTATTTTTCCTTCTGCTTAAAAACAAATCTGCAATGTTTGTTACTTCCCCAGAGGTTTCAGAAATATAACCAAATCGCCTTTACATTTTTGTTTTTGTTTATTTGTATTGCTAAAATCATTACAGTCTTTAAATTGCAAGTTTATTACATTACAATACGCTTTTGGCTCTTTTGCGTCTGCAAGCCTTAACCACCAGTATGTAATTGTGTGCAGCCAGAATGTGGCATTTGGCAATATCCAGCATTTAGCAAACAGTAATTATCAACGTCGCATATGATGATATCCACTGTATTTCTCTTTTTTCCTACCCCATCCCTGTTGGTTCTTCTCCATGGTAATTTTTTTTTTAAAAAAAAAACTCAGCCACATACTTAACTACATATTTAGTACATTTCAATTAGAGTAATTTTATCTTGCAACATGAAGCCTTTTTAAAAAATAATAGTGATGTCTCTGTTCCAACTGTTTGCTCTCTATGAACTGCCTGTATAACAAATGCGATAGCTAGGTAATTTTATGAATGACAAAGCATTACAGTTTCTACTATTTTCTTTATTTTATAGCCGTAATTTTAAGAGGGCATTGTGCAATAGTTACTCCCATGTCCAGCTGTTTTTTTTAAAGCTGCTTTTAACTTGTATGTTTGCCTTTGTATATAAACTTACTTTTAATCTAATCACTAGATTTGTTATATTCATCTTGATTTATATGTTTAGAACTGGTGAAAGCTTGCTGCCTTTGCTATTTATATTAAGTATTACCTTTCGACATGAATAATCTTTTGATTAGCCGCTTAAGGTGATAAAAATAAGTCTGTCTATATTTCACCCTTTGGCGAAACTGGGATAAGTTCATTAGAGACAATTTAGGCAGAGTTTGGAAAAGTAAAATTTTTGGACTACAGTCTGAACCTACCCTGGCCAGCAGTGCTAGACACAACATGAGCTCATGGATTCTAGGTGCTATAGTCCAAGAAGTAACTTTTCCAAGCTGACCTTAGGTACTAGATGTTCCCGAGGATGTGTCGCTGCTGCATGCCTTCTTTCTTTCTTCATTTCCTTGTTTGTCCAAACACTGTTATAAGACACATAACACGATGTCAATGCATGGCAAGACTTGGTTTAGTCCACCTTGGCTTTAGTAGCTAGCTACTGCCTGCAAGAATGGTGATGGGCAAATGGGATGTTGCAATGCATTGGCATCACATTCATGTGTATTGTACCGGTCAACATTACCAAGGGAGAGAAGAAGAGAAGCAGGAGGTGTGCAGCTGCTGCTTTCAGCCTTGCGTAGTCCCTAATATCTAGCTCCAGCCTTAAACAAATGTTCTGATCGCAGCATCCATGACCCATTGCGAATTCAGTTTCATTTCTTTCTAAGGACATTGTGTCTGTTTTTACATCAGTGGCCCAAATGTGCATCTCAATCCAGTCCGTGATCGTTATTTCTAGGAAACAAACAAAACATTGAGTCATTGGGTTATTTATATAGTGTCAGCAATGTTCAAGTGCCTCAGGGATATTGATGAGCAGGAGGTGCAAGTAATTTCCAAGAGTGCAACAGACACAAGGGTGCAGTCAGCCAGGAACATCCTTCATGTGCACACTACTGCGTTGAGCAAGAGAAACATTTCACTGTGCAACTCCCCTCCTCCCATTTCCGTAGACCTTACCCATGAGAACTGCCATAGGGTAAATCCTGCTCTAGTAGTGTATGCACAGGAGAGATTCTAGAGGATTGTGCCCCACATTTGGTATATCCTTGCTTTTAAACAAAACAGACATATTGTATATTTTTGCTACTTTGGGTTTTGCTTGCATCACAGCTCTTTTGTCCTCTGTGTTTGCTATGATACAGTATCATGTACGCTCGCATATCTTCCCATAACCAAAGCAATGGGGCAACCAACATTATTTTTTCCCTTAGGTTTATTTATACTATATACTGCATACAGTACTTTAAATGCCAATTACAGTGCAATCTTATTATTTATTGTAAAAAAAATAAAAATAAAAATAAACAATAAAAAGTGTACTTATGTACTAAATTCCCCCTCCCTTGTAGCATGTTATATTTCTATTTTGTTTTGTTTTATATAAGTGTAATGTAGGTAAAATGTTTTATCCCCAGAAGCATTCCTAGTATTATTAATCTTCTTACAGTTTCTTGTACGTTTAAAAAATGGGAGTATCTTAGTATATTAATTGCCAAAAAAAAAGGTAAAAAGGAACCCACCCACATTGGCATCCTACGCCAAGCATTGTGCTGGGTAACGGCTATTCTTTCTATGGGTTTTCTCTAGCAATGGAGCTGATCAGCCTGTGCTCTCTTGACTGAAAAGTTTACATGTAGCCAAAAAAAGAAAAAAAAGTGACCATCTCTTGGAAGAATGTTCTGAGATTGATGAATTATTCTGTGTGCCTCTCTAGATGTAGCAAACTAGTACAAAGGTTCTGTATTTTGTTATTGATTATTGTTAGTTTATACGTTTGCTTAGCAAACTAATGGTATTGTGCTAAATTCTTCCCCTTCCTCCTTCACTTTAGCCAATGTCACGGCTTGTCAAATGTTCTTTGCGGTGTTGTATTATTGTCGTTTTTAATTTAAATTCATTCTTCTATAAATTTAAACTTGGGTAATCTGAAACAGACATGTTCCATAAAGATTATTTTGGTGGGTGAATATTATATTTCTTTCCCTTTTCCCTTTTGTCTTTTAAAAGCAGTCCTAAAGAAGGGGAGAGGGGATATTAATTATGCTTAAATCTTATAGCAATTAGTAGGAAAAGTTAGTAACTGGAATTTCATTGGTTCTAAAGGTCCTCTGATTCAGCTAAACTTCTTTGGATCAGAGTCAAGAAGTTTCAAACGTTGACCACTGGGACACCCCTAAATTAATACAGGTCCCCTTCCATCTACCACCAGCTCAAAATACTTGCCTTGCTTTTGTACCTCCACTACAGTAAAATATAGTTTTTTAAAATTCTGCACAACACTTTTTAACAAGTGAGAAGTAAACTACTGAAACATTTGTTAGGTGCTCTGCAAATTTGGATGTGTACATTTCAAGATAAGTCCCCAACTAAAGTTAGTCATATGTTGATCCTGTTGAAAACAGTGGTGCTTAAATTAAGCGTAACTGATTTCTGATTGACTTGAATGGAATTAAAACATAGACTGATGGACAAATCCATTCTCCCACCAGGCCAAGAGCTGCCATCGTTTCCCAGACACTGGCTGCTCTGGGTGGGATTGGGGGGCAGCTGGTTCCCCATCATCGCCACTGGTTTTCCTCTCCCTTTGTGTGCAATAAGAGGAATAACTATGATAGTTGTCAGAACATCATGGTTTTTTAGCTTAATTTGGGGGCATGCTGAGGTAAGGAGAGAGCATGGGATCAACCTGTGGTTCATCAGTCCCCCCCCCCCCCACATGCCTCCAGATTGACATTTTAGCTCCACCGTTACTAGAGCACCACCAAAGGAGTATTCTCAAGGTCAGAAAGGTCTGTCACTGCCCAGAGAGGGAGCCTCCAACTCTGTGGCCAGAGTTACATCTCAGTGGCCAGACTCAGTGGGGGTGGTCTGCACATCCAGCAGACTTGCCAGTCAACCTTCCAAGGAGCATAGGGTTGCTCTGTTACTTTGGATCCGACCCTGGAAGAAAAAGGATGGGCAATGCATGGCCCTTCCAATGGTGTTGGACTACATCTCCCATCAGCTCCAGCCAGTGGTGTCAGATGGTGAGAGTTTCAGTTGAACAACCCTGGGAGAGCCACAGGTTTTAAACATAGGGAGTAATTCTGTAGGTGAGATAATGACAAGTAAAGTCAATACTTTTGTTATCAAGGAAATATTTACAGTTTTTGCATATATTTATTGTAGTTTTAGAACCCAAAGTCTCCCTTTCCACCCACCACCCCCAGTAAATCAAATCAAGTCAAATCAAATTAGTGGTTACTTGCATACACTGCCATTTTTGCTGTAGAGATTCTGTAGAATTAGCTTCTCTAACAGAGCCATAAAATAGATGTGTTATGAATTCAGACCATTCCTGTTTCTAGTTTCATGGAGAGCAGTCAACAATAGTTTTGTTGATTGCTTTGTATTCCCCTCTATGTCTTTCCTGACCTAATGAATATCAACTGTGTAGAACAAACCTCTTCTCCCACCCCACCCGATCCTGTGTAGACTATAAAGAAATTGTAAAAATACAAAGTGGGGAAAATATTTTAAGAAACTATTTAAAAGGAAAAGATACATTTTTATATTATCTGCCTTCGTCCTTTATGAACTTGAAATGTTGTAGTTTTCTAATCCTGTTTTGTCAGCAACAGTAAATCAGTATTCACTGTTACAATGGAAAAAGTGCCCTAAACTGAATGTTTCTGAACATTTTCCTTGCACAGTTGTTTAAATTCAAAAATAAATAAATGAATGGTTTAGTTTTTTCTTTTGTTTTTTTTTTACCTCACTTATAGGACATACATTCCAAGCTTTTCAACTTTGAGAGAAATAATCATACGTTTTCTTGTATTGTAAATTTTAACGATTTCATATGCATTCTATTAAAACTGCCATACCAATTTTAATGTATAGATTTTTGCAATTATTACACTATGTATGTAACTGTATCTGTAGTGTATATGTAATATATTTATGCCCAATAAATGTTTTAATTCTTTCTTGATTGCACGACTCCTTCTATGGTGCTATTATCTGTCAATCAAAATCCTTCGTTTTGAATTGGTCTATACTGCAGACCGCCTATTGAAAATATTCCCTAGTAGCAATCTTTATTGTTATGAAGTACAGGAGAGATGGTGCTGAATCAGCAGTTCGGAAGCTCATAATGTTCATGAAAAAAATGTGTGCTTTCCATGCAGCTTGTTTAAAAAGCAAATTCTAGCTCAGCTCAGCTCACAGCTGCAGGAGGTGTGCCCCCTAATGGGTTTAGAGCAGTGGTTTCCAACCTTGGGTAACCCCGGTGTTGTTCGACTGCAAATCTCAGGAGCCTTTACCACCAGCTCTGTGTTGGCGGGGTTTCTGGGAATTGCAGTCCAAGGACAACTGGGATACCCAAGTTTGGGAACCACTGGTTGAAAGCAAACCAGTGGTGCTCCCATCCATCCATGGAAGATGTTCACATTATTTATTTATTTATTTATTTATTTATTTATTTATTATTTATTTATTTATTTATCCCGCCTATTTGATCTTTCGACCACATTATCTACCTAAAACAGTTCCCAGTTCTGTTACATGCATATACTCAAAACACATACGCACACAGATAAGTGAAGAATATTCGTAAACTTATCCAGGTGCTGCTATTGAATTTGCTCATTCTACTGCTCAGAAGCACTATGTAAAAAAAACAACTGTTGGCTGCTGTTGTTGAATTAAGTTATCAATTTTTTCCTGCACTGTGGATATTCAGTACTTGAGTGTTTTCAGAGCCAGCTTTAGGAGTGAAGGCAAGAAGGACCAGAAACAATGAGGCTAAATTTCCCTTCTCCAGCATTTAATTCCTCCACAGTGTGAGACTCAGTGGTATACAAGGCTTAAGCAGAAGTGGACGTTCTTTGAGCCATGGTGTCTGGCTGTATATAAGCTGATGCTGGCCTTTCTGCTTCCGTAGGGCAAATAACATGGGAGACCAGCTGGTGCTATAGCCATAGCTCATGAACGTAGGGAGTTTTAATCCAAAACTGCTGAAGGAAACAAGATTGCCTCCCCAACCTAGTCACTGATGGTACGGAGTCAATGAGAACCTGCAGGTATATAACTAGGCCTGGCCCTCTGTCTTCACTAAGTCTCTGAAAAATGCTGTAGTGAACTATTCATCTGCTGTCACAAACAGTGGGATTAAACAAAACTTTGTTGGGGATTTACCACAGCATAAATCGTGGCACGGTATTGTCACTAATTAATGATTTGCCACTTGCATCTCTAGTTGCATGCCAGTCACATGATTTGGAGTTCAACCAGAAATGTGAGTGGTTAATTAGTGGCAATTCACGACTGCAATTTTCAGAATTACACTTGCACTGGTATAAATTCCCACTAAGGAGTATGGTCATTTTGAAAAATACTGTGAAACTAAAATTTATGTCCTGAATAGAAGAATCATTACCAAAATGCTAATAATTCCCTGTGGGAAATCAGAAGGATGGGATTTTTTTTTAATTTCAAGGACTCCTAGTCCCCTTATACAGCAAGAACTCTCCAAACCTAATCATGGGCCAGGAATCCTCAAACCAGCAGAAAATACAGCAGCCCCCTCATCTCCATGTCATTTTTTTTTACATGTTAGAACATTTCCATGCCACTTCTTTGACTGTTAGAAAAGTTACCCAATGTACCAAGGATTCCCTGCAACTCATAGAGGTGCCTGGGGGAACAAGTTCCAGTGGTGGCTGCCTCCATATGGAGTGTAAGGTGTATAAGGTAAAGGTTCCCCTTGACAATTTTTGTCCAGTCATGTTCGACTCTAGGGGGCGGTGCTCATCCCCGTTTCCAAGCCATAGAGCCAGCGTTTTGTCCGAAGACAATCTTCCATGGTCACATGGCCAGTGCTACTTAGACACGGAACGCTGTTACCTTTCCACCAAGGTGGTCCCTATTTATCTACTTGCATTTGCATGCTTTCAAACCGCTAGGTTGGCGGGAGCTGGGACAAGCGACGGGAGCTCACTCCATCGCGTGGATTCGATCTTACGACTGCTTGGTCTTCTGACCCTGCAGCACAGGCTTCTGCGGTTTAGCCCGCAGCACCACCACATCCCAGCAGCGCCACCACGTCCCAGTAAGGTGTATAGTCACACTATATAGAGTGGTCTAGAGTGGTCCTGACCCGACCAGATAGGCAGGATATAAATAAAATTAAAAAAAATAATAAATAAAATATTTAATGTGGAGAGACAAAAACTATGCTAACGTTTCCTAAATATTTACATATTGCATGGAATATACAACTTACATGTTTCCAGAGTCATAGCAGCATTGACATCAGGAAGGTATTTACACACAAAGAGGTAGGAAAGAACTGTTACATAAATATAGACGATCCATCATGGTGAGTGTCTTGACACTGGTTACTAAGGGTGTTCCCGCCCTTAGGAGGTAACAGGAGGAAATCTAGTTATTAAGAGTTGCTGAAAGGTTGTTTGTTATGTGCCGTCAATTCACCCCAATGTATGACAACTCTATGAATGAGCAATCTCCAACTCTATGAATAAGGAATGTCCTGTCCTCAACAGCCCTGCTCAGCTCTTTTAAACTTGAGCGTGTGCCTACCTTTAGGGGATCAGTCCATTTTGTAATTGGTCTTCCTCTTTTTCTTGCTGCCTTCAGCCTTTCCCAGGACTATTGTCTTGTCCAGGGAATCCTGCCCTCTTATAATGTGCTTTTCATAGCTTCATTGGAGAGGCCTTGTCTCCGGAGTAGTCAGCGGACACTGAAACACCTTCCCTGGGATTATAGTATTGCAGCTTTAGTCTCTTTCTGATTTTGTTTGTTGATCGTTTCACAAACCTGCTGCACAAAGGGCTTCAAATTATTATTATTATTATTATTATTATTATTATTATTATTATTATTATTATTATTATTATTATTATTATTATTATTATTATTATTATTATTATTATTATTATTATTATTATTATATCCAAACACAAGACGATTAAATCCATGTGAGATGAAGAAAGGACTTTGTCTAAACCCTGTTTAAATGGAAGAGTGTGGTCTATAGATAAACACAGTTGTTCCAGGATTGAAACCCATTTCTTTGTATCTGGAAAGCCATGATAAGTAGAGTAGCCCTTACCAGAGCTTGGGGGTATGCTTCTTTTCAACTAGGGCTCCCAGAATCCTCCCAGGCAAGCCGGCGTACACTTTGACAGTAAAGATACAGGGAAGGTATTCTGGAGGCATAGTCCAAAAGGAACTCTCCCAAGCTCTCCCAATTGTCACTCCTTCTGTATCAATGTTTTCACTTGTTTACTGGGCAGGCGAAGGACTGTGAAGCAAGCAGGGAGTGGCAGCTGGTGCTTTTCCTTCTTGCATTCACTGTTCTTTTCTAACTTCATTAGTTCCAACCAGAGATGGGCATTGAACCCACAAGGTTTGTGCCCGTTTGTTTATCGGCTGAACAGGTGTGCGGTGCTTCAAAGCCTCGACCCCCTCCAGCACCTATCCGGTTGGAGGCAGTGGCCTTGCTTCCTTGCCCCACCTCCTCTGGGTGTGGCCTCTGAGTGGGCGCCAGCCAGAGGAAGTGGGGCTTCGAAGCCCCAAATCCCTGTTCGGCCATTAAAGCCACCGGCACAGACCCAGCGGTTTCTGCCCCTTCCTAGTTCCAACCCAGATTGAGAGGCTGGCAAACAGACGGGTTTGCAACAGTGAAGAATGGAGGGAACCTCCTCAGGTGTGAGGGACGTGGTGGCGCTGCGGGCTAAACCGCAGAAGCCTGTGCTGCAGGGTCAGAAGACCAAGCAGTCGTAAGATCGAATCCATGCGACGGAGTGAGTGCCCGTCGCTTGTCCCAGCTCCCGCCAACCTAGCGGTTCGAAAACATGCAAATGGAAGTAGATAAATAGGGACCACCTTGGTGGGAAGGTAACAGTGTTCCATGTCTAAGTCGCACTGGCCATGTGACCACGGAAGATTGTCTTCGGACAAACGCTGGCTCTATGGCTTGGAAACGGGGATGAGCACCACCCCCTAGAATCGAACACGACTGGACAAAAATTTTCAAGGGGAACCTTTACCTTTACCTTACCTCAGGTGTGGGGCCTGGGCAGGGGCCCAAATGTACTCACCCTAGATGTAAGCCCTGGCCCCTTTGATCAACAGCATAAATAGCGGCAACCGGCTCTTCCTTCCCCTTTGTTATGTAAGTAAGAAGGTGTTAAAACTATTTTATCAATATGATCTTTGGACCACATTTCCAAGCCATGTGTTCTTTGCCCCCTTCTGCCTTAAGGGGGTGTTCATTTGAATCTATTTCTGCCTATAGTGAGGAACAGCAAGGGATAGTGCCTTTTATGTCAATACAAGCAAGTAACAATGTAAAAATCAATTGCGCAGAAAATAAGTGAACGGATTGTACTTCCTTCTTGGTCTGCCTCGTCTTTTAAAGGTAGTTTTCTCTTTTCACGTTGAACCAGTGGGGATGAATGTTTGTGTGCCATCAAGCAAGTACAAATCAATGACTGTTGTTGGGATAAAAGATAGACTCATCAGTCTTGTCCAGTAAAAACTGAACCAATTATATGTTATATTGGCACAGACAAGAGATTGATTTTGAATGCGTCACTGTCAGAACAACTTTGGGGTTACTTTCTGCAAGTAAGATTATACTGTGCATTGCTTGGGATATTTTAAATAGAAAATACGGCGTATATGTCTGTGTGTGGAGAAAGAGACACCAGGCTAGTGCTTCCTAAATTGCAGATAATGAATACATTCACTTTTTTCAGTTCCACTTTGGAGGAATGTTGCATTTTAATAGATTTAAAGTGTTAATGTTATGGCTATACTACACTTGATCTTAGTAATTTTTTTTTCTGTGTTTCAGATTCTTTTTTAAAAAAAAATAATATTGGGTGGGACTGGGAGGAAAGGGGATCAGGATTAGGGTGTGGTGTAAAATGGCAGAGGAACAGACGAGACACAGATCTAAATGAAATTATTATTGTAAAGTTGCTCAGATGTGAAATCAACAATTTGTTTTGCAAATAACTGCTTCAGACCGCCTAATATAGAGTGCAATCATGGATAACACCAGATGGCCAATATAGAATTTTTGTTTTAAAAAAAAATCTGTTATGAGGAAACTTCAGGTTAAGAAAAGGAAGTGAAAGCTGCTCTCAAAGCACTTTATTAAAACATTTCACCAGAAATAGATGAAGTACCAAAGCTATTTCAAGCTGCAGAGACCTAATCTATCAAAATTTTTACAAAAAATGTATCAAACAAACTTGAAAAAAGAAAAACAAGGGGCCACCATTAGGAAATATACAATCACAAAGAAAGAAGATGCCTAAGAGTCCAGTAAATATATTAATTTCTTAAGCAAACTGATGTTCAAGATTTTGCAGCCAAGTCGTTCACTATATATGAAGTAAACTATGCTAGAGATTCAAATAGAATTCAGAAATAAAGCAGTACTAGAGATCATATTGCCAGTTTACGGTTCCTTGGCTACCAGAATGTGCCAAAGAACTTGGGAAGAAAATCAGGTCACTTTACAGGTCACTGTAAAGTTTCATTTATTTAAATCATGAAAAGCTATGGATAGGTCTGAAAGAAATTGATGTGTCACATCTTTTTGTCCTGATGCATAATTTAAACTCTGGACAAGAAGGTACTGGTAGGGCAGAACATGGAGAAACAATGCTTTTGCCATTTGCAGAGATTTCAAGCAAGGATGCATTTTATTTTTCCATCTGTTCGGTCTGCATACAGAACATCTAATAAAAAAAACTGAGTTAGATTCAGAAGAAGGGGGAGTGAAACTTGGTGGAAGAAATGTCAATAATGTAAGATATGCAGATAGCACCGTATTATTGGCAGAGACTAACAATGATTTGAAACAATGACTGATGAAGGTAGGTGAAGAAAATGTAAAAGGAGGATTACATCTGACATTAAGAAATGACTACAAGAGAATTACATCCATTAAATTCTGTCAATGAGGAAACTGGAACTGTCGGAGATTTTATATACTTTGGTTCAGGCATCAGTTCAAATGGAGACTGCAGCCCAAAATTAGAAGACAGAGATTCGGAAGGGCGGCTATGAACAAATTTAAGATTAAAGAAGTGTCCTTGGAAACCAAGGTGTAGGTCACTGGTTCTTAACCTTGGGTTACTCAGGAGTTTTGGACTGCGACTCCCAGAAGCCTTCACCACCAGCTGTCCTGACTGGGGTTTCTGGGAGTTGCAGTTCAAAAGCACCCGAGTAACAAAGGTTAAGAACCACTGGTGTAGGTCACCCATAATGTAGTACTCTCACTTACTGTGTAAGGGTGTAAAAATATATTATTCATTTGAAATGGGGTGTTGGAGGGGATCTTTAGTCCTACCAAGGACCACCAGAAAGGGAAATAAGCACATTCTAGATGAAATCAAATCCAAACTTCCTTTAGAAGTGAAAAACGACCATTTGGAGGTCATTCATTCTTAGGCCACCCTAAGTCAGAAGTGACCTGACAACGTATAACAAGCATAATAACACATGAAAATCAGGTTTGAAGTGGAACTCCGCTTTTATTGATGGGTTTCAAACCATATGGAGAGTTTTCATGGAGAGGGAAGGTTCTCCAGTCCGCTGAGGATGAAAGAAGGGGTGAGCTCCTCTCTCCTTGCTTTTATTCCATTTGGTTCCAAGAGGCCCAAACTGTGGGACCCTATACATTACCAATAGTCCTGCTTATGAGAAGCCATAACACCCAGGTGCAAATCTTTATGCATTGTTGGGTGAGTGGTGCCGCCATTTTATAAAGTTTGGCTTCCCAGAATTCCAAGCGAAATATTGAGGTAAGAAAATGGGAGTAAGCATTAGCAAAGGAAACGATGTATCCCATTGTACTATCCGTATCTCAATTCCCTTTTTTACTAAATAACTATCTGGCAAAATCAATCTCTTTTTCTAAACTGATGATTAAGGAAATGTAAAACAAAAATAGAAAAATAAAAAAAAACTTGTTTACTCGGCTTGAGAGACTGTTGTGTTTTCGAGGCTCTTTTCTAAAGATGATTCACAGCTACTCTGCGCCACAAGTGGTCTCACAGCTAAAGGTGAAGGGCTCTATTTGCTGAAGGCATAAGGCAGTCTATTCCACTCTTTATGGCATTAAATTCTTCTTTTCTATTACTCCAGTTCACTCCCTTTCTCTCCTGACCTTACTGTGTGATTCTCTCAGAATTAACGACCCTTGCAAAACATCACTTATGCTAGGTAGTGAATCTGAATGAGACCTATACTGTCTGTTTAATGAATCTCAATTTTAAAAAAAAAAAAAAAAAATGCAAACTTCTGCATTTAGGCACAGTTTTATTGCCTGTAATACTACAGGGCTGTTAAAATACTAAATCATTTATATGCTAAATGTCTGGACACTCACACCCATCATCATCGTTGCTATGCCAGTCTCCTTTGAAATATTTTCCTGCCAAGGTTGTTTGATTCCTAAAGCTGTACAGAAATCCGTAGGCAAAACCTAATGCGCCTTTAAATATGAACAGGATGGGGAGATAACCAAAAGTTCTGCTAGGAGACCCTGTTTTATGAGTTTGTCAAGGAATTACAAATAATCGTTCACTCGGATGCAACTGAAATGCAGTATTCTGCTGAATTTTTGAACTCCTTCTAAGCAGGACTATTCTGTTCTGCTTCTTTAAGAGTCTTTGCTTTCCAGAGCTTGGCCGTAGCTCTGCTTCAGAGTCTGCTATTTAATCTAGAGAAGGTGGGCTTCTTCCACCTCTATTGCACCTCTTTCCCCAAAGACAACGAATCAGCAGATTTCACCCATAAACCCACCACCACCACTAATAGTCCTTTTTTAAAAAGTCAAGTCCAATGAGGAAAGACTGGGGGAACTTGGCATGTTTAGCCTGGAGAAGGGTGAGAGGGAATAACGATAGTCATCTTTAAGAATATGGAAGGCTGTCATATCCAAAGATGAAGCAGGCTTGGGGGGTTTTTTTGTTTTGTTTGTTTAGTTTTTTTGCAGCTCAAGAGGATAGGTCCAGAAGTAAGAGATTCAAATTACAAGAAAGGAGGTTTCAACATTAAGAACAAGTTCCCAACACCGAGACTGTTAGGGAATAGACACCACTGTCTCGAAGGGTGGTAGAGTCTCCTTCAATGGAGATCTTCAAGCGGAGGTTGAATGGCCACCTCCCAAGAATATTTCAACTGTTGATTTCCTGCATGGACAGTGGGCTGGGCTGGATGACCCTTGGAGTCCCTTCCAACTCTACAATTCTATGACTCTATGATTAGAAGCTAGCATGGTCTGTTCAGAACTTGTCCAGAATGAGAACTTGGGTGAGTCCACGCGTAGGTCCATTGTGCAGAGGGAGCAGAGGTCAGGATTTGACATCCAAATCTCCCTGCAGCACATTCCGCAGGTTGTAGCTGGATTCTGTCTTTGGGAAATCTTCCTTTGTCATCCTTTGTCTGCCAGGCAGACCTTTCTGTACGTGCAAGCTTTCTGTTTATGGTTGCTGAGGAAGTGGGTGAGGATGCTGTTTTGTTTGTTTATAATTTTTTGCTCCACCTTTCTCGTTTAAAAGGACTCATTGTCAGTAGAAGACCATTTTTAAAAAGCTTAAAGCAGTAAGTATACAAATACTACAAAAGAATCAAATACCATACAAAAACTGTAAAAAAAAAAAGTCAACACCAGAAACACGTACAAAGCAACAAGGCACAATAGCACATTTAAATGCCTCTTTCAGACAGCCAGTCATTAAGGGAAAGCCTGCCTGAAGAGAAAGGTTTTCATCTGCTTGCAGAAGGACAACCGATATGGGGGCAGCCTAGCCTCCCTTGGGAGGGAGTTCCAGCGTCTGGGAGTGGCAGCAGACAAGGCTCTCTCCCATGTCCCCACCCAACACATTGGTGAAGATGGTGGAACTGAGAGAAGGGCCTCCCTGATAAGGTACATAAAAGGAGATGCCGTGCTTGAGATCGCTTAGACCCAAGCTATTTAGGGCTTTATAGGTTAAAACCAGGACTTTGAATTGTACCTGGAAATGGATCAGGAGCCAAACTCGTTGAAAAACAACGCTGACAATCGCTTAGGGTTTGAGTGAGAAATGGTTAACTCATGAAAATAGGAGTCAGCTTCTGGGATTTTCCCTTGCTTGGTGTAACTTTTTGAATGGTAGTATAAAAGGGTATCACGTAAACCATCTTGACTGCTGCCATTGGTGTTATCACCATTCAGGCTTCCCTTTGCTATGTAATGTGGCATCCTCTTTCCTGCTGGCAACACAGACATGATATTGTGCAGCAGTGTTGGGCCATTTTGAATCATGGATACAGAATCACAATAGCCCACATTCATAAAATGGAAGGTGTTGTTTTTTTAAATTTTTCTTTTTCTTTCTTTCTTTCTTTTCTTTTTCTTTCTTTTTTTTTTGAAGAATAGTTTCAGCATTTAGATAAATCTGCTGAGGTGGAGCTATGTCAAGGAAAACATAAATAAGTTTTAAATAAACAAATTTTAGTCATACCTGTGGCTGTTTCTGAACAACTGGCTTGTATTCAGAGATTCCAACATATCTCAAAAGGATTAAATAAGGTCCAAGGATTCTTAGTACACACTGGGTGAAATCCAATAGTAAGTCACGTCTTGACTAGGGCCATTAAATCAGTGAGGATTTGTAATTTCCATTGAATCAGTAGGCTTACTCTAGTTGTGAATTACTGCTGGGTTTCAGCCTATATATATTAATACTTTAGGTTTAGCCATACTCTTGCATAGAGTTATAGCTAAAAAGAGATTTTATTTATTCCTGCATTGAGCAGAGGGTTAGACTTGATTGCCTTATACTCTAATTCTATGATTCCTTGATATAACTGTGCTTCAGCACAACCATATAATTGCTGATAAAAAATATAGCTATATAACTAGTGCTTTGACTGATCATCCCACTGATATTCTAAAACCCCATTGTTAGTTGTTACCCTCTTTTCCCTTTTGCCCTTCGTTCCCATCATGTACTCTGTACATGGAGCATAATAATTAGGCCATAGGTATATGTATGTATGTACAGACATACACACATATACCTATATGTGTATATATTTACAAGGAAATTCTAAGAATGTGGGCAGCCTAAACAAAAGAATTATAACTTGGAAACTGGGCTTCAGATCAATACAAAATTTGGCACAGTGGTAGCAGACATTCTGCTCTTGCTCTGTGCTGAGTGTGGGAACGTTTTGGGCAAAGGGTTTTCAAGTTATTAATCCCTTTTAAAACGTCTCCGCTGTTCAGAAATAGGCTATGCTAAACATTCTCAGATTTAAAATAAATCACATAAATCGAAAAGACCAGCCTTTTTTATCAGCGTATCTTAAAAGAGAATGGTTGGCCTCAGCAATCTTTTTTATTTGGAAACAATCCAGGCTGCAGGGTCTGAAATACTGATCCTCAAAAAAGGTCTTCACAACCACTTTGTTATAAGACTGAGCATGCATACTGCCAGCTAATCAGTAGGAACTTTGTCAAATGAAACGTTGTAGAAATTCATAGGCAAGGTGAGGGAGATATTGAGAGAGAAAGGTCACAGAAGCAGACTGAAAAGACAGGTTTTCTTTAAAGAGTAAAAACTCCAGGTTTGCTTCAAAGAAAGTAATGGAGTGGCAATTGTCCAGAAAAAGGAGATATTTAGCCATGTATTTTCTGTAAACATTCTTTCAAGATTGAAACCACACAGTATCCTCGCATACGTTTTCAAAGGAGAAATCAGTTCCAGGTTCAAGGCAAATTGTACTTATGACTGTCAATCAGGAAACATTTACCTGACTCTTAGCTAAAGTTTTAACTCTTTCCTGGCCAAAAAGGCTTATCAGAATCATGCTTACAAGGAGATTCTGTGTCTGGTAATAAAACTCAAGGCAGAAAAACAATCTTAAAATTAAAAAAACAGAAATGGAAAATAATAAAAGATTAAGAAGGGATACAGAACAAATATTCAGAAGCTCATTTGTTTAAGCTGCGAAATTACTGTTTTTTGCTTTATGGCTGAATATGGTCTTACTTTATATTAGCAGCGCTTTTGTTCCTATATCTTGCCATAGTCTCTATTCTGCCCATCTTGTCACTATATAATTGCATGATAATTTTTTTAAAAAAATCTAAAGATATTATTATATAAGTTCTGCTCAGGTCCTCCAGAACTGACAGTTGTGGATTCCTTTGTTGAATATACCCACCTCATATTAGATCTTCCTCTTTTCCTCCTCCTTGCTCCCACTTTCCCAAGCAATATTGTATTTTCCAATAATTTCTGAATTCTCTCTATATGTAAGGTAGGATAGGCTCAATTTACTTATTTTTTGCTCTAGTGAGAATTCAGACTTGACTTAATTGAACACCCTCTTATTTGCCTTTATGGCTGGCTGTGGTATCTGTAAGGTATCTTACCAACTGCTCATTTCAAATGATTTGATTTTTAACTCCTGCCTTTTGTCATGGTCAGTCTTTTTATTTGATTTCAAGTGAAAATCTATGCTAACTTTCTGTCCCCTGCCACATTTTTTATTTCAAAAGATGATGGGACATGTTTTGGAAATTATGGAGGCAACATGTTTGTAGAGCAAGGGTTTTGAAATCAGAAAGTCTGCATTCTGCAGAGCAGGTATGGCAACGTTAGTTTGCCTGAGAGGCTAAAGTGTGTGTACTGTATGTCTGTTGTATAGGTTACACTCACTCACAGTTTTGTTTCACCATTTCATTGAATCGCAAACAGTCCTTCAAAATACTTTGGCACAGAAGGACAGCAGCAGCATTCTTGGTTCTTTCTGCCCTTCCTCAGCAACCATATTAAGGATCATACGCTCATCTTCCAGGATCCTCTAGCACTGGGTGAGGGACATTGCTGGTGGAATTTGTGTGTAGTTTATGTATGCTTAAACCTTCCTTTTAAAAAGCTATCAAAATCAGTTCTTCATTTGACCTTTGTTTTATGCATGTGGGATATTGTGCTTCTGTATCCATGACTCAAAACACTACAAAATGATCCAATATTGCTGCACAATATTGTACCCATGTTGCCAGCAGGAAAAAGGATGTCAATCTTTGCATAGCAAAGGGCAGCTTGAATGTTGACGCTACCCATATCAGCAATCAAGATGATCTACAAGATACCCTCTTCTGCTTACTACCATTTGTAGCATTCAGCCCTGCCCTCACCTGTCCGTCACAGCTGGGCAGTGGAACATCAGCCAATGAGGGGATGTAAGGTGGTGCAGAAGGGGGAGGAGTTGAAATATATAAAGGGGTGTATGATGAGAGAGGAAAGATTAGAGAGAGATTTTGAGAGAGTGAGTGATGAGTGTGTCTATGGGCCTGTGAGCCAAACAGTCAGTGAGGGAAGAGTCTGTGTGTGTCAGTGAGTGCGAGACCTTGATTAACATTTTGTGATTTACTTACTTTATTTTGTTAAACCAATAAACAAGTTTTTGTTTTGAAACAACACTTGTCTTTTTAAATCTTGGATAAGATTGGTGGCAGCAACTGAAGAAGAAGAGTGAGCACTCCTGGAGGCCTGAGTTGGTAGAGGCTTCAGCGTGACCGCTACACCATTCACAAAGAGACACCAAGCAAGAGACACCAAACCTGACTTTTTTTTTTTTTACCAGTTAACCAATTCTCATCAAAATACAAAGCAATTGTTGGAGCTGTTTTTCAACCAGTTCTCTAGATATCAATGGCTTGGAGCCACAAAGTAATCAAAATGCCTAGAAGAAATGTTAATGAGCACTAGAAGGTATTCTGTAGGTCATCTTGACTGCTGACATGGGTGTCATCAACATCTAGGCTGGTCTTTGATATTTAAGGTTTGACATCCTTTTTCCTGCTGTTAATGTGGGCATAATATTGTGTGGCAATATTTGGCCATTCCCTGGCATTTTGCATCATGGATGCAAAAGCATCATATCCCACACTCATAAAATGGAGTTTGTGTGTGTTTTTTAACTGATCTAGAACAGACTGAACAGTTTCCTTGGATTTAGATGGAAAGCAGAGGTAGAGCTGTACATCATCAGCATACTGCGATGCCACTAGACCTCAACGTTTGCCAGTAGTTTCATGCATTAGCTTTAGGATACAAAGAACCTGGGAAACTTTGTGGAAACCTGAGGAACACCATAGGACCAATGGTTGCAGTGTCTCAAGTGCTGCTTTCTAAATTGACTTCTCGAGAAAAGTGCAGAGCCTCCATAAATCAGTGCTTCCAGTTCCTGTGATTGAAGGTATGAAAACCAACTAAGGGGACCAACAAAACTAATAGGAACTCCCTCTCTCCAGGAAGATTTCTGCAACAAGATGATCAAAGCAGTGTCTGGTCCATAACCAGTTCTGAAACCTAGATAATCTACATAATGGATCTAGATAATCTACCACAGGCAGCAATTTCAGACCATTTCTTAGCATTTTGAATCATGGATACAAAAGCACAAATGCCAGGAAATGACCTAATATTCTCCTGGGTCTTGCATGGAATGGTCCAGTGCATGTGCAGTTCTTGTGCTTCTGTTTGCACAAGGGGGAAATTCATTAAATCCTTAGAGAAGCAGAAAGCCGCAATACTGGAGACTATCAGCCTACTGCAGTGGGCTTTAGGGTGCATTTAGAAAAACTGATCTCACTACTGCCTCTTTTAGACACAGGAGCCCCCCTCTCCATTGTTGAAAGCAGATGTTCACTGCAATGCCTACCCACCTAGCTCCTTTTATAAATCAGAAAAGGCAAGGGTGAAGCAAAAATGGTATGAGGCTTTGGCTACGTTATCAAATGCTGTGGGATTTGCTGCAGTTCTATTACAGGTCTATTCAAAGTTTATTTTGCTTTTTGTTTTTTGCTGATTATATGATGCAAAGCCTGATTTGATTTGGTCTAGCCCTTTTTGCTCCCAAAATGGCTTTTTTTTTCTCTTTCTGTTGCTGGGGGATACATTTTTTTCCAAGCTGAAATTATTTGAACAGACCTTTTCCTGTATGATCGGTTGATTCTTGTAAAGACTAGGAAGGCATGTCTATGGATGGTGTTTTAATGATGTAGGCAGTTGGGGCATGATATTCAGGACCCATCCCTACATTCTTTCCTATGATCATCTTCTGGGTTGTTGTTGTTGTTGTTTTATTTCTTACATATATGGAATTAGCACCATCACTTTATCACTAGTATTGATAAAGTGCACTAGCACTTAACTAGTACTGATATACTAGTTAAGTGCTAGATCACTTCTGGATGAGAAACATTTTTTAAAAAATATGAACAAAACAGAAACAACCCAGATGGGACAAAAGATGTGCCTGTAGTATGTGGTATTTCTGGAGACATGAAGAAGAACCATGGTATTCTGCCACCTTTTCTGGAACACTCTTGAGTGGCCGACAGTGAACCATAAAAGAATTGTCAGAGGTGGGACCAGAGGGAGGAAGGAAAGAAGACAGGGCTGTGGGCGAAATGCAAAGCACATCACATCAAGTATGAGCACTGAACCTCTGAAATCAATCTGCAGTCCCTGTGCAATCACTTGACTGTGAATTCAGCCGTAATACAGGCTGCGAATCAAACGTCAGTGAAGTGTAGCTGCAGCCTCAGTCTCACCTGTACAAGGATCCTATCCAACTCCAGTGCACAAACTGAAAGGTATGCAATGCAGGTAGATGGTTCAGGGGTTTTTTTTTGTTTGTTTGTTTTACTTGCAAAGTGTCAGGTGAAATATATCAAAATATCAGTCCCACAATGGATTATCAAATGGGTTCTACTTTCTTCTTGGGGACCAAAACATGATGGACCTTTGACCTCTATCAGATGCCTTCATGGCACTGGCAGTAGCGGCACAGAAGAGAGATTTATTGGTGAAATCAACACAACAGAGCAGGCCTTCAGACTGGGCTCCCTCAGATTTTTCTGTCAGTACTGTTCTACTGGCTGTTTCATACAATTCACCCCCTGCGGCTCCCTAGAAAACGAGGGAGCTACATTGGCTCAACTTTCTGGGAAGGGATGATCAGACGTGGTACTGGTCTGCCAGACAAACTGTTTTACTTGTTGTACAGTTTCAAGAGAATTGTCAGACAAGGTGACAAGGTGGAAAAAAAAACCAGGAGCCATCCCATCCAGATCTCCTAGCCTCTTAAAGCAGTCCATTTTTTATCAGTTCCATGCCCCTGAAACAGTTCTGTGTCCCAATACAACTTTGTTGTTTAGTCATTAAGCCGTGTCTGACTTTTCGTGACCCCCATGGACCAGAGCACGCCAGGCCCTCCTGTCTTCCACTGCCTCCCGGAGTTGGGTCAAAGTCATGTTGGTTGCTTCGATGACACTGTCCAACCATCTCATCCTCTGTCGGCCCCTTCTCCTCTTGCCTTCACACTTTCCCAACAGCAGGGTCGTTTCCAGAGAGTCTTCTCTTCTCATGAGATGGCCAAAGTATTGGAGCCTCAGATTCAGGATCTGTCCTTCCAAGTGAGCACTCAGGCTTGATATCCCAATGCAACTAAACCCTACCAAAAGGGGATGGATTAATGACAATAAAACTGTAGAAACATCCGTTGTGCACAGAAAACCACACTCCTGAGTGTGTCCTGCCTTATGAGTAGGGACCGAGTGGGACAGATCCATAGTTGCTGGATCCTGAGCCAATCCTCAGTGGGGTAGCCTCAACATGGATACAGGAGATTCCCCCACACAATAAACTGAGAGAAATCCAGCACTGTTCTGAGATCTGGTTCAGGAAGTAAGACTTTTGGGCAGGGGCCAGAATCCAAATTCTGTCTCGGGTGCCCATCTTCATCTACACACATCCCAAACTGAAAGATTGTGGAGTGGGGCACCTGGTTAGAGAACCTGCCACCTAAGATCTTTGCCTCCCCACCCTCCAGGTCTTTCTCCCTGCGGCTTCTGCTACTGCATAGACAGCCAAGGGGGGTAATTTACAGCAGGGAAGGATTTTAAACCCTGACGAACACCATCATGTGCCTACCACTACCCTAGTCTCACCCAACCAGGTGATACAAGAAAGGACAGCATGTTCATCCAAGATCAATTCCCAGACAGCTGCTATTTTCCCAACCTCTAACCAAGCCTTCAGCAGCAACATATCATAATCTGCTCATCACTTTTCACGTTTTTTCGTGGCCATCACCCTCTGCATTTGAAACTGCAGCCAATTTGAACCCTGGAGGAGAGAAAATGCAAAAACAAACAGTAACAGCACAGCATCCTGTTCACCCAAAACACATTTCCCTTTATGTTATGGCTTCAGCTGTCAATCGCAACCAGCTGACATTGTCATGTTTCTATGAGACTGGACTCTGTCCGAGTGTGGGATCCTCCCTCCTTCGTTACCAAGAGTCTTTTCTTCCTGGGCGGCTTAATTCCAAAGAGCTTGTAAGCTGCTTTCCGGTATTTCTTCGACATGATATTGTATAGGATCGGATTGATGGCAGCGCTTAGGTAGAAGAGGACAAACGAGACCAAGTTGCAGTACTGGCTGATGACAGCTATTTCCAAGGATCCTTCTTCAAAGGATTTGGAAAATAGGTACCGTCCTATGTGGAAGGGCAGCCAGCAGAGGATGAAAGCAAAGACCACCACAGCTAGAAAGAAAGAGAAAGAGACCAGAGGTGTACATTACAGAGATTATGAAATTTGCTAATTTTTCTTTACTTTTGCTTTTACTTTATTTAGACTTATACCCCGCCCCTCTAGACAAAGTCTACTCAGGGCGGCTTACAAAAAAACGATAAAATACAATAGAATAATATACTTACTAAAATCTAATAATACAATCAACTAACTAGTGGATAGATACATTCTCAAGATGGGAAATTAAAGAAACGAAACATAAAATCCTTCTATGTAGGATTTTAAGAACTGCTATAAGATGGCATCCAAGGCAATGGTGGCTGACCGGGGACTCTTAGTTATCTATCTTTGGAAGCAGTGAAGAGCTGGTATTGTAATAGGGAGAAACAGAAGATCAGGGATGTTATGGTCCATTTAGAAATGCAGATATTTGATCATGACTGTCTCCATGGCCACTCCTCCAAAAGGACAGCTCAGGCATGCAAAACAGCTGGATTGATGCATATCCACTGTTGTGGAACAGATCTCTTACCAAGTTAATGGCTCCTAGTGGCCCATGCAAAGCCACATCACCCTCAAATACTTTGGAGTAACACACTGTACAGTTTCTTGGTAAACCCATTTCTTTCCCTGCTACTTGCCAGGATTGCAGCTAACCTCGGAGGGATCAGGGAAGCCTAAAGGTGGTGGCAGATGATGCCATACTCCCTGCTGCTCATAAAGTCCTGGAGCTTTGACGCTGTGGGCCCAGTTTCATTACACCACTGCAGGAGACAGGAATGGAAATGTACAATCCTTGTCTGTTGGCTGCTTTCCCCATGTAACCATTTTATCCCAGCTATCTCTCCATGGCAAACATACATCTGGGAAACCACAGCCAGCAACAAGAAGAACCCCCAGAAAATACAATATGGGAAAAAAGTTAGAGGGGGAGGTGACCCTATCTACTCCCCCAGCTTCCCCTCCGGTTCTTACATTGCACTAACTTTTAGTCTATGCTGGTGGTGATGATGGTTTTATCCCACTGGCGTTTTAAAAACAGTGTGAAAAGCTTAGATTTGGTAGAAAGATAGCTGCTGAAAGTTTTAAAAGAAATATATATTCTATACCAGAGGTGGGATTCAGCAGGTTCTCACCTATTCTATAGAACCGGTTCCTAAATGTACTGTTGGTTCTTAGAACCGTTTGCTGGCTTGAGATGAATGAAGGAGGAGGGGCCAGGTGACCAGCGATGAGCGGGGGGGAAGGGGGCACAATTAGCTGCCTCCCTTCCCGTGCCACACTGAGCCGTCTGAGGTGGGGTGGGGGTGAGAGAGACAGAGCCCTGGAAAGAGCAGAGGCATCACTGGGGGGAAAGGGGGGAGGATGACTCCTTGAGGGGTGGTGATTGACAAGGCATGTGGGCAGGACACAGGGAAAAAGTTTTGGAGTGAGACCGCTTCAGTCAAACACCCAACCGTCCTCGTTTTACTATGATTTTTTTCAAGTTAAAGGTACCACATAAGACTGTTGCTCTGCCTAGAAACAGTTTTTTTAAAAATATCTGAGAGAATATCCAATGCATGAACCAGTGACGGTCTCACTGATCCACGCAAGCAAGTATGCAATAGAAAAGTCACTCACACCACAAAGAGATCAAACCTCCAAGCCTCATTTAGAATAGCAAAGAACTTTTCCTCCTGCCTCAAAACTGACAATTTTGGGAGACAAATGGCACACATATGGCCCACTCTGTTAGAAGGAGGAAGACAGCTATCAGTATTTTAACACTAGTAAGATTTACTATTCTTGAAGGCCATATATCCAGGTCCAAGAAAAGAAAACACATAAACATATAAATAGATAAGGGGAATTGAAACTCTTCTCTCAGAAGCGGCCGCTGAGGGTGAGTGGGGGAGGTGGAGCCTGCCAGGGCTCTGAGGGAAGCCATCATCACCACCAGCGCCTCCACCAACACCAACACCCCTCAAAGCAACTGGTGAGGAGAAGCGGTGGGTGCGGGGTGGAGGGCAAAGATGGAGGAGGAGGAGACCTCAGAGGAGTCAGTAACTGAAGGACTGATTTAGGTGGTGGGGTTGAGGTGGAGTGGTGACAGATTGAAAAGAGACCATACCTTCCAAGCCAGAAGGAAGTGTGTGTGGGGGGAGGGAATAACTCCACAACAGGTGCATAAAGGCGGCCTCCAGGTAACAACAAGCAGGGCTATCAGTCATTTCAGGAGCAGGAAAGGGGAGGGAAGCAAATTTTGCTGGTGAGTTATAGGGTGAAATAGGAGGTAAAGGGAAGGAGAGATGTGTCAGTTCTCTGTCAAACTTGGTCATAAGCACCCACTGTGAGGTGTGCGTTTGTGTGTGTGTGTGTTTGGCATATGCCCATAGTGAGGGTAACAGCAGCGGTATGCCCAAACAGATACACTGTTTGCGCATACCGCTGGGAGACCACTGTGGAAGAAACCCTCATCGGATCCACTGTCCTGGGCATTTATTTATTTATTTATTTATTTATTTATTTATTTATTTATTTATTTATTTATTTATTTATTTATTTATTTGTTTGTTTGTTTGTTTGTTTGTTTGTCATTAGGACATAGAACCTGTTGTTAATGTATTTGAATCCCACCACTGTTCTATACCAATATCAGGAAAAGACTTTTTGGGGCAAGGAAAAACTTCTCTTAGAGCAGGGTGTCTGGGTGTGAGCATGTCTACTTCTCTCTGTATATACAAACAATTTTCATCAAATCAATCAATAAAGATACCTGTGATGATGATGATGATGATGATGATGATGATGATGATGATGATGATGATGATGATGATGATGATGATGATAGGGAGTTTGTATAACAGGAATCTTGTGAAGACATTCAAATATTCCTACATGAATTCTGACAAAGAGACAGTTGGTCTTCTAGTTCTAAAAGTAGCTTTTCCTTCACTGACCCTCAATATTCACTGACAATATTTTGAAGGTAATAATGGAACCAGAATGGGGAGGTCATGGATCTAATGCAGTGCTTCCCAGCCTTGGGTCCCCAGTGATGTTCTTGGACTAAAATTCCCAGAAGCCTTCACCAGTTGCTGTGCTGGCCAGGGTTTCTGGCAGTTGTAGTCCAAGAACATCTGGGGAACCATGGTTCTAAAGGGCTCTGACCCCCTCCTCCTTCCCTCGGTACAGCCCAAGAACGGTGCTGGTGGCAAAATATTGCAATGAAGAGAAGGTTTCTCAACAACAACAACAAAAGTATAAGGCTGGCCAAGAAAATGGCATTTGCTGCTCTGACTCTTGAGGAGCAGAAGCCACGACATCATGGCTGTCAGAGGAAGGTGCTTAACCCCCACCCACCCCGAATTCTGAATGTCCTAATTGTTTTAATGGCCTCAGGAAGATGTGGTTTCTTAGCTGTCTACTCTGCGTGCACCAATTACGCTCACATGCCACTCGTGGAGCATTCCTGCCACTTTGAAAAAAATGTCTGCCGAGGCTCCAGATAGCACTGCTGCCGATCTCACCCTTCTGCCTCAGGGCAGGTCTGCCAGAAAAGCAGCCGCCATAAATCACCCAGTAAAAGTTTTGGAGCATAAAAAAATAAAGTATCCATTGGTCATCAAACAAAAGCAAAAAAAAACGCATGTGCTCCTAGCCAAAACTGTCTGCTGCGGACACTCTGTCATCAGGGAGCTGCCAAAAAGTTCTCCTTCCCATTAAACTTTTGAGGAGAGTGATAAATACATTTCTTCCTTCCCTTTGTTCATTTCTTACCAGGCTGGAAAATTGAGTCCAAGTTGAAAGCATTTTTCAACCACCTAATCAGTCATGTCCATAATGTTAAATCTTGCTCTTTCTTTCTTCCTTTCCTGCTGAATGGTTGAGGCTCAAACGCAGGATTTACAGCTTCTGAATTTGTCAAACAAGCCCGTAACAAGCCCCTTGGAGTGTTTCTTTTAATATAGGCCCATCTTCTAATGCACATTTTCTGCAGAGCCTTCAATCATGAGAAGTATAGTGCTGGGAAGAGCAGGACAAAGAACTGCAGGGGCAGCACTGTGGATAGACGTTAACGTATCTACCTGCCAATGCTGATCAAGGAGAATATGAAGAAGGAAGGACACATTATAATTACAGTCGTGCCCCGCTTAACAATTACCCCACATTACGACTAATCCGCTTCACAACGATGTTTTTGTAATCGCAATTGCGATCACAAAATGATGTTTTAAATGGGGGAATTTTGCTGCGCGATGATCGGTTCCCTGTTTTGGGAACCGATTCTTCGCATTGCGACAATCAAAACAGCTGATCGTTGGGTTTTCAAAATGGCCACTGGGTGCTCAAAATGGCTCCCCACTGTGCTTAGGGACAGATTCCTCGCTATACAGGCACTGAAAATGCCCGCTGTATGGAGGATCTTCGCTGGACAGTGAGGTTTTAGCCCATTGGAATGCATTAACCGGGTTTTAATGCATTTCAATGGGTTTTTTTATTTTCACTTTACGATGTTTTTGTTCTACAGAGATTTCGCTGGAACAAATTAATGTCGTTAAGTGAGGCACCACTGTATAAACTGTTATATTCTTCTAGAAATCACACATTAAATGGAATCTTGAAAAAGAGACATGAAACGACTCCTTGTAACCTGCCTCCCTGATTATCTGGGTGTCCAAATCTTAAAGACACCTAATACGCAAACAAACTAACAACCTGATTTACTTCCCCGCCAGCCAAGTTGTCCTGAGAGGTCTCTCCCTCCCAGGAAACCAAAGGAAATGTTGCAATTTTGACTACGGCTTCAGTTGGTGCCCTGAGATCTGGTAACCCTAGTTCCAGGTGATACAGCGACAGGCTTGCTTGACCTTTTTTGCCGTTTCTTTCAAAACATAAAAATAAATTCCCCTTTCTTTTCACTGTGCCTATGCTGTACATGCACAGAGACATTCCTATCTACCTTTGCCCTCTTCAATGCATCTAACAAACTGGGCTCAGGTGAACAACAAGCAGGAAAGGACTTAACGCTTACTGGAGCACAGCAACTGATGTCCAGTTTCACGAAATGACAGTGAAATGGTTAATTACTCTACAGTTCAGTTTTAAAAAGCCTTGTACACAAATCAAAGGCAAGAGCGGGTGATAACTTTATTAGATCACTTTAAAAAATTGCAAACAGAAGCTGGGTATTGATTTTCATCAGACTGCATACCACAGTGCTGTGCATGGTGAAGAAAATCATGCCAGATGTCAAAGCCATCCCAATCAACCCCGAAGGTACAATCAAATGCATGCCTGTGACTTGAGCCTGTAGTCCCTTGCTTTGAACTAAGGAATGTGTACTGCACATCCTGCCATGTTTTTGGGACCTCTTTCTGCACCACCCACAGTACCGTAGTGCCCAGCCTGATGAAGACCCTTATGAGGCTGAAAGATAACTTATGTTTGCATTTTTTTAATGGTCTTATAAAGGTATTGGCCATACTTGCTTTTAGTTAATTACCCTGTTTATTACAATCCTGTTTTTACTGCCAAAGAGGTATCTCCGGGGCCCAAATACCGGGACTATATACCTTGACAACAGGGTAGAGTGATCCTTGTTGCTTAGGCTTATGCAGACATTATAAAATTTGCTTTGAGGGAGCACTACAACTCCCAGAAAACCCCAGGCAAATTAGGTCCTGGCCATGCTGCATGGGGCATTCTGGGACCTGTAGTCCAGAAACAAACCTTTCCTTTCATTGTCATTTTCATCTTCAAAAGAAAGAATATAACTTTTGGCAAGAAGTGTCTTTTACTTCTTCTTGCAACCATAAAGATGGCTAAGGGCTGTAGAATGCAACGATAGCAACAGAACGTTATAGATAGCCTCTGTAATTAGAGCTGAAAGCACACTCCTGTTGGTGATATGTGATTCAGGGAGGCTTTTGTTCAATTAGATCTCAGACGAATACCACACTTAGGTTTTGTAAGCCAATTATCGAACAGTGCAAGCTAATTTGTAACTTTTGGGAGCTGACGGAAACTCTTGTGCTGTGAATCACACTCAACTGTATTACCCTCTGAAGAGTTTTCTCTTCTACTCTCAGACTATCTATAGAAGACACCTATTTCTGCTTTTAGCTGCAATTTTCTGTAATAAGGTCGCTCCCATTACATGGTTGCACATTGCTGTTGTTGAAAATGTATAATTGTTGGAAGAGGCATGCTGTGCACTTAGAAATGAAAAAGGCATTTTATGACAGGCTTAAAAAACAACATCCACATCTCCTTTTCCTCACTTGGTTTGATTTTAGAAATGTGTTCTTCCCTCACATTTAAACTTATGCTAAAAACATTCTTTAGTCTGCTTTTATAAACAGAGACAGAACTATTTGCTTAGTAGTGCTGGGGGAGGGGGAAGAGACATCTTAAAACTGGTTTTTACAATGTTTGAATGGTTTAAACATGTCAGTTTCAGATGGATTATTCACTCCCAGCTCTCTCATTCACCCATTAGTGCGGACGGGTGATAGCTGGATATTTTTTTGGGGGGGGTGCACTTTACCCACCCCAGTTTGGAGCAACAATTGCATTTCCATTTACCGCTTAAGAATGAAGAGTAATGTCTCTAGTAGAAGTAGTAGTGGTTGCTCTTGTAGGTACTGGCACTTTCTGATTCATCTGATTTTTAAAAACCAATCATATATAAAGCAGTTTCATACCACAGAGATCTTTCCCTTCCTTTCCTGCCATTCATGACTCCTCCCAAAATAAGATTGCAATCCTGTATACAGTGACCTGGAATTTATTTCCAAGTAGATATGTTTAAGACAATGCTGTTAATTTGAGCTGAGTACTTAGGTTAGTCTAGCTCCTTTTCATTAATTGTGGACCAGCCTCGGAGATTATAAAGCAGAAAGCATCCCAGCAGCGTATACAGTTTGCCTTTTTCAAAATGGAACTGAAACTGAGTGTTCCTGGACTTGGAGAGAATACCCACATGTTAATCTTTAAAAATGGCAGTCCACACAGAATTACTATAAAACAACGCCTTTTGAAAAAAAAAATCACACCATGCCCTCCCATTGGGACGGCGCTGGATGCTCTGAGAGTTTTTGTCAGAAAAACTGGATGCTCTGACAGAGTTAGGGTTAGGGACGTGGTGGCACTGTGGGCTAAACCGCAGAAGCCTGTGCTGCAGGGTGAGAAGACCAAGCAGTCGTAACATCGAATCCATGTGATGGAGTGAGCTCCCGTCGCTTGTCCCAGCTCCTGCCAACCTAGCGGTTCAAAAACATGCAAATGCAAGTAGATAAATAGGGACCATTTCGGTGGGAATGTAACAGCGTTCCGTGTCTAAGTCGCACTGGCCATGTGACCACGGAAGATTGTCTTCGGACAAAACGCTGGCTCTGTGGCCTGGAAATGGGGATGAGCACCGCCCCCTAGAGTCGAACACGACTGGACAAAAAATTTCAAGGGGAACCTTTACCTTTACCTTTACCTGACAGAGTACCAGCTGCAAAACTCTTGGCAGCCAAAAAGTAAATCACAGATAAACAAATCAACCATAATACCTGTGTAGTTCATTAGAGCAATGCCCTTTTTAAAGCAAGAACAAAAATCCACCCTTACCATGTTACAGTAAATTTGCAATGTTCCTTTTTAATACTTTGAATCGAACAACATGTCAGAATCTCTCTCTTTTTTCATACTCTTCAGCTATGAGCACAAAACTGTCTCTCTATGCAACTAGAACCTAGTTTCTCTGCTGTTTCGTGCATGATCCAGGCAAACCTTAGAATTATTTCCTCACTAATTTCAGCAAGAGAGCTGTGTACAGAGGCCCAGATTTCTTCTACTGAAAGTTTCTTTTGTATGTCCCTCTGTGTTCAATGGAGCTTACCCTTGATAATATTATGGTCTGCCCTCTTACAATATTTAATGGGGGAGAAATCCTCCTTTTTCTATAGGTCTTATACCTGGGTAAGTAACTGGGTAAGTAATTATTCAGGACAACAACCTGAATATTGTTCAATTCTCGCTAGATCCTGCCCTATATTGTGTTTCTTGAATAATGTTTCCTGCTTCCTTGCACTGGTCATTTCCTTCTTTCATTTTCAAATGCATAAAGCTAAGAAAGGAAGCTGAACTGCACCAAGATTTCATACAATGATAATTTAGTTGCTGATATCAAAGGACACTGGTTCCTCCAGGAACAGGTCTTTTGTAAGGCTAACATATCTTAATGGCATATTCAAGACCAAGCCAGCCCAAAACTCTACATTACAAGACAGATAGCTCACAATGATACATCGTTGGTAGGAAAATCCAGATGGATCAAATCTATATTCCTCTTAAGCTTAGAATTCAATATAACTTAAACATTTACTTCTTCCCATTATTAAGGTAGATATTGGGGCTGGGGGAATTATCCTAGGTCAAAATTAATCAATTCTCTTGCTACCCATCATCCTGGATAGGATTCCAGTTGTAAACCATCATAGAAATTACAGTCCAAAATCATTTTGACAGCCACATGTTTCTCCTGACTGACCTTATCCATTCTGTTGATTTAATGACATTCATAGGAAGAAATAACTCTTTTCGGATTTTATAGAAGAGTTGCTTTATTGGTAAAATGACAGCACAATTCTACACACCCATAATCAGAAAAACATCATGTTGAGTAACTGGATGACCATCCTAAGTACTTAAAGTTAAATTGATCAGATGGGCAATAACTGATCTATAAAATATTGGTGATGAAAAATATAGCGTACCATTTTAGTTATTGTAAAATGCCTTTCTGGCTTTCTTGTGTCAGATTTATTTTCTCCACCCACAGTTCCAGAAATAGGTAGGAAAGAGAGGCATGGCTGAATGGGGACGCTTGGGGTGGGGGGTGTTGGCAAGTGCTACATACCTGGGACTCAGTCCCATTAAATTCAGTAGGGCTTATGAGTTAAGCAGCCATGCATAAGGGTGGCCTATATAAATGCCAATGGACCACATCCTGAAACTATGATCGCTTGACACAACATAGATTTTTAACATTTCAGTTTTTAATTTAGAATGGCAGAAAACTATACTTTTATATACAGTGGTGCCTCACATAACGAGCGCACCGTTTAACGATGAATCCGCATAGCGATCTATTTTTTGAGATCGCTAATGCTATCACATTGTGATGTTTCAATGGGCAAAACATCGCATTGCGATGATCGGCAAGCGTTTCGCTTACCGATCTTCGCATTGCGATGTTTGCGGAACAACTGATCGGCAGTTCCAAAATGGCCGCTGGGTGCCCAAAATGGCTACTGCAACCATTTTCGCGCGATTTCCTCGCTTACTGAGGCGGCGAAAATGGCGGCGCTATGGAGGATCTTCACATAACAGTGAGTTTTCACCCCATAGGAACGCATTAAACAAAGTTTAATGCGTTTCTATGGGGTTCCCCCCCCCGCATTGCGATGTTTCTGGATAGCGACGATTAATCCGGAACAGATTAACGTCGCTATGCGGGGCACCACTGTATATAGTTTCTTTCCTACACAAATCTGTCTGTGCACACACCCATGATAAAGAAGGGAAAACCAGACGTCTTGCAGCACCTTTAAGATTAATTGATTTTTATTGTTCATAAACTCTGGTGAGTCCCAACACACTTTTTCAGATGAATGGACTGGCTGTTCTTGATGAGTGGGGGAGGGGGAGGCTAAACCTCCCCCATCACACAGCCATTCTGTTCAGCTGAAGACGTGCGTTTGGACACACAAGCACTTTTTGAAAAGTTAAAAGCAGTTCATCCTAGAGATGCTACAAAATCTCTGGTTTCTCTCGTGCTACAATGGACGAACCAGCTAGATTGTAACATAGATGGGTGCCAATAATTTACATATTGCTTACCCAGGACCACATGCTGTGGCTTATATCCAGATTCTGGTATTTTATTTTCTTTCATTTTTGTTAGGTAAAAGATTTAATTTGCACATCATCCTTCTATGATGTTTAGGTGCATTTGCAGATGGGTGCTAAGCACATATGAACATGCCTTGCAGAGAGCGCCCCCCCCCGTCTGCTCCTGTAAACTGCCAGTTGTTTCCTGCTTGGTGGCCCTTCCCTATTCTGTAGGGGCAAGACGACATATATTGGCAGACAAATAAGATGTCCTTGAAGAATCTCCTTCTCCTAGTGGGGGATATACATACATAAGAGCCAAAGCGTCCAAAGTGAATCATTCAATGGGTATGTGTGACTTGCCCACAAATAAAATTGTACCATTTACGGGGAAACATTTAAGCCCCATTTGGGACTTCATATCCCAATGGTGGGAGGAGAGGTAGAGTTAGGTGTGCTGTCTCTGACGCCCGTCACACATCTCAGGTTGGAGGCTAACGTCCGCAGTAATAAAACTGTAAACAGCAATGTCGTGACAGAGTCTGAAGTGCAGACAGCAAGCAAAGCAAAGCGTGCTGCTTATAAACCGACCCATAGTGCTTCAAGCACTTTCTGCGCAGTTTACAAGTTAATGATGCAGGCTACACATTGCTTCCTCCCCCCTCCCGAGCTGGATACTCATTATACCGACCATAGAAGGATAGAAAGCTGAGTTAACCTTGAGACGGCTACCTGGGATTGAACCCTGGAGGCGTGAGCACAGTTTTGGATGCAGTACAGCAGTTTAACCACTGCGCCACGAGGCAGCATGATCTCAGCTTGTCACCAAGGAGTCACCAAAGCAACACAGGCAAGTGTCTTTATGTAGATCAGCACATCAGTTCTTGCACTTTTTATCTCTACCGAGGGCAGATCTTCTGTAGAGTTTATGGGACTTTTCAAGGCCAAACGTTTTCCAATGTGATATTACAAGGGGGACAGCTCCAGCCATATAGTGTTGCTAGAAAAATCCATTCATCCACCCATCCTAGGTAGTATAGGATAAGGATTACAACTAAGCTCTGCAGGAACAAGAGTTGCTGAGCAGCTGGCAGATGATGTGGGGCTGCCCCTTCTAATTTAAACAAGCAAGCAAACACTGACAATCTGTTCCTGCAAGCCCCGTTTGAGCTACAGCATTGCATGTGGGCTCTACCACGAGTCAGAACCCTGATCAGCCAGGGTTCCCGACTGAGTGAGGACTCGAGATTGGCAGAGAAGCAGGGCAAAGAGCTACCAAGATGGAGAAAATAGGGTGGAGCCCGTCTGCACAGCCTTGGAGCTAATGGGCTACTTGCCTCCTGCAAGCATGCAATTCTAATCAGGTAGGGCTATCTGGACACCCCTGTGAGGACAAAGACATGATCCAAACAATTTTCAGCATCCTCGTAAATCCCATTGATTTTTAATAGAAGGCTTTTGAAGCCTGAACTTGTGCATACTTCTTGAAATAAGTGTGCAACCCTTGTTGTTCAGCAGTGCTTGCTTGAAGTGAAGCAGGCAGAAAACTTAAGCACATACACTATTTAACTCTTCCATTGAATGCAATGGGCCTTTATAGGGTGTTTTTTTATAACTGGATGAAGCCTAATGGACTCTGGCAAGATGGATGGCCACTAATCCTGTAAATAAATTTTTTAAAAAGTTCTCAGCCCCTTGGCACCAGTATGTTCTTCACATCTGAGTAAATACATTGGTATAGTCCTGCATCAAAATATTCTGCAGCCTAGGGAGAAAAGGGGACGTGGTGGCGCTGGAGGGACATGGTGGCGCTGCGGGCTAAACCGCAGAAGCCTGTGCTGCAGGGTCAGAAGACCAAGCAGTCGTAAGATCGAATCCACGCGACGGAGTGAGCGCCCATCGCTTGTCCCAGCTCCCGCCAACCTAGCGGTTCGAAAGCATGCAAATGCAAATAGATAAATAGAGGGACCACCTCGGTGGGAAGGTAACAGCGTTCCGTGTCTAAGTCGCACTGGCCATGTGACCACGGAAGATTGTCTTCGGACAAACACTGGCTCTATGGTTTGGAAACGGGGATGAGCACCGCCCCCTAGAGTCGAACACGTCTGGACAAAATTTGTCAAGGGGAACCTTTACCTTTACCTAGGGAGAAAAGAAAAAATAGTGCCTTCCTTAAAGGCACAGAAGCTGGTGAGACAGCAGGACCAGTCCTGTGAATCCTTAGCACTGTACAATATTACCTGCCCTGAAAACATTGGAACTGGTGTTTTCCAGTTGATTTCTGGAAAAGAAAGAGCTACAGAGACAGAAAACGGCCTATCAGTCACATGTTCTTTTGACCTAAAATAATCCCATGTATTCCCTATGAATATCAAGGTGTGATCAGACGGACATTTGTCTTGCTGTTTGGACCACTGCAAGGATGAGCAGGTTCGCTCCTTTTCCAGGTGACCAAAGATCAGAGGCTACTGTTTCTTAGGTGCAGGTAGAATAATTCCATTTTGGTTTGTTTCCAGAACATGAAATTGTTGGTACTGAACCAAAGCAGAGTTTGTGGCTTTAATTTACCCTTCTCCTTTCAGTTTCCCAATATTAAGCCACTTAAGAAGACAGCTTAGCCCCTTCACAATATTGGGAAATTAAACACTTCCTTTTCCCCTCTGTGGAAGGGTAGAGAAAAGCAGTAAAAGTTTTTTTTTCCCCAAAGTCTCTTAAAATAGTACTGATGTGCTATATAGCTTAGAATGTTTTCTTTAATTGAAAGCTTCTTCCCTGAAGAAGGAAAGTGCAAGGAGGGAGATTGCTGTAGTCATTGTTGTTTTCATAAGGGAGGTGGGCCAAATAGGGTCACTTGTGCTGTATATACCATATGGGTGCAAGGACTGCACCAAATGGCATACCCAACCCCTACCCAACCTCAAATGACCCTATTTACTCCACTCCAGCCCACTCCGATTGAGCTGTGTAGACAAGCCCATGGTTGCATGAGAGGACCATCAACAACTTGTAAAAGTTACTTTTTGGCTCACAGCTGCCAGAATTTCCTAGCCAGCATTGCCACTGCTGGCTATACTAGCTGGATGACTTTAAGAGTGAGAATCTAAAAAGCAATATTTCCAAGTTCTGGGATAATTGCTTTCAGATGATTATTACTTCCTTGAACAAGACAGACCTTTGAGCTGATCCATTCACAGGATCCTCTTCTAGTCTATCACCTTCTCAACCTGCCTTGCAAAATACTGTGTTAAGATGCTTGCCCAGTTTTACTCTAATGCTGCAGGACTTGTTGTAAGTTCTTTTGTCTGGCTGCAGAAACGTAGTGGTTATTATTATCAGAGCTTTGAAAAGTTGCTTTTATAAAACTACAATTCTCCAAATCCTTCAATGGCTGGTGGCCATTTTGGCTGGGAAATTCTGGCAGTTACAGTCCAAAGAGAGAGAGAGAGAGAGAGGGAGGGAGAGAGAAAGAGAAACTTTCGCAACCTCTAGCTATTATTGTCATTGTTAACAATACCAGTAATATTCCATATGTTCCAGAGCTTTACCTGTAATATCTCAATTTGGGGAGGGGAGGTATTAACTTCACCAGGGAAGCTGGTGCAGGCTACAGCCTACTGATCCAGCCCCTAACCTCCATGTATTCTGTACTACTTGCATGGAGCCCACATACAAACGCTTGAACATGTGTGAATTCAAACAGATGGAAACCCTAAAATGTGCAGTCTGCAATGCACGCCTTTCTACTGCACCAGACCCCAGGAACTATGAACATTTTACTTTACACATGCAGACTCAATGCAGACTGTATGCTTGAACGTGTGGAGGCTAGAAGTTGGACCGAAGCTGATCTCCCTTTTCTGTGTCGTCATTGTGCCCTAAACCAGTGGTTCCCAACCTTGGTGCTCTTGGACCACAACTCCCAGAAGCCTTCACCACCAACTGTTCTGGCTGGTGTTTCTGGGAGTTGCAATCCAAGAACACCTGGCTTACCCAATGTTGGAAACCACTGCCGTAAACAATCCAAAATGCACGAGTTGAGGCTTTCATTACACACCAAGTTTTGTGAGAATGCACAAGCTGTTTAGCTTGCTTCACCTGGAAGAGCCTTTCTCTGTAACTCCAAACCTTGTATGTTTATACACCAAAGGCAGCTGGTTCAAAAGGAGACGCCACTTACCTTCCTTACCTCACCTCTTTGGATCTACAGAATCATTATGGGTTAGGTCAAGACCCCCTTACCTAACATTTTCACTGTTTGCCTGTTGTACTTGTCCCTGATGGATGTCTTCGGCCCAATGTCCTTTTTTTTCCTCCTCCAGAGTTTCCTCACAATGAGGCTGTAAAGGACAGTCAAGCAAAACACAGGTAGGAAAAAAAAGATGCTAGATGTCCACACCATAATAGTCAGGAGCCCCGACTGGATCGCATACTCTGTGGTTCGGCATTCACTGGTGTCCAATGGATCAGTCCCGTTCTCATGCTCCACCCCAACCAAGACAAAGATGGGGCCTGCGCTGACAAAAGAGACTGCCCAGAGCACCAGAATAACCAACTTGACTTTGCCCTTGGTGATCACCACCTTGGCCCAGAGAGGAAAGCAGATGGCAAAATATCTCTCCACGCTCAGGGCGGTGATATTGAGGATGGTGGAATAGGTGCAACTCTCGCTGACAAACTGGAAGAGCTTGCAGAGAACATTCCCAAAATTCCAGGGCCGGTACTGCCATAGGCGGAAAAGATCCAGGGGCATGCACAGAAAGATCAACAGATCTGAGAAAGCCATGCTGGAAAGGTACAAGTTGGTGGTTGTCCTCATATCTTGGAATTTGGAGACCACTAGCATGGTCATCATGTTTCCGAGAATCCCAATCACAAAGAGGAGTCCGCAGGTGACGGTGACGGCAGTGAGCAGTGGCACAGGGAAAAGATGCAGAGGGTACTCAGGCCACGTGTCATTGTCGTAATCCATGACAAACGGCAGGTTGCTGTTGTTGCACATCCCTAGGGTCTAAACCGGACACATTTAAGCTGGTAATCCCATGGGGGGGTGTCACATCAGCTGTTTATCATGTCTGGGAGGAGCAAGGCAATAGCGGCAGCGGTAAGAAGGGGTGTTAGGTACCCGGCAGGTGCTCTAATACAAAGAAAGAAAGAAACCAAACTAAGTCATGAACAACATGGGGGGGAAATACATCAAGGTAAAGCAGAATTACAGACTCCGACTTCCCTTGAGGCCAAATACGCAGTTGATTAACTAAGCCATCCGAAAGAGAAATCTCCCCAGTTTGTAAGAATGCCTCAAATTACTCATAGGTTAGTTCACATGTAAAGTTTATTGCTTGATCACTCCACATTCAGTGATGTCTGCCAGCTGCCGGAGATGGCTTCCTAAAGCACCCCTCAGAAAAAATTACAATTTATAGTGTGTCAATTTTTTCAAAAAAATGTCTTGTGGCACCATTAAAATCAACAGCTTTATTTTCACATGAGCACTTGTGGATTATAATCTCTCAGACATCTAAAACATGTACTCTCAGTCCTGCAAGATATTCTCCCTCTCTCTCTCTCTCTCTCTCTCTGCTGCAACAATGTCTGACCTTGTGAAAATGGAGGAGGATGCAACACGCTATCTCTGTCTATGGTGGTCCATTTACATACACAAACCATCACCCAATGGATGCTGCAGCACTCGGGCAACAAATACATGAATGGGAACTGGGCCATAACATCAAAGACTCCGTAAAATCTCTGACTAACTTCCTTTCCCAAGGTGAGATCTTCTATGCACATGCCATCTGCCCCTTCCAGCCCAGAGCACAGGTAGCTAGAGAAAATGTTGATAGAGACCATTTGGACGTTCAAGCCATGCCACATACAGCATGGAAGACACACACCACGATCACCACTATTATTAGGAATTCCCCTCTTTGATTTCCACAGGTACACCAGATCATCAGTGTTCATGTTGTACAATGGTACAAGGGCAGCCTTTCCCAACCTAACACCGTCTTGATCCATTTGACTACAACGCCCATTGTTCTCAGCCACTATTGCTGGGGGCCAGTAGGGTTTCAAACCCGAGACATATTCAAAAAGAGAAGTGTGAAGGCTGAATTACACCTGCTGGACTAACCAGAGTGATTAAAGTTCAGCACCTGCCCAGGTCACTGGCTAACTTGCTTGGTCATTTTTTGCTCATAAGCCCTACCTTACAGGACTGTTGTGAAGAAGGAGGTACACACCAACAAGCTAAGTGAGCCCTTTGAAGAAGAGTAACTTAGGATCAGATCATTTGTCAGCAAAGCAACTAATCATAATAAAGAAAAACGTAATATATCTGTTAATATTAAAGGTGCCACGTGACTGTCATTTTGAATGAAAGGTGTGGCGGATACATGCAGGAAATTAAAAAAAAAACAAAAACAGAAAAGGAAAGCAGGCATAGAGTAGGCGACGCAGTCACTCACCTGCAAAACTCTTCCGAACCTACTTGGAACTTTTCAACTCGCATCAAAGACACGTGTTTGCGTGTTTAGCCACCCATGTTTTTATCACCGCCACTGTTTATTCACCCTTGAGCAATGCGCACCAGCCATCGCAGCAAAGCGACCATCGCTACAAAACAGCGGCTGAGCGACAAGACACCCGGCTGGGAGAGCGAGTTCGCAATCCTGAAGCGGCGCCTCGCCTGCCTACTTCTCACCCGGGAGAAAGCCCCGTTGAACTCTCTGACACTTAACTTCCTTGTATCCATACAGGACGACGGGATCGCAACCTTTATTTGAAAGGGATGGGATTCCCCTATTAGCCGCTGTAACTATAGTTCTTTAAAAACAAAAAGCTGTTCGGGGCAGAGTCAGGCATCTCGTTTCCCGTTCAGAGATCTAACGGGCAAAGGGGGCAAAATATTGCCTTGCAAAATACAGTATTGAAAAGATGCCGAACCCACGCCTCGGCCTCCCTTCACCTGGGAAGGTCTGCGTCCCAGCTCCACCTTTCCTCCTACCGGCGCCGGGGCCCCCCTGGCAGAACCGGCTCCCTTTGGGGCGAAACTCGGGGGGGGAACCCCGCGATCCGCTTGCTTTGCCCCCCCCCCCCCCCGCGGCTGCCAAGCCGATGCAGGTTTCCTTAAGGACCTGGTCCACGCGGCTCCAGGCAAGGCGCCGCGGAAAAGGGAGGACGAGAGAAGGGAGGACTCGAGGAACGCCGAGCACGTGCAGAGCGCTTCCTCCATCGCCCCCCCCCGGGACTTCCAAGCGGCGCTGCCAAAATCTGAGGAGAAGAAGGACTTGCAAACGGGACGAAAGGAAGGAAGGAAGGAAGGGCGAACTTACTGGCAGGATACGGCCCAGGCACCACCATTCTCAATAGGCGAGGAAGGGAGCGCCAGACACCTGCCCGGCGGGGAAGGCAGGATCCGAACCCACTCTCGGCGTTTGAAGCCTGTGCCCGTCGAGACGCCACCACGTCCCCTCTGCCGGCTCGGCGGTCGTCTGGAAGGCGGCGGAGCGGCGCGGCGGCAAGAGCCGGCTCCGCCCCCCCTCGCCCCCCCGCCTCTATTGCCGCCCCCCACCCCCGCCGCCGCCGCCTTTGGGTGCAGAGGGCGAACAGATCCCCCGATCACCCCTCAGGAGAGAGAGAGAGAGAGAGAGAGAGAGAGACGATCGCAGGCGTCAGGGGCGAGGTGGGAGGTATCTCAGAAGGAGGTCTGTATATAAGGTGGCTGAGGTAGGGTCGGGGTGTCCCTGGGTGAAGGGGAGGCCGCGGGTGGGCGCGTCAAGGCGCCTGTGAGCCGAGATTTGGCATCGCGCTCCTGCATTCATTCCCTTCCTTTCCGGCCTCGATCCCCAAGGCGTCCCGGCGCGCCGGAGCGACAGATGATGCGAACACCTCAAAGATGCGAATACATCGAAGCGCCCGGAGAAAGTCAGCCTTCGACAACAGCAGCAGCAGCAACAACAACCACAAACAGCAGACTAGAGGGGCGTTGTAAGGGCTCGAACCCACGTTAATCGTTCCTACCGTAGACCCACTGTCAACAATGAGGCAACGTGAGGCGGCGACGATCCGATCCCAAATGATCATGAAAATAGTCTTAGAACTGCAAGATTGGAAAGGGACGCTATGGATCATCGCGTCCAGGCCCGGCCAAGGAGGCACATAGCGGGGAATCGAACTTCCAGCCTCTGGCTCCGGCTCAGTGGTACTTAAACCACGGAGCTATCCAGCAGTAGGACTTCTTCAGCCTTTTCCGACTTCTTCCCCAAATCCCAGTCATGGTTCAAGCGAAGTTGCTTTTGCCCTGGAGGGATGAGAGGAGAGAAAGGAGCCCCCCCCCGCCCCCCAATAAGTTGTTCCAAAGGTTCAAAAAGGAAGCGCAGCCAGCAAAAAGGGTGGATGTGGGTTGGAAAGAGCGGGATGTGGTGAGCTGTTAGGGTGAGGCAGGATCCGCAGGTCAGTCTGCTGAAGGAGGTCTGGCTGGACAACTGTGTGCTAATTTGCAGACTTTTGGACAAAGAAGGAGCTCCTGAAAAAGGATTGCTGAGGAAAGAAACCGGCCGGCTAGGGGATTTTGGGATTTGTCATTCAAAACAGGAACTTTTCCCCAGGCTTAGTGAGAAGCACATATTCTGGGCAAGCCCAAGGGTTGTAGTAGTTGTGGGGGGGGGGAATTACCTGGGGAAAAAACAGCTACCAAGGGGAGGAGAAGCAGCAGCAGGATGAAATCAGTCTGGTGAGGATTGAGCCACAGCATCAGCAGTATGCTGAGAAGCTGGTGAGAGGGGCTGGAAAACTTGAATTGTGGTGTTGTAGGAGACTCTGGAGAGTCCCCTGGACTGCAAGGAGTACAAACCTATCCATTCTGAAGGAAATAAGCCTGAGTGCTCACTGGAAGGACAGATCCTGAAGCTGAGACTCCAATACTTTGGCCATCTCGTGAGAAGAGAAGATTCACTGGAAAAGACCCTGATGTTGGGAAAGTGTGAGGGCAAGAGGAGAACGGGACAACAGAGGACGAGATGGTTGGTTGAAGCGACCAACATGACTTTGACCCAACTCCGGGAGGCAGTGGAAGACAGGAGAGCCTGGCGTGCTCTGGTCCATGGGGTCACGAAGAGTTGGGCATGACTTAATGACTAAACAACAACACTTCTTTACAAATGAAAATGACTAAATTGAGGGTAGTGTATTTTGGACATCACATGAGATAGTGAGAATCTCTGGGAAAAACAATGGCACAGAGCTAGTCTAGGTGGAACACATGGTTTCCATAACAACGAGTAAACTGTTAAGCATCCGCTGTCCCTCAGACCCCATGTCCTCCTGCCAGTGTTCCCTACTGACTCATACTGATCCTACGTAACACAGATCAGAGCCGGCAAATGTTCGCTTTAAAGAAATAATAATAATAATAATCTAAAATTCCCAGGGGAGCAAAACATGGACTAACAGAAGCTGGGCCTCGGAAACTGTGGGCAGCAACCCTAAAGGCCTCTTTCCTCAGCCAGAGGTGACAGTTAGACTGTGGCCTAAAATTTAATAAATGCATCTCACATCCCCCACAGCGGTGTGCCTTGGGGGAGTGGGGTTGAGAAATGCTGCCCCTAAAGACACTCTCTGCTCAAACCAAACTAAAGAACGGTCCTCTCCTATTCTTCCCATTACTTCTGGGAGGAAGTTACATTGGCAGCAAGTTTTCCTTTACAAAAGTAACTTCTATCCCTTTCATTTATTATTCTCTCTCTCAACCCATCTCTACCCCAGTGCCAGAGAAGCCTGTTGCCTCATAATTTGTTGTCATAGAACTATGTTTGAACGTAAGTTGTGAAACATTATTTTATTCATCCAGTCGTTAAAAAAAAGACTACTAGGTGGCAAGGAGGATGGGCAGAGGGGGAAATCCTATCTATCTATCTATCTATCTATCTATCTATCTATCTATCTATCTATCTATCTATCTATCTATCTATCTATCTATCTATCTATCTATCTATCTATCTATCTATCTAAACAAACAAACAAACAAACAAACAAACAAACAAACAAACAAACAAAAAATACTTCCATTAGTTCCTGAGAAAGCAAATGGGAGCTGGACTTATTTGGTTACTGAATTTAACTCTTTTTGCTTTTGCCGCACATGCTTTTCTACAAATTGTGTCCTAATGGTTTACCGTAGCCCCATGGACTCACAAGAACACTATGTGCTCATGCTGCTTTTTTTTTTAAAAAAATGCTATGGCCAGAGAACAGAAATGAACAGCCAGGCCACACAAGCAGCAGTAGGTGAAATCCTGTTCCAATTATACCAGAGTGGAAGCAATTAGGCTGCTGAAATGGGTCTTAAGCGGCCATGTGCAGGTGCCCATGAGTGTTAAAGGAAACTCTTCACCCACTGGTGGTGTGCAAGATCCCAGCCTGATCTGATTCACAGGGTCATTGTGAGGACAAGAGCTGTATATGCAGCTTCGGGCTCAATGGAAAGGCGGGTGGTACATACCAAGTTTTAAGGTATTGAAAAGTTGTTTACAGAATTATCTTGCCTCCACTCTTCCATCCTTCCTATCAGTCCCACCCCACAGGCATAGTTGCAGATAACACATTAAACACAGCAGCCGAAATTCTGCTACTTTCATTTATGCTGCACGGGCCGCATTGTCTACAGGTTTTCAGAAATACATTCCAGTTCCCACCCGAAGATCCCGAGGCGTCTCTGAATTGTGGGGAAGCCATTTGGGGCCATGGGAAATTTTTCATTTCCTAAAATGGCCATCACAGGTAGTCATCCCAGTGGCAGAGATTTTTGGAAAGCAAAGCCTTCACTTGGTGCCCTCAAAATGCTTCGCTGGGGTGAAAGCAAAGCAATTTCCTTGGTTGCCTTGAGACCCACGAGCGAGTGATTAAAAGTAGCCCCAGGGCACTATAATTTGGAGCAAAGGGGTGCCGAGAAAGTGAAGGGCAGTATCGCCATGTTTGTGCACTGTTGAGGATGTGTGGGCAGTAAACCTGTTGACACCTATACAGATTGAGGCTCCCTCACATGATACTGAAGAACTCTTATGTTCAGCACTGAAAACTCAAATGTCCTAGTATCTGCTGTTCTTTTGGTAAGAGAGAGCAGGAAGTAAGAACCAACATATTAGGCAGAACAAATTATGTTTACTTTTTTGCTCTCCACAAAATCTTACCATATTGACAGACTAGTTAACTTGGAAGTAACTCGTTTTCTGCAACTAGTACTTTTGCAGTAACCATGGTGTTACTCACAAGGCCATGTTGATAGGAAAAATTGTTTTAACTCATTCTGTCACCAATTCTGAACAGCAAATATTGCTCTCTGGGTCGAAGGTGAAAGGAGACCCGGCCAGTTTGGAGCTGGTTCCATTTGCTTTCATCTTATTTGGCACGGTGCAATATCAGAATTGGCCAGTAGAGGAACCACATGACATTTTTTGTACCGATCACGAAAAGACAAACTTACCTGGTTTTTTAAAAAAACTTGAAAAACTTTTATTAAAAATAATATCAAAATCCATTTTTTACAGCACAGGTATAGAACAGGAAGAAAAATTTTACAAAACACTGTAGGTTGCAGCGCTTCTGTTGAGTGTCGAACTCTGCGCTTGATTGCTGCTTATTTATCATGCTGGGCTGAGCCTAAAGCCTCGTCCAGCACATATGCCTTCAGATGTTTGCCCACGAACAGGGAGGTACTTCACCAGATACCGGGCATGCTGTTGACTGGATATTGCACCAACCAGGAGTAAAATCACCCCCCCCCCCAAAATCAGTGATCATTTGTCCCTGAAATGATTTCACTTTTTTTGTCCACTTGAATTTTTTTGTCCATTTGATAATTTTTTTGTCCACTTGATTTTTTTGCAACTTATCACCCCCTGAAAAAATATAAAAACATACAACACATAACAAAATTTGCTACAAATGGAAATTAATAGTTTTTGAAGCGATCAAACATGATCAAATAAAACTCCCATGTTCACGAGGAGTAACTCTCAGGATAAAATCCCCAGGATGATGCTGTAGATTTAATAATGGAAACTGAATAAAAACCCTTTCGGTTCTTGTTATATTTTTAAATGCCACCCTGAAATTCTCTCAGGGAAGACTGAGCTACAATAATGATTAAGTAGCAGCGGAAAGACACCAACAGGGTCATTTTATTCTAGGTCTGCTTCCAGGAAGTGTTTGTGGGTGGGTAAAAAGGGTCATGTTGCTCCAACCAACTCCAAGAGAGTACTAAAAAACATGGCAATTTTCACTCAGGCCAGACATTCAGGGAATCCTCGCCAATTTAGCATTTTTAAATCTAAAAACAGCAAAAGGGGTACGTAAAGGGACTCCCTGCCATCTCCACTGTCAGCCTCCCTGCATCAGTGAAACAAAGCACAGTTTGGCTCACAGAAAAATCAGCATTTTCCACCAGGGGTGTATCTCCACACGGAATTGTTGAAGGCAGATCCTTTGGCCATAAAATAAAAGGACACCCAGCGGAGAAATGGCTTTAGATTGGAGGTCAGCAAGGGCTGCCCTCCAGATCCAGGGAAAGAACATGGAAATTAACAATTAAAAAAAGAGAGAGGTACAGTGGCATTCTTAGATGGTTGCTGAGGACAGACCTTGAGGCTTTTCCAAGGCCAGATCTGCAATCCTGCCTGTTCTCCTTGCACATAGGTTCTTTTCACTGCAACAAGTTGGCAGGGCAGGGGGACTGTAATTTTAGCTTTCCCGCAATGCCCCAGAGGAATACTTTCTCTGGGCATTATGGGATTGCTAGAGTGGCAGCTTCCTTGGAGCAGGGTATTCACCATTGCTACCAATAAGCCTGAGGGAGCAGGACCAGTGAATACTAGAAAGGCACAGACAGACGAGTGCAGGGAGAACCCACCTAATCCTGCTTTGCTGAAAAGTCTTGTGAGCCTAAATAAAGCTGATCTCGTGACAAACTGAATAAAACTGATGCAGGCTTCCATCCATTACAAATATATGCTAAGGAAACTGAATTAGGAACCACAGAAAGCAAGCAAATTATCCACAGTGGCTCATCAATATTCTATGCAAGCTTGCCAGTACTTCACCCAGATGACTTTGTTTTGGGGAAAAAAGTTCTTTTCCTGCTCAACAGATTTCTCTTTCTCAAACCATTTCCTCTGGTGGGTGGGTTTCCAAGCTTCCTTGTTCCACAGCAGGCAAAAGGCTGGTGCATACGATCTACAAACGATTGGAGGAGCCTGCATTGGCCACCGAAAGGGTCCCGCAACACCTTTAAGACCGACAGATTTATTTTATCATGAGCTTGAGTGAATTAGAAATCACTTCCCCATAGGCACTGAAACACTTGCTAAAACATGATCTGTTAGCCTTTTTAAAAAAAGTAGTCATCTCTACTGAGTGAAAAGCTGCAAACCTTCTCTCACTGGTGCATTTTGGTACTGAATCATTCCCAGTGTCGCTTCCTTTCAAAGCGCTCTTCTGAAACGAAGGGTCTTAGGAACTCCGTTGCTAATTTGTGCCTACAGTGTTCATTGTGAAGTCTGCCAACTTCAGAATATGAAAGAACCCTTGAAAGAGTTGCACATGTGGGGAGCACTTTGCAGGTGAAGCACTGATTTCAATTTTTTCCCCTTCCATGTTAATCTGGAAAGTACAAAGGCCCTCGCAGCTCACATGGTGCCGACACAGCGATGAGACAGGGAGCTAGTCAAAACATGACTACTCCATTTGGTGCTATCAGAACTGAATTAAGTAATTGTGTTCTGCTTTCCTACCTTGACAATGTCTCTCCCTGCTACCAAAAAGACATAAAAAAGACGCTTCTGGCGGAATAAAACACTTAAAAAAATAAACTTTGTAGACAAAAGTTAGCACCGTTAAAGAGTAACCTGCCTTTTCACTCAGCCTTGCTTCTCTGTCTTCAACAGCAGTGCACAGATGATGAAAAATCTGGTTATTTCTGCAGCTCAGGCTTGCTGAGTGTGGCAACCCTATCTCCAGTGTTTATCTTTTACTAGGCTCAGAATGGGTTGTGAAAGTGAGCATGGCTATATTTTTGCTAGTGCTGTTCATACATCATTAGAGAGAATATCACAGAAGGGAGTCTTGTTTTAAAGGGGGACTGCATGGCCAAGGTAGAAGAGTTCTAGTCCTGTGACTTAAAAAAGAGTCACTTCTGTGTCAGCCAAACAATGAAATTATTCTGCAATGTTTTTTAAAAAAAGTAAACTTGGTTTTTCTGCAAAACTGCCAGCATGACAGAAGTAAGCAGCAAATTTTAAGAGTATCTTGATACCATGTCACAAACTGAATGAAACAAGTCATGGGCTTGAAAGGTGTAAAGATTAGCAACACATCAAGAAGGGTATCAGCTTTCCAGTAGGTGATTTGACACATACAGTTAAGAGTGGCCATGTCTACTTCCATGTGACTTTTTAGCTCGTCATTCTGCATGGTAAGGTTTATAATGGCCAGAACTTAGCCAAGCATAACTCTTATCCAAATCTTGAGGGGTCATGTTACCACAGATCGCAGCCACACTCCAGCAAAGGTGATCTGCTGTGCCAGAAAGAGACACAAGGAAAGAGTGAGGAATGCTGTGTGCAGATGTAGGCCAAGCCTTAGGCCTTGTTCTGTATGGCTTCCCATGAGGCATTAGGTGCAGCATATTGGTTGAGATGGGTCTCTGGACCAGAGGCTGTAAAACCCTCCAGAATCAAAGCTTCTTTAAAAATGCTTCAGGGACCTCATGTCCTTTCTTACAAGTCCTGTGTATAGGGCGAATCCAAAAGTCTGGTTTTCCTCATGGAAAGGAACCTTGCCCAAACTGATGAGATTCATTTGTTTCTTGGCACTGGTCAACAGGTGTCCATAGCTGCTCCAGGCAGAAAACACTAGTTAACATCCTCTCCCTGTAGCCTCTTCCACACAATTCCTTCACGGCAGAAATGAGAAACTTGCAGGACTGCAGTTCCCATCATTCCTAGCCAGGACAACCAATGAGAAGGAATGCTGGGAATTGTTATCCAACACACACTTTGCTCACCCCATCCTTCCTTATCAAAGCTTCGTGGATTCTTTCTCTACAAGACGAGGAAAGCCCCAAAGAAACTTGTCTCTCTGTCCATATCTACTAGGTCCTTGCTGCTTACGGAGACAAAGATCCGGTCGTTGTTTTTTAAGTGAAAGACGCCACCTTGATATATCGAGTAAAGTCCATATTCTGCGTTTTTGGACCAACAGCTGGTTCTGGCGCTTTTCATCAACAGGATGGGGTCTGGGTAGTCAGTGAACTTAGAAATGTACTGAACCATTTGTTTTGGGTTCCGGACACTATCTGAGCCAGGGTCTGAATCAGGTTCTACCCCCTCAGGTTCACGGAACCGAAAATATATTTGAGAGTAGATATAATAGAAGCCTGTCTGTCGTATGACAAGCTCCCCATTTCTCACATCTACATTGTAGCAAAAAGAATTCCCTCTTCTGGATGACTCCCATGTGTTTATTTTATAGCCAAGATTGCTTCCCAGTGCAATATCTATGGTTGGGTAAAAAAAAAAAAGACAAAAGTTATTTTGTGATAGATAGATAAAGACAGACAGATATAAAGCATAGAAGAAAAAAATTCCACAACTTTAAGGTATATTTAAGAAACTGAAAATCTGCATTTTGTTCATTCTTGATAGCTTTCATTCCAGAGTTTTTACAAACCATAATGGCCAGAGCTTGGATGCCATTTTAGATTTTTTATGTATTACTGCTTTAATTAGGTTTTTTAGTGCTACTTTACCATTTATCAGAGTGGTATTTGTTTGTTCCTTTTAAATATTTATTTTCAGTTTTAATATTGTCTTTCAATGATGTAAGCTGCCTTAGATCCTTTTTAAGGAGAAAGGCTGTGTAAAAATATTTTTAATAATAATAATAATAATTTTGGAAGCTACAAATTCTAGATCCTGTTAAGGATGATGCCAATTTACTGATTGACATGTAGCAAATAAATAAAAATATACTACTGAACTTAACTCATTTTAATATTGATTAGTTTTCGCATATAATAAAGCTTCTGTAAACCAGCAAACCCTGCAAAGAAGTGAACCAGAAAATAACAAATCTGCAGTCATTATTCTCAGAACTTGTGAAAGTTATTTACTATCTGGGGGACCAAGGGATAGTTGAAAAAGGCAATTTTTCAAAGTTTTGGCTACTTTTAATGAAAGACTGACCAGAAGCCTACGGCCATTTTATATTTGCTTTAAAAAAAAAACCTGTGCAACTCTTTGTGGGAAACTGGCACTCACTAACAAGAGGCTGGTTGCGTTCTCGTGCGTTACCACCCATTGTGCATTCACTTGGAAATGATTCAGGAGGCTGGAATAAGTAAAATAATTAAAACAAAGCTATGGAGCAGCTGGATATGGTCGTTCACACATGCCCTCTTAGCTCTTCCCTCCTTCTTTTGGGAATCCGTGGAATTCCCAAGGTGCAACCAGTACAGTGGTAGCTCGCTAGACGATTCCACTGAATTCGCTGTTTAACGAAATCGTCTAACGAAAAGCATTTCCCCATTGGAATGCATTGAAACCTGTTTAATGCATTCCAGTGGGGAAGAATTCTCGTTGTCTAGCGAAGATCGGCCATAGGAAAGCCACTTTGTGAACCACCAATCAACTGTTTAAATTGCTGTCTTGCGAAGCTTAGGTCTCAAAAACACCCGTTTTGCGAGCACGGAGGAAGCTATCAAAATCGTTGTCTAGCGAAAATTGGTTTGCGAAGCAGGGACCAAACATTGTCCAGCGAAATTCCCTCCATAGGAATCACTGTTTTGCGAATCGCTATAGCGATCGCAAAAAGTCCATGTCTAGCAAAAAAACTGTCATGCGGGGTAACTGTCTAGCGAGGCACCACTGTACCTTGTTAACGAGCATCCATTTGCTATTAAGTCGTCTTCAATTTCACGTAAGCAAGCAAAAATCAGTCACAGAATTTGGGCCACTAGTCCATTTTCTGGTCATTTTCACAGAACAATTTCCTCCAGTTGAGGGAGAACTGGGTAAACAGGGAATGTGCATATTCAAGCACGGATGGGATCTGTTCACCATGAACAAGCTAGAATAGGAATAAACCCAACAGGTCTTCTGTACACAAGCAAACAACAACCATGTCTTACTTTGTGTGGTTAAAGCACTCTTTCTGTTTGGGTTAGCCGTCAGGTGAGCGGCCACTCTGGGTATGACACTCTGAAAGGCACCTCTTGTTTCAGTTGCAGTGGGATCTAGATGGAAAGAAAAAAGAAAGAGGCCCACATTTAAACGTCAACTACGGTTACAGCCAAAGCACTGCTGTAGCAATGAGAGAGGTCTACACTCTGGGTTTATGGAAGCAACATATATCTATGGTGACCAGTGGCCATAATAGATAGCCTTATTCTCCATGAATTTATCTCATAGTTCTCTCATTAGCATACAGTGTGAGGAAGTTGCTTTTAAATTACAGCCACCAGAATTCTCAGTCAGCATGGCCAGCTGCCATTCTGGGTGCTGTGGCCCAAAAAGTAACTATTCCAAGCTCCGGGGTGTTGGGGTTCAACTATGTGCTATATGAAGAATTCATTCCTTTTTATCAGTCCAGAATCTTCAACCATTTTCTTTCTTTCTTTCTTTCTTTCTTTCTTTCTTTCTTTCTTTCTTTCTTTCTTTCTTTCTTTCTTTCTTTCTACCTACCTACCTACCTACCTACCTACCTACCTACCTACCTACCTACCTACCTACCTACCTACCTACCTACCTACCTACCTACCTACCTACCTACCTACCTACCTACATTGGTGCCTCACAAGATGAATGCCTCACAGGATGAAAAAACCGTAAGACGAATGGTTTTTTCGATCGCTATGGTGCTTCGCAAGTTGAAACACATTTGAATGACACAATTTGGTTCAAACCAAACCATACCAACAGTGATCCAAATATTAATCTATAAACCCATCTGGACGTACCCTATGATGCACACAGTCTCACAGCCATCATGGCCAGTGGTCATGCTGTGGTTGTGAGATACTGGAAGATGTACGCCAAAATCCGCCACTTTCCCCCATCTCTAGCATTAGGATGGGGATTGATTAAACCAGCAGTGAGGGCTTCTTCTATGGCCGTGCTTCGCAAGATTTTTTTTTTTTTTAGACTGCTGCCTCACAAGATGAAAAAAATGCATTCGTCTTGCGAGGTTCCCATAAGCATGCATTGCAATGCATTCCTATGGGAAGCCGCTTTTCGCAAGACGATTTTTTTGCAAGATGAATTACATTCGTCTTGCGAGGCACCACTGTATGTATTCATGTATGTACGTATCTATCCATCTATCTATCCATCTATCTATCCATCTATCTATCCATCTATCTATCCATCTATCTATCCATCCATCTATCCATCTATCCATCCATCCATCCATCCATCCATCTATCCATCTATCTATCTATCCATCCATCCATCCATCCATCCATCTATCTATCTATCTATCTATCTATCTATCTATCTATCTATCTATCTATCTATCTATCTATCTATCTATCTATCTATCTATCTATCTATCTATCTATCTATCTATCTATCTATCTATCTATCTATCTATCTATCTATCTATCTATCTATCTATCTATCTATCTATCTATCTTCTGGAAAAATACACACACATATTTTAAAAAATGCAAAGTGTGCTGCTTATCTACTGTCCCATAGCACTTAAAGCAGTAGAAAGTCTTACCTGGGCAGTTTACAATTTAATCATACAGGCTACTCACTGCCCCCCTCCTCCCAGCAAGAAAGGTACTCAATTTATCGACCTTTGAAGGCTGAGGGAATCTCAAGCCAACTACCTGGGATAGAACTTGGTTCATGAGCAGAGTTCTGGCTGCAGCACTGCAGTTTAACCGCTACACCATGAGGCTCCTACTATTTAAACATGCAAAGGGCCTTCTTTGCTGATGTTCCCAGACTCTGGAACTCCCGCCCATGGGAGGCCAGACTGGCCCCATCATTGCTGTCCTCCTGCAAACAATCGAAGACCGTCCTCTTCAGGCAGGCTGTCTAGGAAAGGTTTCAAAATGAGATGGTTTGCAGTTGTTGCTTCTAACTCTGTTTTAGTTATGCTCTTAATATAATTTTATTTGTTTGTTTAATATAGGAATAATCCACTGTTTTTAGCTTTAATGTTGTATTTTAATGATGTAAGCTATCTTGGGTCCTTTCATAGGAGAAAAGCAGGGTAACAATGTTTTTTAAATAAATAGCCCAACTAGTCTGACACTATCCACTACACCACACTGGATCTCTGAGGATCCAAGAATAAAACCTGAGACATTCCAGCCAACAGACATGTCCTTGAGCTTTTCTCATTCCAGTTTTAAGGTTCTTTAGCCAGGCCTTCTACCCGAAGCACATCAATGCCTCTTAAAGCCAATCTACATGCTCAGAGTTTTAGTAAATTTAATCATCGCACTTCTAATAGATTCATTCCTCACTTCTGTGGTGCATCAGCACAGGTGTTCACATCCTGTCCATCAAAAAGCATGTAGCAAACACAGCTGATGAGCACATCACGGCTTCCATACCTATTGCTGAGGATGCTCCCGATGAGCTTGCTTCATTTGCTCGGTGCCTGGCCATCATCTGTAAGTGCAAGGATAACCGGATTAGCTTTTCCCCCTGACAAAATCAGGCTGACAGAAAAAATGCATGCAGCATTTGTCCCGCTTCTTGCTTATTAATAACTTCTAGGAAGGAATGGAAATCAAGGTCCATCAAGGGACCAACTGCTATTTAAGACGGGCAAGTTAAAACTTAAAATCAAAGGGATTGAAGTTCCCTGTGCATCAACTAGATTTTTTTTTAAAAAAACTGAACTATATTTCAGAATCACCAAACCAGGATTTTGAAAATTTCCCAAGATTGGAGTTTAAGGGAAGAAGACTTCATACTTGCGGCTTGCTGAGATTTGTGCCATAGTACGAATGTGTGACTTTCTACTGCAGCAGCACATAGCTTTTTAAGAGTACCCTACCTGATTCACAATGCACTCTTGTGACACCTTAATTGGCAAGAAGGTGGAGAGATAGTTCAGTGGTTAAGCTATATGGCTGCAGAGCCAGAGGTTGGTAGTTCAGTTTCCCACTGTGCCTCCTGCCAAGTACAGCCAGCCTGTGTGGCCTTGGGCAAGCTGCACAGAAGGGAATGGTAAGCCACTACTGAGTGTCTTCTACCTGAAAAACCCTGAAAGAGGGGTTGCCATAAGTCAGAATTGACTTGACAGCACAGGATTATTTAATGAGTGACAGACTCTTTTTCAGATACATCTTTTTCGGTTGGTTTTCTCAATTTAAAAGCAATGTGCATTATTTGTTAATTATACTCTACCTTCTCTCCAATGAACAAGGCAACCTATGCTGTTCTGCTCCTCCTCCTCCCTCACTGTTTCTTTTTTATATACATTTCAGGGCCCTGCGTGGCCACTGGGGGCAGAAATAGGGCCTCCGGATTCATTAATAAAGTGGTGACCTGCTTGACAATTACCTCGTTAGACGAGGAAATCGCTTAATGATGTGTTTTTGTGATTGCTTTTGCGATCGCAAAACGATGTTTTGATAGGCAAAAATCGCTTAACGATGATCGTTTCCCTGCTTCGGGAACTGATTTTGCGCTTTATGACGATCAGAAAACAGCTGATCGTTGGGTTTCAAAATGGCCACCCACTGTTTAAAATGGCTCCCTGCTGTGTTTAGGAAGGCTTTTCCGCAAGAAAGGCACCCGAAAATGGCCACCCTACGGAGGATCTTAGCTGGATGCTGAGATATTTCGCCCATTGGAACGCATTGAACCCATTTTCAATACAATTCAATGGGCTTTTTCATTTCGCTTGACGAGGATTTCGTTCTACAGCGATTTTGCTGGAACGGATTATCCTTGTCAAGCAAGGCACCACTGTATTGCCCACCCCAGCTGTAATTACAACATCACACTGGCTCCCCGACCAACAGGAGATGACAGATGGGAGTCATCACCTAACCCATCTGGAAGATGCCAAGCTGGAATGTTTATCGTAAGTGAATGTCAAGTGTCTTCTTTTCATGTGGATGTCATTAAGACAAGTACCTTCTTAATTAATCTTGAGAGCTGCCGCTTGACTTGCCAGCAGGGGTCACTGTCTTCACTGTAATACGGATCCAGGTCCTCCAGGAAAAAGTTCTCCCTGGTGAAGCAAGCCATGTTGCTCTCGGAGTAAGTGCTGCGAAGCTGCAGGTAGAAAGGCATTTATTTATTGCAAACGAGAGCAACTGTTAGTTGAATAATGCATCACAAGGAACAGAAAGATATAAAATGATTACAGAGATGCAACTATCAGAAGAAAAAAATATATATAGGTAGCAAAGTCCTTGCAGTTTCCTGAGTCAACCCAAAAGATATTCCACAATTTAACTTGTTTGTTCTCCTTTTTGTGCTTGGATACTATCTAATGGGGAAGAGTTCCACAATATTTTATAATAATATATATATTATTAAACATTTCTATTAATTTTTCATGCCATGAAGCTCAAGGTGTAAATACGTGGCTCTCTTCTCATCCCCATTTTCAAAACAACCCTATGCGGTAGGTCAGGAGAAAACCTTACTGCACAAACTCGCCCAGCAAATTTCATGCCTCAGTAGAGACTGGAACCTTTCATTTTCCAAATCCCAGTCCAGCATGTGCAGCACCATACTTGCAAAAACTAAAATATCACTAACTCTTTTAAAGAGTTCTATACAGTCGTCCCTCGGTTTACGAATGTAATTTTTAGTTTACGAAGCAAAATCCATTGAAAATAATGCCTCGGTTTACTTTTTTTTTTTTTAGAGTACGAAGAACGTTTCCCTAGGATGCATTGTGCCTGAAGGTTTGTAACGGCACCCCCGTTCCTACGGCAATCCGCGTTTCAGCTTAACGAATTTTTCGCTTTATGTAACATCCCATAGAACGCATTCATTTCGTAAACTGAGGTACTACTGTATACAGAATGTTCCCTCAGTACAAGAAAGGGAAAGGAGTTTAAAAAAAAAAAAAAGAACAGGGTTCAAAAGATAGTGGAGTGCCTAACTGTGTCTTGGGAGAATATAGGGCTGATAGTTCATCCTCTTTTTTTTGCAGGGCGAAGATATAAAAATCTAGCAATCACTCAGATTCTGTATCCAGCACAGATTACAAACTGGAAATTTGGGATGTCTAAAATTGTGCTTCATCGTGGCCAAAGAAAAGTAGCAATATGAGGGTCAAGCTCCAGACTGAAGATGATTCAGGGTATTTTCAGCTGGACAGTTCCCGGTGCCACCAATCAAAGGACACTCTGCAGCGATTCTATCCTTCCCTCCTTCATGGATTTTAGTGGCAAGAAAAAAAAAGGCACACTATTTATTTATTTATACCCCTCTTTTCTCCTTAAAAAAAAAAAAGATTCAAGGAGGCTAACATCTTTGTTATGAGCTGTCAAGTCACCTCTGACATATGGTATCTCCAGGAATGAGTGATCTCAAAATGTCCTGTCATCAACGGCCCTCCTCAACTCCTGCAAAGTCAAGCTTGTGGCTCCCTTTAGGAGTCAGTCCATTTATTTTATTTGGTCTTCCTCTTTTCCTGTTGCCTTCCACTTTGCCCGGCATTATTGTCTTTTCCAGAGAATCCTGTCTTCTCATGATGTGCTCAAAGTAGGACAGCCTCAGCTTCAATATTTCTGCCTCCGGCTTGCTTTGATCTAGGACCCTCTTGCTTGTCTTTCTGGTAGTCCAGGTGATCTGCAAAGCGTTCTTCCAATGCCGCATTTCGAATCCATTTTTTCCCGTCAGCTTTCTTTCCTATCCAGCTTTCACACACATACATGGTGATCAGAAATACAAGAGTGTGGATGATCTCGGTCTTGGTCTTCAGGGACACATCCTTACACTTGATGATCTGGGGGTAGCAATGGTAAAACCACTCTTTAAATATCTCACATTCCTTCAAAAAAACACATTACGGCCACGGCAAGTCAGATGTGACCTGATGGTACACAACACACATATAACGTAACATCCAATCTACCACCGTGCTTTTCATGTTGTTTTATTTTTCGTTGTGTTTTATGGTATCTTTGTTTTGCACCTTTATACAGTGGACCCTTGACTTACAGACGGCTTGACTTACAGACTTTTTGAGTTACAGACTTCTCTGGCCGCAAACTTTAGGTTTGACTTGCAGCCTGAGAATTGACTTACAGACCAGAAAAAAACCAAAATGGAACAAAAACGGCCTGTTACGGGATTAATCGGTTTTCAATGCACTGTAGGTCAATGGAGACTTGACTTACAGACTTTTTGACTTGAGAACCGCCTTCCAATACGGATTAAGTTCTCAAGTCAAGACCCCACCGTATTTTATGGATGTTGTTGAGTTTTGTGATTATGTTATTGTTTAGTTGTTGTAAACCGGCCAGAGTGGCCTTGGCAGCCAGATGAGTGGTATACAAATCAAAATAAATAAATAAACTTTCAGAATCACCCATTCAGTATAGCTACTGGACATGCAGGCAGATTTTCTGGAAACTTTCATTCTGAAAGTGCCCGATGCAGGGCGATTACATAATAAAAAGCCTAAAACCATAAGTACTTTTAACTTTTCTTCTTCTTCACTGTGAAATAAGCTTAAGGCAGTCGCCGAACAATTTTGCCTGGCTTGTTATGGCTTGATTTCATCTCAGAACTGACAGAGCAGCGGAAAATTTACTGCCCTCTGGAGACTGTGGATGGTTTCTCACAACATATGAGTCAGAAGGTTGTACTAATCCTGGGCAGAAAGGAAAGGACAAGGCCACGACAAGGGACTCCAATCTAGTGTCAGCTTTGGGCTGGAACTGTGGTGCCCACCTTTGGGTAACCCAGGTGTTCTTGAACTGCAATTCCCAGAAGCCTTCACCACCAGCTGTGTTGGCCAGGGTTTCTGGGAGTTGAAGTCCAAGAACACCTGTTACCTAAGGCTGGGAACCACTGGCCCAGAAAATACACAGCCCTTGAAAGCCACACCTTTCCTTGGGTATTTCTTGATGCTTCAAAATCAAAATGAGAACACCCCTTGCATTAATTTTCTTCTTTCCCATCTACTGAACAATTTCCCACACTCTAAATTCTTCTGCAGAGTCTAACTACAAAAGACACCTAGAGAAAAAATTACTTTTACTGTATCTCGGGCCATTTTAAATAAAAGGAAGATATCAAATATATAGGATGTATGTCACAGAAAGGCACCTTAAGATTTTTCAGCAGGCAGCAATATAAAAACAGAACTGTTATGACTGGAAATGTGGCAACCTGCAAATGAGGGCTGCAGCTTATGCACATCAACAGGTGTAAAGTGCTGTCATGCACATACATATTGCATCCGTATTCCCCTTCCCCACAAAGACTTGCAGAGACTTCTGCAAAGCCAACCTAGAGAGGAAGCTGCCGAGACTAAGGAACGTGTTGCTTCCTATCAGGAAGCCCCCACTGATAAATAAATCTCTTTTGAAAACCTCAGAATCTAAACATATGGTGAGATGCAGGCAGTTTTTTTGTCCAAAAATAGGACACCAAACTCAACAGATCAACAGACTTGCCTGTAGATCCACTGCCTGTGTGCAAGAAGGAGGCTTCCCCCATTTAATATCTTGCAGAAGTGTGTTCTCTATCATGCCCATCATCTCCAGATAGCGTGGGATGAAGGACTGGTAAGTCAACTCTTCTGGAAAACAGGGTTGGTAGCAACTTCTCTATAACCAGACATGAAAGTCACTGATCCAACCCACACGGTTGTAAATTCCTCCTTCTCATTTCTAGACCAACAGTTGTGACACATTTCAGTTAAGGCTGGTTATTTTCACCACTGCTTCAGCCCACAAAGAGTTCTGCAATTAGTTGTAACACTATACGGAGGAGTTAACCCTCTTGCGATAAGCAGTGCTTTCTATTTAGGTAACATGGTCTGCAATGTGCAGAATTACCGGAGACTCTGTTGCAGGTTGGTTCTCGGAAAGGTGCCTAGCAGGGAGAAATCTCACTGGTTGTTGATTTTTTTTTTTTGTCTGCTCAGTTTTAAAGACACAGATGGAACCAGATCAAAATGCAAAGAGGCTACAACCACATTGCCAAAACTAAATTTACCCACCCGCTTCTTTTCATGGTAGTCTGAAAATGCGAAGACCTGGAAATGTTACTTTGGACTAAGACACTTAGAACCCCCTAGATAGCATGAGCAGAGAAGCTGAAAAAGTAACTTTTCCAAGTTCCAGAATATACTCTGAACCATAAATAATAGCTTCAAGAATCTAAATGGAACAGATTTGGAATCCAGACATTTAGCATGGGCATAGCTGTTGAAGAACAGCGCTTGGGTAAATGTTACTTGTGGACTACAGTTCCCAGAATCCCCAAGCCAGCGTTGCCCATCAGCTCAAACAGAGCAGCCTGGGGTAGTCAAGTCCACCCTCTCAAATAGGAACCACTGCTCAGATCCATCTGATTGTGAAATAGGACCCCTCTGTGCGTGTGCAATAGTTCATTCCTATACTGCACCATACATAAAGGGTTTCTTCGCCCTGAAGAAATACTGAGCGCACGTTGATGCAGCCATTCACACTGCTCCAAAGAAACTTTATACCAGGAAACAGCTGATTCTGAACTCTGGACAGAGCTACAGTTTCACTCTTGCTAACAGCAGGCAAAAAATAAAGCGTCTAGGTATGCAAGTAAACAGTTTCAGAAAAATATACAAAAAACTGATAAAGGGTTGAATAAATGACCTAGAAAAGAGGCAGTTAAGAGCTTTAAGAGCAAGGGCATGAATTCCCAAGAAAGCAGCAATGTTGGGTCTGTTGTCTGCTGCAGCAACAACCTACAAAGCGTGCAGTCAACCTTAAAGACTATCAGCCATTACTCAGCACGACCTTCCTGGAATTCCAGCCTATTTCACTCCATGCCAAGCTGCAGTCCAAAGGTTTCCAAGAGGTTTATTGTTGATTTTGTTGAGAGAGAGAGAGAATAAGAAGAAATCCTTCTTTCCTTTGTAAGAGAAAGCTTTACTGCAGGTCCTTATTAAAACAGCCCTGACGGAAAGCTGTATTAAACACTTCAGAGGGCTTATACCATCTCCTGGCCTCTTGATGCTTTGGAATGTCATTATGTTTGGTCACGGGCTGTGCTCACAAGGACTGATGGGATCTGTGGTCTAAAACATGTGGAAAGCAATCTGGCGGCCTATCTGCACCAGAGTCCATACAGAGCTTGGATTTCGTAGCTAAGAAACAGACAACCAACATAGGAAGTTCTTGCTACTTTAAAGCAGAGAAGGGAAGTTACTTTTCTGCTTCTTTGCTTTTTGAAAACTCCCAAGAATCTCCAGCCATGTTCTTTGAGAGATTCTGGGAATCTAGCCAGGTAACTTTTCCACATTCTAATAACAACCCAGTGCCCAGTCAATTCTGACTTACGGCAACTCTTTTCAGTAATGGCTTACTATTTGGTTCTTCTGGGGATATCCTGGGACACTGCTGCTAGCTCAAGGCATACACAAGCCCGCTCTACTCACAAGAGGTACAGAAAGGAATCCAATTCCCAACCTCTGGCTCTCCAGCCAGATGCCTAAACTACTGAATTATCCAGCTAGCCCTTCCAAAGTCTACTTTAAACAAAAATCCTTGCTCCTCCACCCTATAGAAGTAGGGTTCTAAATGAAACAAGGCAAGGAACAGGCCTGCAACATTCTGTATCAAAATGTGTTAAAATCTGCCAGTTTCACCACCCATTTTTGGAATGTTTTGTCTGCTAATATTGATGTTGAGGATTTTATTTATTTTAAAGAGAAGAAAAAGAATGAAAACCATGATGATTCTTAAGATGGCAAACTCCATGTTTCTCTAAAATATGTTAATAAGCACTGTTCTTATAAAGAATGGCTGAAGCTTCACAAACTTGCACTCTTTTATGATGAAGGAGCTGAAGAAAGAAGAAGTACAGTAGTCTGGTTAATAACTTAAAATGGAATGTATAAAGGTACCTCCAAGATGAATTACTGGTTTATCCAGCCCTTCCTACTCTTTCCGGTATGCAGGAAACACAGACTGGGAAAACACCAAGCCAGGGTTAAAAACAAGAATGTGGGGAAACAAAACTTCCTGGTGGTTGATGCTTTTGGCTTCCTCTTCCAGGAGCAGAAGTGAACGCTATACCCATAAAAGCAAGAGGGAAATCCTAGGATGTTAGTGATGATCTAACATTTGAAATTTATTTCTTAATGGTATTTTTTAAATTATAATGAAACTGATAACTGCACATCCAACTAGTCTTTGTTAACTCCATACTGCAGAGTGGAGGCTGAGGGAGTGGTTTATGACACCTCTGCAATTTAGTCCGGCAAAGGGCAATCCTGGCACCATCTTAAAATTATCTTGCTGTTTATATTCCTCCTTGGGTGAAAGAAAAGTGGACAAGGAAATGTTCCTCTTTTAGACTACAGTCCCCACAATCTCCCAACCGCCATGGCAAATAACTTACAAACAGATTTGGGAAATCCTTTTATTGCAAATAAATAATATTTTCCAGAAGCATACCTGATCCCATGGTTTCTTTCCAGACTTTCGAAAACTCGCTGTGCTATTTTTCTATCCTTCTGTCAAACGCAACAATACCAACAAGTTTTATGCAATCAGTACTCAATGACCAAATGTAAACTTGTTTCTTTTCTTCAAGAAAGGGAAAGAGGTTAGATTTCTAAGCATCTCTTCCTGGTGGCTGATCTAAGGCAGTGCATATCCCCAAACTGCATATCCCCCAAAGTAGCATACACGTGGCATCATCAGCACGCATGCGCTCTTCCTGGAAACAATCCTCAAAAGGTTTGTTTACAGGTTTCCCCTACACACAGTTCCAAATTTAGGCAGAGGGAATTCACCCATCATCACTCATTGTTAGAGAAAAGGGGTTATCTGAGAAAGGTCACTTTTTATGACTTAGGAGAAAGAAACATGATATGAAACGAGTTGTGCAAGGCATGTTTGGATCCAGTTTTCCCCCAACAAAGCAAATCCAAAATTACTCCTCTCTCCTTTGCCCCCTTTTTGAAAAGGAAACTTCTGGAGAGGGAGAATCATAATAGAAGACTGTTCGTTCATAGCACAAAGTTTAATTACAATATGAAAATAAAAGTGTTGGGAAGTGAGAAAGAACTGAAAAGGGGAGAACTTGAAGAAATCCTTCATTTCCCAATAGATGTGCATTTAAGATTCCTCTTTAGTGCTTCAGATCATTTATTACTCAAAGCCCACATTTAAAATAGGGGGGAAATAAAGAGGTGCCCATTTGTTATGGGCCACACTGACTGGGGGAAATCTGAGAATCCAACTCCAAGTAAGTAATTTTTTTCCAAATTTGGAAAAGGCAAAGGGGCTTTTAATACATATTCAATGGAAGCCTCCCATGGGAAGTTACTCTCGGCAGAAACAGGATGTTCATAGGATTTTAGTCGTCCTTCTATATTACAAGCAGCTCTTCATGATCCGATGGCGCTTCCTCGGAAGGAAGTCTAGCGAATATTTACTTCCAGGCAGGCAGCTGTGCAAATTTGCTCTGCGGAATTCCTGACAAATAGGCACTCACAAGGCTTCCATCCTATTCAGGAGAGGCTTACTCTGAAGTTAGGGCTCCTGAAATGTATGGCACTCACTGCAAAAACATATAGCAAGCGGTACTCCAGATTTTCCGGAGTTGAGGCAAAATGATCCCGTTTCGTAACTTTCGCCATTGTGTCTTTGTCCGATAAGGAAGCAAACGGGTTAATCATAGTTGCTGCTTTTTAAAAGCGTGCAAGACGAACAGTTGTTCGTAAGATCCACGCCCTTCCTGGGAGCAAGATTACAAAAATCCCCTCTGAAATTTACTCCCAAGTAAGCCCATCGAAAAATCACTCTGCAGCGATCTTTGCAAAAAAACAAGCACACACACCGAATTTTGGTCTAGCTCAGCCCCAAAATTTAAGAAATCTCAGCAATTTTTAGCAGAGGAGGGGAAAAGGAATCGGGGGGCCTCGATCCGGTCCTGAATTCAGGGATTCCCACTGAATAATGCCAGACCAAAGCACCTGCAACGTACAATGTCCGAGTGTGAAAAGGAATTTTTTTTTAAATTGTGGCTTGCCTGCGGGGCTCGAGCCGCTTCCCTGAGAGTAAGCCCCGCTAGATGCAAGCGAGGCTTCCTCCTGAGGAGACCCGGCAAAGCGCGAGGCATCCTCCTCCTTTTGTTTGCAAAGCCGGCTCCCCCCAGCGCCAGCGCAAAAGCCGCCCACGGCTCCGGCCACTGACCTGTTGCAGCTCGTTGGTGAAATAAAGGAAGGTGATGGCCACGCAGATGGTCTGGAGCAGGACCGCGAAGACCAAGACCAGCCCGCAGCTGAGCGCCACGCCGGGGCCGCCGCCGCCGCCGGACTGCATCGTGGACCGGGCAGGGGGACAAAGGACCCCGGCCGGGCAGGCACACTCGCGGCCTCGGAGTCTGCCCGCCGGAGAGGGAGCCTGGCGATCCCTCCCTCTCTCTCTCTCTGGGGCGTGTGGGGACAAAAAAAGGCGGTCGGGAAGGGGGTTGGTTTGTTTTCGTTTGCAAGGCGGAACGAAGGCGACCTCAGGGCTCCGTTTTGAAAACGCCTCCAACTCATCCTCTTTCCCCTCCCACTTCAGGCAACGGGGCGGGTCTCCCAAGTTTCCTTGTGGGGTGTGTGTGTGTGGGGGGGGGAGGTTGCCACCCCTGCAAAAGTTGGGGGCGAGGAGCCCTTCCACTGGAAACATGCACGCATGCAGGCAGGAAACCTTGCTTTCTCCCAATCCACAATGGCAGTTCTCCATTGCGTTGGTTTTCCAAGGTCCAGCGGCGCTTTCACTTCTGTGTACCACCGACCGTTTCATCAAATGAAAGATTGTGCTATTAAAAGCAACAACAACTTCGCTTTCAAGTTTAAGCATCTAAAACTATATACATGCATTAAAAATCCAATAACCACAGACAAGCCTCCATAGCCTCCTCCCTTAATCCCCAAAGGCCTTGGGGAGTAAGTAACCATGTTTTAACTTGTAGTTTTGCAAGAGGGAGGCGTGTAAGTCTGGGCAAGGGTATCAGGCAAAATTCAAATGCTGTCTCCCTATGTCTGACGAAGAGGATGTGTAAAGGAAAGGTCAGATTAAAATATAATAGTTTTTAAGGTGCCCCATGTTTGTTTTTGTTTTGTTTTGTTTCTTTGAATTTTGCTTGACATGTTTTAACTGGGCATCAAAACGAAGTTCGTGTTGGCACCAGTCATAAATAGGGATGCTACAGTTAATTGGGCTCCATGATCACTGCAGATGGTGACAGCAGCTACAAAATTAAAAGACATCTGCTTCTTGGGAGGAAAACGATGACAAACTTTGACAGCATCTTAAAAAGCAGAGACATCACCTTGCCAACAAAGGCCCATATAGTCAAAGCTATGGTTTTTCCAGTAGTGAGGTATGGAAGTGAGAGCTGGACCATAAAGAAGGCTGACTGCCGAAGAATTGATACTTTTGAATTGTGGTGCTGGAGGAGACTCTTGAGAGTCCCCTGCACTCCAAGGAGAACAAACCTATCAATTCTGAAGGAAATCAACCCCGAGTTCTCACTGGAAGGACAGATCCTGAAGCTGAGGCTCCAATACTTTGGCCATCTCATGGGAAGAGAAGACTCCCTGGAAAAGACCCTGATGTTGGGAAAGTGTGAAGGCAGGAGTTGAAGGGGATGACAGAGGATGAGATGGTTGGACAGTGTCATCAAAGCTACCAACATGAATTTGACCCAACTCCGGGAGGCAGTGGAAGACAGGAGGGCCTGGCGTGCTCTGGTCCATGGGGTCATGAAGAGTCAGACACAAATTAACGACTAAACAAGAAGAACAACAACAGCTGAGAAAGCCCTCCGTATCTCTGCAAAAGTGGATTGTTTTGCATGGTAGGACTTGGAGGAGATCCTCACCCCATGGCAGATCTTAGTAATTGGGGCACCCTATACAGGGAGATGGGTTCTTTCATGTGTCCAGGTTCCAAGCTGTTTAGAGCATTGTAGGTTATCATCCTCTCCTTGATCTCAGACCAGAAGCGTATTGATGACCAATGTCACTGCAGTATCTGGGTCATCACAAAATGCATTACGGTAGCCTAACCAGGACATTACCTATGCATGAATGACCATCGCCTGGTTGTCCCTGTCAAGGAATTGTTGTAGCTGGTGAGCCAATCAGAAATGGCCCCGGGCATTCTAAGCCACCACATTCACCTGAGTCTCAAGTGATAAAGATGAATCAAGGAGGACCTCAAGGCTGCCTACCTGCGCGTCCAGAAGGAGTGCAATCTCATAATGGGAATGTTATATTCAGAGGTGGGATTCAGCAGGTTCGCACCTATTCTATAGAACCGATTCCTAAATGTACTATTGATTCTTAGAACCGTTTGCTGGCCTGAAATGAATGAAGGAGGAGGGGCCAGGTGACCAGCGATGAGCGGGGGGTGGAGGGGGTGTAATTAGCTTCCTCCCTTCCTGCGCCACACTGAGCCATCTGAGGTGGGGTGTGGGTGAGAGAAATAAAGTCCTGGAAAGAGTAGAGGCGTCAATGGGGGAAAGGGGGGGAGGATGAGTCCTTGACGTCACTGGAGGAAAGCCCGTGGCCTCTAGGCAGAGGGCGGGGTGATTGACAAGGCATGAGGGCAGGACACAGAGGGAAAAAGTTTTGGGGTGAGACCGCTTCAGTCAAACACCCAACCGTCCTAATTTTACTATGATTTTTTCAAGTTAAAGGTACCACATAAGACTGTTGCTTATGTGGTACCTTTTTTAAAAAAATGTCCTTGGCATTTATTTATTTATTTATTTATTTATTTATTTATTTATTTATTTATTTATTTATTTATTTATTTATCTATTTATTTATTTATCTATCTATCTATCTATCTATCTATCTATCTATCTATCTATCTATCTATCTATCTATCTATCTATCTATCTATCTATCTATCTATCTATCTATCTATCTATCTATCATTAGGACATAGAACCTGTTGTTAATTTATTTGAATCCCACCACTGGTTATATTTTAAAAATAAGTTACTGAAGTACACTATTTCTTGGAACCACATTTTCTTTGCCTAGCTGGCTGGCTGGCTCTGTGAGTTAGAGAAGGCGAGAGTCTGGGGATCCAGTTCCCCACTGTGCATCCAGAAGAGCCAATCTGTGTGGTCTTGGGCAAACTGCACTGTTTTAGGGAACCCTCAGGAAAAGGGAGTACATTGTGCCTAGAAAACCCAGAAAATGGGTCACCAAAAGTCTGAATTGACTTGACAGCATACAGTTATTGTTATTATGAAGTTGTCTTTATGATTACTCTGGTTTCATAATTGATTTGTGGTTAACTACAAAAAGATACAAAGCAGTATTTTATGGTTGCCTCTAGTGACCAATTCTGATGTTGCACTCTGTAAAAACAAAATACAAAACTAAACACTAGTGTTTAGGATTAATAGGAAAATGGCCTAAAAAGAATTCTGTCAAAATGCTTCCATAAATGCCTTGAAATGCATGTAAAAGGAATTTCTGAAAGTAACTGAAAAGCAATATTTATTACATTTTAAATATTCTCTAGTTATTTGTTACGCTACTTTTACTGAAAGTTTTTAACTACTCACCTCATGACTGTTTAATCTCGTTACTTGTAATTAGTTATTTCTAAGCAATGCTGTATTAATCTAATATTCTTGTAGGTGTCATGTGATATTTTGTTCTTTTGCTGCAACAGATGTGCATGGCTCCTCTATGAAAGGACGGATGCAAACATTTATCTTCATTTGTTAAAAATCTCAATCTACATTCTTTCTCTTTTCCTCTGTGTTCCCATAATGCATAGCTCTTGATGGTTGTTGTGGGTTTTTCGGGCTCTTTGGCTGTGTTCTGAAGGTTGTTCTTCCTAACGTTTCGCCAGTCTCTGTGGCCGGCATCTTCAAAGGACAGCACTCTGTGCTCATGCCGGCCACAGAGACTAGTGAAATGTTAGGAAGAACAACCTTCAGAACATGGCCAAAGAGCCCAAAAAACCCACAACAACCATTAGATCCTGGCCGTGAAAGCCTTCATGAATACATAGCTCTTGACTTCATGCAACTGATTAATAGGACTGTAGCTTCAAGAAATGCCACAGTTGGTGCCACAGTTGACCTCTGACTGATTTTGTTCTGAAAAATGTAAACTGCTTGGAACAAACAGGCTCTTACTGGCAAGTGAATGATATGAAATGATTGTCTCTGGATGAGTATGTTATATAGTTTGAAGGGAATCATTTTGAAAGTATATTATTAACCCAGGTGTGGGAATGCACTGAACTACAGTCCTCATCATGTCTCATACTTAGCTGTGCTGGCTGATAGGTCTGATAGGAGGTGCACTTCATCAAGTGCCTACAAGTCAGTATCTGAGGTTCCATTGAATTCAATGGCTCATGTTTCTGAGTCAGCATATAGAGAACGGCTTTGTTCAAAATGTTTAGGCTGGTGAGGAGTTAGAAGCAGTGAGCGCAAAAAATAAGGCAGCCGCTTACTCATCACCACACTAACTATCTGTCAAGTCTAGTTGCTTCTTAAAGACTTGCTCCTACTTGCCTTCCATCTGACGAAATTGTTAGTACGAATTCACCGCTTAACACCCAAGCCCAGTCACGCTAAAAATCTAGGTCAAAAGCTTGTCAATTACGAAATAAATAAGAGGCTACTAATTGACATTTTTAGATTAACATAAGTCATGCATACAGATTTGTACTCATTTTGTTCACTGATTTCATATCTGTAAAAGCCAAATGGATTTTAAGTCAGAAGTTACTCCAGGTTTATATCTGGTAGTGTTGCCTGGACTGTATGAGAGGTCTCCAAGATGAACAGTACTGTTTAGCTCCTGTAAAATCAAGGCTGAGGCTTCCTTTAGGGAATCCATCCCTCTCCTATGTGGTAATCTTGAGGATTGACTATTGCAATGCTCTCTACATGGGGCTGCCCTTGAAGGCGGTTCGGAAATTGCAGCACATGCAAAATGCGGCAGCTAGGTTGGTCACTAATACATTTAAATTTGAGCATATTTCTCCTGTCCTGGCCCACTTGCACTCATTGCCAGTATTCATCTGGGCAAAATTCAAGGTATTAATGTCAATTTACAGTTTAGGACAGAGGTCCCCAACCCCCGCTCTGTGGCCCGGTGCCGGTCCGTGGCCTGAGCCAGGCCGGGCTGCAGAGACAGATGTCCTGCCCCTGCCCCGTCCATGCACTCACCCCTGCACAGCTGATTTGCACATGCATGCCCATGCATGCCCACACAAGTGCAGCTCATGAGCACACGTGTGCCTGCACAAGCGCCACACCGCCATTTGCGCATGCGCATGACCATGTGCTTATATGTGCGAGAGTGTGTGTGTTTGCGCATGAACACAGGGAGGTCCCTGTCTTCCCCAGCCGGTCCACGGGGTGAAAAAGGTTGGGGACCCCTGGTTTAGGACATTGCTACCTGTCCCTCCAGTCATCCTTCTGTCCACCCATACCTCCCAATTTTTGATGCTTATAAAAGAGTCCTATAAGTTTTGATGCTCAAAAGAGTCCTATAAGTTGTCAACCAGAAACTGGGCCTTCTCGGTAGCAGCCACCCCACTCTGGAACTTACTGTGGAGGTGCAATTAGATTCCACTCTCCTGAGCTTTTGGAAGCAAGTTAAAACCTGGGTTTTTACCCACGCCTTTACAAGCCTCAAAAGAGATATGGGTGGCACTGAAGGTTAAACTGCTGAGCCACTGGGCTGTCAATCAAAAGGTCAGCAGTTCGAATCTGCATGACGGGGTGAGCTCCCATTGCTTGCCCCAGCTCTTGCCAACCTACCAGTTCAAAAGCATGCAAATGCAAGTAGATGAATAGGTACTGCCTTGGTGGGTAGATATGGTATTCTGTGTCTAGTCATGCCAGCCACGTGACCATGGAAAGTGTCTACAGTGGTACCTCAACTTACGAACTTAATCCATATTAGAACAGTGTTCATAAGTCAAAAAGTTTGTAATTCAAGACAAAATATCCCATAGGAATGCACTGAAAACCATTTAATCCGTTTTGGCTGTTTTTCGTTCATATGTTGAGGCGCTGTTTGCAGGTTGAGGCATTAGTTCCCATAGGAACTAATCAAAACTGGTTAATCCATAGTCTACCACTAGGGGGAGAATTTTGACCTAAGATGAACTTAGGTCAAAAAAGGGGCAGGAAAGTTTTTCCCCCCCCCATTCATAAGTCAAGGCTCCATTTGCAAGTTGAAGCAACATTTTGCGAATGGAGCCGTTAGTAACTGAAAATTTTCGCAAGTGGAGACTTTCATAAGTTGAGGTACCACTGTATAGAAAAACTCAGACTCTTTAGCTTACAAATGGGGATGAGCACCGGCCCCTAGAATCGGACACAACTGGACTCAATGGTCAAGGGGAACCTTTATCTTTACAAACCTCATTCCTTTGTGATATTAATTTTGCAGTAAGTTTGTGCCGGACCATGGTTCACCACTCTTGAATCTTGGATTATATGATAGACTGGAGGTTTCATTAGGAGATTTTCTTTTTATATGTTCATTTTAAAAATTATTTCTGTATACTCATCTGATTTTTTAGAAGCCACCCAGAGTAGTGGCTTGGCCACTAAATAGGCAGGGTATAAATATAAATAAATAAATATTTGATCTTCTTCTTTTCCTGCCGTCTTCAACTGTTCTCAGCCTTATTGTCTTTTCTTGCCTTCTCATGTTGTGCCCAAAGTAGGACAGCCTCAGTTTTGTGATTTTTGCCTCCAACATTTTTTCTAATTTGCACCTATTATTTCCTTCTGCTCCTATTTAAAGCTTTTTAAATGGGTGCCTAAATAACAATGTATTCTTGAAGGCTTTTCACGGCCGGGATCTGATGTTTGTTGTGGGTTTTTCGGGCTCTTTGGCCGTGTTCTGAACGTTGTTCTTCCTGATGTTTCACCAGTCTCTGTGGCCGGCATCCTCTGAAGATGCCGGCCACAGAGACTGGCAAAACATCAGGAAGAACAACCTTCAGAACACGGCCAAAGAGCCCGAAAAACCCACAACAAGCGTATGAACAGTTAAAGAAAATCCATGAGCCCTTCTCTCATTTAGGTGGGGATGGAATACCAACAGAACTATTTCAAGCCACAGAGACTGAATCTTCAAAATTTTTATATAGTACTCATATGCCAACGGATATGGAAAACAAAACAATGGTCCACGGGCTGGAAACAATATACATTCCAGTCTCCAAGAAAGGAGGTATAGTAACTCTAGGATCATTGCTCTAATTTGCCATGCAAGCAAGTGGTGCACAAAGTATTACAACAAAGACCTTTATCTCCTATGGAGCGAGAAATGCCTGCTGTTCAAGCTGGATTCCAAAAATGAAGACACTTGAGATCATATTGCAAATATCCGCTGGCTACTGGAGCTCATGAAAGAATTTCAGAATCCCCTTATTTATTCAATCTATGCAGGACATATCGTACAGAATGCCAGACGAGATTCAGATGAAGGAGGGGTGAAACTGGCGGGGGAAACATAGATAGTCTATGGAGATGACACCATCTTTCACTACTTGTGAAAATGCCAAAGCAGGACTGCATTTGAACAGAACTATACGAATTTAATACTGACAATGAAGAAATTGAAATTGTTAATGATTTTATATACCTTGGTTCAACCCTCAGTCTAAATGGAGACTGCAACCAAGAAATTTCGAAGGACAGCAATGAAAGAACTAGTAAAGATCATAAAGTTAAAGGATGTGTGACTGGAGATCAAGACCAAGAACACCCACACTATTGTCTTCCCGATCACTATGTACTGTATAGCAGTGAAAGCTGAACTCCTGTGACATTGCTGGAACCAGTTGCATTGGCTCTTGCCTTTCCACTGGACTATTTCAGCGATGTGCAGAGTGGGGATTTGCTGCTTGGGTAACAGCCTATCCTCCATATTATTTTTCCCCAGGCTTTGTGATCTGAAGAGCACACTCCAGCTCCTCCATAAAGAGCATGTTACCATCGTCTCTTGAGACTGAAGAATGCCTAATTGAATTGAATTAATGCAAGCTGACAAGAAGAAAATTGATTGATTTGAAATATGGTGCTGTATAAGAGCGTTACAGATACCCTGGATCACAAGAAAGACAAAACAAGTGGGTCCTTGATCAAATCAAGTCTGAGTTATTTCGGGCTAGAAAACTGCCATTTGACAGCTATTCAGACAAAGGATACCCTCTTGTTTTTATGTGCCATCAAGTTTATTCTGACTTATGACGATCCTCATAGGGTTTTCACTGTATGTGAGGCATTAAAAGAGTGTCATTCAGTGAATGTCTGTGTTTGAGCAGGCATTTGACCCGTTTCCTGGGTTTTTTTCCAGCACCGTTGATACATTGGCTCTCATGTAATCACTCTAATGGAACTGTTTTGTAAGGATTTCGAGAAGATCATGCATAGAAAGCACTTGGATTATTTAAGTTAGGCACTATATCCATCTTTCTGCCTGGAAAAGAGAGAGAGAATTAAAATTGTGTGTGTGTGTGTGTGTGTGCGTTGCGCGTGCACGTGTGTGTGTGTGTGTGTGTGTGTGTGTGTGTGTGTGTGTGTGTGTGTGTGTGTGTGTGTGTGTCTGAGATTTCTCTACTTGGAAAACTCTATGACTCAGAATTGACTTGGCAGCACATGATTATCTTTATATTATTGTGGTTTTCAGCCCAAAAAGGCATTGCACAAAAGTTTACTCTTGAGCAGACAGATCAAAAAGTGAGCTCTGCTTTGTTGTTTGATGGGAAAGTGTTCAGATTTTGTCTGAATTGCATAAGAATCACAGGTTCCTACTTGTGTGCAGGCTCTACTCATCGGCAAAAACATTGGAAAAGCTGGGTTCTTGCTTAAATCTAGCCTCTACACAGCTTTATTTTCAGAATTAGTGCTGAAACTGTGAAGAATGCAGTGACAGAGGGATGAAGTTAGGCACCCCATCTAAGATATTCACAGCACTGACAATTATAATGCCTGAATAGGACTATTGTTATAGGCTGCAGACTTCCAGTTGTTGTTTTTTTAATATCACTTCCATGTTTTTTTTCCACTCCCTCCCCCAGCTTGGTTTTGCTGAATATTAACTCAAGAAGACACCTAGAAGACTCCAAAATCATACTCATTGCTTTGTTATTATTAGTTGCTCATAATGAAGGACTCTAGTAGCACTTTTGAGTTTCTTGTAATGCAGCAGTTCTCAGCATCATAGATCCCACTATGAAAGAAACAAAAAGGCCACTTTCTTTTTTATATATGCTTCTTCCATTGTTATATCGATCACAAATGGTATGCTGGTGGGTGAGGTAAGGCAAAGGTAAAGGTTCCCCTTGACATTTAGTCCAGTTGTGTCTGACTCTAGGGCAAAGTGCTCATACCCGTTTCCAAGCCATAGAGCCAGCGTTTATCCATAGACAGTTTCCGTGGTCACGTGGCCAGTGCGACTAGACACGGAATGCTGTTACCTTCCCACTGAGGTGGTACCTATTTATCTACTAATATTTTTACATACTTTCAAACTGCTAGTTTGGCAGGAGCTGGGACAAGTGACGGGAGCTGGCATAAACGACAGTGGGTGAGAGGAAAGGGGAATAAAGAAAAACACTGAGTGACCAAAGTTATGGTGTCCCTTTTGCCAAAAGGTAAGAACAAGATAAGCTGTGGGAGGTGGGGTTGTTAGGAGATCGCACATCCTACCAGCAAGAGGACGTGGGAATTGAGGAGGAACCCATTCTTGGTGTCTGTCATGAAAACCCCATATCCCACTCACAGTACTTCAAAGTCTTACATGTATTGGTTGAGAATCCCTGTTCTAATGAATCAGCATATTTTTTTTAATTAATGCCAAATATGGAATTTGCAACCCCCTTATTTTTTAGTATATGGACTGACATTCTATCTATTCTATCTATTGCTATTCTATCTTTTCTTCCTTAACAGATTTTAGGGGGTGGGGGAAACCAAGAAAGCACTGGGAAAGCACTGAGAGGCTACCTAGTAGAAAACAACTCCATCTAGATCCTCCATAAAATGTTGGGATTTTGATCTCAAAATGCATTAAATATAAATGTCGTATAGTTGAAAGTAAAATGACTGATTTTACCTGAGTCATTTACTGAATGTATTAAGGTCTGAGTACCAAGGTTTAGGACTTGATATTGTATAGCTGTTGTACACGATGCAGCTTTATGTAAGTAGAAAATAAAGTAATGCATTTTCTGATTTGTCCCAAGAATGTATATAAGTCATGTGTAAAGGGGACATTTTATCTACTGTAAGTCAGATCACTTATTTTTATGGTACAGTATGTGTTGTATCATGCTATGTTATGCTACCAGATGGATGTCTATGTTCTTTGTATATGTATAAACAGACTAAGCTGAATTTTACTCTCTCGCTGTTACAGTGTCTATGCGACCTGATATCTCCTAACTCTGCTTATGTCGTGAGAACACATATTAAACTAAATTTTCAACATAAAATTCCATGAATAAGTCAGCCTGGTCTGGAAGAACTCTGACAATATACTATGACTCCACAAGGCATGGAAGCTCTTTCAATTCATAGCAAACGTTTCAGTTGTAGGAGGCCGCATTCCAGTGATGAGTGGGAAGGGGGGAGGCAAAAAGTTGAGATAAATCATAGCTCTTGCCAAGTAGCGGGAGAACCATACAAACCTTTGGAAACCACCAATAATATTGTAGGGAAAGAGAAGTCAAGTAAATCCCAGAGGTCTAGATTCAGATCCCACAAATATCTGATTTGGATCCATGATACCCCTGCTTCTGACTCCTGCCACATGCCATTGGAGGAAGTGGAGGAGAAGCAAGCAAACGTTTAGTTTATGTGTAAGATGAGGTGCACAACAACATGGGAATGCTCTTCTTTTCTGATCTGAATTCACAGGACACACCAAATGTATTTGGAAGTCTCTTTTCCACACTGCTGCTTTGGAATGCATGTTTTCGCACAGCACATGGACTGAAAATGATGATTCATCGCAGTTTAATCTTTTGGTTGAACAACTTTGGCTTATTCTTCGTAATCATGTAAATAATGCAAGGAGCTTTCGGTTCTGCCTAAAAGACTGTGCTAATTGGAGCCAGAGAAATATGTGACAAATGCCCTACATTTCATACAAGTGGCCTATATTTTGCAGATGCTTTATATTCAGAAGATTCTGCTCTCTCAATAAGGTCTGTTTGCACAAAGAGCACCATTAGTTGTCATGCATGGCATGAGGCATTACCAGTTAATCTGCTTCAAAAGTAGATCAAGGGAGATCTGCTGAGACACAGAAAGAGAAAACTAAGTTACCTTTTTGGACTGCAACTCCCATAATCCACCAGGCAGAATTGTAGGTTTACGGACATTGTATTCCAAAAGTTATTTTTAAAAGCGAAGGGTTCGATGGGGGAATCACCCACCCCCAAGTTCTGCTGAAATCTGCAGTTCTGCTAGCAGGGTTCCACCATGGAATACTGCCCTTGACATCCTAAGATACCATAGATCCACAGGGATCTACGGTATTTGGGAAACTAAAAAGGGCAAACAGTTTGCCTAGCTCCCTTGCATGTTGTATATGGGGATACAGTTGTTGTTTAGTCGTTAAGTCATGTTTGACTCTTCGTGACCCCATGGACCAGAGCACGCCAGGCCCTCCTGTCTTCCACTGCCTCGCGGAGTTGGGCCAAATTCATGCTGGTCGCTTCGATGACACTGTCCAGTCATCTTGTCCTCAATTGTCCCCTTCTCCTCTTGTCTTTCCCAACATCAGGGTCTTTTCCAGGGAGTCTTCTCTTCTCACGAGATGGCCAAATTATTGGAGCCTCAGCTTCAGGATCTGTCCTTCTAATGAGCTGCAGTAGACTGTGGATAACTGAAACTGCAGATACCAATCCTGCAGATATAGGGGTTCTACCATACATTTTCCTGGCAATAAGGGACAATGAGACTTATTTCTGCTTGCACACACCATAGCAGCAGAGGCACCAAGTTTGGGAAGGGCACCCTCCAATCTTAAGGGAAAGGGTGCTGCTGACTGAGCAACTCTGCTGCACTCATTATTTATTTACATACAGCTGCTGTGCGTTTCCCAGCCCACTTGTCTCGTTTGATACTTTAAGCCTGTTTTGTCAGGCAATGATACAAACATGCTTCACCTCAGTATCAACCCAGTCAGAGTGTTGGCCTCAGAAGTCCTGGATTCAGATCCCCTGAGCTAAGAAATTCACTGGGATAGTTGCACTTTCACAGACTGGCCCATCTCACAAGGCTGTTGAGAGGGTACAGGAGAGGGGGAAAGAGTAGAGCCATGGATATTGACTCTCAAATGTGGCAAATAAATAATAATAATAATCAGGCTGCAAAGCATTCATAGTTCTGAGAGCTGTGTAACTGATGTGGATACAGCTGTAGCTGTGCAATAACCAGATGGGCTAGAAACACACACACACACTCTCTCTCTTACACACACACACTTATTTGGACTGTAATGAGTGCAGTGTTTCCTATGGTAGAGAATACATCTGTGTTTAATTGTGAAATCCTGACTGTGCAGGAAATTAGCAACGCTGATGACAGCAGAGTCTTGGACCAGATGTTTTGCAAGGAAGTGTGTGAGATCAGCTGTGAGAGATGTTAGTCATGTACAGAACTGGGCGGCAGTAATGTATGAAGAGGAAAATGGCTTTGGGTTGTGTGAGAAGGTTGAAACATAACATCTGCTTATATCACTGAGAGGTGAACTACATTCTTCAATTTCCAAAATAAATAGCAAGGCCAAGGATGGGCAACCTTCGGTCCTCTGGATTGTTTGGACTACAACTCCCACAGTCCTTTATCATTGGCAGTATAGGCTGGGAATTCTGGGTGTTGCCAAAGTTCAACATCTCTGAACTAGGGTAGTGCGCCATGCCTGTTGATGAAAGCAGAGAAAATAAATTCATCTTTATTGTATCTTACGGCCTTTTCCATTAGGGATGTGGTGGCGCTGTGGGTTAAACCGCTGAAACCTCTGTGCTGCAAGGTCAGAAGACCTGCAGTCGTAAAATCGAATCCACGCGACGGAGTGAGCCCCTGTTGCTTGTCCCAGCTCCTGCCAACCTAGCAGTTTGAAAGCATGCAAATGCAAAAATGCAAGTAGATAAAAATAGGTACCACCTCGGTGGGAAGGTAAACGGTGTTCCATGTCTAGTCACGCTGGCCACGTGACCAAGGAGGATTGTCTGTGGACAAATGCTAGCTCTATGGGTTGGAAACAGAGGTGAGCACCGCTGCCTAGAGTCAGACACGACTGGACAAATTGTCAAGGGGAACCTTTACCTTTACCTATGGCCTTTTCCAGGGGATTCAGAGTGGGTGAGATGCTTTGCAATACAGAAACAGCTGTTAGTACTTGCAGAGAGCACAAGCAATTTACTACAAGTCTGAGTATGTGCTCAAATACTGTGGGATTGATTCTCCTTATAGAATGGGTGAATTAGAAGTATTTTTTACTGGCCAGATGATCTAAAGGCTGATTCAGATTGATCCATTTTTTAAAAAAACTCTGAAAACAGTTTGCTTTCAGGCTGGGAGGCTTCTACTTTTTCAAGCCAGAACCATTTGAAAATACTTCCCCCAGGTAGGTAGTTGTGGTATGTTCTTGTAAATGCAAGGGGCATGTTTGTAGGTGGTGTTTTGGTAACAGTTGGGGCATGATGTTCAGGCCCAGGGGTACATGCAAAAAGCAAAGCACCATAGCTTTAATGTGGGCGGACTGAACGCTAGTCCTGAACCCTGTAAAACACGCTAAGCTTCAGGTTGTGTAAGAAGGCCATTTTGTGAAACAGAAGCTTAATTCTGTTAATGACTTCATTGACAGGTCTGAAAGTGAATTACTTTATAATGCTAATAGTTTAAAACCCTATGTGACCAGAGATAAATCCTGCATGCAGTATTTGAAAGTAAGAGAAAAGAGGGAGGAATGGCAAGAGGAAGGAGGCTATCCTTGTTATGGAATCATTCTGACACGAGACTTATGATGTATTTTGCAAAATAACTGTAAAAACTTTTGAAATCCTGTACTGTTAGACTAAGTACCTTTCCATGTTATTTTTTATAGAAAGGTCTTTGAGAAACATAGTCATCTTTAAATGACAAACCAGCTCCACAGTGAACCATGGAAGGATCAGCAGAGGAAGGAAGGAAAGAAAGGGGGCTGTGGGCTGGAATGCAACTTGCATTGCATCCAGTATGAAGGGTGAGGTCCTCCACGGCACCTGCATAAGTACTGATTGCAATTTCAGATATAATACAGACAGCGAATCAAATGGTTCTGATTTGGCTTTCCAGTGCAGTGCATTCAAATCTCTAGTCTGACATCTCTTTCTCTCCACATCCAACCTGCAAAATAAAATGCAGTTTCTACGCACTTTCCACTTCTACTCTTCATCTGCCTGTTAGAGTGGGGGGAGGCAAAGCTAACCCTGTTGACTGTAACAAATATTCCAAGATCCATATTGGACCCAATTTTTTGAGGAAAGGGCGGAATTCTTCAGTGGAGGCCACATTCCCTCAGGGACTCAAGAAATCTGGCATCCAATCCCTGTCTGGCCATGGAAACTTGCAGAGGGCTGCGGGAATGGTAGAACCAGTCCTTAAATATTTTTAATACCATGCAAATTAGGGGTCACTAGAAGTCTGATGCAATTGGGTGGCATATAAAAAGTCAACGTTTAGTTCCATTTACCACTGTTCTGGCTGCTGACCCTTTCTTCTCTCCCAGTGTGTATCTCCCCAGACCTTTCCCTTGAGGTAATATGGCTTCAAATTTAAAATTCCATCGCTTCCCCAACAAATGGAGCACAATTAAGGACTTGAGAGATATCAGTGCAAATTCCTCTGCAGCTCACTGAGTGATCTTGGGCCCCTCCCTGTCTCTCAGATTGACCTACCTCAATAATTTGTTGTGAGTTTAAGAAACTGTATGTGTAAACTTAATAACATGAACACAGAGAAGGTGGAGTGTTTTAATAAGAGCTGATTCAGCATGGCTCCAAATAAAGCTACCTGCTATGTTCTGGACAGAGCCAGAAGAGCACTGTGAGAACTCAAAGGGGATAAACAAGAACCATCCAAAGCAGAAGTATCTCTAGTGGTACACTTTACAACATGGGATGGAATGGGGAGTGGGAAATGTGTGTAGCTCCTATACTCCTTGGGAAAAGATGTGACTGCCATTTAATAAATAATGGCGTGTAGACTGAAGCATGCAAGACATACTGTTTGAATTTATAGCATGCTTCTAGTCTAGATATCCCAAGTTAATCTATAACTTTATTTGAAAAACAATCCAGAGGGCACAGTTAGAACCAGATGCCAAGATGTTAACAACCCCTTTCCATAACACTTCTCGTGTTGTTTCCCTTTGGGTTAGTCTTGTGTTATTTGTCTGTTGAGAATATTATTAATCCCAGCATCTCAACACTTGTTTCCTGTATTGTTTCCCGTTCTGTTGGCTATGCTTTGTTTTCACTCCCTTAAAAAAATAAAAATTCATTTGATAATATTTAGACATTCACCAAATACCAAGCTTCAGGATGTGATCCTTAAAACAGTCTCATCCTCATCTCCTCCCAAACAGGATTTCCTTATTTAGGACTTTGAGGTCAAAACTGGGCATGAAAACACCACGCTGAAAAGAACCACCCAAGACAAAATTATCAGTGTTTTGTGCAATTCAGAACGAAAACAAATTGTTTTGCAGTACGGCCCAGGATCCTCCCACTGAACACACAGAGAGAGGAGGTTTTGTTGCCATGATAGTAAAATGGGCTTTTTTTTTTATACACATGCAAATATTATACTCACCCACATTTCACAGAATGTAAACAGGATCATTTATGCACCTCTGACACACAGGGGAAAAGAATCTGGGGAAAGAGATCCAAAGTTATTGCCTTTGAGTATCATTCCCACAATCCTCAAATCTAGTGGATTATGGGGAGTTTAGTTTAAAAATTAAGTTTCCTGAATTCTGGGTAAATCTTGGTGAGGTTCTCTAAGGAAATATCTGGTACTTTCATTCATAATACTTTAACAATAGTGAGAAAGATAAAAATGACTTGTCCCCTTTGCAAACCTATCCATTTTGAAGGAAATCAACCCTGAGTGCTCACCGGAAGGACAGATCCTGAAGCTGGGCTCCAATACTTTGGCCATCTCACGAGAAGAGAAGACTCCCTGGAAAAGACCCTGATGTTGGGAAAGTGTGACGGCAAGAGGAGAAGGGGACGACAGAGGATGAGATGGTTGGACAGTGTCATCGAAGCAACCAAGATGAATTTGACACAACTACAGTGGAAGATAGGAGGGCCTGGCGTGCTCTGGTCCATGGTGTCACGAAGAGTTGGACACGACTGAACAACTAAACAACAAAATGATAGCCTGGGTTCAAATCCACACTCAGCCATGGAAACCCACTGATAAAGGCACTCTTCCAATATCTAATTTACCTCACCCTCTTATCTCAGATTTTGGCCTGAAATCTCAGGGAGTGGAATGGTGCTGATCTGGCAGCCCTATCAGGCTCATTATTCTGCCTAGTCCCTGCTTGATACCTGTCCTAATAAATGCTGCCATGCAGCAGCAGCAGTGGCACCTGTATGTGGCATGAGAGCAAAGCAACACAAGAACACACACCATGCTTCTTGGAATGCTGCTGGCCTGGCCTCACTGCCTCTTCCTCTCCTTGCTCCCTTGGTCAGGGTTATTTTTTATTTTTTATTTTTGTAGAAGCACTATTTGACACACTGGGAGGAAGAAAGTAGGTGAGATGGCCAGGAACCAGCTCAGTAAGAAGCAACGAGGGCGCTAGAGCTGAGATACCATCTCAGGAGGATGGGAGTGGCTGAGGTGAAGCAGGAAAGGCCAAGGGGCTACCACCACTGCTCCTTCTCCAGTATCTCCCTCAGGGAAGCTACTTCACTTTAATTATAAAGCTCGTCCTTCCAGAACACCTTCTCTATCTGCATTTCATTTTATTTTGCAGCCATTTGCCCTGGCCTTCTAGCACTCCAACCGTTTCTTCAAAATGGGTTGGGCCCTGGATACCTGAAGGACCGCCTCCTTCCATATAAACCTACCCGACAGTTAAGATCTAGCCAGGGGGCCCTTTTGAAAGAGCCATCCCTCAAGGAGGTAAGAGGGATGGCTTGTAGACAAAGGGCCTTTTCGGCAGCTGCCCCCAGACTATGGAATGCCCTCCCGACTGAAATTCGACATTTCGGCGCCAGGTCAAAACCTTCCTGATCCAGAAGGCTTTTAATTGAAATAATATTAGCTGTGGGTCCGATGGCAATTTTAAATATATTTTAATTGTATTTTAATTGTTACAAATTTTTATTGTATTTTAAATGTTGTAAGCCACCCAGAGACCTTTGGGTAGTGTGGGCGGCATATAAATTAAATAAATAAATAAAAGCAAACAAAACTAAAATGTTTGTTTCTCACCTTGTTGTACTTTTTGTTGTGTAGAACAGCTGCAATTCAGACACATTCAGCAATATTAATTATCTGGATGGATATTTATGAGAGGAATCAAAGGGTGCTGATTATTTCCAGTTCATACACAGCTCCTCACGTTTCTATTAGGTTAGAAATATGCACATCCTCCTAGAAATTTAATTTGTAGGCCATGAAATGTGTGTCTAGATGAAAAGGCTACATTACTAGACTGAACTGGAAAAGTTCAGAAATATTCTAGAAAATTTAGCATATTCAGCCCCCAGGCTTGGAAGCAGGATTTAACATACTCAGGGAAACTCACAAAACAACACACACACCCTAATCTGATTTGAATTCCAGGATGTTTGATTCCCCCTCCCCCTTAGGTTTCTCTTTTGCCTTCTGTGATGAGAATAGGATGTAACCTTTGCCTGGCCTGCCGAAGTGAATCACACCTCTTTGTAAAGGGTCTATTTCCCTCTTATATGCAATGAAACAAAAAGGCAAGAAATAAAATACTCCCAAAACATCACTTTTGGCTTCAAAGCAAAGTGTAAATCCTCACATTAATTTTCAGGAGATGGGCAGACATGCTATCCCTGTTTTGCAAAGTGTAACATTTGGGAAACATTTGGAAAATATGCCCTTGACTTTAACAGTACTGTACCAACAGTATACAGTATTTTATTTTTTAAAAAGGCAATTTCAAGATCATTCACAATTAATGTGTTAAACCTTTTTCACTGATTTTCCAGTCTCTGGCGCTTTGTATTACCACTCTGTGAACTTTTAATGCTAGCTGAATGAAAACAAGGGTGGTCTTTCTCTCTCTCTCTCTCTCTCTCTCTCTCTCTCTCTCTCTCTCTCTCTCTGTGTGTGTGTGTGTGTGTGTGTGTGTGTGTGTGTGTGTGTGTGAGAGAGAGAGAGAGAGAGAGAGAGAGAGTTGTGGTAAGTCAGCACCAACTTACAGAAATCCTGATGGGGTTTTTCAATGCAAGTGAAGCATTTAAGGAATGTTTTTATCACTTCCATCTCCCTAGTGACTTTTCATTGCTAAACTGGATTTGGATTCAGGTCTGTAGTCCATTGCTCTGTCAACTCGGTCTCCCTAATTACCTTTATTAGTTTATTAACATCTCAAAAACAGGTGTGTTTGGGGTTTTTTTCCAGGATGGGCAGCGTACAGTGGACCTTGGTGGATCGATGAGAGTGAGTGTTTTAGTATACAGTATATTGTCAGGGTCCCTCTGACACATGGGACCCTAAGGAGATTTTCATGCCTGGATGGTGATTCAGTTCCTTCGACCAGTTTTGTTCCAGTGTGAGTTTTGATCTGGGAAAAGTGGGTTTTAATCCATGCAAGCTCACACTGCAACAAATCCGGTAGTCTTTAAAGTGCGACAATATGTTGACTGCGTTTTTAATTCCTTTCTTTTTAAAATGTTGTCAACACCCTGAGAAAGACTAACACAGTTGCTTTTTGAGCAACTGGAATCCTTACTGGAATACGTGCTGATTAAGGAACTTCTGAGTAAGACAGAATTATAGGCATATAAATATGCTGAAGACTTTACCCTGCAATGAAAGACTGAAATTGCTTTATTGGACCCACTTTATCATCATCACAAAAGGACAGTTGGAAAATATCTTCCTTTTATAGGTCCAAAACTGCCAGTAAAACAAGTTGTCTGGAAAAGGAAAACTAAGGAGCCGTCCACCTCCACAAAACTGGTTGGACTGTTTGGATGGGTGTTTCCCTTTTGTTTGGGTGGGCATATAGAGGTCTGTAGAGCCTGTGTCTTGAGCACACTCCTGTAGTGCAGTGAGTCCTGGACCCTTTGTGCACAGCAGGAGAGGAAGCGGAACACCTTCCATATTCGTTGCCTCCGACGGATTTTTGGTATCACCTGGCAAGACAAAGTTCCAAATAGAGTAGTCCTAGAACGAGTGGAATTTTTAGTATGTACACTATACTGAAATAGCGACGTCTGCCTTGGCTCGGGTATGTTGTGAGAATGGCTGATGGTCGGATTCCAAAAGATCTCCTGTATGGAGAATTAGTGCAGGGAAAGCATCCCAGAGGGAGACCACAGCTGCGATACGAGACTATATGCAAGCGGGATCTGAAGGCCTTAGGAATGGACCTCAACAGATGGGAAATCTTGACCTCTGAGCATTCAGCCTGAAGGCAGGCGGTGCATCATGGCCTCTCCCATTTTGAAGAGACCCTTGTCCAGCAGGCCGAGGCAATGAGGCAGTCCCAAAATCAGCAAAATCAGGGAGCTGGACAGGGGACAGATTGTATATGTCTTCAATGTGGAAGTGATTGTCATTCTTGAATTGGCCTCCTCTGCTGCACTAGATGCTGTTCCAAGACCTCTATTCAGAGCAAGTGACCATAGTCTCTTGAGACTGGAGGATGCCTACTCCATGGTTGGGTATTTTCCTTTTGTGACTATCCCAGTAGGCTGCTTCATGAAGGAGGCTAAACAGGTCCTCCACGCAAGCCAAGAGAAGCCTCATTGTGATTATTGCAGCTGTTAGCCTGGCCTCTTGCTGCTATCAGATGTGTTGCAGCCCTTTCCCTGTATCACAGTTGTGCTTTATCAAATTATGCTCAAGCACCTCCTAGCAGTGTTTTGATTTTTCATGCAGCAACAGAATTAAGCAAGAAAGTCACAATACAATACAGGCCTGGCTAAGGCTATCTTGTTTTCTTAGAGTCAATCTTTTTTGTATTTTGGCCCTATTGGAGCGGGATGGTGTCATTGCAGCAGTTTGCCCGTTTGAGCACCTTTCCCTGCATCTTAAGTAAATTTACATATTTATTTCTACCCCACCTTTCTCCTTAAAAGGATCCAAGGTGGCTTACAGAATTAAAGTTATATATGGTAAGTATTGTGGTGATTTGTTGCTGGAGAAAATGGCAGGGATGAAAGAGCTTAAACCCTGCCTCCTCCCCTTGAGTAAAGTGTGCTCCTCCAGGCAGCAGGAAAAAGAGGAAGACTAAATATGAGAGGGATTGACTCTCTCAAGAAAAACACAGCCTTGGGTTTGCAAGAGCTCAGCAGGGCTGTTGATGAGGAGAGGACATTTTGGAGATCATTCATTGGTAGGGTCATCTAACTTGGAGGTGACTTGACAGCATGTCACATCAACAACAGCTGTTAAACTGAATTTCCCATCAACAGGAACCGGCATAGCCAATGGGGAGGGTTGCTGGGAGCTGCCATCAAAGAACATCTGGAAGAACATATTTCACTCACCACTAGCCTGCAAGGAGCAAATGGAGGCCCACTGTTTTTTTCAGGCATTTGGGGGGAAACTTTCAGTTATTGGCCAGTTTGCTCGCATATCTGGTGTTTGGATCTACTACTCTGTTTTCCTGTCATGCTCCCTTATCTCTTGCCCATACTTCGACCATGGAAAGATGTTTCAATGACATCATCATCTAAATATCTTTTCAGATCAATTTCTTTTGTGTTATTTGTCTAGGTCATAGAAACACGAAGGTCTCTCCCGCAAGACTCACACTCTTTTTACAAGGCTTCGAGCCTTTGAATCTCTGCTCTTATCTTTCCCTTGAGCCTAAAGGTAAGCAAGCTCAAATTATCTGGAAGCAAACAGGCTTTCGGACGTGGGGAACATCATGGAAAAGACAATTTTAAGAGAAAGGCGGGGTAAAAATATTTTAAATAAGTAAGTAAATAAATATAAAAACAATGACCCTAGAAGGTGAAGGAAGCAGGAAAAGAGGCAGACAAAACACGGACTTGAGTTTGAGAGATCCCTTGGAGCTCATTCAATCTCATAGGGTCCTTGATGACACTTAACAGCAACACATCTGCATGTCATTTTTATTTCACTAAAGACAGATATTTTTTATTATTATTGTTTACACTTTATTTATTTATTTATTTATTTATTTATTTATTTATTTATTTATTTATTTATTTATTTATTTATTTATTTATTTATTTATTTATTTATTTATTTATTTTAACTTATACGCTGCCCACTCTACCCAAAGGTCTCTGGCAGCTTACAACAATTAAAATGCAATAAAAAGATAAAGCAATTAAAATAGATACTCTAAAATTGCCATCAGGACCCACAGTTGATATTATTTCAATTAAAAGCCTTCTGGAACAGGAAGGATTTGACCTGGCGCAGAAATGTCATCAGCATCGTTGGTGCCAGATGAATCTCAGTCAGGAGGGCATTCCATAGTCCTGGGGCAGCTACCGAGAAGGCCCTTTGTCTACAAGCCATCCCTCTTACCTCCTTGAGGGACAGCTCTTTCAAAAGGGCCCCCTGGCTAGATCTTAACTGCTGGGTAGGCTCATATGAATATGCTAAGAATATTTCACCTGAGGCACCTTAGTGTATCTAGTTGGGTAGCATACTGCAATGAGGGAAATTTTACTTTTTGAATTATCTATCCCAGAATCCCTCAGTTTATGGGGCTATTGGCTATTCTGGGCGATGGATTCTGGGAAGTGTAGTCCAAAAAGTAAAATTTCCAAGTTTGGGATAGCAGCAACCCTGACACCTACTGGTATTTTGGAGCTCTTAGCTTTGGTAAAACCTTTCTATTCCTTTTCCACACCATGACCTGACAATCCCAAGGGCTCCCTTTTGTCCTGAGGGAGCCTTTAGAAACCTTGGGATGGGCAGGAGCCTTTAATACTGTAGTCAGAAATTGTTGCTGTATTGTGGTCTTGATTCTGCTGGGGAACATCCAGTGGTGATTTTTGTCTGTTAAAGGCTCCCTCTCCCTTGTCCCAAGGTTTCAGAAAGCTTCTTGGGGCAGAAGAGAAGCTTAACGAGTCCCAGAAACTGAAGGGAGTTTGTTATGTTATAGAACCATGAAGTCAGAACTGACTTATAAGGACTGTATTAGGACTTTCAAGGTAAGTGGGATGTTTGAAGGAGTGGTTTTACCAGTTCTGTTAATTAGTTAGGCATCCTTCAGTCTCGAAAGTCTATGGTAACATGCTCTGTATGGAGGACTTGGAACAGCGTCAAGTGTGGCTGAGGAGGCCAATTTGAGAGTGACAATCCCTTCCACACTGAAGACAAATCCAATCTGTCCCCTGTCCAGCTCCCTGATTTTGCTGCTTTTGTGACTTCCTCTTTGCCTCGGCCTGCTGGACAAGGGTCTCTTCAAATTGGGAGAGGCTGTCATGCAACGCCTGCCTCCAGGCGGAACACTCAGATGACAGGGTTTCCCATATGTTGAGGTCCATTCAAATGGGGATTCTAACCCAGGCCTCCTGAGTCCTAAGCCTATCACTCCACTCACTACACCACACTAGACAGGACACTTTTAATTAGTGTAAATTAAGTATTCCTGGCACCATATGATGACATCATCTAGTTTGCACCATGTAATTTTATGCAAGACGGTTTTGCCCAGTGAGCCCAGATGGGACTTCTCTCAAGATGTTCCACTTTTGTGGGTTGTAGACTATGAATGAACCTCTGGGGTCAAAAAGATGGGTATGGCATAAAGCAGCTTCCTCCCTCAATATGGCTGTTTGATCTGAAATAAGATGGCTGTGTTAATTCTAAATGGCTTTGTTTCCCCCAGCAGAAGTTGATTTTATTAGTGTGAACTTCAACCATCTCAGTGATAAGAAACATTAATCTTGGAGGTATAGATCATCTGAATCATTCTCCTGTCCCTCCATTCACAAGCAGTTTAATATTTTGAGTAAGCATTGATCTGAAAGAGAGAGAGAAAAAGCGAGCTGGATGCTCACAGGAGTCTGTCTGAGATTTATTTAACTTCATTGCCATCACCATCACTGGGCCTTCCGTTATGTCCTGCTGTGTGCAATTAATTTTGCCAAATGGTCTAGCCAATGAAATGGCTTCCTTGTGATCTGTTTTGCTCAGGTCACTTTCAAAGTGCTTTCTTTGAATTATGTTGCAAACAAAGGCACTGGAAGGCAGGGCAATTATCCTGTAGTTTTGGCTCCCTTAATTAAATCAGAAAAGACCATGAAGAAAATAACTATAGGAGACATTTGAAACAAAATAGCAGTATATTTTAAAATATCCCCCCCTTATGCTGCCTAAACCTGCTTAGTTGTTTCCAAGGCAGTTAACTTAGATAGGTGTTGTAAGGAAGTTTTTGTCCTCAAGGGACCATTTTAGAGAGAATTTGGCCATTTACACAATAAAATGGGGAATTATGAAGACAAGAGAGAGAGTAAAATGGGGACAAATTGGGAACCCCTAAATGACCTTGTTTTAAGTTAGAGACCCTGACATTTAATTCAGAAATGAGCAGGAAAGGACATTACATTTGTCAAAGTGAAAAATGTTCACCCAGGCCTGGCCGCTCATGAGACAGTGTGAGGTGACTGCCTCAGGTGGCAGAGATAACAGGAAGGTGTGTTAGGAGAATAGAGGTGGCTGGGCCATGATCTCACACACACACACACACACACCAATCTTCTAAGGTATCTTCTGATGTCATGGGAGATGCTGTCCCACTGCCAGCACTGAAGGGACGATAAAGATGTCCAGCTTCTGCAGATGGAATACGGTACCATCTTGGACAACATTCACTTCTAGCCAGCATGACTGATGACAGCCCTATTTGGAACTTTGAAGTGCAGCAACTAATAAATAAATAAAGATAAAGGCTAACATTTGGTGCAACCTGAGCAAGGGACTCAGGGTGTGATCAGATGTTTGCAAAAGTGTCAATCATCTATCAAAATGCAAATGGCAAAAAAGACATCAGCTAGTGAAAGGGAAATGCCATGGATCATGGCCCAGGACAGGATGAGGAACTAAATTCTTGTCATACACACACAACACGCTACAATGAAAGTAGCTGATGGAAGCACCTCTTATCTATGGTACAGTTGTTCTAAGAAGATGAAAAATCAGAAAAAATCCCCAAGCCCCCCAAAGTTTGTGTAACAAGAAATTCATAAAATGCTGCCTTTTGTTTTTTTAGGGGTATTTTAAATTTATGTTCTATTATGAAAGACTGTAATAAATTGTTGAGAAAGGACAGAGACCATTGCACAATGTCAGAAGTACAGTAGTCATCATAATGATAGTGATGGTGGTGATGATGATAATGGGGATGCTGATGATAATGATGAGATCCAAAAGATCTCCTGTATGGAGAATTAGTGCAGGGAAATCACCCTAGAGGGAGACCACAGCTGGGATACAAGGATATCTGCTAGAGGGATCTGACGGCCTTAGGAATGGACCTCAACAGACGGGAAACCTTGACATCTGAGCATTCAGCCTGGAGGCAGGTGGTGCATCACAGCCTCTCCCAATTTGAAGAGACCCTTGTCCAGCAGCCAAGGCAGAGTCAGTCACGAAAGCAGCAAAATCAGGGAGCTAGATGGGGTACAGATTGTATTTGTCTTCAGTGTGGAAGGGATTGTCACTCTCGAATTGGCCTTCTCAGCCACACTAGACACAGCTCCAAGTCCTCCATGCAGAGCACGATACCAGTCTCTCAAGACTGAAGGATGCCTAATCTATCTACTTTACTATCTAATCTCATGATGAAGTGGAAGACAAAATTAAGGTACAGAGACCTCCTCTCTAATAGCATCCTTATTAGAAGATTCACCCCCCCCCCCAAAGGATTATTCTTTAAGCCTCTTCTGGTTCTGCCTGGCTTTAAATCCCCTGTGTAAATATCTGATAGCATTAAAAGGCTACAAGTCTAATTATCAGAGAAATGGCCTTAATGTTTCCCACTTAATGTATATGTTATTTGCAACCTCTCTTGATAAACTGAGTAGACTCTTAAACATCCGTTGAGTTTTACAGTGTGTGTGTGTTCAGTCGTTTAGTCGTGTCCGACTCTTCTGACCCCATGGACCAGAGCAGATATCAATATGAGTTTAGGTGCTGATAAATATACTATTATCCACATGAAAATAATAATTTTCATATGGCAGTATCTATGAGTTCACTAATGGGCATTTTGTTCAATGGTAAGAGAAGCAAAAAAAAAAAAAACTATAAATATCTAGGCATCCACAAAAATCTCAATATAAAGCACAAATAATGTAAATCATTATTCAGGAAAAGTACCTTGATAGACTAAAGATGCTAAAATGACTGTTTTTAATAGCTGGCCAACCCCAGTATTAACATATTTTGGAATTGTGGACTGGAAGTACAGTGATCTTGATAATTTAAATAGGAAAAACTGAGTCCTTACGTCAAAAGCCCAGTGGCATTGTCTGAAGGCATATATAGAGCACCTTTATTGTCATGGAGCATGAGTGGTCATGGGCTTGTTGACCTCAAGAATCTCTGTATGGATCAAGTAATGAAATTTTGAAACTGCTCCCATGGGAGCATGGTTCCATTCATCAGATGGTTTTTAAAGCAATTTTTAAAATTGCTTTAAAAAATTTACATGGACAGGATCCCAAATATGAAGTATGATATTGATAAGTAACAATCAAACTTGTGTCTTAAACAAGAGTGTCTTTAAGCTGAAACAGAGGGATTCATATGTGCAATCCAAGACCGAGTTATTTGCACTAAGATATTATCAGAAAATAATTCTAAACCAAAGTGTAGGTGGTATCCGTACGGCCTGCTACAAATCTAAAGAAACAATTCATAATACCATATGCCCTAAGTTACCATCAATGGATTATATTGTTTAAGCAAGTTGCTAATATTTTTCAGCAGATGACTAAATTTAATGGATTACTCACATCTTTTCCTCCTTATTTTAAATTCCAGCCACCTCTAAGTTTAGAAAATGAAACTTCAAAACTATTTTGGGACAAGCAAGTTATTATGGATAGAACTGTTGATTTTAATAAGGTGGATATCATACTTCTGGATAAACAACAGGGGAAAACATACCTTACAGAAGTGGGAGTTGCATCAACAAGTAACCTCAAAAGTACAGTAAGTACAAAAACTGCTAAGTACCAAAACATTAAGTTAAAGTAATAGGGGAGTAAGACCAGGTTATTCTCCTCCCTCTGCTAATTTCAGCAACTGGAGTCATGTCAAAATCTTTGGCTACCAATTTAAAACAATGGAGAAAGAGCCCGAAAAACCCACAACAACCAATGGAGAATCGCTGCTAATTTGTTTCCTGAAATTAAAAATGTTGCAAGTATGTCACCTCACCTCAAACGTTTAGATTTTGTGTCCTAATGTTTAGGTTTGGCCCTTGGTCATACACCATCAGTGTGATAAACAAGAAGGGTAATATTATTATGATGATAAATATTTATATCCATCCATGCATGCCATGCATTCAAAAATTGTTGGTGTTGCAGTTGCAAGGTCCTCAATCCATTGAAAACAGGTAAGCTTTCTTCTTTGTAGGGGTATATTGACATATCCCAGACAAACAGAAACTCATACGAACTTACTCATTGTTGAATATTTCTTTGTATTCATAGCCCTGAAAAGCTGGAATGTCTTCAGCAAATTTGTTTGCTTCCCTGTCTCATCCTATCTAGCCCAAGCAAACACAAATCCTCCATTAAATAAACTTTGTCCAAACTAAATAGCTTAACTGAAGGTGAAAGACACAAGACTGTTAAGGTGAGAATTTCTCTTTGAAATTGGGATGTTAGAAGACCCCTGGGTGATGGGGAACTTCACTGCTGTGGGATGCAGCAAACATGCACAAGAAAATAAAAAAAACACGGTTGGTTCATGCTTAAAAAGACACAATGTTTAGGGAACAACAATTTCCCTCCAGCAAGAGTCATTACAAACCAGTGGTAAAATCTTGTTGGCTAAAGTAAGTCATAACTTGAGTAAGCTTATTTGAATTAGTGGAAATTACGGAGGAGTTGACTCACCAAATCCCCACTGATTCAGTAGGCCTACTGTAGTGCCACTTCTTACACTAAGAAACAGGATTTCAGCTGCTGAATTTCCAAGTTGGTCTTGGAAAGCCCAGTGGCTGAGTTGGCTACTAGTCTCATCATCTTACCCATGATGGGAGTCGTAGTTCAACTCACAGAGGACAGCCTGTTGGGGAAGGCTGTTCAATGAAACTTACTAATTGAACCTTAGACCATTGTTTCTCAACCTGATCTACCTCACAAGGGTCTTCTGAGGCAAAGAGAGAGGAACTGTCTTGAGTTCATTGGGCAAAGGAAGGTGAGATGGGTATCTGGTTCCACAGCCAGAGATTGGCAGTTTGATTCTGCGCTGTACCAGCTACAGGAAGAGCCAGCCTGTTTAGCCTTGGGTAAGCTGTACAATCCCAGGATGTCCCCAGATGAAGACAACAATAAATAACTTCTGAGTATTCTCTACCTATGTAGAAAACTCTGGAAATGGTAGCCATGTCAGAATTGACCTGAAGATATGCAATCATCATCATCTTCATTATCATCATCTTCTTCATCATCTTCATCAGGTAGAAATCCAGTAGTGAATCACAACTAGAATATGCCCATTGAATCAGTGGGGATTTGGTGAGTCATCTCCTCCAGAAATTCAGTCAACTCAATGAACCTTGTATAATAGTAACATGACTAGATTTCAGAAAGTATGACTAAGCAAACCCTGTGGACTTTCCCCTCCCACAACATTTCCCCAATGCATTGAGCTGTATGGACCTACTTCCCTCCTGTCTGTGAAATGGGAATAACTGTAATATGCTTTGCAGAAATTAGATGAATAAAAGTAAAGGTTATTTTAGAAGTGCCATAGAAATAGTCAACGAGAACATGGTTGCATGCTCTTTTGCTGAATAGTAAGAAGTTCTAGGGAGTGATATTGGGTGTGGGGTTTTTGAGGAATGAGAGACCATTAACACTTACAGCATTATAGTATTTGTCTTGCTTGTAGATATATGGAAAGACCATCAGGGGAAAGAGTCAGCACTCATGATGATTGATTATTAGGCATCCTTCAGTCTTAAGAGATTATGGTAACATGCTCTGTATGGAGGATTTGGAACAGCGTCTAGTGTGGCTGAGGAGGCCAATTCAAGAGTGACAATCCCTTCCACACTGAAAATACAATCTGTCCCTGTCCAGGTCCCTGATTTTTCTGCTTTGTCTCTTTGCCTTGGCCTGCTGGACAGGTGTCTCTTCAAATTGGGAGAGGCCATGCTGCACCACTTGCCTCCAGATTGAACACCCAGATGCCAACATTTCCCATCTGTTGAGGTCCATTCCTAAGGCATTCAGATCCTACTTGCAGATATCCTTGTACAGAACTCATAAGAGGCAAGAAATCTATCTCCCACTCCCACTCCCATCAGGCCTTAGAGGCTGATGCTGTGAACTCCAAGAGTACTCTGCCTTCCATCTTTCTGTACAGCTATCTCTTAGTTTTTTTTTTTTAACTGAGGAGAGTTTTCACAATTTCAGCTTCAGGAATCTGGCCATATTGGTTGGGGATAGGTAGGTAAAAAGGGAACCTTTCCAACTCTGTAAACAAAATGTGTGGTGGTATTTCTCTCCCCCAGAACTTTATCTGCCTCTTCCCCTTAGAAGGACTCTTTTAGCCTTTTCTGAACTCTGCTGGGTATTCCATTCAAAATCATGGAAAGATTAACTCACCCACCCCCCTTCCTCAGGCAAACCATCTTCTAATCATTAGCTCCCAGTGATGAAACATCAACCAAAGATCCTTGGCCTAGTGGCCTATTAACTACCCTTCTACCTAACAAAGGCATAACAGGCAGTTGCAACTAGGTATTGATCAGTTTTTAAGTTTCAAATAAAGCAGATGTGGAGTGGGAGGGAGTGTAAGATTGGACTTGGATTTTGCTCAGCTAGGGAGCATCTCCTGCATGTAGTCGCACTTCATACACAAATGCTGTGAGATAGTTCAACTATATGCTTTCCGAGCTAAGTGGCAATCACCATTTTGATGGTGGGAGGACATCACATTTTGTTTTCAACCTCCCTGTCTTCTTCAAGCAATTGTGCCAGAATCAGCCCTACCATTAGGCAGACTGACTACAAATTTCACTTGTGAAACTCATATTCTTATTAGATTTACACCCACTGGTTCATTCTTACTTACTAGAGGTGTGCTGGTTTGTGTTTTTTGGAGAACAACTCACAAAACCTCACTCTTCTGCTTATCATCATAAATGGCTTTCCATCTCCCCACTTGAGCCTCACAGTGAAGTAGGTTAGGCTGACTGTGGATGATTGTCACAAGGTAAACCAGCAGTATAATTAATCGGTGATGACTAGAAACTGGGAGATCTTCATGTTGTTGTTACTATGTGCCATCAGGTTGCTTCCAACATATGATGACTCCATGAAAGAGTAATCTCCAAAATGACCTGTCCTCAACAGCCCTGATCAGCTCTTGCAAACTCAACCCTATGGCTTCCTTTAGGGCATCAATTCATCTCATAATTGGTCTTCCTCTTTTCCTGCCGCCTTTCACCTTTGCCAGCATCTCAGTTTTGCCATTTTTGCCTCCAGAGAAAGTTCAAGGACCCATTTGTTTGTCTTTCTCATGGTCCAGGGTATTCACAAGGCTCTCCTCCAGCACCATGTTTCAGATGAAACAATATTTTTGTGTCAGATTGCTTCACTATTCAGCTTTCACATCTGCATGTAGAAATCGGGCATACAATAACATGGGTGATGTTGGTTTTGGTCTCTAGTGACACATCCTTACACTTGATGATCTTTTCTAGTTCCTTCATCGCTGCCCTTCCTAGTCTCAGTCTTCTTACAATTTCTTGGCTTCAGTCTCCTTTTGGATTGATACAAAGCTCATTAAAATCTTCAATGTCTTAATTGTCAAAATTAAAGTTGCGTAGTTCTTCAGAAGTAATGCTCTCTATCCTCTTAATGTTCAACTGCAATTCTGTTCTGACACTTCACCAAAGGTAATTTCAAGTCATCACTGCTTTCTGCGGGTACAATGATGTCATCTTAAATTGTTTCTTCCATCAATTTTCACCCCTCCTTCTTATTAATCTTGTCCAGCTTTCTGTATATGTTTTGCATATGTGTTGCACAGCTAGGGAGATAAAAAGCATCCATCATCCTTTACTTTTGCTTATCACCTGTCCTTAGCAATTTTAAGCGTTTCTTCCACCATCCTTCTAAGTTTTATTTCCTTTTTACTATATAAATTGTCTTTTTGCATTCTTCCCTAAGAATATATCTGGTTTGAGTCCACGGTTCTTGTGGTTAAAGGTCAATTGAGTTTAGTAATAGTTTTTTAGGAAGACTTCAAATTCCTCAGAAATATTGTTTAAGTTATAGTCTGGCAGTTGGAAGCATATAGTTTCAATAAATTCTACAAGTATTTCTGCTTTTGTTTCTGACCTAAAGCCTAAATTTCCAACAACATTTGACTTTGCTTTTCTGCTTTTGTATTCTTGTCACCTATGATGATAAGAATGTGTTGCTTCAGTGTGCAATCAATTTCTTCTTGAATGTTTACATCTTCAGTATCTGTAGTTGGAGTATAGACTTCAATTATGGTTATGCTGATAGGTGTTCCTAGAAGTCTGAAGGATAGTTTTTGGTAAGACCTTGCATTATAGCCCTTTAGTTGCCTGTGCTACATCTTGCCTCAGTATTAGAACCACTCAATTTCTTCTGGATTTGTCATTTCCAGTGTAGAATACTTTGTAGTTCTCTGCTGAAAATGTCCAATACCAGCCCACTTTAGTTCACCAACACCAAGCACATTTCCTGTTTTATGATTTCTGTTTTGTCTTGATTCATATTTCTAACTTTCCATGTTACAATTGTTTGTGTTCTGTAGCATCAGAATTTCCTTTCACTTCTGTGCCTGCCAGCCACTAGATATCCTTTTGGCTTTTTAGCAACAGCACTTTTTGTATTTGTTATTTGCTTTTCCCCAGAAGCCGATTGAGTGCTTTCTTACCTGGGAGTCTCATCTTCCAGCACTATCTCTTGTTGCACTTTGCACTTTGCATCATAGGATTTTCAAGGTAAGAAAGGTTCAGCAATGTTTTCCATTGCCTCCTTCTGTGCTGTACTAACAAAATTTAGCTTCAATATCAGTGCCATTTTTTGTCAAAGATCCTCCACAAGCATCACCTTCAGCTACCACTGCTGCCCAGTAGCTGCCCTCCAGAAGTGTCTCCATGCTATCACCTTTGTAACTATCTATTCTCTTCTGCTGATGCAGCCCTTGCTCTTGAAGAGGTGGATACAACTTAGTCTGGTGTCTCAGCTGTTGCCTTGGGTTGACCCTACCAGGAATCCGGGCTTGGAATAGGAGTCTAACCTCTTGGAGGCATTGCCCTTGGCCTTTTTTTAACACACTCAACTTCTCTCCCCATGTTAACATATGTATCTAAGAAAGAGAAATGTAAACATACTCTACTTAAAAACCTTTCAAATTACTGGAAATATGTGGCCTTGTACAGAGAGATTAGGCTCAAAAGAAGTGTTCAGCTCATGACAAATTAATAATCAGTTATCCATTGTTTTACTTGTGTTGATAAAAAAACACTACAGTCTAATGATATGTTTGGCAGTATCCTAATTGTTTTAAATCTGCTGTTCAGAAGGCAATTAACTAAGTACAGGCTGTGTTTCCAGAGTCCAACATCTACTGCGTATGGCTAAACTCCTTTTCAGACAATTCAAACAAGTTCAAAAATACATTAAGCCAACCTTGCATTTTCAAATACTGTCACTAGAAATAGGTATAGCTATAGAATGTAGTTAATAAGAGCCTGTCTTTATTTTCTTTTGGAAAAAAAAATAAAAGAAATGCAAACACAGACGAATAATAACAGACAGAATGGGAGGAAAGAGTTCATAAGGTGTGTTCAACTTGTTTACAGCAGAGTTTGATATCTAGCCAAGTACTGTATTCCAGAAGGATCGAAAATGAAAGTGCATAAAGAGTTCTGGGAAACAGAAACTTAAGTCTACAGTATTTGAAAAGGTTTGCTTGAGAAAGGAGGCTCAGCCCTTTTTCTGGTGAAATGAGTAATTGCCATTATGACTTGTTTGTGTGAGTTAATTGTGTACTTACTGAGGGTTGAACTAGAGGTCCCAAAATCCACAAGCTGCATTTTATTCTCTCCTGTTGTTGTGATCCAGGATCACAGGAATGGAGCCCCAGAACTTTCTGAAGGGTAGGGATTGCAGGACCTGGTCAAAGTGCGGCCCGAGGGCCACATACGGTCCACGAGCCGCTCCTGTCCGGCCCGCCGGTCATCGTTCCAATCCGGTGTTCAAGCACTTGTTCAAGCCCAAGACAGACTGGATTTCTCTCACTGAACAAGTTGAACATCAAAACCATTTCTATTTTCAGAGTCTCAATATGGGGAAGGAGTTTGGTATGAGGACTATCATGATGAATACCCTTTAAATACACTTCAAAATTTACCACTATGCCACTTTTTCCAGACCTGTTGATGTAAAAAGAGAAGGCGATAGGATTATTTTCATCTTAGAACTGCAAAGCTGGAGGGGACCCATTGGATCATTGATTCCAGTGCCTGTCGAGCTATCCAGCAGTTCATAAGGTACCAGTGTTTACACGGACTGGAGAAAGGAGCTGGTTAGAAAAGTTCCTTCCCAGGGCCAGCCCAATACGTTTTGCTGCCTGAGGCACCAATATAATGACTCCCCACCCCCACCGACCATTCCAGATTCAGAAGCTGACCGGGCCCAGCAGATGAATCTATACTTCAGTAAGGCTGAGAGGGCAGCTAGCTAGCTGATGAGACAGAGACCTATGTACGGCGCACAGAGTTTTGTCTTCCAGCCCTTTGCCACTGGTCTGCATCTCTGCCAACCACGGCTTCCTTAGGTGGCCACGTAAGTCTGTCAAAAAGTGAGGGCAGATTTGGTCCTTCCACGGCCTTCCCTTTGTTTTGTTCCTCAAACCCTGCAATCCTATACCTGGAAGTAGTATGCTGAATTCAGTGGCCCTTCTGAGTAGATATGCTGAGAACTGTGGTAAAGTAAAGTTAAGTAAAGTTGGTTCGGCCCCTGAACACAGTTCAGATTTTTCATGTGGCCCCCCTATAGAAATTAATTGCCCACCCCTGCTCTAGGTTATGACCCTATGAATAGGCTAAGCTATGCACTTTAATCACGTGATGGACCCAGGCTTACCCACTGAGCCTGATTGTAAGCACAGCACACTGTTTTCTGAGTCCAGCTCACTTCTTAGGCTGGAGTGTGGCTTGGAAAATCCTGTTTCAAGCTACAACATATAGTCAAGGCAGAATGATTTTTACCTACATTCTTCCCTACTATAATTCTGTTTTCAGAAAATTGTCATGACCAGGAAAGTTAGCCCCATGGTGATTTTCAGAAATTAAAGACTTCCTCTGCATCCCATTACCTAATGGCTTCCCCCTGACGAAAGCAATTCCCTAGGAACCTTTAAGCTTGGGGGAGTTTGGAAATAACACAAGGACAGGATCATTTGGGGCAGAGGAGGGCTGGGAAGATAGAATTAGGGTCGTATAGATAATTTACAATAACTATGCTTTTTATTTTCATGTTCTATCTTTTCTATCAACCTCACATGCTGCCTGGAGAAGGTGTGACTGGGATGGATCTTTTTGGGCTGGGGTAACTGTCAATCTATGATGTGGTGGCGCTGTGGGTTAAACCGCAGAAGCCTCTGTGCTGCAAGGTCAGAAGATCAGTTGTAAGATTGAATCCAAGCGACAGAGTGAAGTCCCGTCACTTGTCCCAGCTCCTGCCAACCTAGCAGTTTGAAAGCATGTAAAAATGCGAGTAGATAAATAGGTACCACCTCGGTGGGAAGGTAACAGCGTTCTGTATCTAGTCGTGCTGGCCACGTGACCATGGAAACTGTCTTCGGACAAACGCTGGCTCTACGGCTTGGAGACGTGGATGAGCACCGCCCCCTAGAGTTGGACACGACTGGACTAAATGTCAAGGGGAACCTTTACCTTTACCCAACTGTCAATCTATCCAGCACTAACCAATAGTTCCTTCCCTTCTTCTGATTTCAGAGAGAGCCCTACCTCTCTGCTCAGAGCATTTTTCCTTCTCTAGAGTCTGTTGAAATTTGTTTGTTGAAAGCAGTCATGTTTGTCAGTAGGCTCTGTTCAAAGCTGTAAGTAGAGAAAATGTTTCTAATTCTTTCCCCTTAATAATATCTAAAGAGTGAGTTCTTGAGACTGTAAGTGCCAGTTAATGAGAAAAGGAGAGGACTACTCTGGGGAACACGAAGCTGTTCTGCTATCCCTATCCTTTTCTGCACAACTAGAGGAATTCAGCCAAAAATTCAAAACTCTGCAGTGCTTTCTCCCAATAAGTTGAAGGCAGCATCTATGGTTTGTTGCCTCCTTACGTTATCCTCAAAAATTATGTGTAGTAGGTTAGGTTGAGAGAGATTTGACAGATCCATGATCACCCACTACGTTTTATGGCAGTGTGGAAATTCGAACCTGGTTCTCCCAAGTCTAATATTCTAACCACCACACCCAATGGTACTAATAATCCCCTCCTCAGTGCATTATAAATATATTTTTTGGGTCCTGGCTACAATCTGTACCCCTTTGATTTGTTTGGACACAGAACCATGTCTGGATAGATTGCTGAGAACCAGCAACAAAAGAAAGCATTGGTTTAACTAGAATGGGTGGCTTTCACATGAAAAGCGTTGACTGAACACATCGGTTCCTCTCCAGCTGATGCCACTATCTTATTTTTAGGGCATGTTGGAAAACAGAAGTTTAAACCTGTGAAAATCCTATGAAAAGGTGCTACGGCAAACAATCACACATTTTAATGTATGTATAAAGGGAGTTTTAATCTCACAGATCAAGCAAAGGATCTGGCAACTTTTCTAAGGATTACAGTCAGGAGACATGCAGGCAACATCTTAAACATCTGGAATTCCCCACTTGAAAACAAGTACAGTAACAAAGTCCAAGACACTGGTAGTCTGTTAGATACTGATGAATTCAAAAGTGAATGGGCCAGCTTTCTTTATCCATTCCTCAAATGATAACAGAACACAGGAAAAAAATGCACCTCATCTGCAGCATCTTTTTGTTTTGGAACTACAAAGTTGGATACTATAGATGTATATGAAGGTCAAGAGTTTTCACTGCCCAGTTTTAGCAGACAAATGTGAAACTGCATGCATGACAGAAGGCTATGTTTATCTGGGAAGGTATTTTTAAACACCCAGCTTCCTTCTTTAGAATTTCTGAGGCCCCTGTGGCTGGCCATTGTTTATATCCTTTTGTAAATAAAAAAGGTTGAGAAAATCTATAAAACATCTCAGATTTCAAAGCCAAACCTGTTAACCCCTTACCAGCTGGGACTTGCCAGCAGCTCTCTACAGCCTAAGTGGCTGTCGGAGACACAAAAACAAAGCAGTTTCTAGGCTAGTTGGCAGCTCAGATGTTATTTATACCCCGTAAACCTCTGGACTAGGTTCAATAGTAGGACTCTCTGCTGAGTAGACATCATCATCATCATTATCACAGAACTGCAGAGCTGGAAGGAATCATCAAATTCGGACTCTGTTAAGGAGGCACAGTAGGGTATTGAACTCCCAACCTCTAAACCTAAAGATACCCAGCAGTTATAATGTTGTTACCATTACTATATCAGTTTCTATGTCCAGTTTATCATATCTAGCAGGATCTCCATGTTGTATCTGCAAGAAAGAAGCAGTTAATAGGATAGCCTTTCACTTCGGTATCCTCTCTCTGAGCATGTGCAGTAGGGAAGCATTTCACCACCCTAGCAGGTCCTGAATTGTACAACCAACCTCACAAGCAAAGCAAGACTGGATGTGCAAAGGGAGCCCTGCTGGAATTGAGAGGGCATGTGTGCAGTTGTTCCTGCATGATCATGTAACACAACAGGACATTGCCAATTCTATTTGTATTTGGAAATTGCAGACAATGTGCTCAAAAGGCAACCTCACACACTCTGGATATTGTTTATATTTTTTTTAAAAAAATTATCAGATTTCTTGAATTGCAGCTGGCTGTTAGTTTTGGTTGTGTTTGACTTGGGCTGCATGCAGTTTCCAGTTGACCTTTTGCACACCCCTGTAGGGCCACAGCATGTCAGGGGAGCCATAAAACCATTGGGGCTGGAAGAGCTATTAAGCCTGCAGTTAACTGAGAAGGATTGAGAAACAGCACAGTATACCTAAGACTGTATTCTCACATCCATCCATATAACCAGACTGTGCAATGCTTAGCCACTGAATAACTCTCCCATTCACTTCTCCTTCCAGTTGTATTACTTGAATCAATTCCTGCTCCACCCTTTTCCTTGAAAGTCGAGTCGCTTCACCCTGTTTCCCACCATGCCAGCCCACCAGCAAGTTTTCCCATTCTTTGCATGCATGCACATCCAAACACTCTAGTTCCATCCTCAATCTGCATTGTGACTTAATTCAGGCAGGACTGAAGATGCAAAACAGATAAAAGCAAGAACTAGGTAGGGAATTTTTTTTTAGAACATTGGCCTTAGTGGGAGAGTTGTCCTCACCAGCAGAATGTAGTAAAAATTTTCCACTTAGCACCAGGACTAACCCGATGAATAGGAAGTGTTGGAACAGAAGAGTAGTTTAATGACGCTTTCCATGAAGAGTCAAGAAAGCCTACAGGGGGCACTAGTGAGAAGCCAGAGAACAAAAGCCATATCCTTTCTGTCCATCCTCTAGCATATAGCCTGCTACTCTTCGGTGTCATTTTAGTTTATTTCCTTCCCATCTGTCTTCTTCCAGTTCTCCTGCTAGATGTAGAAAGCTGTTATAATCAATTATGCACTGTCAGGCTGATCCTGACTTAAAGTGACCCTTTCATGAGTTTTCTATTTTCCCAGAAGTGGGAAAATATCTCCTTTTTTCCAGGTGCTCTAAGATTGTGCAGCAGACTGTGTAGCCCAAAGCTACATAGGCTGGCTTTTCTCCTGGGAACTGCAGTCAGGAATTGAACTCCGGATCCCCAACTCAACAGCCTATCGTACCAGCAAAAAGCATCACGCCTCTCCAAATAACTAGCTTGGTATAAGTGAAATTCTTATAATAAAGTCTATTTCCTTTGTGTGTTTGAATCATACCTCTTGTAGTTACAGAAAACAGCTTGCTCAGGTGGCAGATGTTTGGGAGGTGGCAAGCACAGCAGCCCCTGGACATTCCTGCTGAGTCCCTAAGCCTCTTTCCTCTGTTGGAGGGCCAAGCTGTGTGTGGCTGTCTTCATCCTTAAGTGGGACTCCTGCCCAAACTATATTACTAGCCTGGTTTCCTTCTGTAGATGGACTTGTTATTTGTCTCTGGCAGCTAAACGTTGTGGGCCAGCCTTGTTTACCACAGCTGAGAATCATTTCTTCCAGACAGCGGGGATTTGAAAAAAGAAGATTGTTTATATATTAAAATCCAAACTGTCAGCACTTTAGAGAGTTTACTCAGCAGTTTTGTGCAACAGCACAAAGTCTAGGTCACCAGAGAACACTTCCAGTGCTGAATATTTACAAACGATTCTGCTCCCCAGTGCTCCTTTCCAATTAATCACTCTCCTTATTTTGGCACTGTCATTTCTGTTTGGGGATTGCTGCTTTTTACAACTGGGGATTTCTGGGAGTTGTAGTCCAAAATGGTAACCTTACTAAGGACTTATCCAGGTTTGTGAATGATAAGGGAATGGCTACATTAACTATTCCAAAGCAACCCCAGTCCGGGTTGCTTTGGAATAGTTTGAAACAGTGGGGCTTGATTAGATTGCTCCTTCCGTTCACATGGAAATCGCTCCTGTAACCTCTGTAGTTGTGATCTAGTCCAGTGGATCTCAAATTGGGATGGATGTTCTTGGACTGAAGTTCCCAGAAGCCTTCACCACTTGTCGTGCTGGCCAGGATTTCTGGGAGCTGCAGTCCAAGAACATCTGGAGACCCAAGTTTGAGAATCACTGATCTAGTCAACCACATGTTGGCATTAGATTGCTTCATTTTGGTCTCTTTGGTTGCAATGTGCCTCTCCCGTTCTCTCCCTCCATGTACTGCCTTCTCTTTTGAAATAGCTCTCATCTGGTTTGGAAGCAGCCTGCTTACATTTGTTTGTGGGTGGGCATTAATGCTGGGGTTACTTTGTGCACAAAACAGGGTTATGAAGTACCATGTTTCAGCCCTGTGTTCCTCCTTTTTTAAAATTCCTTTTTGTTAAGTGGCATAGAGCTGCACTTGTTTCCGTTGCTCAAGAACCGTAATCTTTGACCCTCTTCATTTCCAAAATATGTTTCCATCTTTAAAAAATTAAACATGAATAGATGTATAAATATATATGTAATGAACATATATGTAATGAATATGTGTATTCTTGGAAGGATTTTGGGGGTGGATAAAAGAGAAGGTGATGAGCATAAGTATGTAAGGTATGATGGTCTCTAGGGTGAAGGGTGCACTTCTATTTTGTGTTTATGTATTTAGTAAGTTTTATGTGTTCATAGTATTTGTATTTTATAAATAAAAAATTTAAACATTACTGCTGACTTTACTATGGCGCTATTTAGTCTTAATTGACAGTTGTTAAGCAACAGCAACTTTGCAAAACTTGCAGTCAATAAGTGTAAGCTAAGACATCATCCGCAACCCTATCCCTTATAGCGCTAAAGTGATACAGCATAATGGTGGTCTTAAAATGCACAATGGTGGTCTTAAAAATATTAAAACAAAAATGCCTTTTTCCCAACTTCAAAATAGCCTGGAGGGTGTTATACACAGTCAGAGACAAGCCCCACCCATGTCTGCAGATCACCACAGACATAAGTAGGAAAAACACACTCCCAACTCCACAGTGAAGCCATCTAGAAGATTTCACAGCAAGAAAGCTGTGTTTCTTTGGACTGATCCTATTCATTCCAAGTAAACAGAAGATCCCAACTTTAGACTAATCTGTGATGGACAGGACTCCATTAAGGATGGGTTGGAATGCTGTAATAAGAACGCCATGTAGTCAATGTTTTTTTAGAGTGATCCCAACCATTCCAGAGCAAGATAAACTCCTGTGTAGCCAGACTCCAACTCTTCCACCATTTTCGCCCTATTTTGCTTTAAACTAGATGTGGAAGGGACTGTTCAGGGCCTATTCCCACCATCACCACTTTGGTCACCCTCCTACATGTGGAGGACAGAGAGGGGAAACTGGGTACAGCAGTCCTCTTTAGCTATGCTGAGTTTATCCAAATTGTAATGCCTGAATGAGGCTCAGGTGCAGTTTGAAGCTGGATTTCAAATGGGAATAAGGGGGACTCTTGGAAATGAAGAAAAATGGCTCATGGAAAGAATTTTAGGATTTTCTGTTCTTTTTGGCCTGTCCTTAGTTTGTGGTTTTCTTACCATTTTCCTCTCACTGTTTTGAACGTGTATTGTTGTTTCATCTGGTGCTGTTGTGTCTAATACTGTCACAGCCTGTGGCTAAACAAAACATAACAATATTGTTGTTGCTTTAACAATATATAAGAACAACACAAACAGAAAAATGTTTTTCTGAGAGGAAAAAATTGCGGTGACCTCAAGGATTAAGGTTGCTGCTCATTTTCATGGTTTGTTCCTCATTGTCCTCAAGAACAGCACATTTTTGTATTGTCTAAATTTCCACATTCTGGGAATTATCATTACGTTAATTGATTATAATAACTATGTGTTGTGCAGTTGATTCTGACTTATGGCAACTTTTCCAGGATATGTGGTCTTTTCTCCTGAAAGGCACAGTGGGGAATCAAACTCCTCACACTCACACACATACACACACAGTGTTTGTATATTTGAGAGGCAAGCAATTCCATTAAAGGAAACAGCGCAGGTTGAAAGAGTTAAAAACCACATCTCAACACTGCTTCTCTGATCAAAACTGGAAATGCACACATACCCACACATAATGGCAGCAAAGGAAAAAGAGCATCAGAACACCGGCCCCCAGATGTTCACTGTTAGTTCTTTTTTTTGAAGCATAGTGGCTGTTTCTAAAAGATACTCTCTCTCCCCACCTATATTGCTTTGCTTGAGTCTTGTTTTTTTTTTTTTTTAAAGTATTTTGAGATCAAGAAATATTTTGAGACTGAGGTTGTTTCTATATTGCCTAAAGACACATCAGAACTGAAGACTCTGCATTAAGCAGTCTCTAGTCAACACAGGGCAGTTTTTAAAACATGGATTTAAAAACATTTTTTCAGAACGCCACCTGCTGGCACAACTATTACAATGTTGGTTGTTGTGGGTTTTTCAGGCTATTTGGCGGTGTTCTGAAGGTTGTTCTTCCTGACGTTTCGCCAGTCTCTGTGGCCAGCATCCTCAATGTTTTTCCCCTATGTATCCAGAGTTCAAAAATACCAACTCTGGCTTGTTTTTGGGGCAAAACTGCTATATTTGGAACACTGAACATTTTTTTACCATTCAGAACTCCTCCAAACAGAACTACATCATCCAGAAAGGTCAGGGTCCTGCACAGGAGTTCATCAGCTGCAGCATAACAATGCAAATCTTTGTTATATATTGAACTACAAAAGCATCTCTGTGTTGGTACAATTTTAAAACAGTTCCAAAATAGATGGGCATTCCATTCTGTTTGAAATCACAAGGTTATGGAAATCCTTTAATGTTCTGTGCAAATAGCAGAGTACACATGTGCAGATGACCCAGAATTCTAATCCAGGCGTACGGGTGAGTGTAGGAGGCCAGGAGTGCACGTGTACGGGTGTGCGCGTTCGGCCCTCAAAAATCTGAAACATATATGTTGTGGCCCTCACTCTGAAAAGTTTGGAGACCCCCGATCTATCCACTGCACCAAGTTGGCTACTTACTGAGAAGCATGTCTTGTTGACTTAGGTAAAGAATATTTGCAGAAGGCTATCAGAGCCTCATAGTTTTACCACAGTACAATCTAATAAAAGGAGACCCAATACATCTTGTTTCTATTGGGACTGTGCCTTAACCAAGTGAGCAGATAAGAGTACCACCAGCTTGCCTTACCTATTCTAGCAGAAATTACGTACACACACCACTCTTATGAGTAGGTTTCTGGAATACAAATCCTGAACTCAGCATGGTCAGTGTTGAAAAACCAGTTAAAATGTCAGCTATTTTTAAAAGCAACACAATACTGTAGGTGTTATCTAAAAAGCCAAGGAGGAAAGGCTTGTGGTTTCATTTCACAACCAAACTTTGCATCATTTCCTGTTGCTGCCTGCCATCACTGGAGAAGACAAATGATTATACTACAGCTAACTGTGTTGTGGAGGAAGGAAAATGTAATTTTTTTTTTTAAAAACCTTCATTTTGCAGAAGTTGTAAAGCTTTTTAGTCTGAAAATCTGTGTCTGTGTTGTCATGAGAAGTCTTATCTGTTTGCCTATAGCCGGTGTGGGAAACTAAAATGGGTAAGTGAAGGATTTAACCATCAGAACAGATGGACGTTAGGCATTAATGAGGAGCTCAGTTTTCTACTTTCATGTGATATCTCTCCTAGTCTTCTGCAAAGCTGCTCTTCTGAGTCTCAGTCTTCTGATTTTTTGGCTTCACGTGTCATTTTTACTGATGTTTCAACCAAGGTATAGAAAATCAATAATTTTAATTTTTCACTGTCAACATTAAAGTCATCTAATTCTTCTGTATGCACTGTTTTTTCTTCTTAATGTTCATTTCCAACCATGCTTTTGCACTGTCCTCTTTAACCCTTTTTTGCTAATAAATATGGGGTCTTTGGCATATCTTAAGCTGGACCATAAAGAAGGCTGACTGCCGAAGAATTGATGCTTTTGAATTGTGGTGCTGGAGGAGACTCTTGAGAGTCCCCTGGACTGCAAGGAGAACAAACCTATCCATTTTGAAGGAAATGAACCCTGAGTGCTCACTGGAAGGACAGATCCTGAAACTGAGAATCCAATACTTTGGCCATCTCATGTGAAGACAAGACTCCCTGGAAAAGACCTTGATGTTGGGAAAGTGGGAAGGCAAGAGGAGAAGGGGATGACAGAAGACGAGATGGTTGGACAGTGTCATTGAAACTACCAACATGACTTTGACCCAACTCTGGGAGGCAATGGAAGACAGGAAGGCCTGGCGTACTCTGGTCCATGGGGTCATGAAGAGTTGGACACAAATTAATGACTAAACAACAACAACGTTACTTATGTTTCTTCCACCAGTTTTCATCATATACTCCAGCTTTCCTTGTATGTTTTTCATAAAAATTGAATAGAAAAGAGAGATGAAATACAGTCTTTAATTTCTCCTCAATCTGAATCTAATTTGACTTTTTCCACAGTATGTTCAGCATACACATGTAACAGATAGGGAGATAAATTACACCAAGATAATGAGGAGAAATACATGTTTGCTAATTGGAAACTATTCTGTTCTTCAATATTTTGTCCCAACAGTCACCTCTTACTCAGACTTTAAGACAATCATCTGTTGTGGCACGCACTTTTATTTTGGAAGGATCCATAACATTTAATGATCTTCACAGTCAAAGGCTTTATTGTAATCTATACAGCATGGATGGATTTCACCCCCACAAATAATTTCATACACTACTGTACTTACTATATGATCTCCACTGCCTCTTTCTTTTCCAAATCTGGCTTGAACATCAAGCACCATACATCTATCTCTCCATATATGGCAAGAAAGAATATAAAGAAACGAGATGATTTTCCATAGTTCCATGGTTCTTGTACTAGACGAGGGTACAGTTCATCTTTCTGTTCAGTCTCTAGGCAAATATATAATACAGGACGCTGACACCCATTTCTAGGGTGCAGTTACAATTTTGATTGATGAAAAATGGATTCAGATTTTAAAAAACTGATTAATTTGAAAAGTATGACTGGAGAGAATCTTTATGAATAGCATGGAGTACCAGAAAGACAAATAAGTGGATGCTAGATATCAAGCCTGAACTCTCCCTAGAATCAAAATGGTTTAATTGAGACTGTAGTGGTTTGGACACATAATGAGAAGACAAAATTCACAGGAAAAAAAGCAAGATGAGATGCAGCCTTTAATTTGCAAAAGCTGAGTCAGGCTGTTAATGATAGGACTTTTTGGAGGTGGCTAATGCACCTTTTACGTCTCATCTTCTGTTAACTATTTTTAGTTTCAAAGCTTTTCTTTGATTTTGGTTATGGGAACACTTTGTTTGCATTATTTCCTGACAATAGTTCTAGTTTCAATCCACAGTTCTTCTGTTTCGTGTTCAGTTGAGCTTAATAATGCAAACCTGCTCTTTACAGTGTTTAAATACTTTGGGAATATTACTTATATTACATTTTGGTATTGTGTTTTTAGTGTTCATCTTCAGCTTTGCTTTAGTTGTTGATATTAACATTTAATGGTATGTACCCATATTCTGCTGTTGGTTCTTCAGAAAGAATAGAGCTTCTCCATCTTTTGCCTCCAATTTTATAATTTATGTGATTTTCATATTAGCTGTCTGGTGATATATCACCCTCCCTCCTGAACATCATCGTAGGAAGGCAGAAATGCAGGCTGTGATCCATCTGAAATAAAGATCAGCTGACTCTTCTTTTGTCTATCCTGCCTTTCCGTTCAGTTCAGTGTGGTGTACATGGCTCTTGTTTTCCACCAGTTTCTCACTCAGCAGGCCTGTGACATAGGTCAGACTGAGAGTGGCTGAACCAAGTCACCCAGTGAATTTTCATTGTTGATTCAGGACCTGAACCTTCTGTTTCTTGAGACCCAGCCAAACACTGTAATTAGTACACACGTCTGTCTTGTTAAAGCTAGATTCTGTTTCTACTGTTTAATCTGTTGCATGGCGATTCTCAGTGAGCACAATGTGCCCTTGGATGTGCATGTGCAGTGTATCAGGATTCCAGGGGAAGTGTGCGTGTTGCTTGATAATGCATTCAGTAATATAATGCTTTATTTGGAAAATGGGGAAAAACAATTGCACTTTTTTTTTTGGATCATCCCATGATGCAGTGAAGCACCTATTATCTTCCTTTCATCTTTATTTTGGAAATGCACTGTGATTCTTTTTTTAAGAGAGAAAAAAATCAAAGTACTGTAAGTGCTCCACTCCAACTTACACTTTAATTTGTGGTCACAGTGTTTTCTAATTTCAAATATAATTACTGGAGGAGGCAGATGTGGGGGCAGGAAATTTGACTGCTGTCACTGGAGGCTGACTCTGCCTGCTCATTTGATGATAAACACTGGATGCGATTAGGTTACAACTGCATTGATGCATATCTGGAAATCGAATATAAAGAGAGGACTAATTTAATGCAGTGTAAATTTTCAAACGTATCAGGCACGTTAGAAATGTATTAAAGGTCTGGAACCTGAATTTATTCTAATTTCAGGTCCTCTCATTCATCCAGACATATATACCACATGAAAGGATGGAGATAACTTGACTTTCCCAGAACTCTTGTAATTGTTTTCTCTTAGCCATGCTGTGGTTGGGGCTTCAGGGAACTGAAGTCCAAAATTTTCAGAGGGCTGAGAGTTCATCCAAACCTAAGGGGTAAACACATTATATGTTGAAATATGTCCTTATTCCTGTAGAATCTTCTCAATACTTACCGTTAATAATTCAGAGATGTAAGCAGCAAAAGTAAAAAGTGCATGAGGGCATAACAGCAAATAAAAGGGAGAAACAGGTATAACACTCTGCTTAAAAGATGTTGTGATGTCAGCTGTTTTTGAAGAAAGCTGAAGAAAGAGGATATGATAGGGTCAAATACAGTGATATTCCTCTGATGCCTCCTCTCCTCCAAGGCACAAAGGGCTTTTTTTGGGTGTGTGTGAAAATACTTTAGGGGCTGCCTGCCTATATGTCGTGCACTGCATTTTGCTCACCCCTCTCATAAATCAAGAGTCGAGGGGCTATTTTATATAGTCCTCATATAGTCCCAATGTCAAGTTCACGTTTTACAGTCGCATGATGGTCAGAATTAGTCTAATGAATTAAAGATTAGGTATTGCTAGCTGGATGGCTCAGTGAGTTGGAGGGCCTGGTTGCAAAGGCTGAGAGCCTGATTCTGTACAGTGCCTGCCTGAAGAAGGCCCAGGCCGTTTCACCTACATGGTTCCAGAGCGCGCCTCGGAAGAAATGGGTAAAACACTTCTGAGTGCTTTACACCTAGGAATCAACTTGGCAGCACACAATTATTATTATTATTATCATTCATCACAGGATTTGATAGCAGACAAAACATGTTAACATCATGCAGTTTACTAGAGAAGGCTCCACAGTTCCACCAGGAAGCCTCATCCTGCACTGATCTCAGGACAAAAAGTGGCTAAGAGGCAACCAAGGGAGGGCAATTGCCTCAGGTTAAATTAAAAACAACAACAGCACAGTCCATCATATGTACACTGAATAGTGGCAGTTGTCTAGAGTTTAAGATATGCATATTTCCAAGCCCTTCTTAGAGACAATGGGATTTCAACTCTCGACCTTCTACATGTAGAACATGTGTTACACTGTTATACTATTACCCTCCTTTAGAGTCAGTCAAATGTCAAGACAACAATCCTTCCTTTCCTAGGTGGTAAAGAGAGATCTTTACTTCCCTGCTTAAAATGCAAGTGTCAATCTTGAGAAAGTAACTTTTTCTGGACTACAGTTTCCCAAGCCGTTTCTTCCACCAAAGACTCTTCTGGAATTTATACATAGGAACATTCCCCACCACCACCACCACCATAAGATATGGTGGAGTTCCTTCCATTTCTATGAGGCCTGCCCAACTTGTTACCCACCAAGCGAAGGAAAGGTCTCCTCAGGCGTGGTGAACCTTTTCTTTGTGCTCTCTGCCCCAAAATCTAAAAGGGGATCAGGCAGTGTAAAGCACACCACAAAGGCAGTAGAAGGCCTACATTGGGTTGGTCGCTTCCCACATTGGGCAGCCCTTATGTATGAACTGTTCCTTCTAGTCTGGGTTAAAAACCATTGACGGTGTTGCCTGCAAGTAGCTACACCCCTCTTCAAATTTGGTCATGATGGAACATTGCAGACGAGGGGCTGCTAGTTTACAATTGCAACAGTTAGTAGGTTACTTGAAGTTAATAAAGATTAACTGTGAAAGAAATAAACTTAAACACAATTTGAAATTTGGCCATTACAGGCCCACAATATGAAGGAAACTCAAACCTGGCGATGCTGCAGAATGGTAGCGTATAACGAACTGCACCACTTTATCGTAGGGGTTAAAGTGCCACCCTACCTTGTAGGCAGAGAACTAGATAGAATATTTCCAGCCAATGTATTGGCGTTCCATTTGAAGGGCGTTTTATGTTTTATGTGGAAGAATATTAAAATATCTTGAAATCTGAAGTGAAACAGCTTAACGAACCTTTCTCTTTCTCCTGCACGCATAGATCAGATCCAAAGCCTGGAAATTATCTCTTTTCAGACTACAACTGCCAGAACCACTAGTCATGCTGGAGTTGTAGTCCAAAAACAAACCAACCAACCACCACAACAACCCACATTTCAAAAATACTGATCAGGCCTTACAGTACATTTAAGATCATGATGGAGACAAATTGCCTTTCTTCACAAAATAGCAGCACAGAGGCTGTGCAAGTCAGTTCTGCAACTGATATTTTACCACGAAGTTCCTTCAACAGCTGGCACAAGATTGCATAAGGAGGGGGCGCACATAACTCTGGAACCAGTTTGGGGTTTTTGTGTGCATGTCTGTTTGTAGGCTGCTGGGTCTTTTTTTTTTTACAGGTTTTGACTCAGCCACTTGATATAGCTGTCCCTCGTGCGATGGCCTGCAGAGAAATCGGTCGGCCACGTGGTGAAGATCATGCACCCATGAAAGCAGTCTTCAAAGTGGTCGACAGTCACCTCCACCCCAGCTTTCTCTAACCGCTTGGCATACATCAGCCCATCATCTCTCAGGATATCAATCTCGCATGTCAGGATGTAAGTCTTTGGCTGAAGGCGGAGAACTTCTCTCTCGGCCAGCAACGGAGCCACGCGGACGTCTAGCAGCGCCGGTAAGGCTTGGATGATTTCTGCCTCCCCTGCTGAAGGTGTTACGGGCTGGTAGTTTTTTCGGAACCTTGAAGGCAAGAGGAAAGTCCAGTCAAGGTGTTCTCTGAAAGGCCCAACCTGGCTCACGTCAAGGGCAGTGTGGTTGTTGGCCACCATGGAATGGGCAAAGTCGTAGCTTCCATTCAAATAGTAAATCCAGAACTTCACCATGATAAAGCGGGGGAGGATGGCGGTGACTTCATTCTGCTGATACGAGGGGGTATTAAAATCAAATGACTGAAGGACTGGATAGATGAGAGCCTGCAGCTTAAACCGGTTGGTGATATTCTCCTCTTGACTCATCTGTAGAAGGAAGGGAGGGAACAGCTCATAGTTCAGGGTCTTATACAGTTCTAAATAATTCAAAGGAATCTTGGAAAGTTTGCTTTTTCCTTCCTAGGCTGCCTTCCAAAAGGCTTCTCAAAAGGCTTAGCCTCCCTACAGTAAATTCTGCTCTCATAGAAGAGTAGTTCCTATAGACCACAAATAAACTTAATCTCTTCTGGTAAATTCTTCAGAAGGCCCCTTGCATTTCACAGTTACCCGAGTCAGTCTGATACCTTCTCACTGTACTGAAGGATTGTAGCTAAAACGATCTTATTCTTACCTCCACTATTCTTGAAAGAGATCTGGGGATGAGCTTACCTGCACCTAATCAACACCTGGAAAGCCTTCCTAATGTGTGTCATTCCTGGCAGTAATGGATTTGTTGTTGTTGTTGTTTAGTCGTTAAGTCATGTCCAACTGTTTGTGACCCCATGGACCAGAGTACGATAGGACCTCCTGTCTTCCACTGCCTCCCGGATTTGGGTCAAATTCATGCTGGTCGCTTCGGTGACAGCAGTAATGGATAAGCATCAATAAATGCAAGAGTCAGATGGAGTCTCATGTGTGGGAATGAACCTAGTATTCATGCCTAAAGGCAGAGAGAATAAAATGTGGGACTCCTGCTAATGGACATGGGGGGGGGGGAGGACTTCAGTCAGTGGTTGAGGAAGTGGAATTGGAGGGACATCAGTTTCGACTGTTCATGTCAAACAAAAGCACTGCAGAAGTTATGCAGTTTCTTTGCAAAAGGAAATGGGAGAGGGCAGCTAGAAGCATGGGGGAAAGTAATAGGAAAATTGTGCAGCTACTGCTGCCTCTACATATTATGAACTGTAGAAGCAGGGGGAGAGCTAGTCTCTGCATGACAGGTTCCTCCTTCCCCTCGGATTCCTGCTTCTCCTCCCTTCCCACACACCCCAACTGCAGCTAAGTCATAATCTAAGTGTGTGAATGTTGATTCGTGCCTGATCAGGAAGGAAAGAGCATGTGTGTGTGTGTAAGTCTCATAAAGAGAATCTGCACTTCTGAATTCACAACTACATTACTGGTGGCTCATGGTGGAGCCGTGGCTCTCCTAAACAGGCCAGTGGGAGTCTGAAACGCTTACCTCTTGGCACACAGCAGCTGCCAGGTTTCCTCCTGCACTATCGCCAGAAATTGCAACTCGGCTGGGATCCACTGAATATTGAGCTAGGACTTCAGGGCGCATGAAGTGCTTTGTGGCATGCAGGACATCCTCAAACTGCACAGGGAAATGGACGTTGGGCATCAGCCTGTACCTGCAAAAAGAAGACATGTTTAAAGAAGGGAAGCTGTTGTACTTTTAGAGCATTGTCTCTGGTTTCCAGGATGCCCCTTCCCCAGTGTTGGAGCAGAAAGATGCTCTATGGCTGGCCAGCTCTTCCAGGTTTAGTGCTACAGCAACAGCCTCCCTATCCAGCACAAGGATTATATGTTACTTTTTTACTACACCGTCCAGAATCACCATGGGGAGTGTGAGAGGAATGGTCCAGACAAGTTAATTTCCCAATAAACTGGCCACAAATCTGCTCTTTCTGATGGTACCATGCGATTTTACAAAAGCCTTAGAAAGGATTCTGGGCATCATGCCCAGAATCCTGTACAGAATGCATGCATGGAAAGGCTTCTCTTTTGTAGGCAGAAGGATGCAGAATGGGGGGAGGTAAACCAAGCCCACCTCCTCCAACCTCTCTGGATGGTCATGGAAGCTAGTTCCTGAAATGAATAGCAAGTGGGGGTGGAAGCCATAAAAATGAAAACCACCCAATTGCAAGAAGAAAACCACCAAGGGGAAGGAGCAGGGGGGTTCATAGGAAAAGGGCTCACCCTACTGCAGCCTTCTCACCAAGTTCAAATTTAAGATGTAGGGCAATGGCATCTAGGGATTATCTATTACAGTGGTGCCTTGCTTAATGATTGTCCTGCTCTACGACGAAATTGCTGCACGATTAGGTTTTTGTGATCGCAAAACAATGTTTTAAATGGGTATTTTTTTCGTTTAACGATGATCAGTTCCCTGCTTCGGGAACTGATTTTTGCTTTACGACAATCAGCAAACACCTGATCACTGAGTTTCAAAAATGGCCACCGGCTGTTTAAAATGGCTCCCTGGTGTTTTTGGACGGATTCCTCGCTTTACAGGCAGTGAAAATGGCCACACCTATGGAGGATCTTCGCTGGAGGGTGAGTTTTCAGTTTTCAATGCGTGAGTTTTCAGGGTTTTCAATGTGTTTCAATGGGCTTTTTTATTTGGCCTTATGACGTTTTCGCTCTACAGCGATTTCTCTGGAACGAATTAATGTCGTTAAGCGAGGCACCACTGTATCTGGATCAACCTCTACTTCCTAGCTTTTATCAAGCAGATCAGCCATCACTAGCCTTTTAACTATTTGGGAGCATAGCTCCCATATCCCAGGGCCATGGTTAGTTTAGGGATAATTAGGAGTTGTAGTTCAAAAGTCTGAGGGCATGGAAAGTGGAAGGTTAAACAGACAGGGGCAGGGTCAATCTTGAGTCCTGAGATGCTTGTGGAATAAATTTCCATACCCTTGATGGAGAGGGAGAGGGAAACTTTAAGGGATCCTAAGTTGGAGATGAGATGGTGTCTTTTGTTGTTTAGTCGTTAAGTCGTGTCCGACTCTTTGTGACCCCCATGGACCAGAGCACGCCGGACTCTCCTGTCTTTCACTGCCTCCTGGAGGGTGCATTACATCTAGTCTAATTTTCACTTAAAATCATAATCTGTTGATAATAGCAAGAACACTGGACAGTTGAAACACAAACTGCCGCTAGATGGCGGTGGATGCAAGAGGCCACTTCAAGCTGAAGTCAGTTGTGATGCGGAGGAGAAACAAAATCAGGTTCCCCACACACTATTTTAAAGGCCTTCTTTTAATGACCTTGTTTTTTTAGTTCCTTCCTCTCCCAAGGGAGAGGGAAAAACTTGATATAGGTTTCCTCTAGAATCTGCTGTGTCAGAAACGGATGCTGTCCTTAGTCAGCTTTTGTGCCATTCCACTGCAGATATTAGGTTCCTATTTTAACATAGTTATAGGATCCACAGTTTAGGCAGATGCTTTATAACAGGAGAAGAAAGGAAAGTAGCCAGGTTCTCATACTCAAGTTCAGCCTCCCTTGTCAAGGGATGGCTTAAGGCAGTTCCCATCAGCCCTAGCCTGAATAATCAATGATGAGGATGATGAAATTTGCGGTCAAATAACATTTCAAGAGCCAAAAGTTGCTCATCCTTGACTGAATAGTACCAGTGTTCCTTCCACACCCCACGTCTCCCAGAACATGGAACATTAAAAAAAAAACACCCCACACCAAACGATTGCATTACTTAAGTAATGACTGCAACAATCACATACTATATATTACTTTTTAGTTCCTTTCCATTTGAAAAAAGAGCTGTAAAAGACAAAAATGGCCAACTTTTTGTACTTCGCTTGTGTTATCTTTTTTTAATGTTATTGTCATTGCTATGCACCATCCAGACTGACCATCGGTCAGATGGGAAGCATAAAAATTTAATAAATACATAAATAAATTCCCCCAATATTCTATCAAGACAACATTTTAGAATTAATAAGTAAACATTATATATTACAGTACATAACAATGTTGCCAGTCCTTGTCACTTTCGAAAAAAGAATTACACCCTTATTGTAAAAAAGAAGAGCATGGTGTTATAGGCAATATTATTACTTGCAACACATTCATAATAATCTTAGAACTACGGAGCTGGAAGGAACCCTATGGATCGAGTCTAGCCCATCAAGAGGGCCCAGTGGGGAATTGAACTCCCAACCTTTGGCTCTGCAGCCAGAAACTGAGACCACTGAATTATCTAGCATTATTTCCAAGCTGTGATGTTTTCTAAAAAAAACGACTGGTTGACTGGTTAAGAGAAGAACCTCTTAAACATTTATCAATTGACATTTCCATCCTTCCACTACAACAGAGATCCCCAACCCCAGGTCCATGGGCCGGTGCTGGTCCATGGCCTGAGCTGGACCAGGCCGTGGAGACATACCTCTCTCCCCCCGTGCAAGCACTCCCCCCATAGCTCCTTTGCGCATGTGCATGCACATGCGCCCATGTGAGCACTCCCCACCCCTCACACATGCACACAGTGCTCCCTGAGTGTCCTGCATGCACATGAGCACACTCGCATGAGCACCACACCGCCCTTTGCACATGCGCACAACTGCCCACATGAGTGCCCTCCTGCTCCTTCATGCATGCGCAGAAGCACGGGGGGGGTGCCCTGCCTTCCCCAATGGGTCTGTGGGGTCAAAAAGGTTGGGGACCGCTGCGCTACAAGATATATTTCTACCAAGCATTTTGATAAATAACAGAAAGCTCAGTATGTAGAGACAGAAGACAATAAGCACATTGTAAAGATAAAAGCTCAGAAGGAGGAGACACTGAGTAAACCAAAAGAGCACAAGATTTCTCTGAGGGACCAAATCTAACAAGTGGTTTTCCTCCGGAATCTCTTCAATGAGATTATGGCATATCCTCTCAGTTAATTGCTTGTACCATTGGAAGTGATATTATCAAAGAATGCAGGGAGCAGCAAAAAAGAGTGACAAAAAGAGAGAAAAGGCCCTCTTTGTTAGTGAAGGTTATTTTGTGCATAATCAACAAAGGAGCAGCAGGAAGCAGAATCAATACAACAGCATCAACCAGCAGGAGAATTAAATATAATTACGCTTATGTGCTGTCAAGTCGATTCTGATTCATAGTGACCCTTTTGAGGGTTTCCTAGGTGAAGAGTACTCAGAAGTGGTTTGCCAGTCTCTTCTTCTGGGGGCATCCTAGAACTGTGCTGATTTGCCCAAAGCTACACAGGGTGGCCCTTTTCCGGGGAAGCAAAGTAGGAAATCAAACTCCTTACCACACCTGAATTACTGAGCTATCCAGTAAGGACCATCAGATTTCACTGGACTATCACAGCTCCTTAAAACAGGCCTGTTTTTAAGTGGTGCCTACATGAATAGCTGGATAGCTCAGTAAATTATTTATTTTTTTATTTATTAGATTTATATAGCGCCCATCTAGAATGTGTATACTCTGGGCAATTTACACATAATATAAAAAAATAAACAAAGATAAAATCTAAATTAGCCCAAGATGGGAAAGAAAAAAAAGATAACAAAGGAGAAAAAAAATAAAAGAAAAGGGGAGATGGGCTAGGTAATGGCTGTAGTAGGAAGGCCTGCCTGGATAGCCATGTCTTCAGGTTAGTCTTGAAGGCCCTCAGTGACACAGCCAGGCAGCTCTCTACAGGTAAGTTGTTCCAAAGGCGAGGGGCCACTGCCGAGAAGGCCTGATTTCTAGTTTTTTTCCCACCGGGCCTCTCTTGGCGTCAGGGCCTTGTGAAGCCAAAGGTTGGGAGTTCATTTCCTCACTGTGTCTCCTGGGAGAAAAAATCAACTGGTATAATGTCAGGCAAGCTACACAGCTTCAGGGTGCTCCTAGAAGAAGAGAATAGTAAACCACGATTGAGTGCTATCTATCCTGGAAAGGGACCGTGTCTTATGCAATTTCAGTTGCACATGCATAATCCCCTGTAGGATTCTGGCCACCAGAAGCTGTGCTTAAACTGGAGAGAGAGACATCAAGCTATGAACTGGGACTGGTAGCAGAAAATCAGGGTTTCAAATGAGATTCCTGCCTCATGCCAGCACAAGATTCCTGTCAATCCAAATAATGATCATAATTTTGCTCGACTTCTAAGACGAAATCTTAGAATAATCTTAGAACCGCTGAGCTGGAAGGGACCCTATGGCTATCGCTGAGTCCAGTCCTTGTCAAGGAGGCACAGCAAGGAATCGAACTTCCAGCTTCTAGCTCCACAGCCGGACAGCTAACCCACTGGTAGGTAGGTTAGTGTATTCAGAGTAGCCTGTTGTCTTGTTCCACAAGAGAAAGCTTTAATGGTACAGGGAGGACCACCCTGTACCATGGAAGTGGGCACAGTGACAGTCTGGATGTCTCTGGAATGACCTAATGTGGAACTTCCTGCACAAGGATCATAACCACAACATCAAAATGAAATATATTGCATATTGTTTGATAGCAGGGCTATTTCCCACAAGGCTGTCTTTTCCTAATTGCCCTGTCATGCATGCAGACATCAATGAAGCACACCAGCGCCTTTGGTTCCCCCCTCAACAGCCAAACTTTTTGTTTTAAAGGAAAACTTGGTTCTGCATTTTTCCTTCTAGTGGGCATGAGAGGCCACTTTGTCATGTTGTGAAGCATCTCCAGCATATTTGAAATCTCCTTTTAGAAAGGGGCGGGGGCACTAGAGGGGACAAGAGAGCTTTTTCACTTAAACACCCCTCCCACACACAATTTTTTAAGAAAATGTTTTCGGGGTGGGCATTGCAAGAGTAGCCTTCCATCTTGTGTGGACAGAATGATGTTGTCCCCAGACTGCTGGAGCTCATTATCTCTTTCTTTAATCACTGATGATAGTGTCATGTCACAATTTCCATCCCCCCCCCTTCCTAAACACCAAGATTTTCAAAGCAATTAAAAAGCAAGATGTACCCATTTTATATTATTCTTCACAGTCTACTTACTCAATTGAGACGATCACAGCATCCAGAGATTCCGCCATAATCAAGCAGAGATTATTATAGTAACCTCCTCCTGGAATTAAAGAGGACCAGTGATGGGAAACAATGAAACATTAATGATACATACAGTCAGATTCGTTCCATCAAGCCTTCAAGACCCAAATGTGAAATTAAAGTGAAATCCCAGTCATTATATTGGATTCATTACTTCACACAAATATCTGCAGCAGACATATTACTATTTCTTTTATTTCTAACATTTGGGCAGGTGTGTCACTGCTTATGTAATCCATCATCATCATCATCATCATCATCATCATCATGGAATTGACCCTATGGATCATCAAGTCTAGCCCCTGTCAAGGAGAGACTGTGAGGAATCAACCTCCCAACCTCTGGCTCCACAGCCAGATAACTAAAACACTGAAATATCCAGCAGTTCATCTAACTATGTCAACTACTTTTATTCCTCTTTGGGGAACAGATGAGAACTTGGAGATACTTTTAAAAAGTAATTCATTCCTAATACTCATTACAATGTTTAAAAAAATAACTAATTGTCACTGCTTGTTACAATGGTGAAAAAGTAACTCATCACACTCTTCTTTATTCTGCTTATTATTTTCTATTACCTGGAAGAAAAAGAAAACTTTGAACTGATAAGAGAATAGCATAAAACATGAAAAAGATTTGTTACATAATGCTTCTAAAATGCCTTAAAATGACCTTTAAAAGGAACTTATGAAATGAAGTTGAACACATTGCTCAATACCAATGTAAAATCACTTGAATTCTACTGACTAGATTACTTTTAAAATATAGTTATGTGATATTCTCTTTACTCACGAAGTAACTATTTGCATGCAACTGTATGGCCCGTAACTTGCTACTTCCTAGCCCTGGAGGTAAGATGCCTTAGTGCAGAGGCCTATAAAACATTGTGGGCTTTTGAACCCAGTCTTTATCACAAGAACCCTAGTGAAAAACAGAGGAGATGTGGGTGTAGTCTAAGAATTAAGAAACAGGATGCTTCTGAGGAGATTATTAGTCTAGGAATTTGTAATTGATGGTTGTTGTTAGGTGCCATTCATTCAACACTGACTTATGGTGACCCTATGAATGAGGGATCTCCAAAATGTCTTGTCCTCAGCAGCTCAGCTCAGCTATTATAAACTGTGGTTTCCTTGATGGCATCAATCCATCTCACATTTGGTCTCCCTCTTTTCCTGCTGCTTTCAACTTTTCTTAGCATCATTTCCCCCCAAAGAATCTTGCCTTCTCATGATGTGTCCAAAGTACAACAGCCTCAGTTTTGTCATTTTTTGCCTCCAGACTTAGTTCAGGCTTGATCTGGTTTAGGACCTACTTGCTTGTCCTTCTAACAGTCCAGGGTATTCACAAGGTTCTTCTCCAGCATCACATTTCAAAGCAATCAGTTTTTTTCCTGTCAGCCTTCTGCACTGTCCAGCTTTAATGCCTGTACATAATGATCAGGAATACAAGAGTATGGATGATCTTGGTCTTCATTGAGACATACTGACACTTGATGGACTTTTATAATTCCTTCATTGCTGTTGTTCTGAATCTCACTCTTGGGTGGATTTATTTTTTTGACTTATAATTGAACTAAGATATCAAAACTCTTTAACGATTTTAGTTTCTTCATTTTAAATATTAAAGATGTATAGTTCTTCTTTCATCATGATTTTTGTTCTGTTCCAGCAAAACCAGGGAGCTGGACAGGGGACAGACTGTATTTGTCTTCAGTGTGGAAGGGATTGTCACTCTCGAATAGGCCTTCTCAGCCACACTAGACGCTGTTCCAAGACCTCTGTTCAGAGCATGTTACCATAGTCTCTCGAGACTGAAGGATACCTAATCTAATCTGTTCTGTTCATATTCAGCTGCAGTTCTGCTTTGCCAATTTCTTTGCTCATTTTCATCAAAAGTAATTTCAAATCATTGCTGCTTTCTGCCAGTAAGAAAGTATCATCTGCATATTTTAAATCGATGTTCTTTCCACCAATGTTCACTCTTCCGTCATTTGAATCTAGTCCAGTTTCCTGTCTATGCTCTGATTACAGACTGGAAAATAAGGAAATTAAATACACCCTTGTCTTAATTACAGGGCACCATTCTGTGTCTCCATATTCTGTCCTAACTGCAACTTGTTGTCCACAGTACAAGTTACGTGTTGGGGCAATCAAGTGCTAAGGAACACCCAGTTCTTTCAGAATTATCCATAACTTCTTGGTTCATCGCCAAAAGCCCTGCTATAGTCTATAAAACACAGACTGATCTTTTTCTGAAATTCCTTAGTGCCCTCTGGGAGCTAGCAGATATTTGCAATATATTTTTCTTTTCAAAATCCAGCTTGAACATCAGGCATTTCTCACTCCATATAAGGTAAAAACTTTTGTTGTAACATTGGGAGCATCACTTTGCTTGCAGAGGAAATGAATGAAATGGTTTTGTAGTTACTGCATTCCTTGGCATATCTTTTTTTTTGGGGGGGGGACTGGAATTGAACATTTTCGGTGGGTTGTTGACTAGAGAGACGATGGCGGAAAATTTGGAGGGAATCCAACCAAACACAGGCTAGGGGCCATTGGAAAGCCTACTCTATGGCAGCGGCAGGAGCAGCTGCAAAGTTGTCATTGTTCTCTGCCACCACTGTATTTGCACAGTCTGGAGGAGCTCTTTTGAGTGGTGAATAGCCTATTGCATCATGGCCTGCAGGAAGAGAATGCAGACCATACTGTAGCTCGCTATGAAGAATCTGTATTTTGCAGGCAAAATTGCTTGGATCTGCTCTGACTTGGATGCTGTAGATGATACAAGTCCTGTGGATGTAAATATGGCCTCTTCTTGTCCTGTGTTAATGCATAAGTTTCAGTTTTGGCAGCCTGACGATGTGGGCAGGACCCTTGGAGAGATGAAGGCTACCACTTGTCTGCTGGACATGGCTTATAAAACCCTTCCCGGCTTATAAAAGTTATCAGAGAGGAACTGGTCAAGTGGGTACAAGGAGTGATGAATACCACCTTGCAGCTGGGCTGGATCCAAGCACGCCTAAAGGAGGCAGTGATGAAGACAATTGTTGAAAAAAGCTTCCCTTGAATCTTACAGTAATGAATAACTCAGTTCAGTCTTTTCCCATGAGACAGACCATGAACTTCCAAACAAATTGGAAGTGCAAGTGGCGGGGGGGGGGGGGGAACAGGATTGCAGCTAGGGATAGATAAACAAATACTGTAGTCAAGGAATACTTTACCACCTTGAACCAGTTCAAATCTCCATGGCCAGATGAACTGCATCCAAGAGTACTGAAGGAACTGTCTGAAGAATTCTCTGAACCACCATCCATTATTTTTTTGAAATCATGGGAAACAGGTGAGGTGCCAGAGGTTTGGAGGAGGACCAATGTTGTCCCTATCTTCAAAAAGGACAAAAAAGAGTAACCTGGGAACTACAGGCCAGTCAGCCTGACATCAATCCCAGGCAAAATTCTGGAACAGATCATAAAGCAGTCATTGTGCAAGCATCTAGAAAATAATGCAGTAATAACTAGAAGGCAACATAGATTTGTCAAGAACAAATCCTGCCAAACTAATTTGATCTTTTTTTTTTATCAGATTACCTCCCCGATAGACAGAGGGAACGCTGTAGACATAGTAGATCTTGACTTCAGCAAAGCTTTTAACAAAGTGCCCCATGATCTCCTGATTAGCAAGTTAACTAGGTGTGGGCTGGATAGATCAAGTGTCAGGTGGATACACTATTGGCTACAGAATCATAAGAGGGTGATGATTAATGGGTCCTTCTCTAACTGGGAGGAGGTAACAAGTGGGGAACCCCAAAGCGCAGTCCTGGGCCTGGTGCTCTTCAATATTTTTATTAATGACCTGGATAAGGGAGTTCAGGGTATGCTTGTCAAATATGCACACGATACCAAATTGGACAGAATAGCGAATACCCTAGAAGACATACACAAAATTAAAAATGGCCTTGATAGGATGGAGCACTGGGCCGAAAGCAACAAAATGAAATTCAACAGGGATAAGTGCAAAGTACTGCACCTCGGAAAAATAAACCAAAAAGAAACCAGTTACAAGATGGGGGATATCTGGCTCAGCAAAAGAACGAGCGTGAAGGGTCTTGGAATTGTCGTAGATCACAAGCTGAATATGAGCAAACAGTGTGATGTGGCTATTAAAAAGGCAAATGCTATTTTAGGCTGCATTAATAGAAGTATAGTTTTAAAATCCTGCGAGGTGCTAGTCCCCCTCTATTCAGCACTGGTTAGGCCTTACCTTGAGTATTGTATCCAGTTCTGGACACCACACTTTAAGAAGGATGCTAACAAATTGGAACAAGTTCAGAGGATGGCAATAAGGATGATCTGGGAGCTGGAAACCAAGCCCTATGAGGAAAGGCTGAAAGAACTGGGCATGTTTAGCCTTGAGAAAAGGAGACTGAGGGGTGATATGATAGCACTTTTCAAATACTTGAAAGGCTGTCATACAGAGGAGGGGCAAGATCTGTTCTCGAGAGGGCAGGACACACAACAATGGGCTCAACTTAAAGAAAGCTCAATTTTGGTTAAATATCAGGAAAAGCATCCTAACTGTTAGAGCAGGACGACAGTGGAACCAGTTACCTCGGGAGTTGGTGAGTGCTTCAACACTGGAGGCATTTTTAAAAAAAACCTTAGATAATAACTTGGCAGATATGCTTTGATTGTATTCCTGCATTGAGCAGAGGGTTGGACTTGATGGCCTTGTAGGCCCCTTACAACTTCACTTTTCTACGATTTCCATGAATTGCAATGGGGCCTCGATTTATGAATGTCCTGACTTACGACCATTTCGAGTTACGACCAGCTCTGGCCACAAAATTTTGCTTCTACTTACAACCGGAGGTTCGAGTTACGACTGGAAAAAAGGTTGGGAAAAAGGTGGGGAATTTAGATTACTAACCATTGGTTGGTGAAGAGGCTGCTTCTTTTTAGCTCTTTCACCCTAACAGTTAGAGTGTGTGTCAGAGGAGGCTTCGGATTGCCTGGTGCTGCTTTCTGCTTCTGAGTGAGTACATACAGGATTTTGCAGGGTGGGTTTGGGCTGGGGGGGGGTTATGTTTCTGTGTTGTGATTTTTGTGTGTGTGTTTTGGTGCGTATGTTTTTTTCCAGCCCCAGTGCATTCCAATGGGGCTTACTGTTTTGTGTGTGGTTTTTTTTGGTGATTTTTTTCAGCCCCAGCGCGGTCCGATGGGGCTTGTTGAGTTCTTTTTCTAAAAAAATTTTTTCAGCCCCAGCACGTCCCGATGGGGCTTGCATGGCTTTTGGGGGGGGGGTTGGTGATTTTTTTCCTGCCCCGATGCGTTCCGATGGGGCTTGCAGTGTTTTTTGGTGATTTTTTTTTGGTCTGGAATGGATTAATTGTGTCCCAATGCATTTCTATGGGAAATGGTGCTTCGACTTACGACCATTTTGAGTTACGTCCATCCTCTGGAATGGATTAAGTTCGTAAGTCGAGGCACCACTGTACCTGAAATGGAAGTATTTGTATGATGTTTAATGGAGGTACAGTATAAGCAAATACAAATATTCCCATCCCAGCTGCACCTAAGGTGGGGCTGCCCACCCCGAACCAGCCCATCCACTCACATGTCCTGGCACTGCTAGCATTACATTCATCCTGTCAATTGGAGAAGTAGTTCCTCTGTCTCCCTGCTCAGCTGGCCATTCAGCAGCCACGTGGGGAGACTCATCCTCCCTGCCTGAACTGGCCAGCCGAGCATGGAGACGGAGGAGCTACTTCCGCAACTGGCAGGAAGAATGAGATACTGGTGGTGCCAGGGCACAAGAGTAGATGGGCTGGTTGGGAGTGGGTGGGGCAGATCATCATTAGGTGCTGCTGGGACAGGAATATTCATATTCATTTACGAATATCCCCCTCTCTAACCAGTCAGTCTCTATTGTTCCATTCTTGAGCAAGGTGCTAGAACAGGTAGTGGCTCCTCAGCTCCAGGGGTTCCTGGATGAGATAGGCTGTCTAGACCCATTTCAATCTGGCTTCAGGCCTAGTTATGGGACAGACTGCTTTGGTCGCCTTGGTGGATGACCCATGCCAGGAACTGAATGGGGGAACTGTATCCCTGTTGGTTCTGCTAGACCTCTCAGGAGGTTTTAATACCATCAACCATGGTATCCTTTAGGGCCACCTCTCTGGGATGGGACTTGGAAGCACTGTTTTACAGTGGCTTCAGTTTTTCCTGGAAGGGAGGACTCAAGGTGGAACTGGGAGATTCCTGTTCAACACCCTGGCCGTTGGGTTCTGTTTTGTCCCCTCTGCTCTTTAACACCTCCATGGAATTGCTAGGAGAAGCTGTCTGGATGTCTGGGGTTTGGTATCTCCAGCTCTATCTCTGTGCTTTTCATCCAAATCCAAGGAGGCTGTTTGAGTTTTAGATCAGTGGCAGATGTCAAAAATGGACTGGATGAAAATGGAAATTTTATCCAGACAAGACAGAGGTGCTCCTGGTCAGCTGAAAGGCATGGGATTGTGTCTAAATATACCAGTCATAAATTTTCACTCCAACATTTGAAGAAGTGGACATAATCCATGAAGGCCCACATTTAGTCATCATTGTATCTGTTTTTTTTAAATAAAGTTCTATTATTTATCCTTTACAGTTTTTATCTGGACATCCCTTCATATAAAAACATACTCTTGGGCTCCTACACTCTTTTAGTGTTCCTTTTTGCATAGTCTTCTTTAGAAGGAAAAATAACTCATATTTACGTATTGTAATTGTTAGGCAGCTGGTAGTCAGAAACCTTGTCTGATCCACTGCCGATCAAGTAGAGGCCTATCAGTAGGCAGATCCTGACCTCACGCCTTCTTTCATTAAATTTATATACTGTATCTCATCCCACCACAGAATAGGAACAGGGGAAAAATACAATCATGGTGCCTTTTAGACCACATACTTGCACTTGCTAATGCCCATCCTCCTCCATGAACATAGACCACACCGCGTCTCAGTGTCTTCTCTCTTCCTCCTGTGGAAGGCTCATATACTCTGACTTCTACGCCATCAAACTGAGTATCTGTTATCTTCACTTTTTCCGAGGACTGGGTGTTTAGCTTGTCGAAGGAACAAATCACAAAATTCAAAAGTCTCAGATGATGTCCGAGTCCCAGGGAATGAGCCAGGTTGCACTAGGAGGGGGAAAAGATAATATGTGAATGAGGAAAGGTTTGAAAGAAGGAAGAAGAATATAAACACCCATATAAACATTTAACATTGTTTGCTGATTAGTATGGCCATTTATTTTTGTGCTTTCTTCTTGCTTCTAAATTTTAAAAAAAAGACTACAAAAGGTAGAAAGTCAAGCTGAAAATTACTGCCACGTGGATAAGCGTATTTTATGTCCTTGATCATTCTTTGTTTTATAGTCCCTGAACATAAATTTGGTTACAATATAAATACTCTAAAACCACCTGGCTGATAAAGATTTACAGAAATTGAGAGAGATTTAGAATGCATAAAATGTAATTATACTCTCCTGGAAAGGACATATTTCTGATCTCTGGAATGAACATATAGCACCTCCAGAATGCTGTCTTGATTGCAAAGAGCTTAACTGGGTGATTTTTGCAGCTTAAGACACCATTAAGGCATACATTATGGATGCCCAGCTGAATGGTTGGTTGCTCTCTCAGGATTCAAAGCTCAGATGCTAGAAGAAGCTGGCATGCCATACTGAACATGTCCAGGATTTGAGATTTTGAACATGTAAGAGGGTCTGAAAAGTTGGAAAACAAAAATAAAGCACATAAAGGGGAAGTAGTGAAAAATAAAGAGGAAGTTAGAAACTTTAGCAGAGATTCTGTAATGCAAGGAGCATTGACTGACTAACCACTTTCAAAACAGATATTAAAGAGCACTCCTTCCACCAAGCTCATGGTCATGAGATCTACAAGTTGCATTAAAGTCACAAACCTGCCAAGCTGTGTTACACATTGGCCCAGACCCTCTTGCTTAGAATAGTAAATCACACTAGCGTAGGCCCAGGGAGTTGGTGAGTCCCTAAGTTCCACTGATTCAAATGGTCCTGCTCTAACTCTGACTTAACTTTAACACAGTAAGTCACAACTGGAGTTGGCTCAAAATTATCTGCTATATTTATTAATTGTACTGTGGTGCTCTTGACATGAACAAAGAAAGCAGGATGAAGAAAATCATTCTAGCAAAATGTAACAATGGCCGATAAGGCACAAGCTTTCTCTTCCTTCCAAAGAAACAGAACAATGACTTTTATAATGCCTTTCAATATGTGTGGTTGTGGCATGGAAGCCAATAAGCCCTTTCGCCACCATGGAAGTGTGGGCACATGCTAGATGGCGGTGCACTAGATCCAGGGCTTATGGGAGCCAGAGTGCTAGTTTTTTTAAAAAGCAAAGCACATTATCAAAAGCCAGGTCTCTCAGGTGTACCTGTTGTTTTTTAAACATACAGTGGTGCCTCGCACAGCGAGGTTAATCCGTTCCGGATTAACCCTCGCTGTGTGAAACATCGCTCAACGGAAAGTAAAAAGCCATTGGAACGCATTAAACATGGTTTAATGCGTTCCAATTTGGCCAAATACTCACCGTTGTGCGATGTTCCGGTATAGCCGGCAGCCATTTTTGCACCCTCCCCTCGCTGAACGAGGGCGCAAAAACGCTGCGATCAGCTGTCCGGCGGGTCCAAAATGGCCGCCGGAACAGCCGAAATGGCGGGGCGCAGCGTTTTCGCGCCCTTGGTAAGCAAGGGGAGCGTGCAAAAACGCTGCCGGAAGCCCCCAAATGGTTGCACGCAGCCATTTCGGGGCTTCCGCAACGTTTTTGCACGCTCCCCTTGCTTACCAAGGGTGCGAAAACGCTGCGCCCCGGCCCCTTTCGGCTGTTCCGGCGGCCATTTTGAAGCCGCGGAACAGCTGATCGGCGGGTCGCAAAGCGAAGGTCGGTAAGCGAACCGCTTACCGACCTTCGCTCTGTGAATTTTCCCCTATGTAGGTGCCGTTTTGCGATCGCATTTGCGATCGCAAAAACGGCATCGTTGCGCAGATTCGTCGCTCTATGGAGCGACCGTTGTGCGAGGCACCACTGTAATTACAGTCTATTCGTGAAGGCTTTCACAGCCGGGATCTAATGGTTGTTGTGGGTTTTTCGGGCTCTTTGGCCGTGTTCTGAAGGTTGTTCTTCCTAACGTTTCACCATTCTCTGTGGCCGGCATCTTCAGAGGACAGCACTCTGTGCTCTCATAACTACAATCCTCACGGAAACATGGTAGAGATGGGGGAGGGAGAGATAGATTTTTTTTCCCTAGTACCAATATATTGTTGTGCATTATCCTGATTGTAATGCTAGATTTTATAGCATGGCTTGATCCTGAATGGGCAATTAAATGCCACTGCTTTTACCGTGTTTCCCCGAAAATAAGACAGGGTCTTATATTAATTTTTGCTCCCAAAAACGCAGTAGGGCTTATTTTCAGGGGATGTTTTATTTTTATTTTTCACATACAACAGGGGTGGGCAATTAATTTATATAGGGGGGGCACATGAAAAATTTGAACTGTGTTTGGGGGCCGAACCAACTTTACTTAAAAATAAAATGAAACAGTGATGTTATGATGTTATGATTGTTTTTATTTTAAGCTCGTTAATCTTCACAAATACTAAAGAGGTTTTCTGTGGTATGTTAAAGATAAGCAACTGATCAACTTTAGACAAAAAGCTATACAGTGGTGCCTCGCATAGCAATCGCTCCGTATAACAATGAAATTGCTTTGCGACACATTTTTTGCGATCTCTATGGGGTATTTTCACTTTGCGATGATCGCAGGGAAGTGATCATTGCAAAGACCCCATTTTCGCACAGCTGATCGGCGGTTTCAAAATGGCCGCTGGGTAAACAAAATGGCTGCCCCCTGTTTTCAGGCACAGATTCCTCGCTTTAGAGGCACCGAAAATGGTGGCGCTATGGAGGATCTTCGCTCAGCGGTGAGTTTTAAGCCCACAGGAATGCATTGAAGGGGTTTCAATGCGTTTCTATGGGCTTTTTAATATCGCTTAGCGATTTTTTGGCACGAATTAACATCGCTAAGCGAGGCACCACTGTAAATGGCTTTGATGTTCACAACTGTCCGCGGGCCGGACAGGAGCGGCTCACGGGCCGTATGTGGCCCTTGGGCCACACTTTGCCCAGGTCTGATTTACAACAACCTACATTGATTCAAATACATGTCATCTTCTTCTGGTTGCTGCACATGGGGCTCTGTCACAACTGGAACCAAAGGGGCGTAGAGGTGTAGGAATGTGGGTGCGTAGAGGTGTAGGAATGTTGGACCAAGGGAGGAATAGCACTGTGCGCTCATGCAGCCGCACACTTTAGAGGAAACCTTGACCAGGACTCAGGAGGCTTGGGTTCGATTTCTTAGCTCTGCCATGGAAACTAATTGGGCTGTGTGTGGAACAGGTAAAACCACTCGCTGACCTTGAAAAACCTATTAGGACCAGTATAAATAGTCCGTTCTGACTTGAGGCCACAGAACATAATTGCTTCAGGACCAGATCGAAACCTTTTTGTTTGTCAAGGCATTTTGGCAATCTAATTCCATCTATTTTATTGGCTTTTCCTGCCTTTCTCTGTTCTGGGAGTTTTTACTGTTGCCACTATTGCTCTTCCAACTACGTATATACACAACTGCCCCGGTGTCTGTAAGAATGCAGGCAGTTTCCAAACACTTCAAGAAATATATAAGTTTTGAAGAACAAAAATCTCCCACCCTCCAAGATAATTTTCAGTCATCACACAGACACAGACAAGAAAGTCTGAACCATAAATCCTAAGGGGGCAGTTTGGAAAGAGCTGTTTGGTAATATGAGGCACAATATAATTTTTTTGTTTGGAGATAATAATAATATGCTTTGCGCAACTTACACAGCTAGACGGCTTAGAAAAACCTGGGTCTTCTCTGTCCCCAGCCAAACCCTATGGGAGCAAATATTACAGCAAAGAGCAGTAGACTGAAAGTCCATGCTAGATATAGGTAAAAGTTCAATTGTCACATTACAAGAAACATGAAACCAGCTGATGTTGTCCAAAGGCGGGAGCGATGGGTGTCATGCTTCAGAGAAGTATCCGTCAGTCATGAAATGTGTGACACAAAAGGGCAATACAACAGAGCACCCGCTTGAAAGTGAACACCTATACACATTTTTCCCCAGAAGAAAATCCCTTTGAACAAAATGAGGTAAGAGAGTACAGGATGGCCACTTACATTAGCTTTGAAAAAGGCATTTTAGCTACTCAAGCACAAGACAAATGCAACTCAAGAAGAATTGCAGCTCCTGTCTAAGGAAGAAGGTCTTGAGAAATCATGTCCACAGGAAACTGAGCAGTTAGTCTCCTATTTAGTGCAAAAAAAAAATAGTGCAAATTTTCATTCCGAGGCCCCTTTCCCTTTGTCTCAGAGTCATGTCATCCTGCACAGAGCTCAGAATACCATTTCAAACACCTACGTAATGTGTTCTGTCACTCAACCAAGGTTATCAAAGGTCCTTTTGCTCCACATGCAAAAGCAGCAGGCTAACCGGTCCTTATTGCTGAAGCAGCCATTCGAAAATGCATGAAAATATTGAGTGGTTCCTCAACTGGCCAATTCTCTTTACCGCACACAAAACACGCTTCAGAAACACATCCAAAAGCAAACCTTTCCTTATCACCTTTGTCCACCCACCCACCCAAGGGGATGGGATTGGTGGTCCAACACATAAAAGTGTGACCGACACACATTCTTAGGAGCATTCATTTAGCGGAGAAATTGAACCATCACAGTCCTGTTTTAGGGGAGGGAGAATGTGGAAGGAAGGAAGGCCACTGATTGAATCCTGACGTAGCATGTGGCCCTAGCTCAGAATCACTGGGAGATCAAGACAGCAGAGACAAGGGTGGTCAGGGAGTTGCACATGTTGTTTCCATTTCATGTCTTAGCTGTCTTTTATTTCCTTCCAACTCCCAATTTTCAAAAATAATGTCTCTTTTAAACCTCCTTTCCTCCCAACTAACCTGAATCAGCTCATGCTGCCCCCTTCCTCGAGAGAGTGCTGTTTTTAATATTTGTGCTTCTTTTGCTTGCTGTTACTTTCTGTTTAATTTATTTCAGATCGGTTTTAGCAAGGGATGGAGGTTTCTAAATCTATTTGATGGTATTTATTGCTAGGTACTGTACTTGGTTTCATTTACTATAATGTGACCTTAATGTGTTTTAATGTGTTGTGAACGGCCCAGAGAGTGACTGCAGTATGAGTATCCAAGCTGAAAGAGTAAATAAATAAATAGTACTTGAAAAATGCTAATATTTCTTCCACCCAAACTGATTATTAACACTGCCTCTATACTTATGTCAGAGTATTAAAAAATTTATAGGCCTGAACAGAACAGAAGCATTAATGAGCTGCCATGATATCCAGGTGTGTAAAATGCTGAGTCACAGTGATTCTGGACAGGTGGATGATGCAACATCTGCTCTGACAGGGCAAGGGCAGGTGCTTTAGTGTTTATATATTTGAACTCTGCAGAGATGTACCCCTTCCCTCTTCTACTGATGATTCCATGCTGTTGTGCTGCTGCTCTGTATATATGTATATACGTATGCTGTAAATACACATGTCATGCTTGAAGAAGCTGTGAGTTATTTTTGCCATCAGGACCCAAAATAGCACTCTGCTAGATCCTCGTGGGTTCACGCGTTAACATTTCTGTTGCTTCTTTTGAGCATTAATATCCTGCCTTTCCTCAAAGTCACATACCCCTTCCAATTTTATCCTCATAACAACCCAGTAAGGCAGTGGCTGGTTTAAAGTACTCCAGTCACTTTCAAAATTTGAGCAAGTTTTCTTGGTTCTTAAAACACTGGATAACTAATGGCAATATTAGGGCTGTAACTACAGTACATAATTTTGTATACTAATGAGAGTGCTGGACTGGGGGGGGAGGAAAACCTGGGTTCAAGTCTCCACCCATCCATTTCTTTATTCACAGAAACACGTATATTCTTCCATTCTGGTGACCAGGGACCACTGCAGGCCTGTTACAGCAATCAAAACCATAATCAAATACAGCAAAATTCCAAAACAGGAACAACATAGCAAAAACAAACTAATGCACCGGAGGAAGCATTATATAATACTAGTGAAACCAATGAGTTGCTACTGACTTAAATGGCCAGACTGGGACTCCACGAAGGTTGGATTCAACCCCCGGGGCTTACGTTTCTCATCCATGCCTGGGTGATTAATTAGCAACACGACAGAGGCTTCCCATTTCTGAGAGAACAAACAAGGTGAAGCAATAGCTAACTGTTTGCAAGCACTTTCTCCCTGAATCCCAGGGAGATTCTTCTAACCTTTCCAAGTTAGTTAGCAACACTAACTACCAATGGGTTTCATAACCTGATCTGGAGATAGCTGAACCTTGGACCGTGTGCTCTGCCACTGTACTATGGTCAATTTCCCTAACAGAGTTGCCTCTTTCCCTCCTTCTCTGTTACAGCAACGGCATGGAACCAAAATAGCTTGTGCGCTTCTGATTCCCTGCCATGCCACCTTATCCTTGAACAAAACAGATTAAGACTTCTGCTTCATGACAAAGGCAACCCAGCTTATTGTTGTACAGCTCATCAGACGCACAGAGATGTTCTGTTCTGGGATTAGATTAGGCTGGAGGGAGAGAAGAAGAATCCAGTTTCGGATGCGTTTTCTCGTTCAGGACAAAGAAGCTGCTGGGTGTCAGGTTGGGTTATTGGATGTAACAATCTTGCAGATGGAGGTGGGGATTTCAAAAAGCATTCCCTTCCTAGTCTGTGAGAATCACGTCCTTTGGAAAAGTTATTTGCTCGTTCACTAGGGAGTTTGGGGACTTGTAGTCCCAAGCAGTGATGGTTCCAACCTCTGGCTTATCCTTGAACATCACAGCTTTGGTTTAAATGTTACGATCAATTGTTCAAGGTTCAAGAAGGCACTTGACACAGAGGTTAAGAGAGGTTAATAACTATGGCTGTTACCAGCCACCCTTGTTCCTGAGGCTCCCAGGAGCAACCCTTAGACCACGATTGCAGATGGAATGCAGAATTAATGAACTCTTCAACGAGTTGGCGAAGCAAGTTCTCTTTCCAGAGCTTACACACTGTCTGCTCAGTTCATGTCAACACCCTACTGACCCAAAAATGTGAAAACAACTAAAGTGACAGACTATCTAGGAGACAATAAACAGAATGGTTCATGTTTTATTGTTTCTAAATCTGGTTTTCACAGTGATTTTACCTTATATTTTTAACATAATGTTATTAATTCTTTATAAACATTTGAATAATCTACTATTTTTAGTTTGTAATATTGTGGTTCTAATTATGTGAGCCATGCTGGGAGAAAGGACGGGTAAAATATTTTAAACAAACAAACAAATAAAAAGTTTAACAATTATCCTAAGACAACCACGTTGCATGATTATAGTATTTTTCCAAAGTGCCTTACACACCTTAATTCTTACAAAGACTGTATGCAATGGGCCAGTATTTATAGGTCCCCAGTACAAAGAGTCAAAGCTTAGGCTTACGTTTGTTCACATACAGAGCCTAGATGTTTGCATGTTTACTCAGAGGTAAGCTCTAAGGATGTCAATGGAAATTATTCCAACAGTGAAGAACCTAAGCTCAACAGCAGGGCACATGTATGCAAAGGGCCCATGTTGAGTTAAAAAAAATCAGGATAGCAGCATGGCTAAAAAATGTTACTTTCTTGGTGATACAGCTCCCAGAATCCCACAGTCAGCATAGACAGTGGGGGATTCTAAGCAACAGTCTCTGGGGTGCAAGTGAGGGGAAAGTCTCCTGCTGAATGCTCAAAACTAATCCCAGAATTATCCAAAAATTCCCCAGGCAAAATTCTGGAAGTTTCAGTTCATAGACACACATCTACAGACATCTTCATTTCATGGTTGTTGTGGGTTTTTCGGGCTCTTTGGCCGTGTTCTGAAGGTTCTTCTTCCTAATGTTTCGCCAGTCTCTGTGGCTGACATCTTCAGAGGACAGCACTCTGTGCTCTGGTGCAGTTTGTTTGGGAGTTGAGTATTTATGGCTGTGAGATCAGCTTTTGTCCTTTTCAGATGGGTGATTATGGTGATCAGTTTGTTTTTGTTGTGGGTGTATTGTTGTGATAACAACCATTAGATTCCGGCCATGAAAGCCTTCGTGAATACATCTTCATTTCACTCATCTGGCCCAGAACCTAGTCCTCCAGGAGTCCATGGCATCATAGGCCTTCACTTCCTGTCAGAGAGCTTCCTGGGAGGGATAGTCTTGCTGCTCTTAAACACCTCTGGAAGAAATACCACTCCTAGGAACCACTGCATCACTTCCTCCCAGGAAACATTGCCTAAGGATTTCTTGGGAGAATCCTGGGAATTTATGTTTTTTAAAAACAACAATGGCACATCCCTAATCAGGAGATTTACTGCTAGTCAAAATAACCATAACTGGGCAAGGTGAATGAATGACCTGACAGTTTCATGTGTCAGCTGCAACCCATTGCATCAGTGGGTTGCAGCTGACAGCCTCTGCTAAGCTTGGGAATCTCTGTGCAGTATAGAACCCTGGGAAGATAGGTTCTAAATGTCAAAGAGCCTTTGGGGAGAGCTCTGCACTGCATATTGATACCTGTGGAAAGGAATGAGGATGCAACTGAATTTTTGGGACAGTCTACCTGCCTGTCTCTGCTCACATGCAGCCTTCCTCATATGTAGTGGTCACATGCACTAACACTATTTGCATAGGGCTAAACCAGACTTCAGAAGGGTGTCTAAAATTGCATCCCTTTCAAAAAGCTAATTCAAAGTTCATTGCTGTAATAACTACTATATGATGTATTTATATATTAGTTACATTTATGTTATGTCTTTCCTCCAGTGAGCTGACGCAGTACTCATGGCTAGATGTTTGCATGTTTACTCAGCCTTCTTACTTTATCCTCACAACAATCTTGGGATGTAGGTCAACTGGAGAAAGTGTGATCGAACCCACCGAGTTTGACATTTTTGCAATGAGCACAACTTAGATTTCCCATGTTCCAGTCCAACAATGCAACTACTGTATACCATACAGACTCTCTGTACAGCTCACATGCTTTATTAGATTGCTGTGGAGTTGGAGTTGTTGAGCAGATGGTAAATCCATGGTGGGGGAAAATAAAAGCATGCCATGTTGTTATGAAGCCTGAAATGTTTGTATCATGCTGTACATACAGTTTAAAGTGTTAACTAGCTTTATCAGTGACACTGTTTGTACTAGAGGTGTGAAGATTTATGCATTTTGACTACAACTCCCAGAATTCCCCAGAGAGCAGGGCTGTTTCAGTTATTATGTGGACAGTTTAGCTAACCCCAGCATTTTGTTGGTTGTTACTCTTAAATGTGGTCCTAATTTGGCTTAACACATTAAAAGGGGTCTTTCATTTACCCCCAAGCACCACTTGTTTCAAAACACTATCCACACAAATGCCTTAAACATCTTCTGGCTTTCAAGGAAGGCAAGACATATAACTTTCTGTTCAAAAAAATGAAAGGCTAACATAGGTGTGTACAGCTTCTATTTATAACTTGCTAAGATTATCAATTTTACAAAACTGGACTAGCAAGGTTAGCCTTCTCACTGGCAGAGAACAAAGGGAGACCAGATGTTTGCACTCGGCATGCAATCCTCTAATACATGCCTACTCAGAGGGTTAGTACAGCTGCAATTCAGGGCTGGTTAAACAACTTTTTTAAACAGCTGGCACAGGACAAGGCGAAGGTGATAAGGATCACAGCATGGGAGGTGAGAAGTTTGTGATTCGAATCAGAAGCACTCTCCATCAGAAACAGGCCAAACTACACAATAATATTGTAACTCATTTAAGGAAATTTAAATCCTGCAGCGCTTTGATCCCTGCTTTCCCCCTCCACTTGCTAGCAGGGCTTAGCAAGTGGAAGGGGAAAGCAGGGATCAAAGCAATCCTGCAGCACTTTGATCCTGCTAAGCAAAAGGGATGGGGCTTAGCAAAAGGAGGGGAAAGGGGATGAAAATGCTGCAGGATAGCTTTGATTCCTGCATTCCCCCTTCTTGCTCAAGGGGGCTTAGCAAAAGGAGGGGAAAAGGGATCAAAGCAATCCCACAGCCTAATTGCTTTGATCCATGCTTTTCCTCCTCTTGAGAGAAAGAAAAAGAAAGAAAGAAAAAAAGACCGGAGGAATGATGAATTTTTGGTTGTTGCTTGTGTCATGGGGGGGGTTGTGGTTCAATTCGCGCTTCATCCCCATCTCTATTCCTGACACTTCCAGCTGAGAGCTGTATAACTTTTATCCATATTTTTATGTCTTTTGGTGTTATGTACCACCAATAATACATTTTGTACCAATTCTCTTTTAGATTTTGATGAGCGGTGAATTTTATGTTTTTTGTCCAAAATCTTTCCCATTGTTGAAAAATTATCTCTTTTCCTAGATTTTGCATCCACTTTAACATATTGATATTGACTGGTTCCCCTTCTGTGTCAAATTGAAGTAGTAACTTATAGATATGTCCTAATAGTCACTCAGATTTTTTTGTACAATTATTCTCTCAAAATGTGTTAAATTTCTTAATCTTCACCTATTGTCTTGTGTCGCCTCTTTATATCTTGAAATTAACTGATGATAGGATAGCTTGCTTATCTTTTTTCCTTCTTTTATTACTTGACATGAATTATTTCACCCTTGTGAGTCTATCGTATCCTGAAAAGCTATAAAATTGTGGCATATTCTCTCTTGCTTGTTGTAGTATGCATCTGTGGGTGGCATTATTGGAGACATTATTGGGTTAATCCTTAATTTTTAAAAGTCTCATGCTTTCAGGAGGCTATCCCTAATTATAGGGCTTTTATAACAAGATTTAGTTCTTTTTGTATCCATAAAAGATTATGTAGGCCTTCACTTTGGTTTCATTAACCTGTCATTTGGTTTCTTTACCCAACCTATAATCCATATTAAAACTGCTGCTTGGTAGTATAATTTAATATTAAGCACTGCCAGCTCTCTCTTTTTCTTTTCATCCCGTAGTACTTAAAATCTTATCCTAGTTTTTAAACCGCTTCATAGAAGTGTATTATTTGTTTTTGCCAGTCTTTTAATATTTGATCTTCAATTGTAATTGGAATCATTTGAAACAAAAGGTTGATTTGGGTATATTCATTTTTATAGCAGATATTTTTCTCTTTAAATAAATGTCTAGATACTTTGTTGGTTTAGCCATGATTTTGCGCTCTGTATGTTTTGTAAGATCATTTTCTTTTTGTTTTGTTAAATTTTTTTGCTATTATTTTGGTTCTTGTTTTATTAATTTTAATGTCAGAGTAGGGTCCAAACGTTGCTATTTGTTCCATTATTCATTGCATTGAACCTAAGGAGTTAGAAATAGATAAAACCACATCATCACCATAACTTCTTAAGTTGAACTCTATTTTCAGTCCTTCAATTTGGCGGTCTTATCTTATTTTATTTTGGTTGCAAAAAACGTTATTGCTAAGATAAACAGCAATGGTGATAATGAGCAACCTTGTCTAGTTCCCTTTTCAATAATAAATCCCTCTGTTAAAACCCCATTTACTGTATTAATATTTTTGCATTTTATTTTCTGAAAATTCCTTGAATCCTATTTCCAAACTTTGCACCACATTCAAGATGTTGCAAAACTTTACTTAGAAAGTTCCAAGAAATATTATCAAATGCCTTCTCTGCATCCAGGAACATAAATCCTGTTTGTTGTTATTTTTTCTACGTACTTTATCGTGTCTATTACAAATCTTACATTATCTCACATGAATCTCTTAGGAACAAATTCCATCTGATCAGAGTGTATTATTTTGGTAATACATTTCTTGAGTCTGATCACCATTACTGAGGCAAAGATTTTGTAATCCACATTAAGTAGGGAGATTGATTCGTATGACTGTGGTTGTAGTACATCATTACCTTCTTTGTAGATCAATGTTATATATTCTTCCTGCCAAGATGATGTCTGTTCTTTTGTTCCACTTATTTGGTTCATTACTTTTTCTAGGGGCATTACAAGTTCCTTGTAAAGTTCCAAAAGCAATCTTTTGTAATAGATTGCTGTCAATCTGTCTGGTCCTGGTGGTTTGTCCATTTCCAGATTTCTTATTGCCTGGTATATCTCTTGGATTGTTATCTTTTGATTCAAAATGTCACTATTTTCGGGTGAAAATTTTGGAATATTTATATTCTTCAATTCTTTCTTCTGACAGCTTTTATTTCTTATATAACTGTGTAAAATAGGAGATGAATTGTTCTTGAATTTCTTTTTCCATATATGTGATCCCCTTTATTGTTCTCACACCTGTTATCTTTTTTCTCTCCATTTCCTTTCTTAAACATTGTGCCAAAAATCGACCTGCTTTACTTGCATGTTCAAAATATTTCTGCTTGAGAGATAAGAGTTTCTTTTGCATCTCTTCAGTTTGTAAAAGATCCAGTTGACCTTTAAGCTTCTTGATTTCTCTCACTGTTTGGCATCACTCTTTTGTCTTTCTAACAGGCCGATTTTACCTATTAATTTTCTTGTTTGTTCAATTGTTTTCTCTTTTTTCTTTACCACAATGGACATCCTCTTATACTTTGCTCGTGTCCCAAACAGTTGTAATCAGTTCATCTGCTATATTTATTTTGAAAAATAAAAATAAAAAATAAAACACAAAAAAGTATTTTTTTTCTTTTTAAGAATATCCTCCTCCATCAGTAAGTTATCATTTAATCTCTTATCTTCTCCTAGTTCCTTCCTCCCTCCATGTCCTCTTTACAGGATTATGATCTCCCATGGTATCAATCTTATATTGGTTCCTAGGTAATGAATTTCCTGATTTTTCTAATTCTTGTGCTGTCTTTGGATTATCTCTCTTTGAAATTTCTTCAAATAATTGTTTGGCTTGATTTAGGTTGAGTATAATATGTTTCCCCTTTTTGAACATCACTTCCAGTGCAAAGGGAATTTTCCAGAAATATTTTATTTTTTGTTTTTTTAAGTTCTTGTGAAAGAAAGTCAAATGTTTTTCTTTCCCTCAATGTGTCTGATAGGAGATCTTGAAAAATATCTGTATTTCTATCCCACTCACTTCCAGTGGGTTGGTTCTTTGTTTTAATAATATAAAGGTATCTAGTTTTTGTAATCTTAACTAAGATACCTCTTGACACTTTATTCTTTATTGCAAATTTAGAGTTAATTCTAAAGTTCTGGTCGCAGTCTAGTAGTCCTTCTTCAATCAAAATATGGTCTTGTATTCATGTAGAGAGTTCCTCTTCTAAATCTGTTTTTCCAACGTCTTCTGGGATGTTTCTGAATTTCAGTTTATAGTTTCTGTTCTGTACCTCCAATATTTAAATCTTTCAATTTAAATATTGGAGGTACAGGACAGCTTGTAACTGTTGGTTTAGAACTTCTTGGGCCAATTCTAATTCTTGCTATCCAATTTTTGTGTATCAATTTTTTTTCTGCCTACTGTTCAACTTGTTTATTTATTTCAGTTAATCCTGTCATTAGTTCTTGTTTCAGGGTTAAAATATCCATCTTACATTTCTTTCTCAGATTTTTAAAATTTGCTCTGATATTTGCATTACTTTCATGTTGATCAAATCTTGTTTCCCCCCCAAAAAGATTTACTGAACATATTCCAAAATCATCTCCTTCCTCTGAAGTGACTTTGTTAATTCTAGATCTTTGTGTCATTCTTATATCAGTTTCTCAATATTTAGTATTCCAGTTGTAAATAGCAACACTGTCAATACTTTCTCTTTTCTGGTTATAAATCAATTACTTAACTACTTTACTTCCCTTATTGGAAATCATTTCTCTGGCAATACTCAGTATTCAACAGAGCATTTCAATTCTCAATATTTAGTGTTGCACAGGTATTCTTATTAATAGGTTGTTTCAATCACACTTTAGTAATAGCATGACATAGATAACAGAAAATAATATACAGAATTAATGTTTTTCTCCCTTGCACTATAAGTTTGTTAACAGCTGGAAATGTTAAGAAAAAGGGAAGTAAAAATGAATATTTTGTATCCAAATACCACAGGCTTTAGGGTAAGAGTTCAGAAACTCTGAATATGTGTTACTAGTTACTTGTTAATATTATTAGTTTGGGAGGGAAAAAAGATTAACCTGTTAGTTAATGTTAGTCTTTAAACAATTTTCCCCCTCCCTTCTTCCTCCTCTTTCTTCTCTCCTTTTCCCTTTGAGGATTTCAATTGATAGTGAGTCTTCTATTCCAATCCTCCAACTTTCCCTTAGGCACCTAGATCGCAGAGCAGGTCTTCAAGATGAACTCCAACAATCTCAGCAATTATAACTATTTTTCAGGGTTCTCTGCATATTTAAGTCACTATTTAGCACAGGGGTTAGGAGTGTCCAGCTGGTTAATAATCATATTTCCAAGTTGTAAATATTAAGGAGCAGATGGTCAGTCAGGCAGAGTCTTTCCAGAATCATAAATATCACAGTTGAGGAAGTACATATAAGCTAAGAATTTTAGTTTTGTTGGTTCCGTTATCTGTGTCCTTGAAACAACTTATCAACATTCAAAGAGAGAGAGAGAGAGAGACGTAAACAGAAAACTGAAAGACGATGGCTGGCCAGCAGAGCTTACAAATTCTTTTGCAGGTGAGTATAGCAGGTAACAATCCACGCAGGGAAACAAACAAAATCTTTCTCCTAAGGCACTTCTGAAAAATTCAAATTCTGGGGAGTGGTAAAGAAGAAATACACTTGCATTTATTTCATAAATGGGAGTTCGAGAGAGCAGCAAGCAGCTGCATTCAGGTCCTCAACCAGCCCAGAGGTCTTGCCTCCAATTATATGTTGTTGTTGTTTTACTATTCCTTCCACTACCTTGTTTTCACCTGTGCTTTTCTTTTGTATTATAATTTCTTCATATTTTGTAAATCCCCTATGTTTATCATTTCTTTTTACCCAGTACTTGGTCCACTGCTCTAACTGGATAATATCATATCAAGATATTTTACCCATACCTGTCACATCTTTTTACTTTGGCCTTCATGTTCTTTTGAGTTTTTCCGGACTCAAAAGAATGTAGTTTTAAGTACGCCTACTCACAAGTAAGCTTTGCAGGGGGAATTCCAACAGGATTTAATTCTAAGCCACTGGCCAAAATCCGGTTGCTTAACACGGAGAGGCCCACTGCATCAGTGGGAACCTGGTTTGTCACCTCTTCCGTAAGACCCATTGATTCAAATAGGGGAAATTCTAACTGTGACCTACTATCCTAAAGAGGTTCACAGTAAGAGTAGCCCTATTGGAATCAAGGGAACTTATGGAGGAATTGACTTCCCAAATCCCCCATTGATTCAACAGGCCTACTTGAGGGTGATTCACTATGGGGAGCAACAGAAATTTCAGCCAATGACTTAGGTTCCACAGAAATTCCCTCATCAAAGCTTACTTATGAGTAGACCTCTTTGGGGGCCTGGAAGGCCAGTGCATTTCTAGAGGGATCAAACGATGGCCCTTGTACTGTCTTGTGGGGGGGGGTGTTGCCTTCAACTCTGCAACTCACGTTTGGCCAAGGCCCTGAAAGTCACCGAAGGTCAGGTCAGGTCGGCTCCCCTTATACTTCACGCCCCGTCTCCCAGCCCCCCACCCACCCTGGGGGGGGCAGCCTTACTAAACCACCGCCCTCCCAGAGAAGAGCCCTTCTCTCCGCCAAGGCCTCAGAGCTGCGCATTTGACGCCCACTCCTCTGCAGCTGATGGGGGGGAGAGAAAAGCTGAGGCGGGTCTGAAAGATTAAGCCTCAAAAGATGGAGCCAGCGAGGGACCAAGCACGGGAGGGGAGGGGAAGGGGAGGAGAAGGACGGACAGCATCGTTTGCCGGGTCTTGGAAAAAACGCCCCAAAGGGCTGAACCCGGCTTTGCGCTCCGAAGGGAGTTCCCCTGTGGTCGCCCCCCCTCCCGCCCCGCTTCTGCGGGAGGCGAGGGGGGAGAGCGTGTGTCGCTTTTTAGGAACCGAAGCCAAGCCCGGTTTAAAGGGGCGGGTGGGCGCGAGGAGTTCTGAAGGGAGAAACGGGGGAGCGGCGGCGGAGCCCTTTCGAGGCGCCCCGGTTCCCTCCCTCGCCCGCCTGCCCGCCCTTCGCCAGAGGCTCGAGTGCCGCATCCCCATCAAAGAGCTGCCAGGCGCCCTGCATCCAAGCCCCCCGCCGATAATTCCTCTTGAGGGAAGCCGGCCGGGGGAGGTATTAAAAACCCGCCAGCCGGCGAGGCATTTCCGCTTTGCGCATCGCCCGGCGGGCAAAGCCACTCGCCCCTGCCCGCCTGGCAGACCGACCGACGGGGAGGGCAATGGAAGGCGAGGGGAAAAACAAACAAACAGGAGGACGGCACCCCGCCCGGGCTGCAGGAGGGATGATCCGTTCTCGGGCTACCTTTCCTTACCGTTTTCTGAGCCACCCTGAACGAGGCATCCAGCAGCATGAGGTGCCACGGGTCCGAGACGGTGCTGGGCAGCGGCAGGTAGACATAATAGGCGGCGAGCACCAGCAGCCCCGCCAGCACCACGGCGGCCGACTTCATGCTGCTGCTCCTGCTGGTGGTGGTGCTGCCCCCTCACCCGGCGCCTCGCCTCGCCTCCCTCCGCGGAGCCTTCGCCTGCCGGCAGCGCCGCTTTTTTGAACCGGGTGGCTTTTTTTTTTTTGCGGCCAAGGTGGCTCGCGACGCCCCATTCAAGGGTTTCATAACCTCCCCAAGCCAATCAGAGAGGGGAGAGGCGAGAGGAAGTCTTGACTCTTCCGTCTCTCTCTCTCTCTTCCCCCCCCCCACCTCCCCGGCTCGCCCGCAAGCTCCGGCCAGCCTCGTGTCCTTGCAATTGTTTGGTTTCGTTTGGGCGGACGCGGAGCCGCGCGAGGAGACCCCCTCGTGGCCAAAGCCGGGAGGTGCAGCTCCGGTTCCCTCCGGCCGAAGCCCGCCCTGAAAGGGTTAAGTAGCCCCCGGGTTAAGTAGCATCTCCACAGCCATACCGTACGGGTGGGACTTTCATGAGGCCAAGAAGAAGAAGAGCATAGACCCGTGCAAGCTTCTGAGATCTCGGGATCCCTTTTTTGGTGACTCTTAGATTGAGGAAGAGAGCTGGAGATTCTGGAAGCTTGCACTTACTGTATTTTGTAGCCTTTCGGTTAGATCTGACACCTGAGTGCGTTTGGTGGCGGGTGTGGTGCAACAGCTACTGTGTTGATCTAGGGCTCAGGACATCAGAGGTCAAGTCCCTGTCTGACCACAGAAGCTTGCTGGTAAATGATAAACCATTCTTGCAACATGTCAGGACAGGTGAGACTCAGGACAGCAGAACGTAGAAGCAGCTTCGCAGAAGGTAACATACAAGGGTGCTTCCGAATGGATGGCTCTTACCGCAAACACTTAGGTTGCTGCAATGCAGCAATTCTTTCTCTTGTTATTAACAGATTATTATTATTATTATTATTATTATTATTATTATTATTATTATTATTATTATTATTATTATTATTATTATTATTATTATTATTATTATTATTATTATTATTTTGGAATGGCAGAGTTGCCAGACCCTGTAAAATCTCACTCCTGCATTCACAGAAAGTTTAGATTCTGCATTCACAGAAAGTTTAGATCATGTGTCCAGATGTCAATTTCCATTTATAACCTTACTATGCTTTCAGTTTGCTGCTTCTCTCTCCCACTCCCCATTCCCCGCCTGACATTGTTGCAATTTGTTTTTCAAAGGTCTCATCTCCATCTTCTTGATTGGGTGTTCAGTAGAAGGCTCCAGTGTCCATGTTTCATTTATTTTTGCCCCATTTATATTAATCCAGATGCTCTCTATGGGACAATCAATCTTCTCCTCCTGTATTTCTGTGCAGAACTATGTATTGGACCTATAGTGCAATCCCACCTCCCTTTATTTTCTTTCTGTTCTTTTTTGAACAATTTATATCCTTCAGCTTCCATATGCCAATCATGGGAATCAACTCACCAAGTTTCAGTTATTCTTACTGTATTTACCCTCCTGAAAGAAGATTTCCAGTTCTGGTTGTTGTGGGTTTTTTGGGCTCTTTGGCCGTGTTCTGAAGGTTGTTCTTCCTAATGTTTCGCCAGTCTCTGTGGCCGGCATCTTCAGAGGACAGCACTCTATGTTCTGGTGTAGTTGGCTTTGGGAGTACAGTATTTATGGCTGTGAGATAGGCTTTTGTCTTTTTCTGTAGATGGGTGATTAGTGTGTCTTGTTGTGGGTGTATTCTTGTGCTAAGGAGAAGAGATTATCAGTTCCTGTGGTTGATGGGTGTCATTAGCTGGTCTTTTGAGTGTAGTGATCCCCTGTCCTTGTGGCTGGGTAGAGTTTGTTGACCTTTTGCACGCTGTATTTTTGAGAGCTGGGAGCCACGTTTCAAGTTCTTCTTGTTTGTTTCCAACACTCCTGGCATTCTTGCTCTGCTCCTCTTATGGTGCATACATTTTCATCTCTCTTTTCCAATGAGTGTGCATCTCCCTCTTCTAATTCAGTTTGAAGCCCTCCTGAGAGGAATGCCTCCTCTGATGATCTTAAGCACCAAGAAGGCTCATATGGGGAGACAAATTCCTTGAAAATAAAAATACTTTCCTAAGCTCAGAGGCCCTAGATCCCCCTCCCAAGAGAATACCTAAAGAAAAACCCAACTTTCCTGTTGACTGAAACAACTAGTCTGACATGTTCATGTTCAACTAGGTATGACTGGTGACCAACAGGGAATGAACAAAGTCAATAGATCCAGACCGAAGGTCACAAGGACATGTAACACTTTATTCTGCCAAGAGGAAAGCAGGTTTTTAGTGTACTGGTCACATTCTGGCTATATGACTCATCTGGCTCTTCAGGAGCCTTCTCCTTTTTATATGATGAAGTCATTGGGAGGCTCACATGAAAAAGAAGAAGAGACACCTTAAAGAAATGCAGCAAAGTCCTGAGAAGGAAAAAATGTAAGTCTCCTGCTTTTTCTGGCTGTATAGAATGAAAGCGGAATAGAGAAGGTCCCTGAAGGCCAAATTGGATGTAATATCCTTGATACAATTACCTTCTACAGTAACAAGTTTGGAACAAAGTTACTATATTCTTGTAATGATCATAGTTGTAATTTAGTACTTTTCAAAGGAACAACAAGAGGACGCAATATTAATAATTAGTAGTGGTTAGTGTGAGCAGTGAGAAAGGGGGAAAAGAAGAGTCACATGGGTGGTTAATTTAGTACTACCATATCCCACTGCCTTTCTTTGTGCACAGAGAGAAAAGAACTAAGGAGGGAAAAATGTGGCCAAAGAGACTACAAGGAAAACAGACATACACCTCTTCCGGTGAAAGGCCCCTCAGCTTTAACCTGCTCTCCCAAAGCAGGCATGCTCAACAGGACTGTGAAGGAGTGAAAAGGGAGAGAGAAATTGTGCAGTGCATGCATAAGAGAATACACGTAAGAGAAAGTGCATATATGCACGAAAACACATGAGCAAGATTGTGCATGCATGAGAGAAAGCCGCCCAGAGTGGTAGAATATACCAGATGGGCAGGATATAAGTCAAATGAATGAATGAATGAATGAATGAATGAATGAATGTGACTCATTCTCCCCCCACCCCAATAATTCTGACTTGACTCATGACTTGGAACCCGCTCCCTTTTCTTCTGGAGGAAAAATATTGTTTTTAATAGGGACTCGGACTTGAGGATTGGGACTCTGGACTAAAAACTCGGACTTGGGAATTGGACCTTAAAGACTTGCCGACATCCCTGGCATCGACTAGCAAGGCGGGCTGGTTGAAGTAACTTGCCAGAGAGCCAGTGTCGTATGTAAAGCCCAAGACAGTTTCTGACATAAAAGGCCAAGATAGAGGTGGTTGCTAGAACTGAATTTTAGAAATAACCTTTGGGACATGTGGAAGCAGCAAAGCATAGAAAAATATATTCCATATCAACCCACAGAGGCTAGGATGGGCAGGCAAGTCTCATACAGTGGTACCTCGCTAGATGACGACCTCTGCATGACAATGAGGTTTTGTGATTTCTATAGTGATTCGCAAAACAGTGATTCCAATGGACGATTTTCGCTGGACGATGTTTGGGTCCCTGCTTTGCAAACCGATTTTCGCAAGACGACGATTTTGCCACTGATCGGGGCTTCGCAAAACGGGTGTTTTCGGGACCGATGCTTCGCAGGGCAGCCATTTTAACAGCTGATCTGCACTTCACAAAATGGCTTCCCTATGGGCGATCTTTGCAGAGCGATGAGGATTTTTCTCCATTGGAATGCATTAAACGGGTTTCAATACATTCCAATGGGAAAATGGTTTTCGCAAGACGATATTTTCGCTAAACAGCGATTTCAATGGGACAGATTATCGTTGTCATACGGGGCACCACTGTAGTAGTGCATTAGGAGGATCCATAAGCAAGGCCTCCCATACCAGCTGGTCAATGTATCTGGTATTCTAGTATACTGCCTCTGAACATGGAAGCTTCCTTTAAGAGGTCATTCTTCCAGTCATACTGGCACCCATCCCAACATGGGTGGAAGCATGAGTTCCTGGTGCTCTTTGCAAGTGCCAAGCTGATGGAGTTCTCTGGAGAAGTATTTTGTTATGGCAGTTCAGATTGTTTACTAAATGAATACTCATAAGAAATGCTTGTTCATAGAATTGCAGCCAGACTTGCCTCTTGAACATTTTCATGTATTTTGCAATGGTGGTACAAGCAACAGTAACTGTAAGGTTTTAGTAGCTGGGGCTAAGACATTTTCAGAAACAGGCCAACAGGAATGGTAACAAGTTGCTACTGATCCAAAGTTGTTAACACAGGTTCCTTTTACAAGGACTGTATGAACGCTAGAAGGAACTCTGCTCAGATCCAGGAGGATTGTTTACCTATGACGGATGCCAGCTTTGACAAATTTATAAGACAATTAGATAAATTATGGCTTTTAGGATTATTAAACTGGTCTTTAGCCAAACTCAGCACAGCTGTTCTTACTCCCTTATGATTCTGACTGCAGTTAGCTACCGTGTTCCCCCAAAATAAGACAGGGTCTTATATTAATTTTTGCTCCAAAAATGCATTAGGGCTTATTTTCAGGGGATGTTTTATTTATGTGTGTGGGATGGGAATATGCTAACTCTGTTCACACAGTCTGGAAGCAACTAGTTACAAATAACATTGATATCTGTAACCTGTAATCTGTTTTCAATTACTTCTTGGCCTACATGGAAAATAAGTAGCAGTTACAACAGTCCTTTTTAGTTTTAATGAGTTTCACCATCACTTAGAAGTAATGAGCTAACACTCCAGGTGTTTTTCCAAAGTTTGCTTTAAAGGGAACTTTAAGGCATTTTGAAAGAAATTTTGTCCTGTTCCCTTAGCAATCCGCAGTAGTGAGGCAATACACTTTAAAAAATCTTCTACAGTTTTATTTGTATTTCCAGAGTAAAAAGGTAAAGGTAAAAGTTCCCCTTGACAATTTGTCCAGTCGTGTCCGACTCTAGGGAGCGGTGCTCATCTCCGTTTCCAACCCATAGAGCTAGCGTTTGTCCGAAGACAATCTTCTGTGGTCACGTGGCCAGTGTGACTAGACATGGAACACTGTTACCTTCCCACTGAGGTGGTACCTATTTATCTACTTGCATTTTGCATGCTTTCGAACCACTAGATTGGCGGGAGCTGGGACAAGTAACAGGGGTGTCAGCATTTCTTAGCGCAAATCGTGGTTTTAGCAGAGTGATTCGCAGTCCAAGCAGCATTTCCTTCAGCAACGTGTATTTACAGCAGTATTTTACAGCATTCTGGCAGCATAACGTGTAGAAGTGATCTTCAAGCAGGAAGATACAACTGACTGTACAACTCACAGATGTATACATATACATAACCAATCAGATTACATGTTGCATCATCCCTGAGTTGCATCATCGCTGAGTTGCATCAGCACTGCTGAGTCATCCTGACTCAGTTTTAACACACCTGATCAATATGGATTCTCATTAATATACTCCATTCTGTTCAGGCCTGTAATTTTCCTTGACAAGGGGCTCACTCTGTCATGTGGATTCGATCTTATGACTGCAAGTCTTCTGATCTTGCAGCACAGAGGCTTCTGCGGTTTAACCCACAGCGCCACCATGTCCCTGTATTTCCAGAGTACAATATCACAATTGGCCACTAGAGGGAACCAGAGAGTATTTCCATGTAATTCTTTTCCTGGTCACTTCATAACAACAGTACAAAGAATTAATTGAAAGTTCGAAGCAGTGATAACAATGATGAACTTTGACTGTCAAGAGAAATGACATAAGAAGTTTCTTCAAATTGTAGCATTCTGAGCTTGCCCTGAACCCTTTCTATGCATTGCTGACAACCTCTGTATGTATGGGATGATTTCTTGAAGTTGAGAGCCTCCTCTGGCCAAGGAGGGTCTCAAATTGCATAGCACTCCTCGTGAGACTGAGAGGGCCTCAGAATGTCTCTCTTCACATATAGAAGGCAATGGAAATGCTCAAAGAGGATGGCATGTCTAACTCGGACATTTGTTTTACATGGCTCTAGAGCAGGGGACTCAAACTCCATTTACCTGGGGGCCACTGGAGGCAGAGGCTGGGTGAGGCTGGGCCGCATCAGATTTTCCGCCAAGCGGAGCAAGAGCCTGAGGAAGCCGCCCAGGAATTTCCTTAGCCCGGCTGGGGCTCCGAGGAGGAGGAGGGAGAGGGAGAAGGGCCTGCGAGCCCTTGTTGCCAGCCACGGCCCCCTCCGGATCCTTCTTCACTACCACCACCACCAGCAGCAGCAGGACGAAAAAGCAGAGAAGGGAGGGAGCGATGGCGACCGCCTAGCAGGGGGGGAGGAGGGCATGACATAAAATTTTTTAAAAAACCTCACAGAATTGCCTTGCCAAAGGAGAAAAGCCCCTATCGGTACCTGCGAAATTAAACAGAACGGGGTGGGCCGCCCAGAGGTGCGCACACTCAGGCATGCACGCACACACGGAGGTCCAACAACCTTCCTCTGAGGGCCCCCTCAAAAAAAGATGCACTCAGCAGCAGCAGTTACCCTCACCACAACAGAGGAGCAAACTTTGTGAGGCGAGCCCAGGCACCCTCCAAAGCCGAGGCAGCTGAAGCAGGACAAGGAGGAGGAAGCACCACCGGGTGCTGAGGCGACTACTGACAGGGCTGGTGCTGGGGGTGCCAAGAGAGAAAGAGAGCTAGAGAGCCGCTTCCCTGGAAGAGGTGGAGGCGGCGGCAGCTGCTGTTGGCGGCTTGGAGGTGCTCTTCGAGGATGGGCCGGGAGCGAGCTCCACTGTCAGGCATCGCTAGGCGGTGGCTCAGGTGCTCGGGGAAAAGGGCCAGCAGCGCACCTCACTCGCCAGCTCTCCCCCAAGACAGCCCTCTTGCACCCTCCATCCGGAACTGCAGCCTGCCAGCCGGCAGACAGGTGGGCTGGCTGGCAGGCTGCATTTCCAGATGGAGGGTGCAAGAGGCGCTGTTTTGGGAGAGAGCCGGTGAGCGAGGTGATGCTATTTTTGACTCTTGACTGCAGAGGACGTGTGGGCACTTTGGGGGGGGCAGCCAAGGCGGGGTCCACAAACTATCATCTGGCAGGCCACAAATAGCCCCCGGGCCGCATGTTTGAGACCCCTGCTCTAGAGTACCTGAAGAGTGTCATAAATTTGTAAGAACTGGGACTGCAAAGTTATATGCAATAACTACTCAGTTGCCTGTTTCCTGTTCAGTATTCATGCATATACTGCCTGGAAAAGCAAAGCAAAGTGTGCTGCTTATATACCGCTTCAGAGCACTTAATGCGCTTGTGCACGCATGCACACACACACGGGGGGGGGGAGAAGGGAGAGATGGGAACTCAATTTACCAATCTTGAAACAATGGAAGGCTGAGTTAACCCTGATCCACCACAATCAAACTCAGGCTCTGAGCAGAGTTTTGAGTCCAGTGCTCCAGTTTAACCATTGCACCAGGAAGAACAAATGTGGTAGCTGCTAGTGTGAATTGATTAGGTGCCCAAGTAGGCACAAACTGGTCTCTTGTCAGATTACCACAGCAGCTTCCACACTCGTAGTCTGACATATAAATACTGAACTTAATACTCGCCAGTGTATTCAGGTTCAGCATAAAAATTGGAAATTGGACCCAGTGTACTTTTAATATCACCCCCCTTATGTTTGTACTATAAGAAAACCTATAGGTTCTTTATCAATAAAAGGAATGAATAAATTAAGAAGTGGTCCTTTCCAGCTCACAGATTTTTTTTTCGTACAAGAGAGAAGTAAAGAGAAGAAAATTTTAAAGCATTAGGTTCAGCCAGTTTTATGCCTTTGCTTAAGTAATGGGAATATATTCATGTTTCATGTACAGTTTTCCATACCCTACTTCTTTGCTTTAAGATTAATCATCCATTGCCTCCACTTCCTGATCCAAAAGGCAGAAAAGAACCACCAGTCTTACATAAGGCAAAGCTTGTTAATTTTATATTTTGCTGCTTTGCCAGAGTGTCTGAAGCAATTATTAGTGCTTTTTTTTAAAAAAAAAATAACTTTCAGAGATGTCGAAAGGTATTTAATGGATTAAATGGGAAGAAAAGCTTGTGCTCTGTTTAGAAGCCTGATGCAACCTGTATGAGAGCCAAAATATAGGTGCTGAATGGCACGGTAAGAGGGGATTTACTTGGTGTTAGTTAAGCTCCTGGTTCTCTTTGGTGACCCCAAGAGAAGGGCATGACCTACCCCCCCCCCCTCCAAGAGAAGGTCACTCTGTAGGGTTACTACAAGCCCTTATTTTGGACAAGTCTTTTATCTTATGATTTCAGGAAACAATTGTGGTCAGAAACAAAAGCACTGAAAGAAAAGCCCTTGCACATGGTGCATAGGAAATAAAATGGCTGCTGGTGGCACAGTTGGCTTCAGGATTTGGGATTTTTGAACCTCCATATGCTCCTCACTGTCACTGTTACTAACTATTAATTGATGTATCATCGCCCTCTGGATCTGTCTTTTAACAGATGCACAATGATGCCAACTCTTGGTGCTAGTCTTGGCATGCATTTGCAAATAACTGGCTGGTGGAATCTTCACAGCTCATGGGTGAAGAAACAGCAGAACGCCGAGAGACAAGACAGAAAAGTCCTGTTCAGCTAGCGGCTTGGGGGATTAGGAATTAGCTATATGCTCACATGCTCCCTCCCCTCCCCTTAGCCTTCTCTTTACAATAAAACATTGATCGTGGTGATGTTTGAATCAGCAAAGGATGGTTTGCTGACCCTCTATATAAGAACTTGGAGCCACAATTTGTGGTGAACAAGTATGAATCATAACTTAAATATCAGCAACTAAATCCAGTTTTTAATCCCAAGCATATTCCTTGAACAAATGGGATTTGTTAAGTGAAGAGTTATGCAAGTCCCATTGATTCAATGGACCACTAAGCACAGCCACCTAAATTTTAATCAACTAAAGTGTTACTTAGAATTGACCTCTGCCTATAATATCTTATGTACCTTCTCTCTGGTCAACCCCTCCCCCTAACAACAATTGATAAAAAGCACCAAATGACATTGAGTTTAACATCTTGTCCGCCTTGTTTCAAACTCTGGTTTGTATTTAGCATGCCTAAGGATGAAGATATGCTCAGAATGTGAGAAAGTACTGAGCAAAATCACAGGATCTTGACTCATTTCCCTTCCACTGTGCTACACATTTGTACATGCTCTTTTTTTATTCTAAATTTTATTATTATACAACAAACAAAGAAACAACAATCAAAGGAATACAAATACGGGGGGGAGGAAATTAAAACAAAACAAAACAACTCATGTTGGAAGTGTTCTCAGCAACCTGGGACTTTTTTTTTCCATATGTGGTGGACATGCGATAGAGTAAAAAGATTTTGGAGACAGATAAAAGATATTACACAAGAAATTACACAATTGAAAATAGCTTTTAAACCACTGAATATAATGCCAGGAAATCATTGATTAAAAAAATTAAATATATGTTGCTCCACATATTTACAGCTGCAAGTTTAATCTTGCCCCAAAAATTGAAAAATCAGGAAAATCCAAAGATAGAGGACCTGTTTAAAAAAAGTATTAGATATTGCAGAAATTGATAGCTTGTCGGAGGCATTACATGAGAACCCGAGAATATATGTTAAGGAAAGTTGGAAAATGTTTTATGATTGGGTCCCGAAAAGAAAATGAATAGAGAATATAATATATGTTGCGGATTTTAGTATTGTAACACAGCCATGGAGTCAAGATCATAGTAAATATTGTATTATTACAAACACTTCCCTGTGCTCATTTGTACATGTTCTTAAGAGATAAATTCCACCTTATAAATTTGCCTGTGAAGAAACATTAATTTTAATAGAAAACTGGTGAGACTTGCAAAGAAACACACACAAGACTGGCTTTATTAGGTATTTGAACTCAACCCTCGGGATTTCAGACAATAAAAGCATTCTTATATTTGATAATTAGAAATGGATGAAATGCATAGCTTTCTCCTCAGAAATATAGGCTTAAATGCCCTACTCCCAACTGAAGTGAATCTTTGAATCATCTGTTGAACATGATCCATGTTTATCCCATTGATTCAAATAGTCTCCTCTAGTTGGAACTAGCAATCAGATGTAGGCTACATATGCATAAACTAAAGAATCTGGATTTCCCCCCTTTACTCCAGAGTCTTCTGATCTATGATTCAAAGAGTTCCGTTAATGATCTCTGAAACATCCTTGTGGATCTAGCTGAGCGAGATCAGTGTTAAGTATATCAGCTTCAGGATACCATTGAAATGAGAGCAAGAAAATATAACTATATACTTCAGAATAGGTGGATGGGGTTAAGATAGTTTATCCATGTTTTGTTTGTCTTCCTGATCTCCTTTTTCTCAAAACTGGGAATGGTAAATGCCAACCCCAGAGAAAAATAAAAAAATAAAAATTCTCCATGACCTAGTCCTGAAGATCATTTTACATCTTCTTTGACCTGATATACAACAGGTCATTAAGTGCAGTTGCTTCACAGACTTGCAATTATTGTTTACCAGTTGTGTAGATGGCCCACACATAAGCTTAAGGGAGTAGAAACTTTTGAAATGCATGAACAATAAAGAATCATTCAGTACTTTGACCCATTTCATATTGCACAATTTCAAGAGGCATTTTCATAATCCTCACAGCCACAGCCCAAAGAATCTGAAAATTCAGGGGTTGTGATAACTCAGACCAACAAGTGGCTAGTTTTCATAGGTCCCATGAGCATAGCGTTTGTATTTGGAGGACCATTTCTAGAAAGTTGTGCTGAAACATTACTGCTTGGTTGTATGCCATTTGTTATAGGGTCCACTTAGTCTTATTTCCTATAGTTTTCAACATCTACATGAGGACCTTGAAAGTACTTATTTTAGGGTTTGGAATTGATGCCATTAACAGATGTATAACATTCACCTTAACTTCAGTTTTACAGCAATGTTGGGGTTAATAAAGCACTGAACTAATGGTTGGGTTTGGCCCAGCCCCAGCTCTGCCAATGGTGGAGACCAAATGCCATCAGTATCTTTCAGCAGTTAGTATTGCACCAGCTATAGCCGTGTAATTTGTGGAATGCCTAGTTAACACCACCTGTCCTCTATGCTTGTCTGTCGGTTCACGACATAGTGCTTTGCCTTACAAATAAAAATGGTTTAATCTAGCCTTTTGTTCATTTTCTGTGTACAATTACTTTTTTAGAATCGATAAGTACTCTGTTTTGTGTAAGTGAACCAATAACTTCTCCCCCCCCCCCCCCCCCGTGAATACAATGGCCAAGCCTGGAAAAATTAGCACAGTATTTTGGACTAAAATTCTTAGACTCCTCCAGGGAATGTGGCTACTCTAAGTCTGCATTTGGAACACTGCAAACCCATGCACTCTTGAGATCTTTGCAACTTAATTCCAAGAAAACATGCCATAGAATTAGGATTTGGGTTAAATGGGACTGATTTACCAGTAGATGTATGAATGCAGCCACATAATCTGACCATATGTATATTTATTTTAAAACATATCTCACTTATGCCAGTATGATGGATTTAACAATCAGAATGTTAGATTAAGATTGAGAATTCAGTTCCCGTACAGAAATGAAGCTTAATCATTATCCTGCAACTCATTCTGCCTCATAAAATTGTTGTGAGGAGAAATGTGGAATATACAAATACACAAATGTAGATTTCCCCCAAACTTCTTCTCTCTCAGGAAAGGCTAAAATATAAATATGGTAAGTAAACAGCAATGTGTATCTCAGAATAGGATGTTTACTTTGGAGTAATTCTTATTACACGAAGTGAGGACTACATCTTAATAAATATATAGAGGCTTCATTAATATATGTAGGCTCTATTCTAAAATGATATTTATTACTGTCCCCCTTGGACACTGTTACATTTGAGATTTATGAGAACCAAAGAAACTATTAGGAAGTGGCTCTGTGATACAGAATCAGACTACGCAGTGGCTGGGAATCACAGTAAGATCTTTATCCCAACAAATTATCTTTACAATGTACAATTGAAAAGGCACTGGAGAGCTTTTACCTTGGCTCATTTCAATGCTCTGCCTTCAGCCTTTTTAGAGGGAAGATGTTCATCTATCCCTTATGACCAAGGTGCTTTGTCCCTGCCAATCTGGTCTGTTGGAAACCGTGGTCCACTGTCCCGTTGTACCACACATTTTATGGAAATTCACACAAACCACATATTTCGCAAATTTTAAACCGTTATCTAGGTAGACCTGATATCTTTTATATCCCTTTTCTCCTCTCTCTGACTCAAGTGAAACTATAGCTAAGGTTGCAAAAGTCTGCGCGGTGGGTTGTACAATTAACAGATGATTCAGTCACTCCAGTAATCAGATTCAGAACTCATACCTAATAGTAATCTGAATTTCACTCAGTTTTGTACAGATTGGAAATATATACCATTTGTTACTGTATTTTAATCTTGCCTATCTAGCGTGGCTGCCCTATGATGCTAAGAAAAAAAAACCAGTTAAGTTTTCTACTGTGGCTGAATTTGATCGTAAAAATGTTCACTTTGAATGAGTTCCTACTTGTTGAATAGAATTGATCTCTTATGCAAAAACGTAACACAGTTTGGAAAAAAAAAACAATTCTGAGAAAACCTAGACGTTGTTGTAAAAAACAACAACACACACACAACTTTTCAAATGTTTTGCAGCCAAGATAACTTCATCGGTGCAAAGGATGAAAGAGAAACACAGTGTTTACTCAGGAGCACGTGCGCCTAAAGCACTCAAATGTAACTTGAGAATGTATAAGGAACGGGCCTTTCCCGCAACGTAGAATGGAAGAGAGTTCGTAAGCCTCTCCAGCTGTGTTTTGATTAAATAAAACTACGCTTCCCAAGATTCCTTGCGCGGGGAAGGGGTGTGGCCAGAATGAGACTAGGATAGTATTTTTAAACGGACACCAAAGGTGGGGCGTAGCTTCGCTTCGGACGGACTGTTGCTCGGTGAGGGGAAGAACCCGCCAACCCCTGAGGGGCGAATGATAAAGGGCAGTATCTAGAGACCCTTATATTTGGACCAGCCGTTAAAAAAGATAGATTTTTAAAAAAAACATGCTAAATCTGCATCAGCCAATCCTCAGGTGAGTTTCGTCCCGCAAGGGCGGGTTTGAAGTGAAAAGAGCCACTGAGGCGGTCCAGCTCAACCAATAGCAAAACGTTTTCCAAGAGGTCGCCGCTCAACCAACCTTCCAAAAAAACAAGCCGGTAACCATAGCGATTCACGACCGAGGCTGGCAAAAGGAGGAGCGGCGCCTAACATGATAGGACGTCTAGCCCCGCCCCCCTCACTGGAAATATCTACCAATAGGACTCCCCAAGAAAACCACGCTTCGCCCCGTCTTTCTCCCTCCGTTGGTCAAGCCAGCCAATGAGCGGCAGGCGGGGAGCGGACGCTCGCTTTTTGAATTGGTGCGTGTCGCGGGTGGTTTCCGAGTGAGGGTTTTTTCTCCTGAAGGAGGAAAGAAGGACTGGATGGTGAGGAGAAGGCCGGGGCCGGAGCGGTGACGGAAAGGGGCCCGGGTTAGACGCGGTTAGATAACGGCGCCAGGGGAGGGTTCCCTGCGGAAATGAGAAATAAGGAGGGGGGCTCTTCTGGAAAGCAGGCCTTAGAAAAGTTACTTTTTAGATTTAGAGTTTTTTCCAGTCCTGTGACTGTAGTCTGTGTGGTCCGAAAAGTAACTTCCCAGGTTCAAAGAGGCTTGATTTGAAGCGTTGGTTGGTTCTTTCCCTGACAAAATTTTGTGTGTGTCTGTGTCTGTGTGTCTGTGTGTGTTTGTGTTTTCTTGGTGTAACATTTTCCTGGAAAGTGGTGACCCTCTGCATTCCTGAATTTCCAAAGCTCCTCTCATTAACATCCCTGCTCAGTTTTGGCAGACAAAAAGCTCTGGCTTCCTTTGCCGGAGCCAAGCCATCTAATGTTTCTCTTTCTCATTCCTGGCTGCCTTCCAGTTTGACCAGCCTTATTGTTGTTTCCACTTTAGAAACCTAGGCTTATATTCAATCACTTTATATGGATGGCCATCGTGCATATACATTTTATCTCTGTCGTTTCTCTCTGTATTCTTATTCTGTAGGTTTTCTTTTCCAGAATAGCAACTTTCATGTCTTCTGAAGAGTGTCCTGGTAGATTGAAATGGTTGGAGACAGGTTTCTGTGTGGTTTCTGTTGGTTGATTTATGTCCAGTACTGTACATCCAAAATAGGATAGCTCCAATTTAGGCATTTTAGCTTCTAGTGAGATTTTATGCTTGATTTGATGTAGAACACATTTATATGTCTTCCTTGTTGTCCATGGTATCTGAAGAGCTCTCTTCCAATAACTTATTTTGAATGAATAGATTTGTTTTCTGAGAGCTTTCTTTATTGTCTGGCTTTCTCTCACATACATAGTAATGCGGAATACCATAGTAAGGATGATCTTGATCTTTGACCTTAGTGATACATGATTACACTTGAGCATCTTTTCTAGTTTTTTCATAGTAGGTCTTTCAAGTCTCTGTCTTTTTCTTGTTTTGTGTCTGCCAGGCTCCATTTTGATTAATGACTGAACTAAGATAGAGACTTTAAACTATTTCCTTTTATTGTCAACAAAAAGTTACCTTTTTTTGGCACTTTTTATCAGTCATCCATTAAGGGTTTTCTTTTCATCACGGAAGCACACTTTCTGCATTCTTCTATGATCCAAAGAAATATCTCCAGTTTCGATCCATAGTTCTGGTTCCTGAGCAACTGAATGTAGTAATGTAAGTTGATTTGTTTACATGGCCTTTAAATTGTTTAGGAATATTTACTGGTTCCTGGATATCATAATCTAGCTGCCCTAGAAGCCCTACAGACGATACCTCCCAAGGACCTAGAATGCACAGACTTTGCTTCTTCTTCTTCTGTACGTTGATAACATATAGGAAAGCCCAAAACTGCCATGGACCTTTGGATGACAATGTGGAGGTCCAGGTGAACAAAATGTAGGAGTCTGCAGGTGTGGGTCTGTTGTCTGGAACTCTCAGAATTTTTCCTGGAGAATTTTTGTAGAATTTGGAGTCAAAGAAAGCAACAATGGCACATCCCTGTAACTTACCCTAATTATTAGATTGTTAGATTATCTTTTTCTTGTTTTTACAGTTTCAAGTTTACCTTTATTCTTATGTCTCACATTTCATGTCCCAGTTCTGTGTCATAGCAATATTCCTATCCATGGTTTCCTTTTGAGTAGTTCCTATTTTTGCATTATCTCATTTCATTTTGGATTATCTCATTGTAGGGTCTTTGAGGTATAAATATTCAAAAGTGATTTATCATTGCCTTTCTCTGTACAGTACAAATAAAAGAACTTGATTGTTACTGCCTAGTTGTTTGACTGTACTATATACATGTGTGTTGCAACCACATTTTTAATTGGATACTTAAAATGCTTTCTGTGTGTGCCTGCAAATGAGATGGGTGTGATAGACTTCCTAAATCAACTCTCTAAATCAGACCAGATGTCTATGTAATCCAGTGCTTTTTTCTCTGACAGCTGTCAGTCAAGATACCTGAGGGAAGCTTTCTAGGAATACCGTGTTTAGCCCCAGAGAGACATTTTCTCTGAATGCAGAGATTTTCATGGCTAGTAATGAACCATTGCTTGCATGGCTAATAATGGCTTTGAGATAACTGTCCCTGAATCTGTCTCTTCTTTCTAAAGGCTGTCTAAATGCACTATTACCGGCAGATATTAATTACCTGAACAAACATCCTGAAGTAAGATATGTTTTGAAGCTGTGAGGTCTGAAATTGCTTATGCCATATGTGTTCTCCAAAAGACAGGGTAGCATACAAAATATTAGAGTCTGTAGGACTTATATATTTTGGAATAAGTTAGTTCTTGTATTGACAATTTTGTGAATTTTTATATCCTACCAAGTACTTAACTATTGCTTATTTTGAGTTTCCCACCAGAGCTACTCTCTAGGATCGAAGAGTTAAGGATATCTAGCAATCCTGCCCAGGTGTCTCTTCAGGAAGCTGTGTAACTTCATGAATCTCTCAAGTGATACTTTGTTGGCATCGCTTAACATTAGAGCATTGGCTCTGGCATGCGTTTATTGGCTGTTCTTGACATATAGAAATGTTAGTATTGGGAAGAGTGGTCGTAAGACCAGATAGGCGGGATATAAATAAATAAATACATCTCTGTCATTACTAACATTGCTTTTGATTTGGGTCTGCTTGGGAGAGTAGTGTTCAAATTGTTGCTGTGCCTTAGGCTTTTATCCTGGCAAAGCGAGTCTGTTTCTTTTTTTATATAACCTTTAGATTCTTTTGACATGTAGCTTTGTTTTTCAAGAGGATACTTTCAATGATACTTTAAAAAGAGATTTGGAAAAACTGCAGGTAGGCATTTGACATTGCAAATGCAACTTTTTGTGGAATGGTAATTAACATCTGATTGTTTTTGATTTGGGAAATATTCTGTTGAATGACCTGAAATGTTGGAATGTGGTGGAATAGATCTCATAAAAGAAATGTTAGAGACTGAGCGATGGTGGATTTTAATCTGGCTGCAGGAAGCTTTGATCTCATCACCAGGGGTACTGCCTCTCTTTGCTCCATTGTCCACTGACATTCTACTTCACTGAGCTTGTGAATAAGGCCTAATTCATATGCCTGGTAATTGCTGAAAAAGCAGGTTCTTTGTTGTTGAGCTCCATGGTACTTGTTTGCTACTCTAAGCACATGGTTCACGCAGCTTGTGAGTTTCCAGTAGGCTGAAGATACTGAAATGGGAAGATACTCTGTGGCTGCAGGAAAGAAGAGTTTTTTTAAAAAAAGATTGTCATACTTTGTAGATAATGAATGAAACAAGCCTTTTATAATACAGTATTTGCAGGGTCATGTCTAATTTCTTTTTCTTTTCTTTTTTGCTTGGCAATTAGATATTGTGGCAGCTTTAAAATATTGTTTGAAAAATGGTTTCAAGAAATGTTTTGTCCTTATGCTTTTCATGTTATGATGATTATGCTCTTTTTGGGCAGACCAGATTTGGCACCTGGTTTTTACTCTAAATTTAGCAAAGCTAGGTTTTACAAAGCTGGTCAAATAACATTTGATCTGCAAAGCTTCCTTTTTGTGGTGTGATGAATTATGCCATTTTGTTTACATGGAAACAAGTGGGTTTTGGGGCTAACAATTCCTTGCCAAAAGATCTGGAGCACAGGTATCTGGGAGATTATTGTAAACTGCCAACTTAAGTAATGTGGAGATATTATAGAGGACGTTTCTGCTGTAGATATTTGATTCTAAAGATGTGCAGTGCTTTAACGGTACGCATCTGCTGCTTGAATTGTGCTTAGAAGTGAATAGCCAGCTAGTTCACCTCCTTCAGAATCAGTGTGATGTGATGCTGCCTCTTGGCTGTACTGGTGGTTGCAGTTCGAGATGCTGTATTGTATACCAGCTGAAGTTTGCTTGACATCATTAGTGCAGGCCTACATGAAACTCATAATCTCCTGATAGGATTAGTGTAATCAGATTGCAAACTATTGTGGCCATACTTTCCCTAACCAGGAATGATCATAGCTGATGAACTTGTTGAAGACAGTAAAATATACTCCCAGCCACCAATGTTAGTAGAGTTCAGTGCTGAGAAATATAAGCCTCTCTAGAGAACACCAGATTATCAAGTGTGCAAAACACGTAGTTACATGACCTCTGTGTTGTCAGGATTTGTCTTCAGTTTACCGGTCCCTATCCAGCCCATTAGCAAGTCTGGACATTGGTTTACAATTTGTAATGCTTTTGCTGCATGTAACTGGCCAGTTGATAACATGTCAATCCAATCCTCTGATATTTGTGATAAATATGTGTATGTGTTTCCTGACATTTTCCTTATTGCATATTTCTCTTGTAGCTGAAGAAGGGAAATGTTACTTTGACCATGGCTGACAACAGTACACTTGTGTCTGATACAGGGAGGAGTCTCTTGGCAGACACTTCTATTCTTGACTCCAAAATTACAGAAACTTCCAAGGATAACATATTCATTCGATCTGCTTCAGATGTGGAAGGTAAAAGAGGTCAGCATTTACTTCAAAGCTAGACTGTGGCTGCTTGTATTAAGATTATCCTGTAGTATATCGTCATTGCAATGCTGTAATACTAAACAAAGTGCACTTTCATTATTCTAGAATGTGAATTGCATACTATTGGACAATATGTGTTTGTAGCTCCCTGTACCTATACAAAATAAAAATGTAATGCAGGCATTGTAGTTACAGAAATATTTTATTTAATTAAAGTATTGCTATCTTGCCTTTGGGCTTCCCAGTGGAGACCTGCACCTGCTGATTTTAGTAAAAATGACAGTAGCAAATCCTAAAAATCAGTGAGTGTCAAAGCTACACTCATAAAGTTGAATATACACTGAAGAGCAGGCCATCTGAACAAGAAAGTGCACAATTGTTGCCTGATGGGGTCTGGGAGGTTGTTTCCTTGGAACAATGTATCCTATAATCAAGATTTCATTATCAAGAAGATTATCTTATGTGCATCAATCACTCCTCAGGTAGTGGTGGGACATACACTAGCTTTTTCTTTGAAGAAAGAAAAACCACCATTTAGAAATATTCAGGTGGTAAAGAGGAAATAGACACAAAGACTTTAATGATAGTTGAGATGGACGTTTTCAAACTGTATTTGGAAAACAGGTTCCTTAGTTTTTTGTTAGCTATCTTCAGTAATGACAGGTAATATTCCCTGAAAGATGGCTTACACAGCGACAACTGATCTTTACAGAGCTGTAAGAATAAGTTTTTTGTGTGACCCAGTTACCTATGGGGATCATAAGCCTCCCCCCACAAGTTGGATCATACTTCCAGAAAATTGATGAAACTTAAAAGTGTGTGTTAACAGCAGTGTTTGAGCTCTACACACACCCTGTTTTAAAGGAATATAGTGGTGCTACTGTTGATACAGTAGGGGTAGAAGACAATCCTCAGGTGGGGCAGTGGGGCATATCAACAGAATGAAGGCATTCTTTTGCCTTAAACAATTAGGAATTATGGAAACCTTTCTGCAGCACACTTCTTGTTGCATTTGTGTGTGCTGGGATAGTGGGTAGCTTTATTAAGCCATGGAAAAAGAAGCAGAAATCTAGCTTCTTGGCAGAACACTTATAACTCTGCTTCTGTAGTTAGTTCTTGAGTAGATACCTGTCATCCATAGTGACTTTTGCATAAGGAACTTCTGCATTGCCCAGTGAGTAGCCTATATTTTCTCTAAATGTAGTGAGAGGACAGCAAGGTGATTCCTATTTCATCACAAGAATTATTCTTGAATAGCTTTACTTTCTAAAAGAAATAAAAATTGGGAATAAAAGCTCTGTACAGAGACTGTATGTGATTGGAAAGAATAGGTTTCTTCTCCTAAATCTTTACCACTTGTTGAGAATGAAGATTGAAAAAGCCCTGTGAATAATTTATTTGTAATACGTTTTGGATGATAATTATTTTCCCACTTCTAATATACAGAGGAAATGCCCCAGGTTGAAACCAGAGTTGTTCTAGTTAAAGAAGCTGCAAAATGTGAAGAGCTTCAGAAAGCTTTGGAGGTAAGTGGAATTATTTTTGGTATTGAAAAGTCTTGTTGTAATTGGGATTTGGTCTTATAATCTCATTCTCATGCTGTAGTTCTCCTCTTCTGCAGACCATTAGGATAATGGAAGTTCCAGTAATAAAGATAAAGGAATCTAGTTCTGGTAAAACAGAAGAAAAACTAATAAAAAGCATTATACATATGGTATGTTGGGGGCAATTGTGTGTATGTGTCTGCATGCAGCATGTTGCACTATCGGAGGCGGACGTGGGAGAATCACTGCTTTCATCATTTGGTAAAGGGATCAGATTAAAATCACGAGAAGCAAATGGTGCACAGAAAAGCTAGTTAAACTGAAACTTGGAACAGTTTTGAAATAGTTCACATGTTGGCATGTGCTCTGAATTTATGAGTTACTGTGATTGTTAAAGTAATGTATCTCATACTTATGAAATGGAACTTGAATTATTTGTATTACAACTTGTTTCGGTTTGAGAAAAACAATCACATATCTGTTGAACTAGCTTCAAATTGAATGGTTGCTTCAATAAATACTTTTAAAAGGATTAACCCTTCTGAAACAATTCAGGGACAGATGGGTAATTTGATACTGGCTATATTGTATAAATAACATTTGAATTCTTCCTAAATACCTGAAGGAAATTAAAGTGCCTTTCATAAAGACTGAATCGGTGGAAGAGTATGAAGATTCTGAGTCACCAGAATTCGAGACGGTTTTTGTGACAACAGACTTTCAAGATTCCATTTTCAATCACTTGTGCAAGGCAGACTGTCGAGTCCTTGGTCCCCCAATAGTATTGCAGTGTGCCAGAAAAGGCGAGGTAAGAATGCAGCTGATCTTCAAATAGCTTTCTTCTGTTTTAGACAGAAAGCATGCATATGTTTAATTCCCGGTAAAGGTTCTTTATTGTTTTAAAAATGTATTTCTTACTTGAGTGTTATGTAGAAGAAATTCCACATAGATTTTCAAGGTAATCTATGGTGGTTTATAAACAAGCAGAAATGATAAAGCTTTACAAAATTACCAGTAAAAGCATAATAAATTATGACACCATAAATCAATTAAACAGCAGTCAGTATACATTTCCTTGGCTTCCATTTCATTATCATACTCTTATGTACAGAAATACACAAAGATTTCTGAAAATCCTGAACAATGAAGCTTTGAGGAATACTCTTGAAATGTTTGCTATGTGTACAGTTATTCCATTGAGGCTACATAGGTGCAAGTATAGTACAAACCTTTAGCTTGTTTTTGAGACAAATACTGCAAATCATCATACAGTATCTGCAAGGAATATTTGGGCTATTGAACCCAAAGAATCTGTCACTAGACAAAACTTGTACAGTGGTGCCTCGCTTAACGAGCGCACCGAACAACGACGAAATCGCATAGTGATCCCTTTTTTGGGATCGCTAATGTGATCGCTCAACGACTTTTAGATAGGGTGAAACTCGCTTTGCGAAGATCGGTAAGCGTTTCATTTACCGATCTTTGCAAAACGAAGCCCCGACGATCAGCTGTTCGGCGGCCAAAATGGCCACCAGAAGCCCCAAAATGGCCGTGTGCAGCATTTTCGCGCCCTCGTTAAGCGAGGGGAAGGCGCGAAAATGGCTGCCGGCCATCCCGGAACATCACTGAACGGTGAGTAAAGAAGCTGATTGGAACGCATTAAACAATGTTTAATGCGTTCCAATGGCTTTTCCTGCCCTGTTCAGCGATGTTTCGCTATAGTGAAGGTTAATCCGGAATGGATTAACCTCACTATGCGAGGCACCACTGTATTTAGGGTTTCAAATTCAAATTGATTTAAATCATGATTTAAAGTTAAAAAATTTAAATGTAAATTGTGATTTAAATCCAATGGATTCTAAAATCACACACATTAATTTTTATCTACTCTTGCTGTACTGTGTGTATATGGCTTCACCTCTTAAGAATGTAAGGCTGCTTGGGTAAAATAAAAGCTTTTCTAGTTTAGAATTCTGTTCCTGCAGTGGCTGAACAGATGCTATTGAAAATGGAACATGAATGTAGTGGCACCCTGTTACTGTGAGACTTATGTTTCCAATACTGGAGGTCATGCATAGTCATCTATGTGGAATTTCTTCCACAAGCAGCCATTGATAAGCCAATGATGGCCTTATATTGAGATTTCTGGATGTTAATCAGAGCAGAATGGAAAGAACCTATTGGGAAGCAACCCCCTTTGCCATACTATTAATGAGCTGGGGTTGTTGATCCATGCATTGTAGTGTTAATCCTACAGAATTGTGGTTTTCACTTATATTAGCTAAATTATCTAAGATTTTTGATGAAAATAGCAAAGAAACTTCAAATGTTTACGCATTACTAATCTTTGAAATGCCTCAAGGCTCTTTGGTCTTGCTGCAGCAACAGATAGATGTGGCTGTTTTTTCTTGGAAAATATCATAACTAGCCATTTTAACTTTGTTTCAGCCTCTGCCTTTTTCATGCCGCCCGCTGTATTGTACAAGCATGTTGAATCTTGTGTTGTGCTTTACAGGCTTCAGAAAGAAAGAAGAACTGGTACGTTAGTCTTACTTACACACATCTTACCTCTGCTTTCAGATAGTAATTGGAAAGTTGGTGGATAGAGTGTATAGCAAGTGCTTGGACATTTTATTTGATCACACTACTGATTAATAGTAATAATTTTAGAACTGCAGGGCTGGACGGGACCCTCTCGATCATTGAGTCCAGTCTCTGTCAGGAGAGGCACAGTGGGGAATTGAACCTCCCAACTTCTCCGTTGAGCTATCCAGCAGTTGTAGCAGTGTTACATGAGTATTTAGCTAGTGAACAAAAATTCAATTTCTCCAACTTTCCCAGTTGTATAGGATAGTAGATATCCAGGAGTATACATTTTCTCTAAAATCCAGTTACGTAATACATTGTATATTGGATATGAGGTAGGGATATTGATTGTTCAAATTTCCATTCAGTTTTGAAATTTATTGGGCAATCTTCAATTGAGTGATGCATGTTGGTCCTATTTGCAGTACTGTACTGCTGTGAAACTGACATGGACATAGCACTGTGTATTCCACTATGAGATCTTCCTGCAAGGAGCATGAATGCAGTGTGATATATAAAAGTTAGTAGCATCTAGCCTTAGTGTTTTGTGGGATACTGTCGATCCTCCATAGCAGAGCAGTTTGAAGAACTAGGCCAGGAAAAAAAGGCATATTAAGCTTGTGTTCTAGTTAGCACAGTAGCTGCATTTAACAGTAATTCAAAAATGAATAGAAAATAAACTGCACTCCAACTTTGTTCATAGGTTAAAATGGTCACTTTGGTACACCATATGGGAGGCATTATTCGACGGGATTTCAGCTCAAAAGTTACTCATCTGGTAGCAAATTCTACACAAGGAGACAAATTCAGAGTATGTAAATTCCACTATAATTTTGGGGGTTTGGTGCAGAAGGTTTCTTTGGAGCACATGTAAGAAGCCATGTGTTGGTGAGTATTTGGTGAATGTAGATGTTAGTGATGTCCAGATGTCTGAAATAGAAGAGTTTAAAAGCTGTGGTGATCTGGCTGTAACCTAGCAAGGGAAAGTTGCCTGAAAATATTAACTTCGGTATGTGGAATACATAGCTGCTAGGCTTTCATGCAGGGTTAATATGCTCAGGTCTGCATCTGATCTATCTCTGTGAGCACAACTGCACATCTAGTACTGTATTTGCTGATACCTTTGCCCGCTTTTCAGGGCTGTTATGTTCTTCAGGCTTCCCCATCACTACTTCTTCCCCACTACTATGAAAAGCCATAGGGGTTTTAGTGTTGTTTAGGTGATTTCTTTCTTTCTTTAATACTTGCTTTGATATCTTAAATTTTAATTCCATCAGCCGGAGGTGAAGGCATTCCTACCCGATATATGTGCAGGATGGAATAATGTTGAATTTCAGGCTCTTGATCATAATGATAAGATTTAAGAGATGGACATAATATTTTGCAAGATCTCTTGAAAGAATATGAGGTCAGGAAGAACTCTATAAAACTTAAGTGAAAAATGTTTCATTTAGTAACTTGCATACTTAGGAATATAAGAAACTGCTATATATTGAGCTAAACCATTGGTCTATCTAGCCCACTGTTTTTCTGCATCAAACTGCCAGTGACTCTCCAAGGTTTCAAGTCTGGAGTTTTTTCCCCACCCATTTGTGGAGCTGCATGAGTCTGAGCCTGGGACCATCTACATGCAAACCACATGCTCTGTCACCGTTTCCTCTCCTGACAATATAATTAATGAATAAAAGTGTTTGACTTCTTTTCATAGGGACCCATATCTATTACAGATCCTTGTCATAAGTCGGAATCAACTCAGTGGCACACAATTATTATTATTAGGGATCTTGAACTGAAATAATGCTTATGAAGCTGGCTGGCCATCAACTGATAAATAATTATAGTCTTGTTTTGTTCTCATGTACAATCCATCAAAGTTAAAACAATAACTTGAATTTTTTTTAAAGTTTACTGATGGGCAAAAGATTTTTTTAAAGTCTTTCATGGGCAAGTGTGCGTTTTTCTTCTGTTTATGTCCTAATCAAATAATGAACTTGTTCATTTTTAAGTTCATGATGCATTTATCCAGGTTACAATGAGGTGGCTCATTTCCAAATATCATGGTGGATAGAAGTAAATCATTTATTGAAAACTTGGGTAGATATAAATCATTGAATGAAATTGAATTAAATCTGCCCTTTTTGGAAACTTAAATCAAGTAGATTCACTTCTAATTCACATTTCATATTGTTCTAATTCAGATGGACTATGTATACACTAATTAGTTGTGGGGAGTGTTTGGGGAATTTTATGTGTGTGCATGTGTCTGGTCTCTGGGTGTCTGTGAATTTCATTGTATGGGTATACTGTGTACATACTTACAATGACAATAAATAAATAAATAAATAACCAAATTTTGCAGCTAAACAAAACCTTAATGTATCTTACATATATAACTCCAAGTCCTTAATCTTGTAGCCTGCATGTGGAGTCAGAAATTATGGAGAACTCAGCTGTAACTCAATAGTAGTATTACATGCAGACTATCAGTTGTCAGCATTCTTATATAAAGCTGGAAGAATTCCCCTCTTGAGAGCCATTGCCAGATAGAGTTGACGACAGTGGACCAATGGTCTGACTCCATATAAGGCATTCGTATGTTACTAAGCTTCTAAACTTTTCATTCAAGGAGAGGAAAGTGTGAGCTTGATACAATGCTACTTTCTGATTTGGCCTTACTTTTGAACATCTTCAATATACATACATGTACATGTACATGTGTGTCACAATTCAAATGCTACTCATAAAGGTGATACTTGCCTGTGGTTTCTTTTTTTAAAAGAGAGGTTTAGGGTTTTGCGAGTGAGCAGGCTCATTTAGTTAACACATTTGATGTCCTATCTCCTATTTCAACAAAAAATATCTTTGAGACTATTAATATCATTCAAATCAAATGCAAAAAGTAGACGGCTATGGAGAGGAGAAAGTTCCAGGAAGATCTATTTTTTGCATTTGATTTCAATGTTATTAATTTTGTGTGTGTGTACACACACACACACACACACACACAAAGTTTTCTTAATTAAGCTGGCATTAAAAACAGCAGCAACTGCCTTTAAATAAATTGTTAAAAATCTTCTAAAAGCTTTTTAACAAAAAATGTTTTTAAGTATAGAGCGTTGGCTTTTACCCACTCAACCAAACTGATGATCTTTTCTGTTAGTCAGTACTGCTAATTGATTACCTTATAATTTGCAAAGATCTTTTCTGGATTAATCAGTTTCATTTCTTGTGCATGTTTAAATGCCTGAGATATAAAAGAATACGCCTTGTTGTCTGTTCCTGTCTTGCTTTACAGGTAGCTGTGAGTCTAGGTACACCAATCATGAAAGCAGAGTGGATTTATAAATCTTGGGAAAGAAGAAATGACATGTATGTATAAACTTTCTCAAGTGAGGCCTTGTGTAGCATTGATATTTGCTACTTGTCCTTCCTTTCGATCAGCATGACAGTGAACAGAAACGCTGCTTTGTATAGCAAAAGTGCAGATGGTTTGAAAATGCTCTTTTTTCCTTTTCCTTTATTAGTGACTTCTGTGCTGCAAATGAGGAATTCAGGAAGGAATTTAAAGTTCCCCCATTCCAGGACTGCAAGTTAAGTTTTTTTGGATTCTCTGATGATGAGAAGAAGAATATGGAAGAAATGACAGAAATGCAGGGTAAGTATGAAAGAGCTCTTGTGATAAAACAATGCTGTGAGATACTCTTGACTTTTTACCTGAACATGGAAAAAACTGTTACTGGTGTAGAAATTGTGAGATACATTGTGTGTAGCCAGAAGGTCCTTATGGTGTTGATGAGACAGAGTTCCACCCTTTCTTTATTGTTATCACCAAGGTTCCCTCTAAGGTGTGCGAATGTGCCCCCTGCGTTCAGCATTCCCCCTCCTCCTATGCTTACCCACAGCTATCATTTTCAGGTCCTTTGATTCTGGTTGTATCAGAATCCCGTGGGGGGGTGAGTGGAGTTGTGCGCACGAGAGATGGAGCCTTTCCCAGCAGGGCTGAAAATTAGAAGGAACGTAGGTGACCTTGCACTGACCTTAATGTTTGTACTTGCAGATATATTACAGCAGGTGACGGTGTGTTTAGTAAGCTGTCCACTGTCAGTAGGTTTTGCCCATTTGTAGATTCATATGCTTTGCTTTTGACTTTAGGACGCTTATTAACCATCTAAAGTAGGTCTAAATATTGGGTGTTTACTGCAGATGGCATGTTAGTACAGTCGTGCCCCGCTAGACGATTACCCCGCTCTACGACAAATCCGCTTAGCGTTGAAGTTTTTGCCATCACAAAATGATGTTTAAATGGGGGAATTTAGCTTAACGTTGATTGGTTCCCTGCTTCAGGAACCAATTTTTTGCTTTACGACGATCAGCAAGCAGCTGATTGTCGGGTTTCAAAATGGCTGCCAGCTGTAGAAAATGCCCCCCCCCCGCTGTTTTCAGGACTTTTTTTGCTAGACAGGCACAAAAATATGGCTGCCGTATGGCGGATCTTCACTGGACGAGCAGGTACTTAGCCCACTGGAACGCATTGAACGGTTTTCAATGTGTTTCAGTGGGTTTTTTTAAAATTTCGTTTGACGACGATTTCGCTCTACAGCGATTTTGCTGGAATGAATTAATGTCGTCAAGCGAGGCACCACTGTATGTATTTTCAGAGGCAGTTACACAGATGGGCACTTTTGTGTTCTTGAGAATTAAAAAGTTTCAATATCACAGAACAGCCCATTACATCTGGATTTTACCTAGTATTTAGTGATTGTCTGCATTGCAAATACAAATATTTCTATCTCAGAGGTGATTAACATTCATATACATCCCCTGCCTATATTTACATTCCTTGTGCTGCTGCCCAGGAAAAAAATTGTTGTTATTAATGTAAATCCTGGAGAACTGTTGATATTCCTTTAGAGGAAAGCATGCAATCTTGCTTTGTTAAAATCATGATTTTAAGGTGTTTTTTAAAACATTGTAAAGCAAACAAAAATAAAAAAAAATGCCAGAACATTTCTGGTGAGGTGTACTCTGTAATATGTATAGGAGAGAATGGCTGTCAGATCTGCTGAATTTATCCATGTCTGCCATGCTTATTGTCTGTAAATGAAATTTTGTAAATGGTTGTTGGGAACTATATTTTGTCCATTTCCCAATGGGATATAGTACTACGACCATATTTATTTTTCTTCACATTACTGCATTGATTATATTGAAAATTAAGAATAGGGCTTAGGAAGGAAGAGATTAATCCTATCTGTCCTCTTTTGGCTGTAGGTGGACAATATTTGCCTGTCGGTGATGAAAAGTGCACTCACCTCATAGTCGAAGAAAACACAGTCAAAGACATTCCATTTGAACCATCAGAAAACCTTTATGTTGTAAAGCAGGAGGTCAGTTTTAACAGAATACACTGGATTCGTAATCTTTCTTTTTGTATAAACTATTAACATTGTTAATAAATTAGCTAGTGCACTCGTCTTTAATGTTGAGATGACAGACTCTTGTACTAATGTAAAAATGCTTTTGTCATCTTTTAGTGGTTTTGGGGGAGCATTCAGATGGATGCCAGAGCTGGAGAATCTATATATCTTTTTGAAAAGGTGAGCAGCTGCCGAAGGAAATCTAGACTTTTAGCATGGGATTTTGTTAGATTTGTGCCTTTTTAAAATTATATAATAGAGCTGCATTACTCCTTTATCTATTAATGTGGAAATCTCAACATAAAATGATATTTTTTTCTGTTTGCAAATTGAAAGTGATGCTCATAATTTGTTAAAATTGCAGTGTCAGCCTAGAGCTTTGGATGGTAAAGCTGGGTACTGGCTTTGAATGATTGCTCAATTGCAGCTCAGATCAGGAGTATTTGTGTTATTTCAGTGATACCCCAAATCAAAGCAAGGAAATTTGATTTGCTTTCAGTGTGGAATGAGACTATCCCTTATCACACCAGAAAAATTGGGAATTTGGAGGGCTAAAAATATTATGGTTTTGAAAAAGGTGTTCTGAAAAGCAGAGAAAGGGGAACAAAAAGCAACAATACCAATATGGTAGACACAGAGGTAGCAACAAATGACAAAATAGAGATAAAGAATGACAGCTTCACAACTCCCCCAAAGGAGACCAAGGACATCTCCCACATTCTTCAGAGTGTGGGGAGGGTCTCTGAGGAGGGTCCTGGTGCTTATCTTCTCTTGCATGATATCTTATCCTGAACCTGGCTAAGCCTTCCACCTCAGATAGGGCACTTGTTGCAGACTGCTTTGATTTTTCTTTTTAATAGTTTATTTTTGGGCTGAATTTGTGTATATTGAAAGTTTGTGTTCTGCTGGATTTGAGTGTTTAATTAAGCTAAAGCAGCACCTTTCCATAGTGTTGCCCAACCTGAGCCACTTTGTCCCCTGTTGCTCCAAGGAACCACAACGTAACCTGAAGTTCCCAAGTGTACCTTCTCCGTACAATGTACTCGATGGTGTACACTCCCTCTGAAAAGTTAGGTTCACAGTTTGGGTGTGCTCCTGGATTAAACTCTGAGCTCGAATGCCTCAGTTTCAGCAGTGGCCAGGAGTACATTTGCAGACTGAAAGCTGGTGCACCAGCTGCACCTGTTCCTTGAGGTGCCCGATTTGGCCATGGTGATATATCCTTTAGTTACATCCTGTTTGGATTGCTGCAATGCGCTCTATGTGGTTCGAAATGCTGAAGCCAGACTGCTGACTGGCACTGGTTATATAACTCCCTTATTGCAAGAGCTTCACTTCCAGTCTGTTTGCAAGCCCAATTCAAAATGCTGGTTTTTACCTATAAAGCCCTATACAGCCTGGGTCCAGGGAGGATTGCATCATCCCATATGAGCCTTCTTGGTTTTTAAGATCTTCTTTGAAGGTCCTCCTCTCAGTCATTTGATAAGGACATAACAGAGAGAGGGCCTTCTTAGTGATTGCTCTCCATCTTTGGAATGCTATAGTCCCCCCAAGAAGCCAGATTACCCCCCTCCCTCTGTCCTTCTGTCATCAAACAAAGACTTTCCTTTTCAGGCAGGCTTTTGAGCAATAAGGGTCTGATGAATGCTGTATTTATTAAACTTGGAGATGTTAAATTTTTTAAAAAATATTTAAATTGTTTTTATTCTTGTTTTCTATATTCATCTAGGTTTGCTTGTTTTTTTATATAGTTTCTATGGTATTTTAAAACTGTTGATTATTATATAGTTTTAATTTGGTGTGGTGCCTTGTGTCCCCATGGGGGATGAAGTGACGCACGCATGCACGCACGCACGCACGCACGCACGCACGCACGCACGCACGCGCATCCATCCATCCATCCATCCATCCATCCATCCATCCATCCATCCATCCATCCATCCATCCATCCATCCATCCATACATACATACATACATACATACATACATACATGTGAGGCTATGATCAGTCAAAGAGCAGAAATCTGGGCTAGTAAAAACACTATTGGGAACCAGCTTTCTCCTTGTGTCCTGAAAGATGTAGATGCCAGATTCTATCTGTAAATATTCATGTGGGAAAGGTAAGAGGGACAGTGTAGAACATAGGATGGGGGAGAGAATTTTGAAGGTGGCTGGCCCCAAACCCTATAAAGCATCATGTCTAAAGTTTTGTGTGGTGATTCTTGCCTTTGAAGTCTATTCTGTTTTTAAGTTTCATGATGCTGTGTAAAGCTGCCCCAAAGTTACAGCTGTTTGTGTGTTGCTGATCAAGTGAATGGGACTATTCCAAATACTTTGAAACCCTAATGTTTCGATAGGTCCATTTCAGGGTGGATGAAACCTGGGCAGTGCTGGGTCAAATTGTTTCCAGTATGGGGAACTGAAGTTGCACCAGAAGTGAATTGGGGACCTGTGCACAGTCCTCATTCTAAGACGAAGGATATGAATAAAGTTACTGTACTGAAAGTTTGATTTTCGTTACAGCCTGACAGTTCTGAGCTGAAAACATCTGTCTCGCAACTTTCTCTAAATACTCCAAATAGCAATCGGAAGAGACGTCGCTTAAGAGAGACTCTTGCTCAGCTGACCAGGGAGACTGACATGTCCCCTTTCCCACCTCGGAAACGGCCATCGGCTGAACATTCCCTTTCTATGGGATCCCTGCTTGATATTTCCAACACACCAGAATCAAGTTTGACTAATGGAGGTACAGCTAAAATTGCTCAGTCTATGTTAGGTGTCCTGGAACAAAAATCCAAAAAAAGACCCCGCTACTGAATCACTTCGTTTATGTCAATAACAGGCTTTTCCCTTCTATGCAGGGAAAAAGATAGAACTGAGGAGCATGTGTACTGATAGACAGAAAGACAGCTCTCATGTTGTTAGACTTAGTCGGAGGAGGAGAAAATCATGCAGACGTCGCAATTGTATATCTTTGGATAACATTTCAAGTTTTCTTGAAAGACGTCAACAAATCATCAAGACAGCTAGCAGTAAGCCATCTGAAAGCCTAGTTAATGGAGCATCTCAAATGAATCTTCAGAAGTATATTGATTTCCCAGTGGGAAGCAAGGACACCTCCATAAGGCGCTGTTCCTTTCCAGTTCTGAAAGGTGTTGTCTTATATGAACATCATCCAGGTAGAGATTTACCAACAACAGCAGAAGGTGATGATAAGTCAAGTTTCTTAATGTTTTAGATGGCAGTCACCATTTAGGCAGTGCAAAGCATAACATGGGGCATAGTTCTTATATCCAAAACCGAAGTTCAAGTTGTTTGCCCAAGCTGACTTGAAAATAATCAAATTTGCAATAATCTCAAGAACTCTAGAGGTGCAGACAACTCACAGATGAAAATAACCCTTCCTCCCACTTGTGCAGATGTTAGTACTCAAGTGCAAGAAACTTGTGAGAGAGCCAATGAAGAATAAGACTTTAAGACAGTGGTTCCTAAACTTTTTTGACATCACATGCTTTTTTCTGTTTTGGAGACGCCCTTATGCCTCCTTATCCCTGTTTTAACAACAACAAAAAAGTTAAATTGCACATTCAAAATTATGCATAATATTTAAATTGATTTTATGGTATGCAATTAGAAAATTTAAAAAAAATTTAAGCTGATAAAATCTCAGTCTTCCACTTTCAGAATTTCTTCATGCCTCCCCAGAGAGTATTTCTTTTATGAACTAGTACTCTAACAGCAAATGTAATATTTTGTGGGGAGAGTTAATAACAAGATGTAAACCATCTTTTGAATCATACTCACATATGATCTTCACTTACACTGTTAACAGTGTTGGTGATAACTAAATTAGTTAGATCAGATGCCATTTAGAATTTTAGTTTGTTGTAGTCTTGAAACTTCTGGCAATTAATCCTCTCAGGTAAGAACAGAATGAAAGACTTCTTTTCAGTAATTAATATGTTCTAGTTCATGTTATTATGATGTTATTTTATAACGAGGCAATGCAGAGAGGATTGGTAGACAGAACTGAAGGTGTATGATGGCATTCTAAGCCATCTTAGTGGGTTTCCTTGGCTGTTTATTTTGTTCAACTTTGGAAATGGAATTATAGCTAGTCTTCCCATTAAAATAGATTAATATTCATTGGAAGTGTCTATTTAAGATTATCTCTTGGTATCTACAGTGGTTTTCCTGTTTGCTCAAAAACAACAAAAAAGCACCTCTCACTTTTTCAATAATGTTTCTCCTTCCTTTACAGAAACTCCAAAATCATGTGCAAAGCCATCCAAAAATTCCACGCCTCTTCCTCCAAAGCAGTCTGCAAGGTGGCAGGTTGCAAAGGAGCTCTATCAGACAGAAAGCAACTATGTAGATATCCTGACAACCATCATCCAGGCAAGTTGGTACAAGCTGTATTTTCTGTAACTCTTTAAGAATTTGCTGCAAAACTGTGTAACATCACTTTCTGCGACGATCCTTTCAAGGATTGGTGCATAAAATGGTCATGTAGCAGTCATCATCTGTGTGGCAGGAATATTTTTATGTGTGTTTTCTGGTGAAAGTTGAAGAATAAGAGACGCAAGCTTGAAAAGACATGGGATATGTTAAATCAAGTAATAATATACCTGTCATGGGGTTGCTTTAGATCTACTAGATCCCTTGGCTAATGGAAGAGGAGGGGAGTGATTTTTCTTGATTCTTCTTGAGGTTCTTTGCTGTACCTTCGTGCTGTTTTGGGAAGCTCTCAACACTCAGGAATTGATCTCTGAGAATTTCAGGGTGGCAATAATTGTTCCTTTTCATTAATGGAGATGTCCAGTCATCAAATATTGCTCCATGGGTACCATTGGAAGCCTATCAAGATGAAGAGGATTAGGGAGCCACAGCTGATGAGTGGCTAGCATTTGCCTAGTACATATGTGTACGTTGAAACAGGCTTTTACGTGGGGTTCCTATTGGTTTCCCACCCAGACACCCAATCAGTTTTTTACAGATTCATCTTAATTAATGCTTCAACATTAGTTGTTTTACTGGGTCTGTTTTCAGTGTGTTTAGAGACTTGGATGTCACTTTTATTTTATAGACATGCTTACTATTTCTAGTATATCCATAAGTTCTACAACAGCTTGTTTTTATTCACAAGCTGGGAGTGGGGAGGGAATAAGACATGAGACATTGTTGATCCTTCTAGCCCAGCAATGGCGAACGTATGGCATGCGTGCTACAACTGGCACGCGTAGCCCTTTCTGTTGGCACAGGAGCCATAAATTGCTGGATCGCTACTCCCCCCCCCCCCCCGCAGCCAAAACTGAGGCAGCTGCAACTGTGGTGCTGGTGCCTGGATAGGAGGCAGGTCAAGATCTGGAGCAGCTGGTGTTGGGCGGCAGATCCGGAGTGGGGTCTCGAGGCACCTCCGTGCCTGGGATTCCCCCTTCTGCCGCCACTTTCAGGTCTGCGGCGGCGGCAGCACAACGCCTCCTGGTTGTCTTTTTTACCCCCAGTTTGGGCATGCAAGCCCAAAAAGATTCGCCACCACTGACCTAGCCCATATGACCCAGGAACTTTCAGTTTATCAGTGGCTGTATATGTATAGGGCAAATATATCTACTGTAAAAACATGAATCTGCCTTGCTAAGATCAGTTCTAATTATGTTGGTCTTCACTATCTTAAAAGGACATTTTAAAAGTTCTGTCTTCTGTATTGCTTTCTTTTTTCAGGTTTTTCAAGTGCCGTTGGAAAAAGAAGGGCAGGTTGGAGGCCCCATCCTTGCACCAGAAGAGATTAAAACCATATTTGGCAGTATTCCTGACATCCTTGATGTGCACATTAAGATAAAGGTTGTCTTTCAAATATATGCAACGTAAATCTTCTGCGCTTCTTAACTGCTGAATGTCAGCATGCTTGGGCCAGTTGATAAAGATAAGAATGAAATAAAATAAATGCCAGGTTAAACACTTAGGAGAATTATGAGAAATTCCGGTGTTATTATGTAAATCATTTAAAACGTGATGGTTTGCTTAACCTTTGGTGATCAGAGATTTTTGATTGTAAGCATTTAGGCTTAGCATTCTACAGAACACATTGTGCTTCTCCTAAGTGTGGCCCTTAGTGAACTCCCTGAAACTCATCACACGAGATATTAAATAAAAGAATACTTATTTCTCTCCCAGTCTGCTTCCAAATGTGGCACCGAATTAGAAATCATTTGAGAGTTAGGGGGTGTTGGCCATTAAAGATTCTTCCATTTTATGTATTATAAGTACCTGAAGAAAATGGCAATGTGTTGTCTTTGTATTCTAGGAGGACCTTGAGGACCTTATGATAAACTGGACTGAAGGCAAAAGCATTGGTGATGTCATACTGAAATATGTAAGTTCTGTTCCCCTTACTGTGATTGATTGTTGTGACTAGTTGGTGCCATGATGACTAAACGGCCAAATGCATTCATATGCATTTCTGCAATCTCTCCAACATTTGTAAAGGGGTCTCTTGGTCATGCAGCTTCAACCAGTTTTACAGTATGCTGTTTGTCTGAGCAGTGCTGGACAACGTTGGGATGCAGTCTTTTACTATTGTCGCTGCTTAGCCAGTGATGGACAACTTCTAGCCCTCTAAAGCAGTGGTCCCCAACCTTTTTGACACCGCGGACCAGTGGGAGGGGAATGGGCTCTGTGTGCAGGGGGCTGGGCACCACTCCGTGCTCGCGCATATGCGTGAAGGGTCAGTGCCTGCTCGTGTGGGCGCATGGGCACTCTCATGCATGCACAAAGGAACGGGCCGCTCGTGTGGTGTGCAGACACTTGCATGCATGCATGAAGGGGCAGGGGGTGCTCGCAAGCGCAAATACACATCGCGTGCATGTGCAAAGGGTGCGTGTGCTCTCAGGCAGGGACTGTGGGTGTGTGTGCGGGGTGGAGTGTGTGCAGGAGGGCAGAAGATCTGTCTCTGCGGCCCGGTCCAGCTAAGGTCACATGGACCGGCACCGGGCCGCAGACCGGGGTTTAGGGACTCCTGCTGTAAAGCAGTGGTTCTTAACCTTTGTTACTCAGATGTTTTTGAACTGCAACTCCCAGAAACCCCAGCCAGCACAGTTGGTGGTGAAGGCTTCTGGGAGTTGCAGTCCAAAACTCCTGAGTAACCCAAGGTTAAGAACCAGTGCTCTAAAGGACCACAACTTGCATGCTCCCTTATCATTGACTGTTCCAGGGCTGGTACAGATGGGAGTTGTACTTAGATAACAAGTGAAAGGCTGTCCATCATTACTTTGGGTAAACTATCTTGACTTAATGGAATTAAGCACATGTATCTAGAAATATGGCAGCAGGCAAAGTTCAGCTACATATTAAGTCTTGGACATGTACTAGACTGTTGTGTAAGCTTTGCTTTTGTGCTGTTGGTTTATTCTGTGTTTTTGATCCCTCCTGAATGAAAGATTTTAAGGGAAAGAGTGAACTGTTGCAATCTCTCATGCATGATGAATTTCTGTGGTAGTGGACTTGTGAATATTCTGTGTTTTGAGACATTAGCAACATCATGTAAACCCCACTTTTATGTCTGAGGAAGTGGACTTGTCCACAAAACCTCTCATCAAAATATACCTGTTAGTTTTTAAGATGTCATGATGTTTTTGTTTTTATTTTGCTTGAAACAGTAGGTAAATATAACATTACTTTCCTGGGACAATTTTAACTCTTACTTTGGGTGTTTACTGATTGCATACAATGAATATCCTTGCACTCTGTAAACGTTACAGCCATCAGCCTATACTGGTCATTAGTTAACTGTGATGGCATTATAAAATGCATATTGAAACTTGCATGGTACTGTTCCTAGAAAAGGGGTATCTACCATTTCCCCACAAGGATTCCCCTCTCACTTTTGGTTGTATGGTTATATATAATAATAATAATATGCGGTGAAGTCAATTCAGACATACAGCAACTCTTTCCAGGCTTTCCTAGGCATAGAATGCTCAGAATGGTTTACCATTCTCATCTTCTGGGAGTACCTTGGGACCATCTAGCTTGCCCAAGGCCATACAGGCTGCCTGTTTTCTGGGAGGCAAACTGGGAAATTCAACTCCCAAACCTTAGCTCTGCAGCCAAGTGCTCCAACTGACTGAACTGTTCTTTATGATTTAGAGTCTGATAACCTATGTGTGGGCATTTTCCTTAGAAGTATCCTTCTATCTAGTTTACTAGATTAATTTGATTTTCCTTGGCTATGCTAGTCTTAACCAGAAGAGCATTATTGGTTTAGATTATGTAAACGAGCATAGGAGCAAATGTTGCTCAAATGTTGACAGGTTTTCCTGTTAGAAAGAAATTTAGAAAAGCACACACCCATGTCTTGTGCCAAGGTACGTTTGAATGTGGTTCTGTGATGCAGCATCTGTCTTGCCTGCAGCAGGTTCGAGGCCAAGTCTTCTATGTCTCAGGTCGGAGTAGGAAAAATTCCCATCTGAAACCTGGAAGGGCTGTTGCCATTCAGTGTCGACAGTACTTCCAAGATATACTAATGGTCTGACTTACAAGGTCGTTTAAGGTTGTTTCTACTTTGTGTGCGTGTAAAAACTTTAGGCAAAGTGTTTTATTTCAATTACAGGCTAGCACTGCTCTTTCAGCATCTTTCAATGGCTAAAGCTGTTGGGCTGGCAAGAAAGGTACATTGCAGTAGCATACACAATTGACAACAGCTTAGCAAGGAACAACTTGACCTTAAAATATCAAGCTGGCGTGGAAGAGTTTCTTGGCTGATTTAGCAGTAATTTGAGTTACTTGAGTGTTTGATTGGAGCTGCTTTCATTTGAACAACCAATATGTTTTAATGCTGTTATTTCCTTCAGCTACATGCATCTTGTAAATGAAAATTCTATATTTTTCAGTCAAAAGATTTGCTGAGAACATACCCTCCATTTGTAAACTTCTTCGAAATGAGCAAAGAAACTATCACTAAGTGTGAAAAACAGAAGCCAAGGTTTCATGCTTTCCTAAAGGTAATGATTTGTTCATTGAATCTCCCAGACTAATGCTATGTGCTACTTTCTTAAAGATTTGAATTTAGAAACAGACAACAATTTGGGCACCAATATGCTAAAATAAAACCTTGTCTTGTTTAACCGGGTTCAGTGTTAAAATCAGTGGTAGAGGTTTGATCTTTATTAATGCATAAGAACATGATTCTGATGCCTTTAGAACAATGTAGGCAGAAGGTACACCAGGGTTTACTGGCAGAGCACCGGATGATTTACAGTAGATTGGCAAATGTTTCTCACCCCCACCAGTGGCAATAACAAAAGATTAGGCTTTTTTTTCCTAATTTAGGTAGTTATGATTTTTAGTTTATTGTAACTGAGATGTATATCTGTATTTAAAAAATATTCCATGGTGTGGCTCTTGCGGTGTAATAAATAGATAACTAAATCCCTGAGGCCGCATCTCACATCTAGTTTATCCCTTATCTTCTGCTAGGCTGCGCTGGGTGGATTCTAGTGTTAACAGCATAGCAAAGTAGAACTTCTAAGCCTGAAATCTGTAAGACTGCAGTTACTTGAGAACATGATTGTAGTTTGATAGTCCAGGGAAACAATTATTTTGTCTGATATTAAGCTGAATTTATCTTTTATTATGAGACTATCTTTGATCTAATGCAGGGGTGTGCACCTTCTGTTCTTCCATGTGTTGTAAATAGTTTTCCTTTTCTGTTGAGTATGCTGGTTAGGGATGAGGATGAAGTGTATTCCATCAGGTTAGAGCAGTGGTTCCCAACCTTGGGTTCCCAGAAGTCCTGGCCAGCATAGCTAGTGGTGAACATAGAGATGTCTGTTCCATGGGGCTGGTGAAGATCAAAATTGATGGTACTGGTCATATTGGTTCTAATACTGGTCATACTGCACTCTGAAGTACATTGAGCCATACAAATGTTGGTACCTGAGCTAGCTGAGAAGATGACTGATTTTTTTTTTTACTTTTAATTAAATTGATTGATTAGTCTTAGTGTTCCGTTTCTCTCGTCTCAAAATATTTTAAAAAGTTGTAAAGGGGATGTGGCAGGACCTCTGCAGCTGTTATCCTTGATAAAGAATGGGAATAAGCAGTGGTGCTGAGTGCTTGTCCTCCAGGCTATTGATTTAGTCATTTAAATTCCCTACGGCATCCATTAGCAAGCTACTAGCAGCTGAAGAGAACATATCTGGATTGTGAGTGTTCAAAGCTTAATTCAGTCACCTATAAATATGAGAACAAACTTTAAAAAATAAAGAACCTGTCACTTAACAGTGACAAGGACTAAGATGTTCAAGCCCAAGTTTTATTGTTTAAATAATGCCACTAATTTTCTTTCAACAGATAAATCAAGCTAAACCAGAATGTGGGCGCCAGAGTTTGGCAGAACTCCTCATCCGCCCTGTTCAGAGGCTGCCTAGTGTTGCCCTTCTTCTAAATGGTAGGTATGTAGGTGTGTTTATTGAGTTGATTTAAAAAAATTCACTAACTTCTGTAGATAAAATTATTTGAGATCTTACTCAAGCTGCTTCCATTGGGGAGAGCCAAACAAATTACAAGAAATTTTATGCCATTTGGAAAAGATTCTTATAAGGGTGGAGAGTATTTCAGTATTGTGACCTACATCAAATTGCTATTTATTTATTTTATTTTATTTTATTTTTATTTTATTTATATCCCGCCTATCTGGTCAGGTCAGGACCACTCTAGGCGGCTAGACTGCTAAAATAAAGGCAATGGCTAAAACCCCGCTGTTTACTGTAGTAAATGGCAACTACAGTAGGCCAGTTGACTCTGTGGGGATTTGGTGAATCAGCGCCTCCATAAGTTCCATTAGTTCTGCCGACTTACTGTAATTGTGACTTAGTAGGCTTACTAACAGGATTTTAGCCATTGATTCAATTACTGAATAGTGAATTGACACTTATGTGACCTCCACTGGTTCAGTGAGTCTAGTCTAGTTGTAAATCACAATTGGTTCTAGACCCGTTCTTGTTTTAAGTTCCCAGAGGGTAGGCAACATTTTTATGGTGGTATACTTTTGACCTAAAACCCCCCAGTGTAAAAGAAGAAGCAAAATGGAATGTCACTTTGGACAGTTTTTAAAAAGTATCGTGCAACTTTTAAAATTCATTGTTAGTATATTTGAAGTATAGTCTTTTACATGCAATTATAGCTATAATTTCTCCATCAAGCTGGATTAATGCATTTGATTTGTATGCCGCCCATCTGGCTACCAAAGCCACTCTGGGTGGTTTACAAAACAACAACAACAACAAAACAGACAATCAACAACAATAACTTAAAAAATAAAAATACACATCAAAATAATATAAAAGGATAAATATATACTAAACATTAGAAACTATAAACTTTAAAATAAAACACAAAAACAAAAACGATAACATTTAATAAAATTACATGAGCTAATAACATGGGGAATGAACATATTTTTGTTACGCTATCGACAGTACTCAATACTTATTTCCTACAGTGAATACATTTTCCCCTTATAGAACACAGTTTCCTCAGAAAGGCATGCTTCAGCAACCGGGCTTGCAGATTAGGTTATATTTATCCTCCAATGAACAGTCACAGAACAAAGCTTACTGGAATGAAACACAGGAAGCTAACGAAAGCACATGCTGTAGTAAGCAGGCATCTTGCCTTACCTGAGAGAGTCCCTCTCCTAAAAATATGCTACATGTGCTCTCTAATTTGTCCTACTGGGAACTCTTTTTAATGTATCTGGAGGCTCACAAGAATGGCATGCAACAATACAGCCATCTGCATCATCCAATCCTCCGAGGCATGCTCCTTCATCCTATGGAGGTTATATTGAGTGTTTAATGTCTAATGCCATTATAGCATTTATATAGTGATCCAAGCTGATGGTTAGGAGAAGACACAACTGGCTACAGGGAAAAAAGATGTGAACTTGCTCTTGTCTCTACTTAGGTTCTCTACTTAGGTTCCTCCTGTGCTTGTATAATAGACTAGTCCCTACTATACATCCTCTAGCCATCTTAATTTTGGTCCCTCAGAACAGGCTTAGAAACATGTCTGAAAGTTGTAGACCTTTCGCAAAACTTTAAATGTCGTTTATCAGGTTTCTTTGTGGACATTATGTAAATTACAATGATTCATCCGTAAAACTAGTCTATACTTCCAGATCTTTTCTTGGCCATGAAACTAATTTTTTTAAAAAATATATTTTTAAGAATATATTTTTTAAATTTAAGAATAAACAGAAAGTACAGTGGTGCCTCACTTAGCGATCGCTCCGTTGAGCAACGAAATCGCTTAGCGACGGGGTTAAAGTGATCGCAAAAACAATAGCTTAGCGATGGTCCCTATGGGGAAAATCACTTTGCGATGATCGCAGGGAAGCGATCACCGCAAAGCCCCCATTTTCGGCCAGCTGATTGGTGGTTTCAAAATGGCCGCCGGAAAACAAAATGGCCACCCGGTGTGTTGCCTCGCTTCAGAGGCACCGAAAATGGCTGCCCCTATGGAGGATTTTCATTTAAGGTTAGTTTTGAAGCCCATAGGAACGCATTAATGGCATTTTAATGCGTTTCTATGGGCTTTTTAAATTCGTTTAGCGATGAAATTGCTTAGCAACGTTTTTTCCTGCATGGATTAACATTGCTAAACAAGGCACCACTGTACCAGAAGAACTATAGTACAGGTCAATTGTTAAATTCATATACAAACCATTCCTATCTCCAGGTAATCATTGACTCATAGGCATCCTTCAGTCTAGAGAGACTATGGTGGTGTGCTCTGTATGGAGGACTTGGAACAGCATCTAGTGCTTCAACACTGTATGCGAAGCTGGAGTGTCCTCTCCAGGGCACGAAGCCTGGGTAGAATAATATGGAGGATAGGATTTTACCTAAGCAGCAAATCCCCCCTCTCCATGTTGCTGAAATAGTCCAATGGAGAGGCAAGAGCCAATACAACTGGTTCCAGCGACATCGTAGGAGTTGCCAGAACGACACGAACTGCCTCCAGGACTCTGGCTCCGGATTTTGCTTCAAGGTTAACTCCTGAAGCCTTTTCCATCAGTGGATATGGGCACAAGGCAGTGGAGCTTTGAAATCAGAGTTTTCCTTCTCCTAGATGGGATGCCTCCCAAGGCTGATGAGTCCCACCTACCTGGCAATTAGTGACTAAGGAAATCAAAGCAAAAAAGTACCCACTCAAACAAGTCCTGTCATGAGTTACAGATAACTGAGATAGTAATAATTTGATTAAACAATTGTTCTCTGATTTACAACCAGAGTTATCAAACAGAGCTCTCAAGTGATATAAATTACAGTTTCCAAAATTTGAGTCCACTTGTCCGTATTGTAAAATAACGGATGGCTGGACTGTGTAGGAGAGTTATTGGGAAAAGGGAACCATGAAAACTAGGGATGTACAATTTTTTTTGAAAAGGTAAGTGATTTTAGTGGGTATCAGTTGTTGTAGCCCTCATTTTAAAAACCACATGCCATGCTTAGAGCACAGATTTCTTTAAAATCTGCAGCCTCTTCAGAAGTTCTCTAAAAATACAGGCTCTTCAACAAAGATATACCAAACACATTGGCATTATGAAAAGTAATACTCTGAGTATTTTCCTATTGTAGACATTAAAAAGCACACAGCGGAAGACAATCCTGACAAAACAACTTTAGAGAGAGCCATTGAATCTCTGAAGGAAGTGATGACGTAAGTCAATGCAATCTAGAGAAGAATGTTTTCCAGTTTTGAAAGTGTTAGTTTGGAAATAATGTGTGTGGCCTATTGACTATGCATGTACTTTTCTTACAGTCTGTCACATGGTATATTTCTCACTTGTGTTTGTGAAAGCAAAATTTAGAAAGCTATGGCAGGACTGCTATGGTGAGGAAGTAATTAGATGTTGAGTTATACTTCTGTGTCCAAGAAAAGAAATGAAATTACATGTATTGGTGGAAATCCTGTTGAACAGTTCTGGTAGTGAAAAGTGTTGTAGGGTCGAAGTGCTGTTCAGAAAGTGATTCCAGATGTGTGCTGTGCAATGGTCATGGGGAGAACTGTACAATTGTTTTTGTAATCCAATTGCATATGTAATGTCCAGTGTATATCCTCAGTCCAAAAGATCTCCTGTATGGAGAATTAGTGCAGGGAAATTGCCCCAGAGGGATACCATAGCTGCAATACAAGGATATATGCAAGCAGCATCTGAAGGCCTTAGGAATGGACCTCAACATATGGGAAACCTTGACATCTGAGCGTTCAGCCTGGAGGCAGGTGGTGCAGCATGGCGTCTCCCAATTTGAAGGGACCCTTGTCCAGCAGGCCGAGGCAAAGAGGCAGTCCCGAAACCAGCAGAATCGGGGAGCTGGACATGGGACAGATTTATTTGTCTTACGTGTTGAAGGGATTGTCACTCTCGAATTGGCCCTCTCAGCCACACTAGACACTGTTCCAAGTCCTCTATTCAGAGCATGTTACCATAGTCCAGTGATGGCAAACCTATGGCACACGTGCCACAGCTGGCACACGGAGCCCTTTCTGCCGGCATGCGAGCCATAGGTCACCATATCGCTACTCCCCCCGCCCCGCACAGCCAAACCTGAGAAGGTGTATGTCTGGGGGGGGGTAGTAAGGAGATGGTGCCTTCCCTTGAATCCTGCGAGCACCAGTGGATGGAAACAAAGGAATGCAAGAAAATAACTTGCCTTCTGCCTCCCTCTAATGATGTAGGACACCCCCTCCCTCCCTTAAAGCGACAAAGTCCCAGGTGGCACTGGAGAGGAAAAGGGGGCAGCGCTGGGTGCAGGCAGGAGGTGGAGGAGAACAACACCTCTGCAAGGGCTTAGTCTAGTGCATGCGTACAAGACCCTAGTGCTAGCAGCGGATCCAAAGTGGAGTCTTGAGGCACTTCCGTGTCGAGATTGCCCCTTCCACTGCCACTTCTGGTCCGCCGCCACCACTTCCAGGTCTGCAGTGGCGGTACACTGCCCCCTGTTTTTTGTGTTTTTTTCCCAGTTTGGGCACGCGAGCCCAAAAAGGTTCGCCACTCCTGCCATAGTCTCTTGAGGATGCCTACAAATGAATATCCTCTGTCTTTATGCTCACAGGTGAACTTTATGTTGTGCCAAAAGTAACAGTATTTCAGTCTCCGAATGGATTGATTACAATAAGTCCTGAACACTTGATTCACCTAGAAAACTTAACATTCCTCGCTTCTGGCAAGGAATATCTTTTTGATATTTCATTTTATAATGAAAGATGCTTTATTTAATAGACAGCTACTCATTACTGTTGAGAATCTTGTAAGGAAAGAAACCATTTGTCAGTGCTTTTTCTTCTGGTGCAAGAATTTCTCAAGGCTATGGGAGGTATTCTAAACTGCCTCTCATTGCTCAAGGCAAGAAAAGTTCATGTGAAAATGATGGGCTATGGAATGCCCCACAGGGACATTTTTCTTAAATACTTGGCATTGCAATATATATTTGAGTGGCATATTAACCTATAGCTAGAGTGGGGTGAATAGAAGATGGATTGGGATCTACTGGAAAAGGGATATGCAGTAGATAAATGTTTCTAGATTTGTTTATAAAAGCAGACGAAAGAAAAAAAAGCAGTGGCAACATGTCTGTTATCACTGCACTATGTTCTTTTGCAGCAGAGCAAATCAGCATTCTTCAAGGAACCATGCATCTTTGTCAAAAAACAGCCCTGACAATTACTTTGAGTTTAGATGAGAAGTGCTTAACTGATGAAAAAAGGAGTCATCTACTGGGATTTCCCCTTGTTTGGTTTCATTTTGTGAATGATAATGTGCAAGAAGGTATCCTGTAGACCAGGGGTCCCCAACCCCCGGTCCGTGACCTGGCAGCGGTCCATGGTCTAGGCAGGACCGGGCCACGGACACAGATCTCCTCCCCCCCGCGAGTGTGCTGTGTACATGTGTGTGAGCCCCCCTACGAGTGTGCCATGTGCATGCACGTGAACGCCCCATGAGTGCACCATGTGCATGAGCACCCCTCTGCGAGCGTGCCGAGTGCATGTGCTCCCGCTCTGCCCCCTGCAGTCCCACCACACACCCCTGTGGGTGCACCACACCCTCCCTGCGAGTGTGTCACCCCCCCAACCCAGTCCACGGTTGGGAAAAAGGGAACCACTGCTGTAGACCATCTTGACTACTGACATTAGTGTTGTCAATGTTCAGGTTGCACGTTGCTATGTAAAGCTTGGCATCCTTTGTTCTCTTGACAACATGAAATGATATTGTGGAGCAATACCGGGCCACTTCTTGGCTTTTTGAGTTGTGGATGCAAAGTACAATAGTGTATTCCACATTCATAAACTGGAGGTTGTTTTGAATAATTGAATCTGTATCTACCTATATATATGGCAGTGAAAAAGGATTAGAATAATCAGGAGTAGAAAGAGAGAGTTCATGTCATTTCTAGCCTTTTAAACAAATCCTTTGTGTCCCATTTCTTAATTCTCAGTACAGTATATACAGTACCTTTCACAAATCGAACCTGACTAGACTGATTTTAGGACTTTTAAAGATGAGTGTTAATTCCACAGCTGAACTGGATTGTGGATTAGAGATGCTATAGTGGTGTTTGTGCATTCTTCTATGATACTGCAAGACTGGAGTTTCTTGTACAAGTTGTTAATGGAAAATTATTAACGGAGCTCAGATGTGATATAGTGGTTTGAATGTCAGACTAGGACAGGGAGAGCTCGGTTTACATCCTTGCCAAACCGTGAGACTCACTGGGTATCTTATGGCCATCATTTATCTTTTAGTTTATCCTTTAGTTTAACTACTTCCCAAAGTTAATGAGGATACAGTGTGATGAGGCAGAGCCAAGCATGTGACCCTGAGCAACTTGGCAGAAGGGCAAAATAGAAATGTAATATGTAGTTCTTACAGTTGTTTTAGTTTAGGAGCGGTTGACTTACTGAAAGGAAACTTTTTCAGGAGATGTATGAACACAGAAATATACTCATGCTGTACAGCAGTTTTCTACATTGATGTTCACTTATCATGTGAATCAAATAATTGGCTGTTCTTTTCATCCCGTATCTGAACCTTAGCAAGTGAAGGCTTGTTCTGTTTTATTTTTCTCCAGGCACATTAATGAAGATAAAAGAAAAACAGAAGCTCAAAGGCAGATTTTTGATGTTGTTTATGAAGTAGATGGCTGTCCAGTAAGTAATGATGTAGCTGGGGCTGAGTATGTTTGGGATGTGATCTTTTTTTGAGATAAGGCTATCATAGTATGTGCACATTACCTCCAGCACCAGGGCAATACAGTGGTGCCTCACTTAGCGATGTTAATCCGTGCAGCAAAAATCGCTAAGCGATTTTAAAAAGCCCATAGAAACGCATTAAAACGTGTTTAATGCATTCCTATAGGCTTCAGAACTAACCTTAAGCGAAAATCCTCCATTGTGGCAGCCATTTTCGGTGCCTCTAAAGCGAGGCAAAACAGTGGGTGGCCGTTTTGTTTACCCGGTGGCCATTTTGGAACCACCAATCAGCTGTGCGAAAATGGGGGCTTTGCGATGATTGCTTCCCCGCAATCATCGCAAAGCGAATTTTCTCCATAGGGGCCATCGCAAAGCAATCGCTCTTGCGATGGCAAAAAGTCCATCGCATAGCGATTTCATCGCTATACGGAGCGATCGCTATGCGAGGCACCACTATAAGCCCCTTAATGTCAGTTGCTAGGGAATGTAAGCAAAAGGCAAATTTTTGGAAGTTCCTAGTTACGTGTAACATGTAATGAGTTACTTTGGGATAACAAAGATGTAACTAAGTTATGTTTCAAAAGTGATATATTCATAGCCAGAACTCTTATACTGGTGTTAAGTCCAACAGCATGCAAATCTTTGCTAATAAAGAAGTTGTTGCTTGTATTTCTTGTTGTATGCCTGTTGTATGACTGGTATGTGACAAGAAATAGAAGCTTTGACTTCTCAACTGATGGCAGTTCACCACTGGAATATATGCCATTGAACCTGTGCCAACATAAGTAAATAATAGGATTCTGGCACTTAGTTACAAACAAAAAAATAAAGAAGGCAAAAGGGTTCAAGACTGACTGCTATATTTTAATGTGAGCTTTCGTGGACAAGTGGGGAGGCCTTTCATATCGGTCCCACCACCTTCTCATCGGTCCCAGAACAGGTGCACTTGGTGGGAACACAGGAGAGGGCCTTCTCTTTTGCCGCTTCCAGACTCTAGAACTCGCTCCCACAGGAAACTAGGCTTGTCCTATTTTTGCTGTCCTTCCACAAGCAGGCAAGGACCTTTCTTTTTAGATAGATTCCTTAATGGATTGTTGTATTTTGTTGTTTTAAATGTGTTTTAGTATTGATTTTATTTGCCATTTTTAATATAATATTTGTTTACTTATTTTTCAATATTTGTATACTAGTGTTTTTTCTTTTAAATATTGTTCTTTTGATTATGTAAGCCGGATTTGGACCTTTTTAAGGAGAAAGCTGGGATAAAAATATTTTAAATAAATAAGTTCACTTCTTCAGACACCAAAAATTACAAAGTTGTTTACTTTGGAATAGTGATCACTGTTCTTTGGTTACTTCCAGTTGTTGTTGTTTAATTTGTTAAGTTGTGTCCGACTAGTTACTTTTAAATAACATTTTAAAGTATTTTGGCATAGGATCTTGAAGCTGAATGCAATTTAATCCTAAACCACAGGGGAAGTCTTGTTTCATGTAGTCTTTTGTATTTTTCTAAGTACAGTGATGCCTCGACTTGCGAACTTAATCCGTTTCAGAAGATGGTCGTAACTCGAAACGGTTGTAAGCCAAAGCACTATTTCGCATTGGAATGTACTGAAACACGATTAATCTCTTCCGGCCGTTTTTTGGTCGTATCTCAACGCGCTGACCACAAGTTGAAGCATTCGTTCCCATAGGAACTACAGTGGTGCCTTGATTTACGAACGTCCCTACTTGCGAACGTTTTGACTTACTAACACAGGGGTCAGGGAACTTTTTTACCTTTTACACCCCCTCCCCAATTTATTTACATTGACATTAACCCCCCCCCGGCTCTTGCCGTACACGGCTGACCCCTGCCCCTCCTGCACTCGCCCGGGACTTGTGGCCACCGTCCAGGCAGCCAGTCTAGAGCTACCAGCCCTGCGAGGCGGGCATCGCAGGGCTGGCAGGTCCACTGGCCATGAGCTCAGGGGAGGCGGGGTGGGAAGGGGGCCTCCTTGCCAGTGCACTGGGCAGGTGGGCGCAGGCAGGAAGGAGAGCCCTGGCCAGGGCTCCGCCGGGCAAAGAGTCCAGCTGGCCTGGTCCACTGTCCTTCCCCCCACTTTGGAGGTGAGGAGGGCACACAGGTGCCCTGTGCAGTTCCTCGCCAGGGCTCACTCTCCCCATGATGGAATGCTCACCTACACACAGCATTGTCAGAAATAAAATGCCTGGGGGTAAAATGCCTGCAGTGACCATCCCCATTACCCCCAGGATTTTCATTTTTACCCCATTTGGGGTAATTTACTCCTGTTCCCTGACCACTGTACTAACAGCTCCATTTGCAACATTTTGCTTCTACTTGCGAACAGAGCTTCTGTTTACAAACAGAAAAAAGGCAGGGAAAAAAGGCGGGCAATTCAGATTTCTAACTGTAGGTGGCGATGAGGCTGCTTTGTACTGTAGCTCTTTCACTTTTGGCAGTCTTAGAGTGTGTTGTTGTCATCATTGGCTTGGGAGAGCCTCCTGTTTCAGAGTGTGTGTGTGTTTCTCCAGGGAGGTAAGTGGCTGTTTTTTCCTTTTAAAAACCTGTTCTGGGTGGGTTTTGGCTGGGGCGGGTATGTTTCTGTGCTGTGTTGTTGGTGGCTTTGCTGTTTATTTTTGGAGGTTTTTTTCTTATTAAACCTCAGCAACGGAGGTGGCTTTTCTTTATGTTTTTGGAGGGTTTTTTTTCTTCTTAAACCTCAGCCACGGAGTGTTCTTTTTAATTTTTTGGTGATTTTTTTCTTCAGCTGGAATGGATTAATCAGTTTTCAGTGCATTCCTATGGAAAATGGTGTTTCAACTTACGAACATTTCGACTTATGAACACCATTACAATACGGATTAAGTTTGTAAGTCGAGGTACCACTGTAATGGAAAAGTGGTTAATCTGTCCACTACCTCTAGGGGGAGACTTTTTTTAAACCTAAGATGACTTGGGTTAAAAAAAGGGCAGGAAAGGAGGGAGGGAAGGAACAATGGGAAAAAGAGGAAAGAAAGAAAGTCATCACTGGGGCACACAAACCCCTCAGACAAGGGTTTGTGCTGTTAAGCACAAAAAGAGAGGATAAAGAGAGAGAAAAGACAATGGGGGGAGAGACTTTGGAGTCTAAAACACATTTTAAACCAACACCTTTTAAAACAAAAGAGAGATCACAGTACACAAACCCTAGGAGCCACAGAATTAAAAAAAACACATTCTAGCAGGGACTAAAAATGCTACAACTACACACTGCAAGACCCATCACAGCACAGAAACATACCCCCCCCCCCAGCCCAAACTCACGGGCAAAAACCCTGTACATACAGTACTCACCCAGAACAGGCAGTCTCTCTGTTTTAAAAAAGAAATCCAAAAAGCAAACATTTTAAAAAACAAAAATGCAAAAAAAAGTACAGTACAGTACCAGGCAGTCCGAAGTCTCTCTCTGAACCCACACTAACTGCTGGGGCGAAAGAGCTACAGAGAAGCAGCCTCTTTGCTGACCAACAGTTAACTGAAAGCAGTTCAATTTCCCTTCCTTCCCCACCTTTTTTTCCCTGTTTGTAATTCGAAGTGCCAGTCGCAAGTCGAAGCATAATTTTGCGGCCGGAGCTGGTCATAACTTGAATTGGTCATAAGTTGGGATGTTCGTAAGTCAAGGCACCACTGTATTTTCAAGATACAGTATCAAGATTGGATGCTAGAGGGAACAGGAATAATAAAAATAAGTTGGTTGTCACAAAGTAATGAGCAACACACAACAGTTCCCTTTAAAAATAATCTTCCAAGTCCTGGTAACAGGGTGATAGTCCAATAAAGTCCTGCATGTAGGCTTTCTATATGCAACTAATTGACTATTTGGAGAACGGGGCACTAAATTAGATAGATCTTTGCTCTGATTCAGAATGGCTATTTTTATATGTAGATGGCCACTCACTGGTAAGAGGAGGCAGAAAAACAAAATGTTGGTGGTAAGAGAATCTTCTCTCTCTCTCTCTCTCTCTCTCTCTCTTCCCTACTCCCACCCATAACCTAATGTATTTAGAGACAGGACGGTGTTGTTAGTAATTGAGAGATTTCCTTTTTGGAGCTTTAAAAACACTTGGAGCAGGCAGCATTTTCTTCATAGATTCATTTTATCCTGTGTATTTTGAACTTTTGGGACAGTGAATTAATTCATACAGAAATCCACAATGTTTGTTATCTGCCTTACAGTGCTGGGATAGAGTCTTTAATCCGCAGAATACACTAATTGTACAACAACTAACAAAGCAGGCACTATAAGACAGAAATCATTCAGGTTGAAAGATCACTCTGTTTCATCATTATTTTGTAGTGATGCAGCAACCTCTTGAATTACTGCTTTTTAAAATGTGTTTCTTTTCTCCACAGGCCAATCTCTTGTCATCTCACCGAAGTCTAATTCAGCGCCTGGAAACGGTTGCACTTGGTGATGACCTTTGTGACAGAGGGGAACAGGTCACTCTTTTCCTTTTTAACGACTGCCTGGAGGTAAGTCTATAGATATTCATTTGGCTGTGACATTCTAGAATGACTTCCAGCTCAGAGGAATAAATAGCAGCCCAAATACTTATACTCTGTGAAGGACAGCGAAGAACACTTTTTTTCTTGTCTTGACAGAAAGCATTCCACTACATGTGGCATTCATTCAGCTGGTAAGAACTACTGCACAAATTGTCACACGGAGGGAGCACTTTATTTCTACAAACATAATGCTTTGTCGTTCAGTACTGGGAGGGATTAGTTGGAAAAACAGAACAACTTTCTGCTACTGTGTCTTGTTATCGGCAGTAAAATCTTTGTGGTGAAGAGAAAGCAAGCTGGGAAGGTGCTGTCATTGAAGTAATGAGAAGGGGCCTTGCAGCAATGCCTTTTCATTCTGCATGAATTCTTGGGGAAATTGCATGTACTGTATATGTATTGAATGCATTGTTGACATAATCAAAGCTGTATGCTAAGAAGATAAAGATAAACCTGAATTTATGGGGCTGAATTTTACAGCTTGTATAAATTATGCAAACCGAACACATTTGCATCCTCATCCGGGGCAGTGAAGTCTTACTCCTGTGTACAGAAAGTATTATTCAGGTTTTCTTTGAAACAGAATTGTTTCAAGCCAGAGAGATTGAATCTGTCAAAATCCTAACAAGAATGTGCCAACAAATATGAAAAACAAAACATTGGCACACAGACTGAAAATGCTGAATATACATTCCAACTCCTGGGAAAGGAGAGGCCAAGGAGTGCAGTAACTACACAACCATTACTTTAATTTTCCATGCAAGCAAAGTGATGCACAGAGTGTTGCAACAACAGTTCTTCTTCGTGGTCTCTGTGAATGCACACTAATGGGTTAACTTGCGCCCGCACAAAGCAATCTCGGAATTTTCTAGAGCTCTGGCACATGGTGCCAGGACCTCCCCCACACTGCCTATAACTCCACCCCGGCACCGAGTGCCTCAGTTCCATTTCTGCCACTGCTGTAGCAGCAAATCGGAGCTTTTGTGCAGCATTTTCTTCCCTATAATATACTTGGACCTCCCGGTTTCTATGACCTTGGACTGTTGACCATCCCTTTTGGCTTGTGAGTTTGGCAAAAGAGCATACAACTGATTTGTTTCCCTGTTCGTCTTTTTTGGACTTGTTTATGGACTCGTTGGGCCCCTTAAAGCAGGGACTCCAGTGTTTACATTATATTTTGTGGGAGAAATCCCTTTGCCCCTCTCGAGAGTTGGCTATGGAGCCACCGCAGGCTACTCCGGGTGAGACTTAGTCAGCTGGAGCCTCTTCGCCCAAGCAGGCTAAAAAATCTGTGAAGGCATCGTCTTCGGGCTCAAAGTCAACGGGCTCGGCATTGGTATTGAAACAACCCTTGGCTTCGACAGCAAGGAAAAAGAGAAAATTGCCCCGGGAGCCCTCGGGCCCACGATCTGTTGCCTTGCCATTGCCACCGTCTCGGCCCCAACTGCGGAGAGACTCCTTCAGCCTGAGTGTGCCATCCAGTGATAAGGATACTGCGGGCTCCAGGCTGTTGACTGTGCCATCTCCGCGTCTGTCCCTCTCCCCGGACTGGACGGATGCCTCTGGTGAGGTACAGGCGGTGGCGCAAGTTAGCCCGGGCTCAATGTCAAGACAGGCGTCTCCATCTCCACTTGCCTCTCTAGCCGAGTTGCCTAGAAAGAAGAGGCAAAAGGCAAGCCATCTGGAATTGCTGCCCGAGCCCGAGAGCTATCACCATTGGCGATTCTGGCCGGAAGACTTCTCACCATGACGAGACCGCTCCAGATCTCGCTGGGAGGACTATCGGCATTTCTTTGAGCCTGAGGAGTTTGGGCTCGGTCATCGTTGGTACCCAGCGCCCTATGACTCTGACTTTTACAGGTTTTGTCAGTGGTCCAGTTATTATGGCTCCTATTCTCCTCTGCCGTCACCTCCTCGACATTGAAAACCTCCGAGCGTATACTACTATATGGAAGGTGAGCCTTCATGAGACCCTGGGTTGAGGGCTCATGGACCAACATCAGGGGAGCCCGCCCTTTCTACCCCGGCTGCTCGATATCGCTCGGTGCTGGCGCCTATACAACGCCCTCCTGCAGAACCAGTCCCAGCTACCCCTTCCCCTGGCATCAAGGAGGGTTTCTTACCTGACTGTCCTCCCCATTCAAATGTGCCTTCTCGGGAGCCCAGAGCACTCACTCCATCTCCCGGGCTGGAGGAAGCTTACACATCTGATTCAGATGCATCTGTGGAGCCTGAGAAAGACTCATCTCCAAATTTAAACATGCCAGACTCCGAGGTTGCGGAGAACCACCCACCTTCTCCCTCGGAGGATTATACATCCTATTCGCACCTGATACGCAGGATTGCTAAAGTTAACGATCTGGCAGTGGATCAGCCCATTGCGGAGGAGGTGGACAGTGTACGAGGACATTACAAAGGACCAGTCCCTTCCTCTTCGCATGGCTTTCACTTCCTCTCTTTTGAAACTTGCCAAAGAACCTTGGGACAAGCCTACCCCTTATCAGCTACCCAGAATGGTGGAAAACTTGTACAAGATGGTTCTGGAACAGAGTTTTTCTCCAAGCATCCTCTTCCCAATTTGTTTGTAGTGGATGCTACCCAGAATAGGGCTAGGAACCAGTCGACCACCATAGCTATCAACAAAGAAGGTCGAAAATTGAATATCCTTGGTAGGCGGATTTATTCCTTAGCATCTTTCGTACTCAGGTTGGCTGATTACTCGGCGGCGATGGGTGCTTACCACTGCCAACTCCACAGAGTTTGCTGCATCCAAACAAGTTACCTCAGTGATATCTCTTCGGCAACACGCTTGGTTGAGGTCAGCCGGCATATGCAATGATGCTTGTGCCAGGACTGAGGATCTGCCATTCATTGGTGGCTGCACCAACCATGGTTCTCCCACTGCTCCCAGACCTCTGCTTCCTACACAATGATACAATGTTTCACCGAGACTTATAATCTCTGCACCTCACAGCCTGGAGGCTGCTCCCACAGTACCTGATGTCCACGGGCATGCGTGATGCAGTTCCACAACCCTCACGTATCCTTGCAAATGGAAGGCTTTTTTGGCATTTTCCTCTGCACATGGTTGTCCTGTTCTGCCTACCTCACTGGATGCGGTGCTGCAGTTCCTCCTCTTCCTCTTTCGTCAGGGCCTCTCGCATTCCACTCTCAGGGTTTATGTAGCTGTGATAGGGGCCCACCATCCACCTTCCTCTGAGGCGGCGGGTTTTTTCAGACATCCAACGCTCAAGATTTTTTTGTGCGGATTGAAAAATCTGCGCCTCCCCTTCCAAACCTCCCACTCCTCAATGGTCCATCCAGCAACCTCATCCAGCAAGCTCATCCTCAATGGTCCATCCAGCAACCTCAACAAGCTCATGGGTCCACCTTTCGAGCCGTTTGTCACCGCATCAGATAAGACCCTGTCACTGAAAATTGCATTCCTTCTAGCTGTTACCTCTGCAAGGCGGTCTAATGAATTTGCTGCCCTTCGAGTCGATCCACCCTTCCTCCAGTTTCACCAGATAAGGTGACTCTGTTCCCAGATCTATCTTTCCTCCCAAAGGTGGCCTCAGGTTTTCACCTAAACCAGCCAGTAGTCCTGCTGACCTTTTTTTCTGTCCCCTACATCTAATCTGGAACAGGCCATTCACTCTCTGGGTGTTAAGAGAGCCCTTGAAATACTGTGTCTCTCGCTCTGCCGCCTTCTGCTCATCCCAGCGGTTGTTTCTCTCCTTCCACGGACAGTCAAGGGGTTCGCCGGTTTCTTCACAGACAGTTTCTCGTTGGATAGTTTCTGCAATCCGCCTGGCTTATGAGCTGGCCAAGACTCCTTTGCCATGAACCGTAAGGGCCCATTCCATTAGAGCTGTGGCTTCCTCCACGGCCTTCCTCAGAGGAGTGGACTTGACAGACATCTGTAAAGCAGCCACATGGGCCACGCCATCCACGTTTGCAGCTCATTACCGTCTGGGCCAAAGCTGAAGCTGCTGTTGGCCGCGCTGTCCTAGCATCTGTCCTTTTGTGATGTCCCGCCACCTGGTAAGTCAGCTTGCTAATCACCCATTAGTGCAGGGAAATCACCCCAGAGGGAGACCACAGCTGTGATACAAGGATATCTGCAAGCGGGATTTGAAGGCCTTAGGAATGGACCTCAACAGATGGGAAACCCTGACATCTCAACGTTCAGCCTGGAAGCAGGCGGTGCATCACGACCTCTCCCATTTTGAAGAAACTCTTGTCCAGCAGGCCAAGGCAGAGAGTCAGTTCTGAAAGCAGCAAAACCAGGGAGCTGGACGGGGGACAGATTGTATTTGTCTTCAGTGTGGAAGGGATTATCACTCTCGAATTGGCCTTCTCAGCCACACTAGACGCTGTTCCAAGTCCTCCATACAGAGCACGTTACCATAGTCTCTCAAGACTAAAGGATGCCTAACCAAAAAAAGTGTGCATTCACAGAGACCACAAAAAAGAAAAAGAGGTTACTTACCTGTAACTCTGGTTCTTTGAGTGGTCATCTATGAATTCACACATCCCGCCCTTCCTCCCTGCTGGCCGTCACGTGTGCTTTTGGCATGCTGCGCATTGGCGGACAGTTTTATGGAACTGAGGCACTTGGTGCCGGGGCAGAGTTATAGGCAGTGTGGGGGAGATCCCGGAGTAGTCCATCGGACTAGATAGGCGGGATATAAATTAAATAAATAAAATAAAATATAATATCCCGGCACCATGTGCCTGAGCTCTAGAAAATTCCAGGACTGCTCTGCGCATGCGCACGTTAACCCATTAGTGTGAATTCACAGATGACTACTCAAAGAATCAGGGTTACAGGTAAGTAACCTCTCTTTTTTTAACCTTATCTGGAGCGAAAAGTGCAGTGACAAAGAAAGCTCTGTCCCTCCAAAGGCACCTGTGAGCTTGGTGGGACCAAGAGGGAGGCCTCCCCTGATGATCTTAATGCCTGGACAGGCTCATAGAGGGAAATCTTTGACCCAAACCATTTAGGGTTTTTATAGATTAAAACCAATACTTTGAATTATGTCTGGAAATGGCCCAGCAGCCAATGCTTATAGTATGTTCCTTGTATGTTCCCTGTAACCAGCCCCAGTTAGCCATCTGGCTGCACCATTTTGAACCCTCTGCATTTTCTAAACAAAGCCCCACACAGAACATGTTACAGTAATCCAGCCGAGATGTAATTAAGGCATGTGTCACCATGGCACACCAGTTTTAACTGTGAAGAGGCATATATGTCCACTGCTGAGACCTGGGCATTCAGGCTCAGAAACTAATCCAGGAGCACCCCCAAGCTGCACACCTGTGTTTTCAGAGGGAATGTAACCCCACTCTTTGACCAAATTCTGGGAAGCAGTGGAAGACAGGAGGGCCTGGCGTGCTCTGGTCCATGGGGTCACAAAGAGTCAGACATGACTTAACAACAACAGTAACCCCATCCAGCACAGGCTGCATCCCTCTTCCTTGATCTGCCTTTCAGATGACCAGGATTAAGTCTTGTCTGGATTAAGTTTCACTTTATTCGCCCTTATCCACTCCATTACTAACACCAGAACTGAAACAGTTTCCTTGGATTTAGATGGGAGGATGGAGAGAGTTGAGTGTCATCCACATACTGATGACTCCAAACTCCCAGACAACCTCTCCCAGTGGTTTCATGTAGATGTTAAATAGCATAGGGGGCAAAACAGAACCATGAAGGATCCCACAGGCAAACGGCCAGGGAGCTGAATTGGAATCTCCCCTCCATGAAGGACTGCAGCCACTGTATAACAGTGTCTCCAAGTCCCATTCCAGGGAGATGGCCTAGAAGGATACCATGCTTGATGGTATCAAAAGCGACTGAGAAGTCTAGCAGAACCAACAGGGACAAACTACTCCTGCCCAGTTTCTGGTGTCGGTTGTCTACCAAGGTGACCAGAGCAGTCTGTGTTGCATAAGCAGCGATCTAGATAATCCATCTCATCCAGAAACCCCAGAGTTTAGAAGCCACAACCTTGCCCAAGAATGGAACATTAGAGACTGATCCATAATTATCCAGTGCGGTGGGTTCCAAGGAGGGTTTTTTCAACAATGGTCTGGCTACCATTGGTGAGGCCTCCTTTAACTATGCTTGGATCCTAGCTTGCTGCAAGGAACATTCACCGCTCCTTGTACACACTTGGCCGGTCCCTCTCTGGCAACTTTTACAAGCCAGGAAAGGCAAGGGTCAAGCAGGCTAGCGGTAGCCTTCCTTTATCCTCCGCCCAGATCATCAGGCTGCAAAAAATTAAACTTGTCCATTAGCACAGGATAAGAAGAGGCCACATAACCCATATCAACTATGGCATCCAAGTCAGAGGAGATCTGAGAGATTTTGCTTATGAATTGTCATGCAGATTTTTCATAGCAGATTTTTTACAGCAGACATGTGGTCAGCATTCTCTTCCTGTTGGCCAGCATGTAATAGGCCCTTGATGACCTGAAGGAGCTCTGCTGGAGAACTCTGTGCAGACGCAATGGTAGCAGGGAGGACTGATTTCTTTGCTGCCTCCACCGCTACAAAATAGACCTTCTGATAGGCCCTATCCTGTGTTGGGTCAGATTCCCTCCAAGTTGTCTGCCATCATCACTCTGGTTTCCATCTCACTCGTTCCATCACCTCCAGCTCCCTGGTCAGCTGGGGACGGGGACAGCTTGACTCTTATTTCATAGGAAGGGACACTTAAGAGCAATTGTGTCAACAACCTTGGCCATTTCCTCGTTCCAGAGACCAACCAGGGCTTCAACAGAATCGCCTGCCCATATCAGTGTATTTAATATATTAAATACTTAGCATGCTCCTTTATCTGTTACAGTATAGGCTAATAAAGTGCAATGAGGTTTTACTCTTAGATGACCATTCATAGGTTTGAAACCTCTGTTAGTCAGGAACACTGCCTGGGAGAAGGTAATGTGGTTCTAAAATCTAGTGTTTCATGAACTTGGTTTTTTAAACCTCACAATTTAGGTTTAAACTGCTCTTGTAACTCTGTGATTAAATGTGCTTGTGATCCTGAAAAAGAAAACTACTTCATGTTTCTTCAACAACCTCCTTTCCCCCCTGTCGTCTATAATCTAGCTATCCCTAATGCCCACTTGATACAGGCCAAGTAAGAGAAGACAGTAGATTAGTTTTTGCATCTTGGGGATTGATGCATCTTGGTTACACTTGTGTACCTCAACTAAATCAGTGGGTCCCTTGGTGCTGCTTACAGTCCTGGCAGGGTTTCAAGTTCTCAAGGCTGTGACTCAGCACCACTCAAGTGCTCACGGGGCTTATTTGTTTTTAATGTGAATAAATAATAGGGCTGTGTCAAGTAACTCTGTTTTGCTTCTGCTTAGGCTATAGAAAATGTGCACATAAAGTGTCCATACAAGCAGTATAACCAATAATTGCTGTTGGAAAGATACTGAGCTAGGGGGAAAAAAACTAATCAAGTTTCAGAGATCTGTGTCTAGCATGGGAGAAACCATAAAGCACATGTTTATTGTAGTAAATGCAAGTTGTACGATTAGGAAAGTAGAATATTCAATACAAATCTGCCCTAAATAGCCTTGTGTTAATTTGAACCTAGGTCTTGATCAGTGATGTTAAATACCTAACCAGATGGCCCAATGAGCTTTAATTGCCAGGATTATATTGGATTTGACTAGATGCAGGATCTTTGGATTCCCCCTTACCTCGCTTCCTCTCTCTCTCTCTCTCTCTCTCTCTCTCTCGAATTCTAACTTCTTAGTCCTTAGGCTTTGGTTAAAACATTCTTCCTTTCTGCCTCTAAAAAAGATTCAAAGATGCTGACAGTCATAAAAAGTCATTTGGATAAAATTGCATAGCCTCAGTGTAAAAGAACAGGCAAAGCAGTCAACCAACCAGATTAGCAGAGTATCCAACTGAAATGTGTATCTAAACAGTATTGTTTCTTGATTTAAGCACCACTGAACAAAAATAAAAAATAAAAAAAAATCACAGAATGATTTATAAACAAGTTAGTCCTTGCCTTCAAGCTTTAGTTAAGGTACAGGACAAAAGGGGAAGTCTAGAGCAGGGGGAAAGAAAAAGCACACTCAGGCTCTTAAAGTTGTAGACATGTCACAATAGCCGACTGAGATGAAAGACATATTCTCCCACCAGAATTGATGGAGTAGCCCCACTTTCCCACTTTCTGTTTTTCTCTCTGCTCCAGTTGCATGGAATCACTGTTGAGTTATGTGTAAGGGAGAGGAAGAGTATGGACTTTATGCATCTTCTGATGGCGCACAGTGAAAAAGTTCAGCTCTTATTTAGAGGAGAAATCTCACAGCATAAGTGCTAGCACTGGGAAAGTCCTGCCAATTACACTCACCATCATCTGAAATATGATGTGGGATATGAACCACACCTGAATATTAAAGTGTGTGGAAAGTCTATGTTATGAGATGCTGTTTAAGTTATCCAGGTTGCAACTGTTATAGCATTTTATAGTTTTATAGCATTTCAATGGCTTAGTGACCCCATAGGCCCCAAACAGACAAGAGAACTGATGGATAGCTCAGTAGTTTAAGTATCTGGCTGTGGAGCCAGAGGTTGGAAGTTCTGTTCCCTACTGTGTCTGCTAGACACAGATCTAAGATTATTCCAAGGTTATAAATGCACATTGACTTGAGCTTGAAAACAAATTCGAAGACACTGGAGCCAATGTACTATTAGTATTATGCACTCAGGAAGAATGTTTCGCAAGTTGCGGACGTTTCAGATACTTTTTAAAGTTAGTCTCATGTAGGCATTATTTAAATAATCTAATGTGGTTGTCATCATAGTGAATATGGCAAGAAAATGCTTAGAAATTTGTAGGCAATACACTTGAGACCGGATATCAGATCTCCACCCCCCCCCCCACATAACTAGGTCTTCTCTTTAAAATGTTGATATAGAATAAATAGCGCAGAATCATTTAATTCATTTATTAAAAGCCAAAGCGGCTATCAAGAATAAACAGCATATTGCTACAGTAACTTCTGACATTAAATGACTTTTAATTAGTCTAACTCATATGATTGGGATAAATTAAATGCTCTAATATTTTCCTGTAGAAAAAGTCCTGACAATTGCTTTATGTTTGGGTAAGATGTCATTAACTTATGAAAAAAGGAGTCAGGTTCTGGTATTTTCTCCTGCTTAATAACTCTGTGAATACAAGAGGGCAGATTGCCTCCTCCCACCCAGATCTACCCGAGTCACCCGACATAGCCAGCGGGGACAGCTGAGGGGACTGACGCTGAGGGAGGCCCGGAAGGAGAAAACTAGAAACCGGGATTTCTCGGCGGTCGCCCCTCGGCTGTGGAACACCCTCCCTACTGAAATCTGGCTGGCACCCTCGCTGCGTGTTTTCAAAAGCCAATTAAAAACGTGGTTATATAAACAGGCCTTCCCCCCAATCAATTAAGTGATTTTTTCCTTTTTCTTCTTTCTGAGTTTTGCCATCTTGGAAACGTGCTGGTTAGAATTAACTGTAATAATTGTATTATATATGTTTATTTTAATGTGTTTTAACCTATGTAAGCCGACCAGAGTAGATGTAGTCTAGAGGGGCGGGGTAAAAATCAATCAATCAAACAAACAAACAAACAAACAAATAAATAAAATCCTGTGCACACCATTGTGACTGCTAAAATCAACATTCAGGTTGGCCTTTGTTGTGTAAAACTCAGCATCCTTTTTTCTGCTGGCAACATAGGCACGATATTGTGCAGCAATATGAGGCCATTTCTGGCATTTAGAATTATGGATACAGAAGCACAATGTCTCACATTCATAAAACAGATTTTTTTTAAAGCAAAGCAAAAAAAAAAGAATTTAATAGTGAGTAAATGCTGCATTTCAGTTGACTACTTAAACTTATTGTATTGGAACTGATGCTTGGTGTAAGATAGGATGAATCTACACTTGTGAAACATATTGCTTGACTTGAGTGAATGGCTGTTCTTCTGCCATTAGCTTTTGCAGTGGTCACAGGCAGACTGATGTGCCTTATGCTTAAGTGCACATTTTGGCATTTGGCACAATGTAGACACCAAAGAAAGTGAGAAAGTGAGGAGGAATTAAGGAAGCTTGTAATGAGAGTGAAAGAGGACAGTGCAAAAAATGGCCTGAAACTCAACATCAAAAAAACTAAGATCATGGCCACTGGTCCCATCACCTCCTGGCAAATAGAAGGGGAAGATATGGAGGTAGTGACAGATTTTACTTTCTTGGGCTCCATGATAACTGCAGATGGTGACAACAGCCATGAAATTAAAAGACGCCTTCTTCTTGGGAGGAAAGTGATGACAAACCTCGACAGCATCTTAAAAAGCAGAGACATCACCTTGCCAACAAACGTCCGCATAGTCAAAGCTATGGTTTTTCCTGTAGTGATGTACGGAAGTGAGAGCTGGACCATAAAGAAAGCTGACCGCCGAAGAATTGATGCTTTTGAACTGTGGTGCTGGAGGAGGCTCTTGAGAGTCCTTTGGACTGCAAGGAGATCAAACCTATCCATCTTGCAGGAAATCAACCCTGAGTGCTCACTGGAAGGACAGATTCTGAAGCTGAGGCTCCAGTACTTTGGCCATCTCATGAGAAGACTCTCTGGAAAAGACCCTGATGTTGGGAAAGTGTGAGGGCAAGAGGAGAAGGGGACGGCAGAGGATGAGATGGTTGGACAGTGTCATCGAAGCAACCAACATGAATTTGGCCCAGCTCCGGGAGGCAGTAGAAGACAGGTTGGCCTCGCGTGCTTTGGTCAATGGGGTCACGAAGAGTCGGGCACGACTAAACAACAACAGACACCAAACCAGAGATCTTCAAGATGTTATCTTCTTAGCCACAAGTCTGTTTACCTCAAAGTTCTATCAGAATTGGTCAGATGTAATCCAGCACATATCAGCAGGAGGAAATTAACATCCTTAATTAGAGGTCCCTGTTGCAATGCCATACCCCTTGCCATATGCAGTTCTGGAACATTTTACAAGTACAAGTTAGAAGAGGGGAGAGAGATGTACTGTACTGGAATTCAGCATTTGGTGTGGAAAGGAACATAAAAACTGCAAATCTTTCTTGTAAGAACTGGGGAACGTGCCGTTTTAAGCCAAAACATAAATCTTTATGTTGGAATTGTTCATGATTTTTGCTAAACTTGTCACTGAAAGGTCTCAGAGAATATTGGTGTTAATTTTCCATACTGTTCTTTTAATTTTTTTAACAGATTGCAAGGAAACGGCACAAAGGCATTGGTGGTTTCAAGAGTCCACATGGTCATACCAGACCCCCAGCCTGTCTCAAGCACATCAGCCTCATGCCCCTATCTCAGATCAAGAAAGTACTAGATATCCGAGAGACAGAAGGTTTGAACATTTGCATCTGAATCAAGGGTAGTGTGGGTGGTTTTGAGAACTCATACATGGAATGATGACTTGAAATGCTGAAACGTTTTGGCATGGCTGGTTTGCAAGATCTCTTCCAAAAAGATTTCACCTGGAGGTCATGGAACTGTAAATAACCATTAAAAGTAGTGAGACAAGGCAGTCAAATGTCAGCTTTGAGCTTGCACTTGAGCACTTTGAGCAAACTTATTTTCAAAGCTTTTAGAGTACATTGAATGTTTTCATATGCCTTGACACAGCACTTGTCTAAAAGTAGAACGTAACATGTGGGCACGTTGACCTTTATGAACAAAGGTTTGTGTGAGTAACACTTTAATCTGAAGCAGCAGTTAAGCTCATATTCCTTTCTTAAAATCTATGCACAACTTTCTCTAGATTATGTTATCTGTATGATTCTAAAAATCCTAATGAAATCAATATTGTGTCATTGTATGGAGAACGTTGTCTTAATTTCCACAACTTGCAACAGTGCTCAGCAGAGGAGTAAGATATGCTGCTGGAAAGATCCTCGTCCTGTAACTTTAGAAATAGTGCTCGGTATCAAGTGGCAGTCTTTGTATGGATATACTCAGTGCAAACCTAAATCTAATGTGAGTTCAGGGAAGTGATACAGCATCATATGCACACCCTCTTTATCTGGAAATTCCTCCTCTGTGTGAGTTTGGCATGGGACTCTACTGTTCATGACTCCAACCAAGGTGATTTTTAAACTCATCATGCTAGTTAAAAACAGGTGAAGTGGCTTTGAAAAGTCTGCCAGGTGTTTTTCGTTTTACTTTTGTTCCGTGATAGTGTTCTGCAAAAAGGGAGCATGAGTTACAATGGTGATCGTGCCATCAGAAACACTAGGAAGAATTAGGTTCAATTTCCTGCTCAGCCAAGAAGCTCACCACTGGATGACTTGGTGTCAAGAAAAAGTGCAGAAGGGACGAAAACTTGTTATCCCGAGCTAACTAAAACACTGAAGCAGGGAAGCAAGGAATTACACTTCAGCGTCAGGGAAAGGATATTCACAATACCTTATAGTTGTCTCTAGATTCTTCAGCTCCAATCGTTAAGCTGATAGACACTAAAGGAGCAAAATAAATCCCTCAATACAAGGAACAACATGCAGGATCATTTTGATCAGTGTGTCACCATACCTGAAGTCTAATAGTGGTTAGGATTCAGGGAATGACTCCCAAACACCTGTCGTGTTTGTAGTATGCTGGGGAAGGGGACAAAACCTAAAGGGTTTGACCTCTGTTATTGAAAGCGTGCCAAACAGAAATCCATTTTTTGCTTCCAAATTCTCTGCAGTGAAGCCTCAGTATTGTGGCTTCTTTGCTTTTTTATTTTTATTCTGCTTACATGGCTTTAAATCTGACCTCATCCCCTGAGATTCTATACCTTGTCTTACATCCGATTTATAATGGTTAAATAAAGCAACCAGCAGCTTCACTATATCTTTCAGAGCCTTGCTGAACTTTGTCCCTTGTTTTCTGTGGGTAGGAAAAGGTTACCCACCGTTGGCTGCAGAGATGGGAGCTGCTCCAAAAGTGTAGATTCTTATAGAGGGGCTTTGTCACCACAAAAAACAAGAAGCAGCTTTAGACTTTTTACCCTAGCCACACAGAAGATTTAGGGAGAGTGACCAAGAGGAGAGTACAAAAGGTTGGTTCTGTACTTAAGGTGCCCGCAGACTTGTTTGTTGTCCTCCAGACTAGTAAAATTTGATCTCAGAGCTGTCCTAGTGAAACCCTAGCAGTGATTTCCTCCTTCAGTCCAAAGTTGTTGAGAAGGTTTTCTAATAACCACTGTTGCGGCTCCTTGCAGACTGCCATAAAGCATTTGCCCTGGTTGTGCGGCCACCGACAGAGCAGACCAACTTGTTGTTCAGTTTCCAGATAACAACTGAAGAACCGCCTAAGGAAGACTGGCTGAAGATGCTGTGTCGGCATGTTGCCAACACAATATGTAAAGCAGATGCTGTAAGTTCTCTGTATTGCAGTTGTGGAGAGACAATTCTGTGAGCCCTCTTCTGTTAATGCATAGATCTGATATGTAGGAGAGATGCATATGATGACTAATCTTATCAATATCATTTTGGTACTAGTGGAATGCTAATAAACAAGTGCAGAATGGCAAATTGGAACATGGGCAAGTCCACACTATCTAAAATCATCTATAAGCCATTCTAACACATGACAACTTATTGTTGTTTCAAAGGACAGTGGTGTCTCGCAAGACAAATTCGTCTTGAAAGGCACAGTTTCCCATAGGAATGCATTGAAATTTAATTGATGTGTTCCTATGGGGAATTTTTTTAAAAAAAGTAACTTACCAGGTAGGGAGTTGGGGAAGCACCATCGGAGGGCTGGCGGGGGGGGGTGTCCCCTCACTGTGATCACTGGCTTTGGGGGTTCCCCAGAGCTTCCCTTGCACCATCCCAGGACTCGTGAATGTCAACATTTGTCTTGTGGAAAACCGCCATAGGAAAAATTGTCTTGTGAGGCACCAAAAACCTCGCCGGGCCCATTTGTCTAGCGCGTTTTTCGTCCGCCGAGGCAATCAGCTTGCGAGGCACCAGTGTAATAGGGACAGTAGTGGTTCTGTTTACATGACATGTTTGGAGATACTGACTTTACAAGTTCTGTTGCATCTGTACTGGGAGTTCAGTAGTGTGTAAAACTAATGTTATTTGGAGATGCTTCATTAGCTGCCCTGTTTAGTATGAAGTAAACTACTTGAAATGGGGCTATAAGGCATCCTTTCCTGGAGGCTTTTGGGCAATGAGAGTAAGAAAGTTGATGTTTCACTAACTTGTTTTGCTAGATGCCACCAGACAAAATTGTTTTTAATAACTATTTTTTAATTTCTTATTCCTTTTTAATCTGTGGTACTTGAATGCTTACTGCTGCTTTTATTGTTTTTATTGTCTTACACATTATGTAAATCTATTAAGTTGCCTTGAGGTTGATTTGAAAAAGGATATGAGACTTAAAGGCATTAAAAAAAATCTTAGCCACTGGATTCCTGGTGAACCAATTAAATGATTCATTCTTCTTGTGAAAAGGGATTGCTCCAATAAATGCTGTTTTAATAAGAGGCATCGTAGCGGATTGGGTCCTGCTGAGTTCTATGGGATTCTTTTGGATTTGGATCTCAAAGCAGAGTTAGTTTTGAAACAGTAGCATTTGCTGAGTGAAATATTGAAGCCTTTCATGGGTTAAATAAAGGTACTGTATGCTACAAATTGAAAAATGAAACTGTATGGATTTTGCTATTCTGTAGCAAGATCCCATCTCCAGGTTGGAATGGATTTATAAATGACATCTAGATTTATTTACTCTGTTATACTTCAAATCACAAACTATCTTTTCTTGTCTTGAAGTGGTATGACTTACATTTGTTCCTTGGATAGAAAGGAGCCCATTTTAAAAAAAGATAAGTTTACAGTGATGTAAAAATCCCACATGGTGGCAGTAAAGACTTGAACTTTGTTCATTCCTGCTTGTTTGCTAAGCAGCAAAATAATCTGTAGTAATTATTTTGTAAATTTTGTGTGGATGCACTTGCATCTATAGTATGTAGCATCTAATGTACATATTTCAATGCAAGTTATATGTTTAAGACTTTGCTGATGAAACTTAAGGGCTTATATTTTGATTTTTTTCAATGTGGATATTTAAGCTATTTTCTTATGTATAAGTAATTTCTCAACATTTATTTCTGTTAGGAAGATCTAATTTATGCAACTGATCCAGATTCCATTGAAGTAAATACAAAAGATATGGATAGCACATTGAGTAGAGCATCCCGGGCCATAAAAAAGACATCCAAAAAGGTAAGAGGCATGACTAATAAAGTACAGTGGTGCCCCACTTGACGACGAGTTTTTTGTGATCACTAGCAATCGCAAAACAATGGTTCCTATGGGTTTTTTTTTGCTTTACGTCGATTAGATGCCTGCTTCGCAAAACAATGTTTAGTTGTTCGCAAAACGATGTTTTTTCCGGCTCCGCAAAATGGCTTCCCTCCCTTCGCAAAATGGCTGTTTTCCGAACCCCTGCTTTGGAAGACAGTGATTTTAAACAGCTGATCAGTGGTTCTCTATGGGTGATCTTCGCTGGACGATGAGGTATTTCCCCACTGGAACGCATTAACCGGTTTTCAATGCATTCCAATGGGGTTCTCCCCCCCCGCTTGGTGACAATTTTGCTTAACAGTGATTTTCCTTGAACAGATTATTGTCGTCAGGCGGGACACCACTGTAACGCGGGGCACCACTGTAACGGTATTGTGAAATCACCTCCTTACATTAACTGTTCCCAGAGACAAAATCCAAGCAACTTCATTCCCAGCATAGTTTTTCTTAATTTTATTTATAATGAAATAATAACATTTCCTTTCATAGTAAAAATTCTATCAGTCATTACACACAGAAAAAGTAAAACCAAAAACTGCATATTCTCACCGAATACAAATAGTCATTTCAAATGTTCTAGTGAAATAAACCATTTTAAGTTTGAAAGGAGACTTTCACACATTCTGTAACATTGAAGAGAATGCTGCCTGTTGACAAATGCTATTCTTACCTTTGCACAGATATACTTCATATTAGCCCACAATTTTGAAGGGAGCTTTCAAGCATTGGTGTGTGTGCATATGTTTATTTTTTTTCTCTCAACATTGTCTGTGTTCCTATTTTGTGATGCAGAGTCTGAGGGCTTGACTAAGATCACTAGGATCACCTTAATATTTTTAGGTTAAAAATCTGTTTGTTTGTTTATTTATTTATTTATTTATTTAACTTATATGCCGCCTACTCTACCCAAAGGTCTCTGGGCAGCTTACAACAATTAAAATTCAATTAAAATACAGTGGTGCCTCGCTTAACGAGTGCCTCGCTGAGCGATGAAATCGCTTAACGAGTGCCTCGCTGAGCGATGAAATCGCTTAACGAGGCACTCTGGGCCATCGCTGGAGCATTCGCTCAGCGATGGCCCCTATGGCGATTTTTCGCTGTGCGATGATCGCTAAGCGATTCGCTTAGCGATTTTCGCACAACGAAGCGGGGGAGAACAGCTGATCGGCGGTTCCAAAATGGCCGCTGGAAGGTCCACGCCGCATTTTCGCGCCCTGCCCTCGCTTACCAAGGGCGCGAAAATGGCGGCGCTATAGAGAAACATCGCTTAACAATAAGTTTTCAAGCCATAGGAACGCATTGAACGAAGTTCAATGCGTTTCTATGGCTTTTTTTATTCCGTTTAGCGATGTTTCGCTATAGCGAAGGTTAATCCGGAACGGATTAACCTCGCTATGCGAGGCACCACTGTACAATAAAAGATAAAATGATTAAAATACAATTAAAATTGCTATCAGGACCCACAGTTGATGTTATTTCAATGAAAAGTCTTCTGGAACAGGAAGGTTTTGACCTGGTGCCGAAATGTCATCAATGTTGGCGCCAGACGAATTTCAGTCGGGAGGGCATTCCATAGTCTGGGGGCAGCTGCCGAAAAGGCCCTTTGTCTACAAGCCATCCCTCTTACCTCCTTGAGGGACGGCTCTTTCAAAAGGGCCCCCTGGTTAGATCTTAACTGCCAGGTAGGCTCATATGGAAGGTGTTTGGGAATAGCTATGTTAATATTGCAGAAAGACGCCATAATCTGCATTTTTTTCATTGTCTTCTGATGCAACCTTTTGCAAATTCGAGGGGTGCTAAAATTTATGTATTCATACCACACACATGCGGTAGCTGAAATCCTACTGCACCGCTCTGCCTGCACAGTACAGAAGACAATGTTGGCATTGGCAGATTGCTGCTGCTGCAAGGCTTTATCAGTTCGCCATGTCCACAGCACATCCAAATACCATGCAACAAAAACATGCAAAATAGCAAAAGAAAGCCTTTAATCAACAGCAAGTTGCCATTCTTGATTATGTCATCCCAGTTGTGCAGGCAGACTCCACCTGTAAGTTTTTTTTTACCTGTTTACATACCTGGCATTAGCTCAGTGATTTGGAGTACTTGGCTGTGAAGCAAGGAATCAGTTCCCGACTATGCCTCTCAGGAGAAAATCTTTGTAGACTTACTGCTTCTGAGTACTTTATGCCCAGGGAACCTTGCTTTAAGTTGAAATCAACTTAATGGCACAAAATTATTATTGTAACATGACGTCCACTTCCAGTTTTGCAAAACAGGCATTTGAGTTATTAAATGATGCATGGGGTCTATAACCAGCAACATATGCCATTCCTGGAGGTTTTCAAGTAGCTGAAATTCACACATTTTTGCCAGAGAAAGAGACAAGCCTTGAGAGCTGCTTTTGGTCTCAGGGTTGCAGATTCCAGTTGCTGTAATGCAGGAAAGCACTTCATTCATCTGATGAAGTGGACTCAAGTTTTTGAAAAGGTATGCCATAGTAAATTGGCTATCCTTTAAGATATGTTTAAAAAGTGACTTACAGAGCAGTCATAATTGACAGTGAAGTACTGGAGGTAAGGAAGTAATGAGGTGATTTTACTACTTCATCCATGGCCCTGGCTATGCATCCTGGCCAAAAGACGTGGGCAGCTATTTATTGCCTCCAACCCCCAGTTGTCCTGGTTGAATAGTTTAATATATTTTTTTCTTACTAGTATTTATAATGGAACTGTCTTCAGTTCTTTGTAGGTGCTAAGCTCCTCTTTATGGCAATGGAGATTATTACCTTACTTACTCCATGGCTGGAGGGGGGGGGAAGTGCAAGAGACCATATCATAGCTAAAGCTCAGTGTAAAGGTATTGAAAAACTTGCAGTTGATTTCATTTTTAAAAAAAGATGTGACTGAACTTCATTATCTTGTCTACAGTGTACTTAATGTCACTCTTGTCAAATTATCCAGGTTACTCGAGCATTCTCTTTTTCCAAGACACCAAAGAGAGCACTCCGGAGAGCTTTGATGGCACATAGCAATGTAGAAGGGAAGAATTTTGGCACAATGAGTGAAAGTTACTTAGGGGGACGTCTTGCCAGTACTTCATCCCTAGCAGTAAGTGACTTGCTTAGAGAAGTCTTAAAGGCTCACTCGTTAACTGTGCTCCTAAAGTAATGAAGCTTATTGTATCATGTTTGTTAATCTCTTTGAAGTCATAACACCTGTGTGTTTGATGCGATTAAAAGATCTTATCAACTGCAGTAGAGAAATGCATTATAAATGTCAACCCAAAGGAAGCACACATAATGGAGATATTGGGGAAACTGTGTTAAGTAGACGGAAATCTCTCCCCTTATGGTTGAATATATACTTTTGAGAGAACAAAGCATTAAACAAATACTTAGCTATGATAGTTGCAGGGGGCTTTACAGCTACTAAAGAATAATGTAAGCACAGGAAATGCCTCTGTCACTGATGCCAAAATGTGCATGTGTGTTCGTTGGGATCAGAAGAGGTTAGGGGACATTTGATCTAGATAGTTCAGGAATACAATATTTTTTCTTGCAGCAAACAGGACTGTTACAGTAAAGTAAGAGAAGCTAACACTTAGAACAGGTAGTAACGAAGATGGCATGAAGCACTTCAGTCTAAACAGCCCAAGAGAAATTTGCCGATTTAATCTCTTTATAGGAATGGTACTTAGTGTTATACCATGGTAAATGGTGGTGAGCCACTGAAAGTTGTATTCAGCTTCTTTTCACGTGCCTGAGCATGGCCCATGGCTCTTCTAGTGACCAGGTCATGCATAACCAAGTTTTACCTTTCTTCACACAGGGCCATAAGCTTCAGGGGGTTTCCTTCATGCCTCCTCTGCTCTTGAAGTGGGAAGGCTCTTTGTCTTCTGAAAACCACATTAGGCTCCTCCATCTTGTCACACAGCCTACTATTTGAAGTGCATGGACAAGATATTTCTGAAGAAAACTGCTTAACTCTGCAAAGCTTGGGAGAATTTCTTCCTTCACTCACTCCCCCATGTCTCAGTTCCCAAGGGTTTTATTCAATATTGTGAAAGAACTGTGTCCAATTGGCAACCGGTCTCTGTTTAGTTTGCCCTCTGACAGTGGCTTGAGAGCCTCTTGGAGGAAGCGTCAATACTCTTGAGTGAGAATGAAGATCTTTTATAGGCTGTATGCTCAAATTATTCTTCCCCTTCTCCGTGTAGTTAGTTATTTTCCAAAGATGTGGATAAAGCTTCTCTTAGAGTGAAAGTTGGACTTAAAATCAGTATTACCATGATGAATTTGGTGCTGGTCTTTGAATAGGTTGCTGTATAATTTTGGAAATGATTATGCAGATAGAATTTAATCACTCATACTGTGGGCTTGGAAAGTGGTGTAGGGCAGTGGCTAAGACTGAATTGTAAGCCTGGCTATCTCTAATTTGCTTGCTGGCTCTCCTATGGACTAATTAAGCAGCCTTTGGCAAACAGTTTTCAGAATTTTTTTTGACTTTCCTCCCCAGTTACCTATTTGCAGTTACCTTTAAACTAGGATTTAATATGTAACACATAGGTTAACTTTGTCTCCCTCCCCCCCCCCCCATGTTTTTAGATGACTCGTTCCTCTTCCACATACAGTTTAAGTGGGCCAGTTAAAAATTATTCTAGCGTACATCGTTCCAACTCTGTTGATGGGAACTCCCAAAGTGCTATGTCTCGACTTCTGCTCTGTGCTTCGCGTGGTCTCCAAGGAAGAATTGCTTCCAGCTCTGAAAACTTAAATGGCTACTCTGTGGCCAGTAGTTGCCCAGCTGCCAGCAGTGATGAAGTGGGTGATGAATAGCGGGCTACCCAAAGTGAGCTCCTTCACCTCTTTGTTGGGCACGTGTTGCAGACAAAAGTGGCTTGCCTCAGATGAAGTGCACAATCTATTCAAGTTCCTCTGGGTTCTGGTTTGGTGTGGACTTCCTCACTCCTAGCACAAGGCACTAGAAATTCCTTTTTTTAAAAAAATTCACTACCTCTTTCAGGCAAGGTGTGATCATCATAAATGCTGGTTTGTTGTGGGTTTCTTTCCATGTTTTCTGATATTTAAAATGTAGATATTTTTTAAAAAATGTGTACTGATTTTGGGCTCTGATCTTCTTAGTCCTGTACCTTTTTTGAGTTAAGGTCAGAGCCGCTGTTGTTAAGTATGTGCTCCTAATCTTCCTATTTACAAGTTTTATATAATGCTTTATTTTTGTGCTGTTGATCTGCATCATCATTGGCAGATGTTTATCCTGAAGGCTGTAAGCAAAGTGACCTTCAGAAGACGCTCAATAACCTTTTCGGTCAAGAATTTTAAACAGTCCTGAATGTCGCTGTATATGGAAATAAAATATTTGGCTTAGTCCACAAAGGTTTTATTTGCCTCTGTGTTAAAAGAAATTCAGTCATTTTGTTGGGAGGCTTGGACAGAACTATTCTTATATAGATTAAGTGGCAGTTTAAATTCTTATTTTTAGCTCTCATTGGCTCACTTGGGTTGGAAAACCTGGAAAGAAATGTTATTTGTTTAAGATATAAGTTTCACAGGTCTAAAGGGAACTTCTGATTTTACACAGATAGAATGTATATATGTTCCTCTCTACAATGTTGAAAGAGCTTACCAGAACCTTAAAGGCCCAATTTCTTTAACATGGGGAAGATCTCACTTTACTTCTTTCTTTGAATTTATTTGAATTTCTTCCCCACACACGTGGGGTAGTTAATCTCTACATCAGATTGTCAGCATTTTTGTTTGTTTGTTTATTTTAACAGGGCATCCACTCTCCTTCCTTGATCAGCCTGCCATCAGTGTTTGAAAAGAGGAGTCATACCTTAAGTCGATCAACTACTCACTTGATATGAACTGGATGCAGAATTGAGTTGCAATGGAAAACTGACTAACCAAAATCTGGAGTAGCTTTCCCAACAACCCTTTACTGACAATGAATGATGGTACTTAGTTAGCACTTAGTGGTAATTAGTAAATGTTTAGATAACACTAAGCTGATCACCAAGAGTTGGCGGATTTCGGACTTTGGTTTGGCAGGTGGGGGATATAAACACCCCCTTTGTACAAATTGCATTATCAGCATAATGGAAATATTCTGTTCAGTGTAAAGACTTTGTGAATAAAATTACATTGTTTATTACATGGAATTGTTTACTGAAACATGAAAATTGTTCATAGATGTTTCTGCTGGCTGTGGATGGTGAATTTTGTTTTTAAAATAGTCTTGGTGTTTATTCATAACTCTTGGATGCACCAATACTTAAAGTGAAAAACTTGCTTCATATTTAAAGTACAGCTTTTAAAAAATTTCCAAAAAGATGCAGGTTTTTAGATGCCTGAATATTCTCCAGATGGTGGAGGTTAACCTTATTTATGATCTTTGAGTGGTGGCCATTTAAAAGAAGCTATCTTAAAAATCAGCTATCTTTTCAAAAGTAGTAGAACACTTTTAAAATATACTTTTCATGCACAGATTGCCATGTAGAAGTGAAAACATAGATCTGACTTCAGTATCTGCAGCTATTTTTTATTCATAGGTTTTCATATAAACTCCTCAAACATTTACAGTACTCGGTTTTTCATATACTTCTAGTATTTTTCTTTTACAGTGCAAATATTTTTAAAATAATCAGGTTTTTGTAATATATTCCTACACTCGCTTTGTAAAATTAAGTTTCTACACATATTAAACTATTTCTCACTGCTTTTATTTGGGAGAGATGGTCGGTAGGACTTCTAATTTCCCATTCCCTCAACCTTAGATTGCCACTGATTCCTACATATAAATTGTGTCACTTTATTGCTTTTGTATGTTTTAAAAATTCTATACTGATGGAAACTTTGTGAATAAACTGAACTGTTTGTCAACTTTATTTTAGATGTTTAATCCCATGGATTCCATCTTGAGAGCTGCTACACGAACTCAAATAACATTTATTCCAAACCTTGGCAATATTCAACTGTTTTTGGCTTCTTAATAAAGTAAAATCTAATCAATGACACTTATATGCCTAGCTATATATTTTAAATATATATAGTGAAAGCATTTTTCCTTTGGATTTTTTGTTAAGTTTTTCTATGCTTTTGATAATTTGGCCATTATTGCTAATGTAGTGCCTAAATACCACTGAACATTTCTGGTTGGCTTTAATAATGTATTATTTTGGAGTCCATTAATTTCCATTGTAGTCAAAAGAGAAAAAGGATAGACCCGAGACTGAAATGACAATATAAAAATTACATTGGATTAAAAGGAATGGATAGTGTCAAGAAGCTCTCTTGCGATGGTCTGGCTATATGACCCATAAATGTCAGTAGTTGTGAAACGTTAGAGAAGTATTGTGCAAATGTTTTCAAACAACTTACTAATAAGACTTCAGTGAAGGCCAAGTTACCAAAGTTGACAATACACTGACTGGCTTGGTGTGGTAAAAGATGCTGTTGCTATAAGCACCCATTAGTTTTGTTTCTTGACCCGCAACAAAGTTCTAAAGGTTTAACTCGATCCAAAGCCTTCCATTCTACCTACGAATAGGGCACTGGCTGAGGCAATGAAAAAGATCTCATGGTGGGAGAAATTAAGCCACTGCTTTTAGACACCACGGTCCCAATATGAGCAGTGTTTTCTTTTTAAAAATATATACATAGAGTCTAATTGTTTTTCTACTTGCAGTCTGGGCCGTGTAACAAACTGTGATATCAAAATCTCACCTTTTACGGGAAGAAGCCTTTCTGGTGAGGTTGGTGGGCTGGTTGGCTGGAATTCTGGTTTGAAAGATTTCTGTCTTCATTTCTTCACTGATCTGCTTAGATGTTCAGTCAACTCAATCTTAATTAAAGTTCGTAGTACTGTTTGAAGAGGCATATATATTCTCACTGCGTGGTACTGAGGTGTTTATGGATTACAGTACAGTGACTCATTTGTACGTTCTCTGTGGAGATGGGAATAGTCATGGGATTACCTTTTTCTCAATGTCATGTGTTAGAGCTATGATGGCTTTCTTTGTGCTGAAAGAGTTATTTATCACACTTGTTTGCTGTTTAAAATAAAGCGAATGAATGAATGAATGAATGACCAGGTTCAGGTAGAAACAGTGAATAAAACTAGTTGGAAGTGATTACTTTCTTCTAAAAACACCATGTATATAGTTTTGTGATTAGCAATTCTTCCATCGTTCAGGACAACCTAGTGCTTGTTCTGCTGGCTTCCATTATTCTCTCTTGAAGGGGTAACAGAAGTATTCCTCAAAATGAAAATCACTAGAGTATGTTTGACCTTTGTTAAGTTCTAACACAAGGCACGACTTTCATAGAAATTATTCTCTATTTGGAGAATACTGAAATACTGTTCCAAAGAGAATTGTGCTACCACAAGCAAGCAAGCAAGCCAGAAAGTGTTTAAATTGGTCCTAAGTATGGACTGTTATCAGGGTTTAATTTGAAAAGAGGAAGGTATCAGAACTTTCATAATGCTCTGGTACGTCTTTCAGCTCTAAGAAGCCTAGATGACTCATCCTGGCTATATTTGATTCAAGCTGACTTCCCAGAAAATTGTATGTACTCCCAAGATCACATGGAGATTCCTAATTTTTGTCTGTACTGTCCTGAGATTGTTAAAACCAAAGGGGCTTCGAGTATAATAAGAATGGGAATAGAAATTCCATTGTGTTCTGTTTGTTGCTTATATATCATTTGAAAGGAGCAAATGCTGAACAAGGTGTGTGTACTGTCTGCAGATGGCATGGTATTATGTGTTCTCCAGAGACAAATTAATGCCTAAGAAGCATCTCAGTAGTGAGGCACGTTACAAGCAGATGCTTTGCTCTATTAAAATTAGGACAAAAACCTCCTTTCTTTTGGGTCAGTATTAGTATTGGAGTTTAGTCCTTGATGTAGTCTTACGTAAGACCCCTAAGCTCACAGCCTCTGACTTTCATCATAAGTGTGAATGCTTTTGTTCTGTAGGGACTTGGAGAAAGCACAAAAAGTTGTATAGAATTTATCTTCCAAAGACTCTTGACTTGTTTTTGAAAAGCAGGTTTCTAGTTTTTGTGAGTGAATGTGGTGCAGAATTCATTTCTCAGACTCTTAACCTGTTTTTGAATTGGAAAGCTGGTTTCCTGTTGTGACTGAAAGGGGATGGGAAATCACAGAAATGAGAACAGTGGCTGAATAAAATTCCATTGTATTTGTCTCACTCTTGTCTAGCAAAAACAATGTAAATGATGCCACAGAAATCTGGAGTGAGAGAAATTATGCAAATTCTAACTGATATAATTATGCAGGTTGCACAATTTGTAGATTTCTCTGCCATAGTATTTGGATTGCCTAGGTATAGAACTTCTCCAATTGAAAGTGTGTGTTTGATGCAAGTACAGTCATGATGGTTCTGAGCTTTGAGACATCTAGGTTCCTCTGTATAGGTTCCTTGCTCAAAATCTATTATGTGTGAAGTGGCTTAAAATCCCTAAAGCAGAAGAATTTTGAACCGCAAGAGTGGACCAACTACCACATGGTTATAAGTAAAATAACTTCAGCAATTCTTATGCAAAGCCGTGCAACAGATTGCCAGGGTTATGTTAGATCCGAATGCATAGTAGCTAACTTTTTGCTTCTAAAATTTACTTTTATGAAGTCCATGGGATATTCTAGTCCTCTTTGCCCTTGCCAAGGAGCAACTTGGAGAGGATAAATGTGTTGGTAGCTTTTATGAACCCGAGTCAGAGGAGGGAGTCTCCTTTCACTTAAATTTTTTCTGTCTCTTAAGAAAATGTTGAGTTGCTGTATGTACTTGTCTTGCCCTTTTTCCTCATCTGAAAAGCATAGCATGCTTAGCATTAACCTAGTTATAGAGTTTTCTAGAGTGGAATGGAGTGGAATATAAATAATATGGCTCTGGGTTTTCTGTTTCATCCACCTTTTCAAAATGAGAGAACCTATTTGCCACTTGTTGATGTCTGGAGCTGGGGGGTGGGGAAAACTAAGCATCTCTCAGCATCAGTATCCTTATAAATATGCAAACCTTCTCTTTGCCTAAAGAGGAAGTGATTTATTGACTGTATTGGATTGCAAGCGCCTACATGCTTTCTGCTCCTCTGTGATGGTAAAGATAATATTTCGGTTCCTTCTGCAGTGTCACTGCCTGGGGTGAATGTAAATATAAGCAGAATTGATTGGGCTGGTTTCTATCTTCTGTACTATACTCTTTTTGTATGTTACAAGTGGACTGGTGAATGGATCAGGCTCTTAATTAAAAAGTAACAGGCTTCACACCTTTAGCTCTGTTTCCAGGTCAGAAGATTCTGCTAGGTGAGTCGATGACACTAGCAAAGCACAAGTGGTCACAGTCTAATTATTTAGTGGGGGAAAATACTGTGAACTTAACAGTCCATAGTTGTAAGGAGTTATCATTGACAGTCTACTGAACATAGACAGAGTGGATGAAACCGAAGGCTTATCTATATTAATGGACAACCATCTCCTTTTGGGGACACCCCAAGTAGGATAAGAGGACATTATTTATTTTATTTTATTTATTAGATTTCTACCCTGCCCATCTAGACCAAATCTAGACCCAATGAGCTACATGCTGTCTCTGAATATATGTAAGATTGCATATATTAAGACTTGTTGATGGTCTTTTCTTCTGTGAATTGTTTAGTCTCCTTTTCAATCTAACTAGGCTGGTTGTCTGACTTGCTTTAAAGTTACATCCATTTTTTAAAAAAATGTTGGATCCCTACTTTTGGTCTGAAGACTTGTTTTCGCATCAGGATTGTGTCAAAGAGCCATAGGCAGCTTAGGGTGTCCTCAGGGATGTACTCTATTTGGGGGCCCCCATGTGTTTTTAATTCCTTTACTTACTTGGCTTGCTTTCCTCAAAACCTTGCACTTTGTACTCCAGTATGATTCCCCCCCCCCCAAAAAAAAAACTCCTCTCCTTTCTTTGATTATTGAACAGCTAATGTTCTTGCTCTTGCAGAAGCCAAATGTCTGTAGGCCATGTTAGCTTAGGAACGTAATATAAAATTCTCTTTTAGAAATCTATTATCTTGCTCAGATTTATCTGTCTTGGTGAGACAGCAGTGTCTAACATTGCTTCAGTGACTCGGCATGTTACTTTATGGCGAGTAACTCCTCAGTTAGATCTCAGTGAAGGGCAAAAAGGAACCACCAGGATTTGAATCTGTTTTTCAATTTAATTTGCTACAGCGTTCCTAACAAGAATGGCATATTTTAAATTTTCTTTTCTTTCTGGTTTTCTATTATGAAATAAAGCGTAGGGGTTCTTTGAGATGGTTGGCATCCACTGTCTACGCAGGACCTCTCAGCGACTTGGGAAGCCATATTAGATGGAACACTTCACAGAAATGGCTGGTGAAAGCCTTTCTCAAACTATATCCAGAGCTCATTAAAAATGGCCATTATGCTTGGCAGGCCATCCCAAGGCGAGACCATCTCAGATTTAATTAGACTTTCCTCTGATATAGACGAGATCTCCCTGTTTTACCCTAAAAGAAAACCATGTCCGTCTAATCTACATCCTGAAAATTCAAAGGCAACAGGGTGTGATTCTACCTTGTTTGGCATTGTTCATAAGGCAGTGTAAGTAGAAAAATGACCTACGCGTTTCACAGTTACCTAGCAGGAGAGGAGTAATGTCAGGAGCTTCATGATGCTTATCCCTAAAAGCTTTTATAAGAGAATTGCTGTGGTGAATGAAGGGCATGATTGAAGGTGGGCAGGTCTGACCCAATCTCTTGCGTCACCAATCCCTGCAACAGCAAAAGTAATAGCAAGTTATTGCTTTGAGGCTGTTCCCTGTTCCCTTTTCCTCTCGTTTATAAAGGCAAATCTTCTTCAGTAATGCTGTGTCCTTAAACACTGATTGCTTCAGGTCCACAGGATATACATAACATGAGTGTTGTTTAACAGAATCATCCAGTGAAGACTATCCAACTCTTGCTCAATATAAGGAACCCGGAATGAAAGCCTGGCCTGCTGGTGGTTTCACCAGTCTCTTTGTGAAGGCTCCAGCAACTAAGAGCTACTTGGTAGAATGTCGTAGAGATTCACTACAAAAATTGGTGGACCTAGTGATTTTCTGCCCTAGAAAGCGACCATAACTCCTAGAATTTCCCAGCTGGCACGGCTACTGACTAGGGAATTTTCAGAGTGATGGTCCAAAAACTAACTTCTCCAAGCTCCACATACAAAAAGTTGCTGTCTTTCCAGTGCTGGATCCAATTAAGGTCCCTTTAATCCAACATCCTTTTCCCTGCCCAACACCAGCCTGATGATCTAGGACTTTGGTTCCCAAGCTGGCAAAGTGAGACTGAGATTTTCATGAAGGAGAAAAAAAATGTACAAAACAAAATTCTGGCATGAACAGAAAGGTTTTTTTGTTAACATTTCGTGATAGGAAAAGGCTTTGCTGCTTATTTTTATTTTTTACGTTGTGTTCATTTTCAATTATAAGTTCAATTCTATGTACAAAGGGGGTTGGAGAATGGTATAAAGGGTTGATGTGGAGGCCTGAGCATTTCTCAGAGATCAAAAAGACGTGGAAGAGTTTGGAAAGGCTAATCTTGAATGTTCACAAACTGTAGATGCCCTTTGAATATTTAGACAGACAAATATGTCATGGCAATAAATTGATCAGCAACAAACTTGCAGAGTACAGAGACATTGGTCACTGTTCTAGTTGCCCTTTTCCGTGATACTTTGCTGCATTCTTTCACTCTATTGATTTTCCTAACATTGTAAAAAATAATTACATAGCTTATCATATTAAAACATTACAAATATTTTAATTATAATCTCATCATATTAAACATTATTTTACAGCCATCTAAGCTAGTAGCCATCACTACAGAGTGAGATAGTAAATTCTGTAAGATAAAATGATGTCCTCCAAAGAAGACAGAATAAAGGCTGGAAGGAAATTTATATGAAATATTTCCTTTACTGATACTAGCTCAGAACAAATTGAACTTCATGCAGAGAGCCTGAGTTCAAAGGAGAGAAACTTCCATGGGATGTAACTTTAAAGCAGTGCGAATGTGTGGAATATAATATATTCGCAACCTTTTAATTCATGAAAGTTTCTATAAGGAGATAGGAAGGCTATAAAAACAAATTAGACTACTTCATGGAGGTGAGGTTTATAATGGTAACTAGCCATGAACCTTCTGTGAATCTTTGCAGCATCATAAAGACATGGACGTGACTCTGCGCTCAAGGACTGTACCACTGAAGAGCAAACCTTGGCAGGTTCTACCATGTGGGTCACTGGGATCATGGGTCATCATGGGATCATGGGTCACCATGGGATCATGGGTCACCATGATCACTTCAGAGGGTGACAGCAGCCATGAAATTAAAAGACGCCTGCTTCTTGGGAGGAAAGTGATGAGAAACCTAGACAGCATCTTAAAAGGCAGAGACATCACCTTGCTGAGAAAGGTCTGCATACTCACAGCTATGGTTTTTCCTGTAGTCATGTATGGAAGTGAGAGCTGGACCATAAAGAAGGCTGACCGCCGAAGAATTGATGTTTTTGAATTGTGGTGCTGGAGGAGGCTCTTGAGAGTCCTTTGGACTGCAAGGAGATCAAACCTATCCATCTTGCAGGAAATCAACCCTGAGTGCTCACTGGAAGGACAGATTCTGAAGCTGAGGATCCAATACTTTGGCCATCTCATGAGAAGACTCCCTGGAAAAGACCCTGATGTTGGGAAAGTGTGAAGGCAAGAGGAGAAGGGGACAACAGAGGACGAGATGGTTGGACAATGTCATCGAAGCTACCAACGTGAATTTGACCCAGCTCCGGAAGGCAGTAGAAGACAGGAGGGCGTGGCAAGCTCTGGTCCACGAAGAGTCGGACACGACTAAACAACAACAACAACAGCTATGTGGGTCAGAATTCAAATGCAGTACGTATTGGAGGAAAGTGCTTGCTGTGCTATCTAAATACCAATTTAGCTAAGTATGCAGAGGCTTGTTACTAGAATTGTAGCCACCAGTTGACATACTGGCCACAGCAACGATGAACACAATGACTGTATGAAACTGTTGTGATCTGCATCACTGGAAGGATTACCCACAGCAGTTAAATCATGAAGTTTGATTTTCTGCAATTTCCTGATTCAGACTACATGACCAGCTTCTGGGATCAACAGTGCATTAAATCAACAATTAGATCCAGAAGGCCGTTACACTTCAGAATTCAAAACCAGAATACTGTACCATAATGAAAGCACTCCAACATTAATTCAGTAGACAAGCAGTCTTGATGTTTCAAGACTGCTTGCCTACTACCTCCCATTTTGAAGAGGCACTTGTCCAGCAGGCTGAGGTAAAGAGGCAGTCCTGAAACCAGCAAAATGAGGGAGCTGGATAGGGGACAGACTGTATTTGTCTTCAGTGTGGAAGGGATTGCCACTCTCGAATTGGCCTTCTCAGCCACACTAGACGCTGTTCCAAGTCCTCCATTCAGAGCATGTTACCATAGTCTCTCGAGACTGAAGGATGCCTAATCTAACTGTACTTCTTATTTGCTTTCCAGAAAAACAGTGGAACAATTTGCATATGGGTTCAATTAGGTTTTCAGTAATGAAATCTGGTGGACAATCTGATTCACTGTGTAATCTGGTTTGTGGCAGTACATAAACGTACTAAGATCCCAGGATCTGAAGGAGATTGCTGACAATTTGAGCATACAGTGAAGGAGCTAATTGAATTAGGAAACAGATCCCAAGAGAACTGGTTAATTATTGAAATACAGGACTTATCTCCTGTGTCAAGAGACTGAGCCCACATCAGAGTGTTAAAGATTTTCAGTCAGCGCCGATTCTTGGCTTCCTGTTCAGATTGGCCAAACCGAAGAAGTGATCAGAGTCCACAGCTTTAAGTGCTGAGACTAATGCAAGGAGTGCTCCAGTAAATAAATCAATGAACTCTGGTTATCACAGTGATGTATAAAAAAGAAAACCAATATCACAGCCTCAGCAAACAGGTCATGGGAGGTATAAACCTGATTCTTATAACAAGTTGCAGACTTTGTGATTCAGGAGTGAGAAAGGAAAGGAAAACATACCAAGAAATGCTGCTAGTGTGGTACGTCAGCCTTCTCCAAACTGCTGCTGACCAGATGATTTCAATTCCAACCCCATCATCCGCAGCCTTATTGGCCATAGGCATAACATCTAGCCACAAGGGAGCAGCATATCTGAAGGCCACCAGGCTGAGATCTACTTTGAATTACAGTGGCGCCTCGCAAGACAAACGTCGCGCAAGACAAACAAACCGCAAGACGAATGGCTTTTTCAATCGCTATGGTGCCTCACAAGACGGCTTCTTCTATGGCCATGCTTCGCAAGACGGTCCCCCCCCCAAGACTGATACTTTGCAAGATGAAAAAAATGCATTCGTCTTGCGAGGGTCCCATAGGAATGCATTGCAATGCATTCCTATGGGACGCCGCTTTTCACAAGACAGCGCTACTTGCAGAACGAATTACATTCGTCTTGCGAGACACCACTGTATTAAAATAAAAGGGGAGCCATGCGGTCATTACAAAATGCAAATGGAAGAAATACCTTTACTATAGACCACTAAAAAAATCATATGGTCTGTGAGTGTTTGTGGCTCAGGACCATCCACTTCATCAGGCGAGAACCAGTGTGAAGAATTTAAAGTCCAGAACATTCAGGGTAAGATGGATTTTGTCAGGAGAGTGAGAAGAAAACACATGGACTCAGCAGAGCAGGACTGCAACCAATAGGTAAAAATATTTTGACTTTAATGTGACTCGAATTGGCCAAATCTGGTGAGTTTACTAAATTATTATCCCAATTCCCAGATGAAGGACTCAGGTTTTCTGTGTCATCTCCCCCTCCCTAGTTAAGTAGAAACATGTCCATTTCAAAGAAAGGCCAAATACGTAGGTAGGTAGGTAGGTAGGTAGGTAGGTAGGTAGGTAGGTAGGTAGGTAGGTAGGTAGGTAGGTAGGTAGGTGTGTGTGTGTGTGTGTGTGTGTGTGTGTGTGTGTGTGTGTGTGTGTGTGTGTGTGTGTGTATAACCTGCACGTTTTGAAGAACTGGGGGGGGGATATCCAATGATTGCACAGCTGCCTCAGCTGTAACTTTAAAACCACAGCTCTAATGTGGCCTGCATCTTTCCTGACTTCCATCTAAGAAAGACATGCCTGGCAAAATCTTCTTGCCATGAACTTTGGGACTTGAAATTCTCCACACTGGTACACACCTTGCAAACTGGATGGTCTTGATCCACAAAAGCTCGCATATGGCCATTGGCAGGCAGGCAAAAGAATTTCTTTTTTAGATTGGATTGTAGTAAGCGCCTGGCTGATAAGAAATAGGCTTTAATAGGGGGATTGTGTTTTTTAAAAATCTTTTAACACATGCTTTTAAATTGTCTTAGATTATATTTATCCAGTAGTTTTCATTTGTAATGTTTTTAATTCCCCCCCTCTCCTGTAACATTATAATTTACTGTATTTTACTTGTTTTACCGATTGGTTCTTTTAAATGCTTTGTCAATTCCCTTGGTTTCTTTGTTCATACCAGCATGCACTTTTTGAGTCCCCTCCACATCTTGTGTTCTAGTGCCATTTGGTTTGTGATTGTTCTTTGGAAGGTAAGCCCAGGCTTAATTTTCAAAAGTAATTGTTTAAGCACTCATCTGTGAAGAAATGCCAATCACTGAATTCTATTTTAATTTCTGTTGGGGTTTGAGCCTTAGAAATACAGAGAATGTTGGTGGTGTTTGCTCTCTACTGAAACTTGTACAGACCATTTCAGAACCCATGAATTTAAATACTTTCTTTGGATTCGCATGATAGAATATCATCCTCATCACCTTATCCTCCCATATTCAGACAGCAGAGGCATGCTCTTCTGAGCTTTGTCCAGCCATCTCATAGATGTGAGACACTTGGGGGAGTTGCCAATAACTCAAGATTGTTTATTCAAGGACTATTTCACTCTCCTCCAAGACCTGGTTGAACGTTGGACCTTTCATTGGTACATACAGAGTTGTAAGAACCAAAAAGTCATCACTTAATTCATTCTAGATATTTTTTATATCTTAGCTATGTTCATTTCTTTAAAATGGTGCCATAAAGAAACACTCCTCTGTGCTCGATTTATTTAAGTGCTTATTAGAGTTGGTGGCGAAGTGTCCTGCATCGGGCAACCACGTGTGATTCACCAAAGAAGGACACCGAGTTACATAGAATTAGCATATCTTAACTTGTACAAATAGATACACATTTAGATATAATTATTGAAATTTAATTAGAAAGACAGTGTATCTCACCATAATGGGAACTCTGTGACCAGTACTGCTTGCTCGATATTCTGTTCAGCTATTGATGGGTAGCTTGGAGGTCCCTGCTCTTCCTTTTTATCTTTTAAGTTTAAGCCTGGACTTGATAATCCTTCAAATAAAAGACACTGCCTCAAAGCAGATGACTATCTTCTGCAAACTTTAAAAAAAGCAACAACAACGAGCACAGTCCTCTACAAAGAAGGATGCATGGCCACCCAAGGAAACATGTAAGAGGCATTTGTCGTTTATAAAGGCAGAACATGATACCAGTTTTCTCTAACACCCATCGTGACTGAGACGGGCTGGAGAGTGTGTCGTTCAGTGTTAACCTTTTTAATATGCTGCAGGCTAATTGTCTGTCCAGTCCTCCCCTTTCCCTCCCAGGTTAATGAGGTGGTTAAGAAGGGAGGAGAGAAAAGGCTTCCCAATAGCCTTGCCAGGCGAAACTGAAAAGGTCAGGGTAATACATTCTATTATTATCTCTCACAGACGGCAGAAAGGCGTCCCAGTTTTGGTGTTGCCCGATGATGGATTGTAAGAAGAAAAGGGCTCACAGTTAAATCTGGTCTTTGTGACAGTGGCTGTTGTTTAAAAATGGGAATGTGGAAGAAAGGAACCCACCTTCCCCGACTTTCAGATTAAAAGGATGTGGAAGGCTTGTGCCTCTGAGAGGATTGCCAGATGCTATTCTTAATAACAGCATGTGTGGGCTTATGTATTTTTCTGAATTCTTCTTTTGATTATAATTGCGGCCCGGCCCTATTTTTTTCCTCTGGGGTTCCTGTTTCTTCTCTGCCTCATGCTGCCTCCACTAGGCAAATCATTTGACTTCTCCGTAGGTTCGCACCTCCCCCACCCTTGCCTTTCTATAATTTTAGTCTTGTCACACGCTTGTTTTCTTCACCAGCATTTTGTAGGCTTAGCCTCTCGTGTAAAGGACTGGCTCCCCCACTCTACCCATTTTCCTTCTGACATTTAACATACTTTTATCAGCAAAACAAGAGAATTCTGTTTTTCTGGAGGACCTTGCTGCCTTCAGAAACCTGCCTTCTCATTTTTGGTCTCTACAAAATATCTGGTAGAATTGTCTTTGCTTCGGACCATTCTGTCACAGGCTCAGAAGCAGGCCCACACAACGTACGTGCCCAATGCCTATGGTGCCACCTGTGTGGCAACCAACCAGTACATCAGTAGACCTCTGTTTTGCTGGTGTCGGTTGGTGCTGCACAAACAGGCAGAGCAGGCCACAGTTGCAATCTTCGTGGTGAAATATGTTGCTATTTAAATTATAGTTGTTATTCGAAAATTTACTCCAGGATGGCAATTTTTCAACAAATGTGTGTTCTCATTTTTGTTGTTGTTGCTGATGCATTTAGCAACAACAATCTTAGAACTGCAGAACTGGAATCCTCAAATCCAACCCCTGTCAAGGAAGCACAGTCAGGAATTGAACTCTCAATTTCTGGCTCTATACCCAGATGTCTAAAACACTGAGCTATCCAGGAGTTCTATCTTTTAGTGATGCATAAGTAGCCGCATAGGTCTTTCCTCTCCACCCTTTCCCTTCTCTCTTTTGATCAGAGGTGGGCAAAGTGCAGCCGTTCAGATGTTGTTGGACTACAACTTCCAACAACCTTATCAAGTGTAGCCAATACTGCAGAATGTGAGGAACTGCATCCAGCAACATCTGGAGGAACATAGCTTGCCCCATGCCTGTTTTATTTCAAGACATTTGTGTGATTCTTTTTGGTATGCTGATTTAAAAAACCGACCAACTCTTGCAGCATTATTTGCTGAGACGACCTAGGCTACATGACTCTTGGGACCTGTTGTTCTGCTTTGTATTTAACTTGTTTGTCATAAAAACTGACACAATAGATTGTCAGAACATGCAGTTAGCTTCTTACAACAGTATATAGTAGGATTGCAATATCCATGGGTGGTTGTTTCCAAGCCCTGCTCCACAGATGCCAAAAAAACATGGAGGTATCAAACACTATAAATTGTCTAGTTTCCGGCTGTCTCTAGTGACTAGTTCCGGTAAGTACACTCTGGAAATACATATAAAAATACATATTTCTGGGGGTTTTATTTGGTATTTTCAGGCAGTGGATAAGCGAATCAGCCAATCCCAATCCTGTGGATTTGGGGAGGGGGTCCTACTGTACGTCTAAAAGAAACTAAGGAAGAAAAGATTGACTTTAAACTCAATGATGTGGGAGGTGTCGTGAGCCACTTGAGCTTTACTTACAACCCAATGGTTTGAATAACGAGGAAATGTTTAGGAGGCAGAGACCTGGCAAGTTATTCTTCCAATTTAACCTTACCTGCATTCATCAAAATGGGATGCTTGTCATAAAATTCCATTTCCCCCAAAAATCTTGGCTCAATTACCTTTGCCTCCATAGTACCATATACTTTGCCGCATACTCTCAGAAGAATGTGCGAGCTCAAAATAGCCTAGATTATGCAGAAAACATTTGATCAATTTTTGATTCCATTATACAATTTCTTTGAGTCACAGTTGCATAAATCAAGATGTTATCATGCTGGTGGGCTCATCTGCTTTGCATGGATTTTGATTTAAGAGCTTGTGAAAATCTTGCTGGGCTTCAGGAGAAATATATTCTAGCAGTGCATGGCAGAAAAGCCATAGGCATCAGAAAGGGGGAATCAAGCTGTGTTCCCAAAGCTTGAACTGGCTGAACTCAATGATAAACTATTGAATATACAGATGAAAATGATCTGAAGCTCAGCAGGACTGGCAAGGTGAATGTCTGAGTAGGAGGCGGCCATAGATTGAAATTTTAGTGTTAAAAAAATACATTGTATCACTCATTATTTGAAAGGGGGCAGTCTGGTTGTCGATATTGTTAATTGCTGTGCTTTTACAAGTAATTGGTTGTGGCGCATGTTATTAATGAGTTGACCTTACTAAGACACTATGGAAAAATGCAGGAATATATTCTCTGGTTCCCTGTAGTGGCCTGCCTTGATACGGCACATTGCAAATGTAAATCAAAGGCTAAAATCCTGTTAGGGATTTACGCTAATTCAAGTATGATTTTGTAAATCATGGTGGCATATTGCTGCTAATTAGTCACATTACATGCATTCCTCATTGCATACCAAGTTACATGACAGGCACACAATAAGGAACTTGAGCAGCAAATTCTTAATTAGTAGCAATTTATGTTTGTCATTGATATAGTTAATTTATGTTGGCATAAATCCTCGACAGGATTCTGGTCCAAAAGAGTAAAGAGAATTATATTTGTTTATCTCTTAGGATTGATAAGAAAATGGCCTAAAGCTTGAAATTTTCCTTTCAAAATATCTCTAAAAGGCCTTACTATGTGAAATGTGATGTTCAAAAATAATTAGACATTATTCATTACTCTAAAAGCAACTTTACAACTATTTAGCTGAAATCCTGTTGTATAGCTTCATGTACACAACAGTGATGGTGGCGGCAGCAGCAGCAGCAAATTGCCACTGATTCAAAGCTTTGGTGATATTTGGGTACGTGCAGCTGTGTTGCATTGTATACAAGTTGGGGGCAGTCTGAAGCTGCCTTTAATCAGCAATGATTTGCTGCTGGCTCATGTGGACCTGCACAACTGAATTTCACCCATTGTGTTGCTTTTGAATGAATGAATGAATGAACGGACGGACGGACGGACGGACGGACGGACGGACGGACGGACGGACGGACGGACGGACGGACGGACAAACAAACAAACAAACAAACAAACAAACAAACAAACAAACAAACGTTATTTAGTTGCAGCCTTTTAAACCTAAAAAGGGTTTTACAATGCCTCTTGTAACCAGCTGCTTCCACGTTCAGAAGACAGCTTGCACACCTTGATCAGGTGTGGAATCGGTTTTCCTTGTCTATCAACGCACGCCTTCCTTTGAGAGGAAGGGTGGTTTATGGGCATAAAGGGCAGAAGCTTCTGCGGTGAAGCCTGTTCCCTGTCTCAGGTTTTGGCTTTGAAACTGCAAGTGCTGGGCAACTGCTGGCATGACAGCCCTAGGAAGCGAAGAATCAGCTTCCTGCCCTCACCACCACCACCACTGACGACAATTAGAGGAAATGTACTATGCTAGTTCCAGTATAGTGTTGGTACCTTTCTGCCCGTGTTTGGGGTTTGTTGGTGGGGAAGCTCTGAATAGGTTCCAGTGGGTTTTATATACATCTGATTATTTGCTCCGCTGGGTACCTCTTGGCATCCTGTACCATCATTGGATCTCCACTGGGGCTGCACTGAACCTTACCCACTCAGCCAAATGTAGCTGCCAAGATCAACAAGAGTTCAGCAAAACGTCCATTCTGATTTCTGCCTGCGGGTGTTTTTTGGTAGGTCAACAAATGTTTGCTGGGCTGCTCAGCAGGACATGGGCTGAACAGTCATTGCCCACATGTTGGGATGCCATGATGGAAAGCAAACAGCCATTCTCTGTTCTGATGTGTGATGTGTATGTCCATGAAATGAAAACTGAATTTTTTTTTTTTAAGATTACTAGATTCCTCTTAGGTGGGCTACTGAATTCTGGAAGTTATCTTCTTGTAAAATAATTTTTCTAAGCATGGGAAATTTCAGTAGAAAGGTTAGCCTGTTTTGCATAATTCTGGATTTTTTTTAAAAAAATATGATGGTGCACTTCATAGCTGGATCTCCTGAAAAAGACCCACTAATTCGGCTGAGAAGCCTGTGTGAGTTGGACTGGGTCTTAAAAAAGGATGTCAGTGATTACCGAATTCTCTACCAGGTTTGAATAAATAAGACCACTCTGCATAAGAATCTAGTCAAGCATCTTCTGAGCATTTATTCCTGTCAGATGAGGCTAATGAAGTGCAGAAGCTTATTACTAAAGAGGAGCCATATGGAAGGGATACCTCATTAATTCGAAGGCCAGCCTTTGTTGTCCCAGCTGTCAAATTCCTGCAATATTAATGACCCTCTTGCCATCTCTGGTGCAGGATGGGAGCCTTTCCCCCCAATTGGCCTAACATGGATGTTCACTTTGGAGCCGCTTCATTTTCATTTTTTGCCGCCTCGCTGTTCTGAGTTTCTTGGTCTTTAAGAAACTATCTTCTAATTGGTATAAAAAATCTTCTATTATTCCAACCTGCAGGCAAACATCAAAGAACAGCGGCTGTCAAACAATGCATTATCCACCAACCTGATAGTAGTCAGAATTCTTGTTTAAATGGATGACTCTCCCTTCACAATAAAAAGGATGAATCTATAAAGACTGCATTATTATTTTGGGGAAAAACTCTGTCACAAAGAGGCCTCTGCTATTCCCATTTCACAGATAGGTATTGGTGTCTCAGTTGTACTGCCTAATTAGTAATAATAATAGTGCCGCTCTATTCTGCTTTGGTAAGATTGCATCTGGAATTCTGTGTCCAGTTTGGCACTACAGTTTAAGAAGAATATCAACTAGCTGGAGAGTAACCAGGATAGTAAAAAAGTCTATAAAAATCAAGCTCTGTGAAGAATGGCTGAGGGAGTTTTGGTATGCTTAACCTCAAGAAGAAAAGATACTCGTCTTCAAATATTTGAAGAGCTGTCATGTGAAAGCTGGCTTGTTTTCTGCAGCTCCAGAGGGTAGTTTCTCAGGTAATTGATTCAAATTACAAGAAAAGAGATTTCACTTGAAGATTTGGAAGAATGTCTTGACAGGAGGAGCTGTTTGGCAGTGGGATGGGCTGCCTTTGGAAGGCAGTGGACTCTCCTTCATGGGAGGTGTTGAAACAGAGGTTAGGTGTCCCCCTGTCAGGGATGCTTTAACTGACGATGTGCTGCTTTGGTAGGGAGTTAGACCTGAGGACCTTTGAGGTCCCTTCCAGCTCTACAGTTCTATCATTCTGATTACTCTAAAGCAGGGGTCTCAAACTCAATTTAACTGGGGGCCGTTGGAGGCAGAATCTGGGTGAGGCTGGGCCGCATCAGATTTTTCCAAGTGGAGCCTGAGTAAGCCACCCAGGAGTTTCCTTAGCCCAGCTGGGGCTCTGAGGAGGAGGAGGGGCGCACGAGCCCTCGTCGCCAGCCACAAACCCCTCCGGCTCCTTCACTACCACCACCACCAGGATGAAGTGGAGAAGGGAGGAAGCACCGGCAACCGTCTAGCGGGGTGGGGAGAAGTGCAAGACATAATTTTTTTAAAAAACCCTCACAGAATTCTCCTTGTCAAAGGAGAAAAACCCCCACCGGTACCTGCAAAATTAAACAGAACGGGGTGGGGGCCGCACAGGTGCTCTTGACAGCAGAGGGCCCGTGGGCACTTTGGGGCGGGGCAGGCAAGCAGCCAACAACAACACAACAGCATGAATTAAATGTCCCAAGCTGTGTCCAACTAAGACCAACCAGCACCCACATAGTTCAGTGGTCCACCAACACAGTCACAAACTCTACCTGCTAGGCCTCCCACAAAGCAACCAAATCAGTCCCACCCACCTCCACCCCAATACACACCTTTTAACATAATAGATAAGCAGCTGAATTAACCGAATTTTTTTTAAAAAAAATCAGTTGCCGAAAGCAGTGGTTCTTAACCCTTGCTACTCAGGTGTTTTTGAACTGCAACTCCCAGAAACCCCAGCCAGCAGAGCTGATGTTGAAGGCTTCTGGGAGTTGCAGTCCAAAAACATCTGAGTAACAAAGGTTAAGAACTAGTGGCCTAAAGCACATGGCAGTTGCTGAAAGAACACAGTAAGAGAAATATTTTGAGAAGGTGCACGTAAGTAGTAGAAATATCATCTTCCATATTACAAAGTTAAACAAGACTGAAGCCATTACATCACGTTTGGCATTTCAATCACGGCAAATCCCGAAAGACAAATTCCATCACACAGTTGGACTCTGAAGTGGTCCCTGCTTGAAGGCAAAGGTCATTCAACGTCCTTCAAACTGACTCGGACCTGTAAGATAGGGGTCTCATCTGTGTACAAAAGCACATAGGTGCAGTTCCTGTGTGGTTTTAAAGCAGGAGCTTGTTGGAACAATCCTTGGATCATGGCCCATTATAAGTACATCTTCCTTGTTTACAAAAAAATCTGTTTATGCAACCCACCCACAATCTCCTCTTCAATACAGAAGGTGGCCTTTTGCCCCCTGCATGGCCTGATCCCCTATGAGATAAATAGAACTATCTACCTCATTTGACAAATAATGTTGTAAGAGAGGCTGTGTATGTGTGTGTTTGCATGTGTGTGTGTGTGTGTGTTCATTCACTCAGACAAAGTGGTTCTTCATGAGGCACGTGTTATTTTCCCGACATAGGATAGCCTGATGATAGTGCCTTCATTCAGCTTGTGCACCCTACCATTGGGAATTTATCAAAATGCTGTCTTTAACTGGCACTGAAAAACAGCCACTTTAAAAGGAAGACACGCTGGGAGAATTAATCTTGAGCAAGTTTGGCTGATAAGGAGAGAATGCCGACCGAAGAGTTGGGAGCTTCCGGCGCTTTCAGGGTGAAAGTCAGCGCAGGGAGAAAAATGTGCATTCCACACTGCCATGGCAGGAGCCATTTTTCTATTAAATCAAAATGAAGTTCTGAATAAATACATTTTCCTGAGAAATACCATTCAGCAGAGGATTCAGTAAAAAAATAAAGAATGCAAAACAATATTTTTCCCGGTGCCATCCATCTCCTTCAAGAACAAACCAATAATTATTTTAATAAGGGGAATATTGAAATGCCGATCCCCGCCTCTGCCCTCCATTTCATGAACAGTTCTAAAGTGTTTTTTTTTAAAAAACCAGCACCACCTTATATACATATGTTCCCTTCCCCATAGTCCTACAAAGCTACATGTAATCACCATGCATGCTTATTCATACCCATCACCGTTTTCAGCAATTCAAAGAAGCTGATAAACTGAGCTAGTTGAGAGTTTGCAATTAATTATACACAAAGCCACACTATTGGTTTGGATCTAAGATACCAGTACAAAAAACCAGGTCCTCGTAGGCTGCAAATGGCTCACTCCCTTTTCCCCAAAAAGTAAAATCAAATGAACGTTATCACTCAGACGTTAATGTGGAACCTAGATTTCAGACTGAAAAAATACGACTCAATGCGGCTGTTCTTTCTTGACTGCTACAGGCCTGTACCTTTAGGGCTGTATATGCAAAAATGCTGTTGCTAACATACCTAGAGTTGCCCGGTCAGCAGCATCCCTTTCCATGAGATTTCCAAAATCTGAGACAGGTGGGAGGAAGGGAGAGGCCCTTGTGATGGCCAGGCAAGGATTGGGACAGAAACAAGCACAGCACACGTACAAATACTTCTGCGCAGAGTCAGTGAGCCCTGGCACCAGCACAGAACAGAGACAGAAGGGTATCTAGGCTTGAATGATACCTCATACACACAAATCAAACTTTCTTCTCTTCCAGCTTTGCTTGTTCTGTAATTTGTGTATCCCTTCCCAAAAGCCAAGGGATCAGAGCAACTCCCAGAGATGTCAACGAGGGCCTTGAGACCTGGCAACCCTACAAGTGATAGCAAATGCAGATAGCAACAGAAGGGTACATTATCAAGGTGCTGGGTTTGTTAAGATCTTCATTGTGAGCTCTGCTCTCATTGCCCCTCTTTTCTAAGTAAAGCTCAGGCAAGAAGGAGTCATGAACTGGTCCTTCTGTCTCAGCAGTGCCCTGTTTATAGGCTGCCATCTCTAGAGGTGTTCACTTGACAGCCACCCTCTCTTCTGTCCTTCCAGGTGCAAACTAAAACGTAATTATAGCCTTTGATGAGCTAAGATTGCAGCTTTCATTTTATTGTTATCAACTTTCTTAGAAGTTCCATTTGCTCTTTTCATAAGAGGTAGTTGATTATTTTTTTTAAAAAAAGATTCTTTCTAAGATACTTTGAAAACCTATTTCTGTTGATATAATTCTATTAACTCTGTTCAAATAATAATAAAAATTATGTACTATCATGTCAATTCTGACTTATGGTGACCCTTTCCAGGGTTTTCTAAGTATTGAGTACTCAGAAGTGTTTTACCACTCTCTCTTTCTGATGGGGAGGATTATTAGAGAATTTTGTGTAGCAGAGTATGAGATAGAAAGACAACAACTCAGAGAAAACATGGAGAGATCAGCTCTGTCTCAGCCCTGCCTGCCCCTTTAGATTCTTTTCCACATAAACTTGCATGCTGCATGATAAAAGTACTAGAAGCAGTTATCATCTGTAGTTAAAGTCAGCAGAATAAAAAAAGGGGGGAATATGGGGTCTTCACCATGTGGAAGAGCCTCCCATGCTTGTTCGGAGGTCAAAAAACAGTAATCGACAAGGGAAGCAAGCTAACAAACAGGAAGACTAAGGGAGTGAGCCTCAAATGCCAGAGGTGACGAAAAATTTCTACCAGTCAAGTTAGTAGCAAGGGACAATCACATTAGGCTGCAAAAACCATCTCCCACTGATGCCCAGTGTTAGTGCATGCAAGATTGCTGTTTTTCCAACAGTGCCCTGGGAATCTGCAGCTTGCTTCAGGATATATAGGCTGGCTATTATCTACAGAGGCACAGTGTGGAATTAAACTCCCAACATTTGGCTCCACCTAACTCACAGAGCTATCCAGCCAGCTATCCCTGTTCTACAGTTACATAATTGTGCATTTTTAAAAAGTGTCAGCTATAGAAGAAGAGCAGGAGGAATTACAGCAGTTGTTTCTGCTGTTTAAAAAAATTGGCTCAGCTCTTAATAAACTATATGCCTATCCTTCTACCAATCTTGCATCCTAGACAATTCATTGTATTCATGTTGATATTCTGAATCCAGTCCATTGCTTTGAATGACATGTAAAACCCCTCTTGAAGTGATATAGAAGTTGTGCAATTCTTAATGACTGCATTAATGTTGGAAGTTCGTTCATTCATTTAGTCGTTTAGTCGTGTCCGACTCTTTGTGACCCCATGGACCAGAGCATGCTAGGCCCTCCTATCTTCCACTGCCTCCCAGAGTTGTGTCAAATTCATGTTGGTTGCTTCGCAGACACGGTCCAGCCGTCTCATCCTCGGTCGTCCCCTTCTCCTCTTGCCGTTGCACTTTCCTAACATCAAGGTTTTTTCCAAGGAGTCTTCTCTTCTCATGAGATGGCCAAAGTACTGGAGCCTCAGCTTCAGGATCTGTCCTTCCAGTGAGCACTCAAGGTTGATTTCCTTTAGAATTGATAGGTTTGTTCTCCTTGCAGTCCAGGGATTCTCAAGAGCTTCCTCCAGCACCACAATTCAAAGGCATTAATTCTTCGGCGGTCTGCTTTCTTTATGGTCCAGCTCTCACTTCCATACATCACAACAGGAAAAACCATAGCTTTGACTATTCGGACTTTCGTTGGCAAGGTGATGTCTCTGCTTTTTAAGATGCTGTCAAGAATTCTCATCGCTTTCCTCCCAAGAAGCAGGCGTCTTTTAATTTCGTGGCTGCTGTCTCCATCTGCAGTGATCATGGAGCCCAGGAAGATAAAATCTGACACTGCCTCCATATCTTCCCCTTCTATTTCCCAGGAGGTGATGGGACCAGTGGCCATGATCTTAGTTTTTTTGATGTTGAGTTTCAGACCGTTTTTTGCACTCTCCTCTTTCACCCTCATTACAAGGTTCTTTAATTCCTCCTCACTTTCTGCCATCAGAGTGGTATCATCTGCATATCGGAGGTTGTTGATATTTCTTCCTGCAATCTTAATTCCGGCTTGGGATTCCTCCAGTCCAGCCTTCCGCATGATGTATTCTGCAAATAAATAAGCAGGGAGACAATATACAGCCTTGTCGTACTCCTTTCCCAATTTTGAACCAATCAGTTGTTCCATATCCAGTTCTTTTTTTTTTTTTTTCAATCTTTTTTTTTTTTATTAACTATAACAAAAAAAAAATCATATACATAAAACATATACGCTTACAACACAATAACAGTGTTCCCCACCACCATATACGGGACCTCTTGCCATATTCTTCTTTTTCTTCTTCTTCTTCTTCTTCTCATTCTTCTTCTTCTATTGTCCTCCTCTCCAGAACTGCATAGATTCTTGATTTGGAGCTCTCCCTTTTCCCCTTATTAACACATATTCCAAAAATTTACCCCATATTACATAAAAATTATTCTTTTTCAACTCTCCTTTCTTCATCTTTAAATTACAAGTTAATTTATCATTTAATGCTATATTCCATATTTCTTTATACCATTCTTCAATTTGTAATTCAGTCTTTAATTTCCACTGTCTAGCAATAATCAATCTAGCTGCTGTTATTAGATTAGTTATCAATTCTTTAATCATTTTGTCATATTCCACATTCTCATATATTGATAACAAAGCAATCTCAGCCTTACATTCTATATCTTTTCCACAGATACAACTTAATTCTTTAAAAATTTGTCTCCAAAAACTTTGTACCTTTTCACATTCCCACCACATATGAAAGTATGTACCAACTTCTTTCTCACATTTCCAACAGACATTCGGATGACTGGTGTTGATTTTGTTTAATTTTACCGGTGTTAAATACCATCTTAAACTAAGTTTAAAAAAATTTTCCTTTATTCTTACTGACATCAGTCTTAAAATCCTCATTTTCCATATCCTCCTCCATTCTTCTTCATTTATTCTTTTCCCAATATCTTGTTCCCACACCATTTTCAATCCTTCTTTCTCACTTTCTTCTTCCTCTAAATTAAAAAGTGAATAAATTTTACTTACTGTACCTTTTACTGAGTCAGTCATCTGAATGTCCTCATATGAAAGTAAAAATTGTTCAAATTTTGTGTGCTCTCTACCTTTATTATATTTATTTGCCCATTCCTTAGTCCATCTTTCCAGTTGTGCATAGTTCAACCATGAAATAGTCTTGTTTTGAAATACTTGTTTCATTTGATCTATCGATCTCATTTTATACAGCCAATCTTTTAGTCTAATCACTTTTTCTTCTTTAAATAGATCCATATACACCTTCATATTGGTAGGAAAATCTTCTATTTCTGTCACTAATCTAAATGGAGAGTATGATGAACATAAATTCTTTTTATACTTATACCATATATTTAACAGTGTCTTTTAAAAGGGATTATTAACTTGACTTATTTTATCTTTCTTACCTTTAGCAAATAAATATTTTTCTATATTTCCTTGTAGTTCTGATGATTCTATTTCCCACCAAATTAACCTTTCCGGATTATATATAATTTCACCAATAAACCTCAGTTGGTTAGCTAAATAATAGTTTCTTATATTTGGCAAACCTATACCACCTTTTTTTGTTGTTTTATACCAATACTTTTTATTTATTCTAGATTTCTTCCCTTCATTACAATATTTGTTAACTATTCCTTGCCAATATTTCAACTCATCCTCTGTTAACTGCATTGGTAACATTCTGAATAGAAAATTAATTTTTGGTAAAATTTTCATTTTTACCAATGCAATCTTTCCAAACCAAGATAATTTGAACTTATCATATTCTTGTAGTTTCTTATTAATTACTTCCTTTAGTTTGTTATAATTATAATCCTTTATCTTTTGAATATTTTTCGCTAAATCTATTCCTAAGTATTTAATTGTTTTACATATTTTAAAATCATGTTTTTCAGTAAACTTTTCTTGTTCTATTCTATTATAATTAAACAACATTAAGTCAGATTTTTGCCAGTTTATGTTTAATCCGGTTATTTTTCCAAATTTTTCTAAGTGTGTTTTAATTTTATCTATACATTCTAACGGGTTTTTCACTGTCAATAAAGAATCATCCGCAAATAAATTAATCTTTGTCTTCTTTTCTCCTATACCTTCAATTAAATCGTCGTTCCTAATTACATTTGCTAACATTTCAATAACCAGGCAAAACAGAACTGGAGAGAGAGGACAACCTTGCCTAGTACCTCGGCCAAGAGCTATTTGATCTGTCATCCCATCATTAACTATTGCTACAGAGGTATTCTCTAAATATAATTGATCTATTATCCCCCTAAACTTTTTTCCAAAACCCCAACCCTTTAACAAAGTCTTTAATGTTGGCCATTCCACACAGTCAAATGCTTTAAATATATCTAATGATAAAATGCCTGCCTTCAGTTTATTTTTTTCTATATTGTGTATAATATTCAAAACCCTCCTTGTTAAGTTTTCCATTTGCCTACCTTTCAAGAAACCATTCTGATCCTCTTTGATATATTTTATAATAAATTTATTAATTCTATTTGCAAGTATTGCTGTAAATATCTTTGCATCCTGATTTAGTAAAGAAATAGGCCTATATGAACTTGGGTCTGTTAGATCTTTATTAGGTTTTGGGATAAGAGTTATCAATGAATGTTTCCATGAATCTGGTATCCTCTCTCCTTCCAAGATTTCATTATAAAGCACTTTTAATTTAGGGATCAATATTGATTTAAAGGTTTTATAGTATTCCGGACCTAGTCCATCAAAACCTGGGGTTTTACCATATTTTAGTTTATTAATTATCTCTATAATCTCTTCCTCTTTTATTTCTTTATCTAAGTCTTTTTTATCGTTCTCTGATATTTCACTCTTAACATTTTCTTTAATATAAGTTTCTATATCTTCTTTTGATGCGCTATTACTTTTATATAAATTTTGATTAAAATCTTGTATAATCTTTAATTTTTCTTTCATTAAACTGCAATTTTTTCCTGTTTTATCTTTAATCACACCAATGTTGTTTTTTGTTCTTTTGGTATGAACCATTCTAGCTAAAAGTTTTGAATTTTTATTACTATGTTCAAAAAAATTCCTTTTAGTGTATATCAGATCCCTCTGTACTTTTTCTAGTTCTAAGCTTTCCAATTCCTTTCTTTTAGCTTGTATCTCTAATAATTTTTTATTGTCTCTATCTATAAAATATTTAGTTTCTAAATCCTTTAACGATTCTTCAATCCTTTTTACATTTCCTTCTCTCAGTCTTTTTAATCTATAAGATTCTCTTATAGCAATTCCTCTCATAACAGCTTTCATGGTGTCCCATAACACACCTATTTTATTCCCACCCGCTTCATTAAATGACCATATTTCCAACCATTCTTTCTTGACTTTGTCTATCACCTCTGTATGTTGAAGAATATTGGAGTCTATCCTCCATCTCCTAGCTTCTCTATAATCTTTCTTCACTTTTATTTCCATCACCATCAATGCATGGTCTGTTATCTTTATCACATTAATATTTGTGTCTACTACTTTTGAAATTAAATTTTGTGATATAAACATAAAATCTATTCTAGAGTAGCTTTTATGTACCGCAGAATAATATGTAAACCTCCTTTCATCTCCCTTCAATTCTCTCCATATATCTTTCAAATCGGTAGTATTTATTATCTTACTTAGGGGGGTATCCCTTTTATGCAATTCATCTTTTTTATGTGTAGATTTATCTTTCAACTTATCTAAGACCATGTTGAAATCTCCTGCCATAATCACATATCCTTTCCTAACTTTTTCCATTTCTTTAATAACATGTTTGTAAAATTCTCCTTGGTTCATATTTGGTGCATACACATTTACTAATGTGTATTCTTCTTCCCCCATTTGTCCTTGGATTATCAAATATCTACCATTACTATCTTTTATTACTTCTTTTACTATAAATTCACAATGTTTAGATATTAATATTGCTACCCCTCTAGATTTGGATGTCCCAAAGGTTTTTTCATATATATGTATATTTTGCAATTTCAATTCATTGACTCCATCCTTTAATTGATGTGTCTCTTGTAGATAGATAATGTCAACTCTACTTTTTTTTAATAATAATTCTATTTTCCTTCTCTTTAATACAGCTCCTAGGCCTTTCACATTTAAAGTGGCTACTCTTATGTTTTTCCCCATGTCTGTTCAATCTTTTGCTTCTTAGTTGGTCCCTTTGTGCAATTCCCAAAACATAAACAAAAACAACTAAAAAAATTAAATTCACCTCTTTCTAATTCTCTATCCCTACCCTTCCTCCCTACATATAAACATTTTTCCTCCCTCCAGCTTCCCCGCGTCTCACTAATGTTGAACACGCGATCTGGGAGGGGGGGAGACGCCACTCCCACCAGTCTGGACCCCAGCCGAACCTCCACCTCCCCTTCACCCCACATCATATATTTATTCACATATATATATCCAAATGCCTTCCTTTTTTTATTTGTTCAATCCCATCTTAATCGGACAATCCAGAGCAATAACAAAACAAGACAAACCAATAACAATAACCAAAACTTCCCCCCCTTTCTCTTTCCTTTTCCCTCCTTCCCCCCCCTTGACCCATATATGTGTGCACATACTTGTAAAACACATGCTTATAATTAGAAAAAGGGAAGAAAGAAAGAAAAAAAAACCCAAAACAAACACACAAGTTCTTTGTTTATTAAAAAAAAGAAAATAAAAAGGAAGAGAAATTAAACAAACAAGCAAACAAACAAACAAACAAAAAAAACAGAGTTTTCCCCAAAATTTCCCCCCTTACCAAAAAGAAAAAAGAAAGAGAAAAAAAAAAAAGAAGAAAAAAGAGAGGAGAAGAGAAAAAAGAAGAAAAAAGGAGGGGAATTGGGAGGGGAAAGGAAAAAAAGGGCAATGGGCAGGAGGGAAAAAAAGTAGGGTGTTTAGGGAGAGAAAAAAAAACCAGATTATTCCAGCATCCTATAATGTCTCTTAGTCTCTTCCAATCAAAAAAAAAAAAAATTCAAAAATCCAAAAAAAAAAAATTCTAATAGTAAAAGGGGACAATAGGCAGGGGAAAAAAGAAAGAAAATAGGAGGGGAAAAAAAATATCCAGTTCTAACTGTTGCTTCCTGTCCCACATATAGGTTTCTCAGGAGATAGACAAGGTGGTCAGGCACTCCCATTTCTTTAAGAACTTGCCATAGTTTGCTGTGGTCGACACAGCCAATGGCTTTTGCATAGTCAATGAAGCAGAAGTAGATATTTTTCTGGAACTCTCTGGCTTTCTCCATAATCCAGCGCAAGTTAGCAATTTGGTCTCGAGTGCCTCTGCCTCTTCGGAATCCAGCTTGTACTTCTGGGAGTTCTCGGTCCACATACTGCTGAAGCCTACCTTGGAGGATTTTGAGCATAACCTTGCTAGCATGTGAAATGAGTGCAATTGTACGGTAGTTGGAGCATTCATTGGCACTGCCTTTTTTTGGGATTGGGATGTAGACTGATCTTTTCCAATCCTCTGGCCACTGTTGGGTTTTCCAAACTTGCTGGTATATTGAATGTAGCACCTTAACAGCATCATCTTTCAAGATTTTAAATAGTTCAACTGGAATGCCATCACCTCCACTGGCCTTGTTGTTAGCCAGGCTTTCTAAGGCCCACTTGTTGGAAGTTACTAGTGACAAATGTGTGGGACAAGCCACAACAGAACTTGATACAGCATCCCTCTGGCTCTGAACCGGTGATGCATGTAGGAGTAAGACTCCGTACATTCTGGCTTCTCCCATGTGATTGGAACGCCTGGCATTCAACAGCTGAAATCCTGTTTAAGTTGCCATTATGTAAAGTTACATCTGTGGAAGTTTGTCAAGCTTTAAGCCCAGGCAGCCAGCATTGTACAATCAATTGCACAGTTCATGTTGCAGTTGTGCAGTCAATCGCACAGTTCATAATTGTCCAACAATATTGTAATTATAAGGACTTCTTACTCTGTCTATCTTTTTTATTAACATCACCTCTTCTATACTAAAGCTTTGTTTCAAATTCAAAAGTTGGCTGCTGCCATTTTGAGTACTATATGGTCCCTGTTGACCCTGGAGTGGATGAATAGTGAGTCCCTTTACTCCAGGATGGTACTAGATAATGTTTGGAAACCGAAGCATATGCAGAATGAAGGCAAGAAAACTCACTCTGCAATCTTCAGGATTAAAAGATAGTTTCATGTTAAATGTTGCCTTGTCTGCAATTTGAAGGCTGTGTGGTTGTTTTCTTGGCTGGTTTGTTTGTTTTGGCACATGGTTGCTCAAAACCACTAATATGCAGGATGCATTCTATACATGTTCTCAGGACAGCAATAAGGGTGCGAAGCAACCCTTTGTCATATCTGCTTTGATGTACTTCGATTTGGATTCCTGCGTTGGACAGGGGTTTGACTTGAAGGCCTTATTCTACTTATAGGACCCTCCAAACTCCATTGTTGTTTGATTCTACGATTTTATACCAAGCCGGCACATTTTTAAGTGGTTAATTATGTTATCCCATTCCTAGTACTTTACATCAAGATGCAGCAGTATAATTTTTATTTCATTTGTCAAAATGAAACTTTGGAATAATCAGAATAACTTCAGAATTATAATGTTGTAGTGTATGAAAGCTGGTAGGAACCTTTGGCTGTGAAAATTGATGTTTATGTCATCACTACATCTGATGATATTTCTTCCATACCACTGAAGCAAACTAAACCATGTAATTAAGCTATATGTAGCCAGCCTGTACAAGCATCAAATTATCATATGAACAGAATGGGAACAATCATAAAATACACACAGCTCCATCTTTTGATATGACAGTAGAAATTTTAAAAACAACAACACCCCAAACACACACAAAAAACATCTGCCTGGCAGTTATAGTGCTGTTTTATAATTTTCTGCCTGCCTCTTTGATTTTTAAAAAAAGCAAATTTGGGGGTGAGAGAGAATGCCAGCCTGTCCTGTCTTTTGCCTTTTAAACATGCCCACTTATCTGCCTTCAAAAAGGAGAAAAGCTATGATGATGCATCTCCTAGGGAAATGCTGGCATTTTTATTTATTTTTTACTTTGTGGAAAGGTCTTCAAAGTGCGAGACCTGGATGTCAGGTTGAAGAAACACAGCTGGCAGGTAGCAACTGAGGGGATATCAAAGAGCGGGTCTTCATTGAAGCTGCAAACGCCACGGTCACATAGATCGGGCTGTTTCTGATGAAAATATTTCTTCCTTAAAATGGGAAGAAACTGCTCTGAGGGAAAGTAGATGTCTCCTTTTGGGGGAAAAGCTCAGCTCTACATCTTTGCACTTTCTCAGGTATGCTTGGCAAATACATGGGGCAGGGCTTTCTTCATAGTGGCACCTTGTTTAGCCCCTTCCCTGAGAGCCCTCAGAAACAGTTCCAAACATTTACCACTTTTGCTGAGATGCTTTTATTGTGATCAGCTTTTTCTTGTTGTTCATTGTGGCTGCTTTTTCCAACCCAACTGATTCTTTTAAACATGCAGAAATTTTACGATTACTTTTTAAAATGAAGTGTGTAAGCCACTTTGATTAGCTGACATGGAACCAAAAAGCAGTGTGTAAACATTTAAATAAATAAAGTGGCCTGGTCTATACAAGAGCTAAGTTTTTGTATGAGATTTCTTGCAACTCTGGAAAGTGTCTTATATCAGGTCAGGCTATTTCCTATCTAGCTAATTTTGTCTACTGCTCACAAGGTGGAATAAGGGAGCCACTTCAGCTGCTTTAAAGGTAAAGGTAAAGGTTCCCCTTGACAATTTTTGTCCAGTTGTGTTCGACTCTAGGGGGCAGTGCTCATCCCTGTTTCCAAGCCGTAGAGCCAGCGTTTTGTCCGAAGACAATCTTCCGTGGTCACATGGCCAGTGCGACTTAGACACAGAACGCTGTTACCTTCCCACCGAGGTGGTCCCTATTAATCTACTTGCATTTGCATGCTTTCGAACCGCTAGGTTGGCGGGAGCTGGGAAAAGCGACGGGAGCTCAATCCGTCACGTGGATTCGATCTTACGACTGCTTGGTCTTCTGACCCTGCAGCACAGGCTTTTGCGGTTTAGCCCACATTGCCACCACATCCCCCTCAGCTGCTTTAGGGTGTTATAAAATGGCTGTTGATGATTATTGCCAGAAAGGTGGGAAATGTGTTTTTTATTATTGTGAAGGAGGAGACATTAGTGTGTCGTCCTCACCGAAGCAAACCTCAAAAGAGAACCAGGGATGCGTGGAGGGAGTTTTGGTCGAGATAGAGAGGGATGAGAGAGAGGAGAGGAATACTAAGTGTGCTTAGCAGATGAAAAAGGGGAGGAGTTAGACCTCATTGTATGAGAGGAGATTATAAAAGGGGAAGAAGTGGCACGGGAATTTAGAATCATAACGGATGGGACCGCAAAAGGCATGAGAGATAAATCTGTACAGACCAGAGATGAGGGAGATGCAGAGGGGGTCAGTAGGCTGATAAAGGAGTTCCCCAATCTAAAGACAGGCAGAGGCCTACTCCCAGATCCTTCCATAGCCAAGCCGGGCAATGTGACGATTGAACCACTAGAATGGACAGTAGTGGTCTACCCCCGCAACCAGTGTGGGGGAGGAAGGTGATTTGCCCCAGTCCCCGTTTCAACCTACCACTGTGCGAAGGGGACTGGGCGAGACACCCTTGCTGTGGAACGGTTTGCGTGGTCTGGAGCATGCCCTTGTGGGCAATGACAGATTGGGAGCGCTTTGGTCAGGCCCCGATGTGAGAAGAGATATATTTACTCCAGATGTGAAGGTCCGTGGTTACACGATTTCACCAGAGTTAAGTACGTTTGATCCATTTGAGTTGTTTGATGTTGCGGTTACCGAGAATAAATGAGGATTCTGTTCAATTTTTAAAATCACCTCTGACTCTTATTCCCACCAAAAGAAGGGGACTGCTTCTGGCTTCAAGAGAACCTGATCACAATTATTTTATTTTTAAAGATTTCTACCTTAGGAATCAAAATAATGTGATTAGTGCTGTGCTTAACCTGGGGGAAGGGAAGTACTGTTTGCTACTGCCCCACAGGCAACAAAATGGATTGATAGAAAATGGATTGAGCTGGCCTGGATACTCTTGACACAATTTTAGGGAGATGCTACTCACATCAGCTGTGATCTGATCTGAATAATCACAGGCACCATAGAGGGACTTAGAGAGACTGACCTTCAGCACGTCAAGCTTGTAATGAGTCTTGAATCTCTCCTTTAAGTAACAAGTGCCAATATTTTGTGCAAATATCAAGTTGCAGGAATGTAAAGGGAGGCACTCCATTCTGAAGGAAATCAAGCCTGAGTGCTCACTGGAAGGACAGATCCTGAAGCTGAGGCTCCAATACTTTGGCCATCTCATGAGAAGAGAAGACTCCCTGGAAAAGACCCTGGTGTTGGGAAAGTGTGAGGGCAAGAGGAGAAGGGGATGACAGAGGACGATATGGTTGGACAGTATCATTGAAGCTACTAACATGAATTTGACACAACTCCGGGGGGCAGTGGAAGACAGGAGGGCCTGGCATGCTCTGGTCCATGGGGTCACAAAGAGTCAGACACAACTTAATGACTAAATAAGAACAACAAAGGGAGGCACATCACATGGCAGCTCTGGAGGTACTCCTGGCATGGCAAATTTTCATCTCTTATATGTATATCTCTTGTACATACTATGTCTGTGGTCCAAGCTAGACCATATATTTAGCATGTAATTAGAGCTCCCTGAAGTGATTAAAAATGTTCCGATTGCCAAGTACTGTTTTGCAAATTAGCTTGCTTTTTAAAAACTGGGCATCATGTGGTAAACATGGGCTTCAGTTGCAAGTCGGATTATGCTTTGAAGGAATTGTGTACCTTGAAGGTACGTAATATGTTTTCATAGCTGATATTTTCTGTAACTTGTAATTTGACCCTTTAAGAAGGAAGCCCGCAAAGCATCAGTGCTAGGAAGGCTTTCCGTTCTGGGCAGAAGCTAAGAACTCTCATGAAATGATGCACTAGGGCTTGTTTCATTTCCTCAGAGACCAGTTAAGCTGTTTCTCACCTTATATTAATTTAAATGTTGCTCAGGATTCCAGGGGGTGCAGAAGTCTCTTTGATGAATTTCCCATTTCTTCTTTGATTATGTCATTTATGTTACTTCCATAGGATAATATGCAGCTTTGGCAAAAGGCAGAATAGTATTATACATACTGTATATCCGTGAGGAGGATGCTCCTCTCTCACCTGGCTCCCACTGGAGACTTCAGGCTAAGTTGATGGATTAGGTAAAAAGGCAGGAAGGAAGGCAGGAAAGAAGATGACAGAATAAAAATTATATGAGTTTAACCTCAGGTTAGTATAGACTGGGAGCAGTTTGTGAAGCTTAAGAAAACTATTGGGAATAGTGTTTTTGCAGTTATACTAGAATTACAGAGACCTGAATTAACAAGTCTACTCAATTGTGCAACTCGCCGTCGCTACCTCCCAGCATGATTTATCTGTCAGCATATTGTGAAAATACCATTGGGGTGGGGAGGAAAAACATCTGGACTTACAGAACGAGGGTAAATTACAAAAGGAAAGCTTCAAAGATAACACTGGCTCCTTGGACAAGTGTGACTGGTTTTCTTCCTAGAGCTCAAGATGGCCGGCTATTTTTTATTTTATTTTGTAAACCACTACAAAGTTGCTTGTGCAATTTTGTACATTGGCCGAGGACACTGTTTGCTTAAAAGGCAAGACCACGGTAACGGAGTGCATAACTCTCATTTACCGAATGGCAGCCAGAGTCAAATGCTTGGCTTGGCTTTCTGTCCACCAAGCGGAACAGATGGTGCTCTCTGGAAGAGACCTCAGGTAATTTTTGGCAAGCGAGGCGTACCGTCTGCGGCGAGGGTGTCCCTTTCTCACAAAACATCTGCTGGGCGCCAGGTCCTAAGTGCAACGACCGCTTCACAAGACGTAAAAATTGAGATTTTTAATAGTATGAAATATGTAAACAGATAATAGGCTCAGTGCAGTTTATTCCTTGTGCTATTTAATTTGATATTAAATCCAATTCCTTTTACGCTGCCTATAAATTTTCCCTGGTGCTTCCGATTTCAGCACTGACAGCTCATAACTGTACTGCAGACACTGTCAGTTTTGGAAGCCAGAGGTGGATCTTGAGGGCTCCTGGGAGGCTCAGGCTGCCAAGAATGAGAGAAAGATGCAGTTTGTGGCATAAATAAATTGGTCAGTTGTTATGGACCGGCTGCAAAGATCAGCAGAGAAATTCTAAAGACTGGAATACAGTATTCAGAAGTTGCAATGTCACCTCCTTTTAAAAAAATTATGTTAGCAGCATATATGGGCTCATTAAGATTTGCTTGGGTGCCATAAGGACTAGAAACTTTATGAAATATAATAAGTTTCTTCCTTTTATTTTAAAATGATGATGTGCCATCAAGTAAATTCTGACTTATGGTGACTCTTTTCAGAGTTTTTAAGGTAGAGAATACTCAGAAGTGGTTTACCTTCCCTTCTCCGGGGGGGGGGGGGAGACATCCTGGGACTGTGCAGCTTTATCCAAGACCACACAGGCTGGCTCTTCTCCCTGGGGGCACAGTGTGGAATCGAATTCTCAACCTCTGGCTCCACAGCCAGATATCTAAACTACTCAACTATAGAAGGAGTGAATAAAACATAAGTGGTGCCTAGCAAGACGAAAACAATTCATTCCGTGAGTCCTGTCGTCTTGCGAAATTTTCGTCTTGCGAGGTAACGTTTCCCCATAGGAATGCATTGAAATTTAATTAATGTGTTCCTATGGACCAAAAAACTCTGGAAAAGTCATTTACCAGGTAGGGAGCTGGGGAAGCACCATTGGAGGACTGGCGGGGGTCCTCCGCAACTGCACTCACTGCTTTCAGAGGTTCCCCGGCAGTCCTCCGATGATGCTCAGCAAGGCTCTGAAGACTTCTCCAGCACTATTTTTGAATTTCCCACCCTTTCCCCCTGCCTTTTTCCGTTCAGAGGCTTGCCCAGCACCATTGGAGGACTGCTGGGGGTCCCCTGTACTTGAGATTGTTGCTTTCAGAGGTCCCCCACCAGTCCTCCGATGGTGCAGGGGAAGTCTCCAGAGCCTTGCCCAGCACCATCGGAGGACTGCCGGGGGACGTCTGAAAGCGGTGATCGCGGTTGTGGGGAACCCCCGCCAGTCCTCCGATGGTGCTTCCCCAGCTCCCTACCTGGTAAGTGACTTTTTCAGAGTTTTTTGGCCCACAGGAACACATTAATTAAATTTTAATGGATTCCTATGGGAAAATGTACCTTGCAAGACGAAAATATCTTCGTCTTGCAGGGCAGTTTAAAACTCACAAGATGCTTTCGTCTTGCGAGTTTTTCGTTGCCTGAGGCATTCGTCTTGGGAGGTACTACTGTAGGTCTCACTGTATCCTGATGATTAAAAGGAAGGCTGCAAAACCTTAAGAGCAACCAAGTCCTCTTAAGAGTCAATAAGAGACTTGTCATTTATTAGATTCCACAGAGGCTAAACTGAAGAACAAAATTAATTATTCATCCTGGGGAAATGAAGCCAAATAATCTGTTATCTGCCTGCTTTTCAGTTGTCGCCAAAACCTATTTTTATTTCGGCTTTTTAAAATTAGAGGCCCGAGATATGTGTCTTCCTCATTTGTGGTTCTTGGTGTGCTTTATTGTGAGTTTAAATGGTATGACGAATAGCTTCCTGTTGTTTTTAGAACAGTTTTTTTTAAAAAAATTTTTATCTGCGGTCTTAAGTAAGGCTGTGGTCACACCAGCAAAATGATGTCCCAATGTTTTCTCACATCTTTTACTTCCTGAGCAGTTGAGCATTGGAGTCATGTGACAGGGTGTGTGTTCTGCCATTTTTGAATCACTGTAATATGTCTCTAAATTTGATGTGATATGACTGACTGGCAACACTTCAGTACTGGAATAATTCCCTCTGGGTTGTTTATGTCTTTGAGGGTCCCTTTCCCCTTCCCTTTTAAAATAAATTTCGTTACATTGATGTTTTGGTAACATTTTTTAGATGGGTACAAATGTCTCTGTTGTGTTGGTGATGCTTGCAGCAGAGATATCCAGAGTTGGCCTTTGTATATATATATATAGAATTAAAGGGCACATACAGGCAAATGACATAACCGAGGGAAGCAACACAAGGCAGCTGGCCGGAAGACATATTGGTACAGCTGTAGGCACAGAATGCCACTGCAAAACTGTTGCACAATAAATCCCACAACAACAAAAAGTGGAAGCCTCTCGGCAAGCAGAATTTGATTTGGAGATAGTATGGAGGCACACCAAAAGATCCTGTAATGGCTGGGTGTTGTCTGATCACACAGACACACACAACATCAAAATCAGTGAGAAAGAACTGGGAAACATTTTGCTAGTGTGACCTTGGCCTAAAGCCTCACAATAGAAAGGTACGGAATAAAACAGATCACATGCGTCATCCATTCTACTGCATTTTGAATATGGCATGTTCTTTACCGTTTGTTGACGCACATTGTTCTCCCATTTTCCTTCTCTTCTACTACTGACCTGAGCTTACAAAAGGAAGCGGAATTCTTGTGACGGGATCTCTCAGTGTCTTTCTTTAAGTCTGAAAGCAACCTCAGACAGGCATGGGGCCAGGGTAGTGCGGGAGGGAGATGCTTAATCCCTTCTCCATTTGCCCCTTGTCTCTAAAGGAATGGCCCTCCTCCAATTCTGCTCAGCCCTGACTGTCCTTAGAGATGGTCACTTCACCTCACTTCTGCTCGGTCCTCCTACACTCTGAGTCACCACTTTTTGTTGGGTTTAGGATTTCCACCATCACCTAGGATTGGGCCCTCACTGCAATGAGCAGTCACCACCTCAGTCTTCTGTGTCTGTGGGAGGAGAGTTGAGACCCTGAGAACCTTTTTCTGTGCATATTCCTTCCCTCCCAGATAGGTCATCCTGCTGTTCATCCTTTGAGGCGGGTTCTGCCAGGGGACGCGTGACAACTAGGCCATCTAGTTTAGTATTATCTGTGGGATTTTTCTGCCCAGTGTGTCAAAATAACTTGGCTGGCTTTTAGTGTTATGTGCCTTCACTTGAGCTGCAGAGGTCTAGCACTTCCTACTTCACCTCAAGCAGCGGAATATTTTGGATCCGTCTTGAAGAAGAGAAAATGAGAAACAATAAGAAACTGTAAGGCAAAGTTTAAATCAGGCTTGTCCAACCTTGGCCCTCCAGATGTTCTTGGACTTCAACTCCCAGAAATCCTGGCCATCAGAGGTGGTGCTGGCTAGCAGAGGTGGTGCTGAAGGCATCTCGGAGTTGAAGTCCAAGAACATCTGGAGGGCCAAGGTTGGACAAGCCTGGTTTAAATCATATTCGCTAGGCAGTGAAGTAGATACAAATCGGACGAACGAACGAACAGACAGACAGACAGACAGACAGACAGACAGACAGACAGACAGACAGATAGATAGATAGATAGATAGATAGATAGATAGATAGATAGATAGATAGATAGATAGATAGATAGATAGATAGATAGATAGATAGATAGATAGATAGATAGATAAAAATTTACAGTATTACGGTCAAAAGACCAGCCACCAAAACAAGGATTTGTTGTGCAGGAGATTTCCTGGCTCTAATACCAGGTTACTCTGAAGAATGGAATACGATACATACTAGTGCAATTGCTACAATATTCAGGTCTTGATTTTTTAATTTTGTTTTGTTTTGCTTTCCCTCCTACCCATTGCTTTCTGGTTCCTAAGGTGCATGTGTCACCAAAGAGCTTTGGTTAGAGGGTATTTATAATCAGTCTTATATTTCCTCTTTTTTCCGATTTTAAATCCTCACAACACAGCTATAAAGATAGAGCACCTGGATCTTCCTGCTTTCTGCTCCACACCAAAGGAAGAAACTTTAAAGCACTTTTTCATCCTCCCACATTGGGAAAAGATGAAAGGTATAATTCACTCGGTAAATGGCTGGGTGGCCGACAAGTCAATTATTCTGCATTATATGTTAATTCCAAATTGACTACAGAAAAGGAGATAGCCTATGGTTCATTTAGCCACAGAGGAGAAGAGCGGTGCACATTTAACAAATATGCTATTATATTAGTCTGCAATAATGTGCAGAAATTACAAACAGTTAAATATTTTCCCTGCAGTTTGTGAAGCCCTGTCAGGAAGCAACCAAGTGTCTTCCTAAGGTAACTGGATTAAGCTGAGGACACTGAACTGTGGAAATGCTCCTCAACCAACAAGATGAATTAAGAACACTTTAAAGGAGAGTTTTGGGTGTGTTTTTTTTATCCTGAACAATTTTTATATTTCCCCGAAAGCAGCAAGCAGTATTAGGGTAGAAAGTGGCTCTAAATCTGCTGGAAGATAAGAAAACAACAAAATCTTTCTTTGAAATGAGGAAAGAGAGCTTTCAGGCCAAGAATGAGCCTATCTCAACAGAAGCATCTTATAAGGGACATAAGCTGTTGGCTGGTAGATAAAAGAGGGAAACAGAGATAGAAAGGGTGTGTGGCAGAATTTGTCAATCAAAAAAGGACTGAGGGTGTAGCTTTAAACTTCTAGTAGTCTGCTATTGTCTCTTCCCAGGGAGCCTGAAGTTCTCTGATGTGGGGGACATGAGAGATCCTGTGCATATATTATGTGCTCAATTTTCCGTCCAAATATTTCCACGATTCATTGAAGCTGACTGCAATAGGGCACAAACATATGAGATGCAAGCTGTGTAGCTAGAAATAGACCTCGCTTAAAAGTTAAAGGTTGTTTGTTTTCTTCTACCAGAAGGTTTCCCCTTCATGGATTGCTGCCTTGTTGTGGCGAAGGGGCTTGAGTAACTCAGGGAAACTATGGGCTATGCTGTGCAGGGCCACTCAAGACGGACAAGTCATAGTGGAGAATTCTGACTAAACGCAATCCACCTGGAGTAGGAACTGGCAAGCCACTCCAGTATCTTTGCCAAGAAAACCCCATGAACAGAAACAAAAGGCTAAAAGATATGACGCTAGAAGATGGGACCCTCAGGTCGGAAGGCGTCCAACATGTTACTGAAGAAGAGCGGAGGACAAGTACAAGTAGCTCCAGAGCTAATGAAGTGGTTGGGCCAAAGCCGAAAGGATGCTCAGCTGTGGACATGCCTGGAAGGGAAAGGAAAGTCCGATGCTGCAAAGAAAAATACTGCATAGGAACCTGGAATGTAAGATCTATGAACCTTGGGTAGCTGGATATGGTCAAACAGGAGATGGCAAGAATAAAAATTGACATCCTGGGCATCAGTGAACTAAAATGGATAGGAATGGGCGAATTCAATTCAGATGATTATCATATCTACTATTGTGGGCAAGAATCCCGCAGAAGGAATAGGATAGCCCTCATAGTCAACAAAAGAGTGGGAAAAGCTGTAATGGGATATAATCTCAAAAATGATAGAATGATGTCAATACGAATCCAAGGCAGAACTTTCAACATCACAGTAATTCAAGTTTATGCACCAACCACCAGTGCTGAGGAGACTGAAATTGACCAATTCTATGAAGACCTACAACACCTTCTAGAACTGAAACCAAAGAAAGATGTTCTTCTTATTCTAGGGGATTGGAATGCTAAGGTAGGGAGTCAAGAGATAAAAGGAACAACAGGGAAGTTTGGCCTTGGAGTTCAAAATGAAGCAGGGCAAAGGCTAATAGAATTTTGTGAAGAGAACAAGCTGGTCATCACAAACACTCTTTTCCAACAACACAAGAGGCAACTCTACACATGGAAATCGCCTGATGGGCAATACCGAAATCAGATTGATTATATTCTCTGCAGCCAAAGTTGGAGAAGCTCAATACAGTCAGCAAAAACAAGACCTGGAGCTGATTGTGGCTCTGATCATCAGCTTCTCATAGCAAAATTCAAGCTTAAACTGAAGAGAGTAGGAAAAACCACTGCTGAGTTTTCCAAACTTGCTGGCATATTGAGTGTAGTGCCTTAAGAGTGTCAGCATCATCTTCTAAGATTTTAAATAGTTCAACTGGAATGCTATCATCTCCACTGGCCTTGTTGTTAGCCATGCTTTCTAAGGCCCACTTGACTTCGCTCTCCAGGATGTCTGGCTCAAGGTCAGAAATCACACTATCTGGGTTGTCTGGGATATCCAAATGGTTCTGGTATAATTCCTCTGTGTATTCTTGCCACCTCTTCTTGATGTCTTCTTCTGTGAGGTCTCTCCCATTTTTGTCCTATATCATGTCCATCTTTGCACAAAAGGTTCCTTTAATATCTCCAATTTTCTTGAACAGATCTCTGGTTTTCCCCCTTTCTATTATTTTCCTCTATTTCTTTGCACTGTTCATTTAAGAAGGCCCTCTTGTCTCTCCTAGCTATTCTTTGGAAGTCAGCATTCCATTTTCTGTAACTTTCCTTATCGCCCTTGCATTTTGTTTTCCCTCTCTTCTCTGCTATTTGTAAGGCCTCATTGGACAGCCACTTTGCTTTCTTGAATTTCCTTCTCTTTGGGATGGTTTTTGTTGCTGCCTCCTGTAAAGTGTTACAAGCCTCTATCCATAGTTCTTCAGGCACTCTGTCCACCAAATCTAGTTCCTTAAATCTGTTCTTCACTTCCACTGTGTATTCATAAAGGATTTGGTCTAGATTATACCTGAGTAGCCCAGGGTTTTTTCCTACTTTCTTCAGTTTAAGCTTGAGTTTTGCTATAAGAAGCTGATGATCAGAGCCACAATCAGCTCCAGGTCTTGTTTTTGCTGACAGTATAGAGCGTCTCCATCTTTGGCTGCAGAGAATATAATCAATCTGATTTCTGTATTGCCCATCGGATGAAGTCCATGTATAGAGTCGCCTCTTGTGTTGTAAAAGAGTGTTTGTGATGACCAGCTTGTTCTCCTGACAAAACTCTATTAGCCTTTGCCCTGCTTCGTTTTGAACTCCAAGGCCAAACTTACCTGTTGTTCCTTTTATCTCTCTACTCCCTACTTTAGCATTACCCCACCCCCCTACTTGACTCCCGGTAATGAGAAGTCAAGATTTACATAAATGCTATTGATTCAGCACGTCTGCTGAAACCAAGATTTCAAAAAACAACCTCTGTGTGCTGGGAGTGACCGATAGCACTGGATGTGTCTACCTATTAGCCAGTGGCATTGTTTTTGAATGGGGAGTGAGCCCTTGCTTGACCATTGGCTGGCTGCCTCCTTAGACTGCCCAAAACACAATGCCTGAAGTCATGAAAGCAAAAAGTATCCACAGTAGTCAGAGGAGGCAGTGGTGGCCCAAATGCTAAGCCAAGGGCCAGGCTGGTGCTGGAGTGGGTAACAGCTGTTCCATGCTTGAAGGCCTACAGATGTCTGGCAGCAGTACTGCTCTCAGCTTGATGCTATTTTCATTTTTGAAAAAATGTATGTTAAATGCAAAGACACATTTACTGTCATATCTACTTTGGCCCTGAGAGGTGCAGATGATCAAGCCTGCCAAATGCCACAATTTCTGGCTTCCTCTGTGCTGAAGAGAAAAAAAATTCTTGATTCCACCCACACTCAGTATGTTGCTAGCATATCCTCTAGCGCTCCAGAAAAGAAAATAGGGCCGTGCTCGTTTTGCACCCAGAAGCACTTTCCTTGCCTTACCCCCCCCCCTCCAGCCTCACACGGCGTGACTGTTTGCTGTATTTCTTTATTCTGCCATGGGCAGCCTTCTGCTGATGGGCAGCCTTCTGCTGATTTCAAAGCCAAGAGGGCGCTGCATTTTTCAGATGAAGATATTTTAGTAAAACATAATTGTCTTGCAATATGCGACGAACAGATCAAAATAGGCAGTAGGCTGCAACCCAGAGGGTCTTGCCAGCTGGTTTTAACAGGCTTACGGGGGTGCTGCAATTTCGGGGGTGCTGCAATCAAAAAAAGACAGCAGCACACACTGATTCTCTCTTCTCCATGCCAGTCTCAGTCTAAATTCACATCTAAGTTGCTTTGAGTCCTGCACCCAAAAATATATAAAGCAAAAGCAAAGTGTGCTGCTTTTATATCAACCCACAGGCCTTAAATCAATCTCTGGGTGGTCTACAATTTAATTATGCAGCCTACATATTGTCCCCCTGCTCCCAGAAAGCTGGATACTCCAGTTTACAGACCTCAGAAGGATGGAAGGCTGAGCCAGGCTTGAGCTGGCTACCTGGATCCACTGAGATCAAATTCAGGTTGGGAGCAGAATTTTGACTGTAGTCCTGCAGTTTGACCACTGAGCCACAAGGCTCCTAAGTAGAGATGGGCACAAACCTGAAAAATGGTGGTTCATGATGATTTGTGATCCATTGTTCCAGCTCCTGCCAACCTGGCAGTTCAAAAGCATGTAAAAATGTGAGTAGATAAATAGGTACCACCTCGGTGAGAAGGTAACAGCGTTCTGTGTCTAGTCGTGCTGGCCACGTGACCATGGAAACTGTCTTTGGATGAACACTGGCTCTATGGCTTGGAAACGGGGATGAGCACTGCACCCCAGAGTCTAAATGTCAAGGGGAACCTTTACCTTTACCTATATATACAGGGTCTCAGGGGGCTTTTTTTTAAAAAACAAAACTTTGGTTACTTGATCACATGGGCATTTGAAGGGCTATATTTCATAGGGGGGACGTGGTGGCGCTGCGGGCTAAACCGCAGAAGCCTGTGCTGCAGGGTCAGAAGACCAAGCAGTCGTAAGATCAAATCCACGCGACGGAGTGAGTGCCCGTCGCTTGTCCCAGCTCCCACCAACCTAGCGGTTCGAAAGCATGCAAATGCAAGTAGATAAATAGGGACCACCTTGGTGGGAAGATAACAGCGTTCCGTGTCTAAGTCGCACTGGCCATGTGACCACGGAAGATTGTCTTTGGACAAAACGCTGGCTCTATGGCTTGGAAACAGGGATGAGCACCGCCCCCTAGAGTCGAACACGACTGGACAAAAATTGTCAAGGGGAACCTTTACCTTTACCTATTTCATACAAAATATTTTGTGGGAGGCATGCTTCATTGCAACAGTTATGCAAAATATTTCTATGCTGTGGTGGCTGTTGGAAGGTAAGCCGTTTTTATTGGCATGCTCTTGTATGGCTGTGCTTTTGTAGGCGAAATCATTGGTTCGCGTTTGGTTCTTTAATTATTAATTGACTGCTTGAGTCTTAGCACTTGGCCTTTTACTGAGGTTTTAAAAGTAATAGTGCCTGGTTGATTTTCAAACACCTAATCTGGGAGGTTTTCATGGCTTTTATTGGGTTTTGTGTTTTACTGTGTGTTTTAAAATATTTTACCACTGCATACTTTACCTCTATTCTTGTTTATATATGTTTGCTTATAGTGCCCCTAAAGAAAGATTACTGTCAGAAACTTGTTGGGCTTACAATAAATTGTTATCTTGCTCAGCACATAGAGCCTTCTTTTTCCTTCTCCCCCTATTTAAAAAAATAGTGATTTGTACAAAATTTTAATCTACACCTGTAAGTTAACATTTGTACCTTTTATGCAATTCAAAGCTCAGTGTGCTTTCTTTGTCTCAGTCTCCCCTCTGGCAATGATTGCCACATCCATAGGTTCTCCGGGTGGGGGCAAGATGATGCTTACCTCTCCCAACCATGGGACTCCCAAAGAGTCCCGGAGATGTCCTCCCTGATCTCTACAGGATGATGTCTCCTCCCCACACTTTTCGCCTGTGTGTTTGGGGTAGGAAAGTGTCCTTTGTTGAAAAATCCCATCCAGGGTCTCTGTGTATTCTGAACCCACATAAAAAGTGTAGGAGCTTGTCTAATGTGGGGTTTGGTTGTAACCCAAATGAATGTGCTACTGGAATTTGCAGGTGCTGCATGGAATTAACACTGAATCGATGGGAAAGATAAAACTGCACAGCCATGTTTATAACACCACGTTTTGCTGAGCGAAACGAGAACTGGTCTAGATAAGCATCTTTATACTATCAGTACAAGATCACTTTAATTGTATCCTGGTGCACTGTTTGCAAGCCACCATTTCACCCAAGGTGCAGCCTTTTATACAGACGTTAGGTTCTGTATAATAATAATAATAATAATAATAATAATAATAATAATAATAATAATAATAATAATAATAATAATAATAATAATAATAATAATAATAATAATAATAATAATAATAATAATAATAATAATAATAATAATAATCCTGCATTGTAGTAGTAGTTTAATCATTTAGTCGTGTCTGACTCTTCGTGACCCCATGGACCAGAGCACGCCAGGCCCTCCTATCTTCCACTGCCTCCCGGAGTTGTGTCAAATTCATGTTGGTTGCTTCGATGACACTGTCCAGCCATCTCATCCTCGGTCGTCCCCTTCTCCTCTTGCCCTCACACTTTCCCATCAAGGTTTTTTCCAAGGAGTCTTCTCTTCTCATGAGATGGCCAAAGTACTGGAGCCTCAGCTTCAGGATCTGTCCTTCCAGTGAGCACTCAGGATTGATTTCCTTTAGAATTGATAGGTTTGTTCTCCTTGCAGTCCAGGGATTCTCAAGAGCCTCCTCCAGCACCACAATTCAAAGGCATCATTTCTTCGGTGGTCTGCTTTCTTTATGGTCCAGCTCTCACTTCCATACATCACAACAGGAAAAACCATAGCTTTGACTATTCGGACTTTTGTTGACAAGGTGATGTCTCTGCTTTTTAAGATGCTGTCAAGATTTGTCATCGCTTTCCTCCCAAGAAGCAGGCGTCTTTTAATTTCGTGGCTGCTGTCTCCATCTGCAGTGATAATGGAGCCCAAGAAGGTAAAATCTCTCACTGCCTCCATATTTTCCCCTTCTGTTTCCTGCAATTTACCTAAATGCTAATTGCTGAGAAATTGCAGTTGTACAGGGACCTGGTAGAGAACTCGTTCCCCTGCCCTCTACAGGGAAGGGTATCACTACGTATGGATGTGAAAGCAGGACAATTAAGAAAGATGACAGGGGGAAAATGATTTGTTTGAAATGTGGTGCTGGAGGAGAGCTTTGCAAATACCCTGCACAGCCAGAAAAACAAGAAGTGGGGCCCAGGTCAAATCAAAGCTGAACTATCTCCGGAGCTGAGCAGGGCTGTTGAAGACAGGTCATGTTGGAGATCTCTCACTCATAGGATTGACATAAGTCGGAGGTGAATTGGCAACACATAAGAACAAGAACATGGGTCAGGTCCAACCTATCTAAAGACTATACCTCTCTGCACAGGCCCCCTCATCCTCAGGAAATGCACCTTGGTCTTGCCACTTTCACAGGCATGTCTTATGAGGCCTTGGGAAAAGGCTACTCCCAGGTAAACAAACTCCCCTTCTCAAGGGGTGTGGTTGGCGCCTTCCTTTCTGATGGCAGCTGAACACTTATCTCTTTAGAGAGGCTTGGGGCCAGTCAGCAGGCAACTCAGATGGGGAGATCTTTCGAAATCTGATCAATAGTTTTAAAATAATGGCTGGAATCCTGTAGCTTAGCATAGTCACAGCTAGAGTTAGGCCCTTAAATCAATGGAATGTAGGGCAGAGTTGATTTACCAAATCCCAGCTGATTCAGTGGGCCTACTCTAGTGTGACTTACTATGCTAAGTAACAGGATTTCAACCAATGTTGTTATATGGTTGCATATTAAGGTTTTGCATACAATTAGTTTGCTTTAATTAATTGTAGATTTTAAGTGTTTTTATCCTGCCATGGGTCCCCACTAGGGAAGAAAGGCAGAACAATAAAAATATCTAACAAAATTTAAAACAACAACAACCCTGAAGCAGCATATTCTGGTTGCTAGCTCCTTGGTGAGGCATTGGAATCATCATCTGGGTCAGGAAAGACTAAGTGTGTACATGAACACACTCATAATTGGTGCATTTTAATTAGGGTCAAAAATAGTTACAACTCACTCAGAATAAGTTTTTTGTTTTTAAATTTTGGTGCATGAGGTTTAGAAACCTCTAGTAGAAGAGGTTAAAGATGGCAGGAAAAAAGTAGAAGAAAAAAACACTTGATTTTAAGAGGTGAAAATTGTCCAGAGCTAAAGGTTTAGCACACCTGCAGATTCTAATACGTTTTGCTTACTTCTTGCATTTTCAGAATCCCTGGAGCAATAATGTGCCTCTTCCACCTACCTATGTGCCTGGATAGATAGCAATGAAGGGAACTAGATTTGAACCAATGTTAATCGTCTGTCACCTCCTTACCCAAGTCATTCTTTTTGGGGGACAAAGGTACTAAATATCTAGCTGCTTAGAGCACACATTCCTTTTAGAACAGTGAGTACTTTTATGTTTGAATAATGGGGAGAGCAATAGGTACACCATCTGGACCTTGGTCTGCAAGCAAACTATTTTCAGAATGTGTAGTTGGTGTACTGCATCTTATGTAGTGATGTTCCTGTGGAGCTACACAGCTGTGGAATAACTCTAACCATGTTCATTTACTTCTTATGCAGTTCCAAGTTGGTGACTCAGGTTCCATGTCACTAGTAAGCCAGCTCCAGGTTTTAGTCTAAACTTTGCAGGTGCTGACCAAGGTGCTGAACCCTTTCCCCAGAATACTTTCAGTACTCTGGATAGTTCCTATAAAGTTCAGACACAGACAGGAGTCATTGCCGATATGAAATTAGACTGACCAGCTTCCACTGCTCTGATGATGTCTTTGACTGAAGTCAAGGTGAGTTTTTGCATGTTCAGCAGCTGTATGATATGGACATCTCAACGCATATTCAACGTGGCCAATGCCCTAATCTTTTCTTACTTGGCTGTGGGCAGCAATCCAACTGACTTCACAACGTACAAAGAGAGCCCTTTTTCTATGAGCTGCATGTGTTGCATCTGCAATATGAGTGAGCATGCCCAGTAAGCCCATGGTACAATATGTTTTATAATAAGAGGGCCTTCCCATCAGCAGCACTTTTATGGGGAGGTAACTGTGCTTACAGAAGACTATCCCTATCCCTGGGACCAGTCTTTCCACTAATGATTTTTCCAGAGTGAAGCAGCTGCCTTAGCTGGCACGCATTGGGGAGGAGAGCAGTGGAAAGGTGTTGGAGAACAGCACTGTGTTTGTTACTGTCATTGGAATCTTGTGGTTGCCCTGATGCCAGTGTGGCAGTGAATCGGTGTTGAGTTTTAATCTGAACTTTGAAGGAGCTATCCAAAATGCTCACTGCACAACTCAGTATGTGATCTGGATATGCCCGAGTGTAGGACAGACAACTGGGATGAGAACACATACCAGTTATACAATTTCCAATTTCGACTGTGTAAATACAATAGGATTCTGGCCCCTCTCTTTCTTGGAGCTGTTTTGTTGTTAGTATGATTTGTTTTCTTCTTTCTTTTGTAAGTGATTAAATGAAGGCTATTTGACTTTGAACATATCATGGGAAGATACGACTCACTGGGAAGGACAATGATGCTGGGTAAATTGGAAGGCAACAGGAAAAGAGGAAGAGTGAATATAAGATGAAATGGCTGAAAAAGGAAGCCACAGTCTTGAGGCTGGCAAGACCTGAGCAAGGCTGAATGATAGGACCCTTTGGCAGACACTAATTCACAGGGTTGCTGTAAACAGAAGTGCCTAGCCAGCACATAACAACACATGGCAAGTGGCTGACACTTTCAATGTCTCCATGAATAACATGCATAGTAAATTTAGATTTTTCTCAGTTTCTGCAGCACAGCATGATTCAGTGCATAAGGTTTAAAAAAAAACCCTTCTGAAAGACTTTTTGCCTTTCCACTTTTCTCTTTAATATATTGCTTCCTCCATGACTTTCCATCTCCTCTCCTCACCCATGTTTTATGGCTTATTTGTGACCCTCTTAATGATTTCAAACCCACCATGCAACCACAGTTTGGCTGCAGTTTCTGTTGTTTTTTTCACTGCAGCCAACTATTTAAATTATCTAGCCAGCTAAACAGGGTGAAATAGTCATACAACAGGGATCAGGGAATGGAACGGTCAGCTGGCAGCAAAAGTGTTACTTCTTTCCTCCTATTTGCACAAAGGACTCCCTCTTCAGTGAGGTGAAGTGGTTTGCTGAACTGGGGATTGGAGGGGGAAGCTGGGTTCTACTCCCCGCTGAGCCATGAAATTTACTGGTGGGCCTGGAGGTAGTTACACAGTCTCTCAATTTGACCTACTCCACATAATTATTGTATACATAAAGAAGGCATGAGTTGTATACACCACCTTAAGCTCAGTGGCAGGAGATCTATCTATCAATCTATTGATCTGTCGATCTATCTATTATGTACTGAAAAGGAAAAAAAAAGCAGGGATCAATGTGACACAGTTTTACTCTAAAAACAATTCCTACAGAAAAGGTTTTAAGGCCTTCTTGTCTGTAACCATGTGTTTTGTCTATGCTTTCCTCCCTATGACTCTCAGGCTGCTGAGTGATGCAAAATGCTTTCAAAACTCACGGCATGTTGCAGGAATTCTCTCAGCCCCCTTTCATACTGTTTGGGAAATAGTTATTCTGCTGGTTTAGAGGAAAAGGCTGAATGTTTTTCATTAAGTGCAACAGCTGCTGCTTTTTCAGCAGCCAGACTTCCTGAGGTGGGGGACGGCAGTATCAACACTCTCCATTTAACACTAATGGCTCAGGCTTAAATTGTGCTTATTTATTCCAACACGTGTAAATTAATTTGGTAGCAATAAAGAGAAAAGGGTGGACCTTGACTGGCAATTGCCTGCTCACCCCATGTAGGATGAGGACCCACTTGGATCCCTTTGACCAACTGTGAATACGCACGTATGTGAGCCGGATGAAACATGGTGTGTGTGTGTGTGTGTGTGTGTGTGTGTGTGTGTGTGTGTGTGTGTGTGTGTGTGTGTGTGTGTGTGTGTGTGTGTGTGTGTGTGTGTGTGTGTGTGTGTGTGTGTGTGTGTGTGTGTGTGTGTGTGTGTGTGTGTGTGTGTGTGTGTGTGTGTGTGTGTGTAGAGGGGAGAAACAGCAAGCTGCAATGTTGCCCCTCACCTTGTCAAAAGTTCTCGCAACTGGACAGCAACTATTGGAAGGAAAATTTTCCAATCTAGTTTGCCGTATTGCTCTCGATGTTGCTGTTCATATCCTCTTTCAGAAGCTAAGTGGGATTCGGCCTGGTTCATACTTGGAAGGGAACCCAATGAATAACAGGGATCAGCAATGAATGACTAGGAGGAAACCCACCCTGTCTGAAACCCCACAAAGGCCTGGTTGCCCGTAATTGTTGACAACCGGGGGCTAGAGAAAGATTGATGGTCTGATTCAGAATAAGGTAGCTCTGTTACACCTCCCTAGGGCCCCAGCCAAAGCTTTCCCATCCAGGGCTTTGGCTGGGAAGCAAACATGCCTCCTTTTCCCCTTCTCCTCTTTAGAGAAAGAGGGAGGTGGAGAGGAGTACAAGTGTCAAAGTACCAGTGAAGCATAGGTTTCCAAATGCTAGAGCAGAGCAGCAATCTTTACTGTTTCTTGCCCTTATACATGCAGATACCTAAATGAAGGAGAATGAAGGCTGGGAGCTGGAAAAGATTTCCCCACTATCTCTGACTTTTACTTTTTATTTTTATTTAAGTTTTTTTGTTCATTACTAGCTTGGATGTGTGTGTGTGTGTATGATTTTGACAGGGGCCAGGGGACCTGAATCTTTTGCAGGCCAGATTTGTATACCACCCTGGGCCAGATTTTTGATAGCAGAAAGTGAGGAGGAATTAAAGAACCTTGTAATGAGGGTGAAAGAGGAGAGTGCAAAAAATGGTCTGAAGCTCAACATAAAAAAAAACTAAGATCATGGCCACTGGTCCCATCACGTCCTGGCAAATAGAAGGGGAAGATATGGAGGCAGTGACAGATTTTACTTTCTTGGGCTCCACGATCACTGCAGATGTGGACAGCCACGAAATTAAAAGACGCCTGCTTCTTGGGAGGAAAGCAAAGACAAACCTCAACAGCATCTTAAAAAGCAGAGACATCACCTTGCCGACAAAAGTCCGAATAGTTAAAGCTATGGTTTTTCCTGTCGTGACGTGTGGAAGTGAGAGCTGGACCATAAGGAAGGCTGACCACTGAAGAACTGCTGCTTTTGAATTGTGGTGCTGGAGGAGACTCTTGAGAATCCCCTGGACTGCAAGGAGAACAAACCTATCAATTCTAAAGGAAATCAAGCCTGAGTGCTCCTTGGAAGGACAGATCCTGAACCTGAGGCTCCAATACTTTGGCCATCTCATGAGAAGAGAAGACTCCTTGGAAAAGACCTTGATTTTAGGAAAGTGTGACGGCAAGAGGGGAAGGGGACAACAGAGGATGAGATGGCTGGACAGTGTCTGCGAAGCAACCAACATGAAATTGACAGAACTCCGGGAGGCAGTGGAAGACAGGAGGGCCTGGCGTGCTCTGGTCCATGGGGTCATGAAGAGTCGGACATGGCTAAACGACTAAACAACAACTGGGCCAGATTTAGATCCTCAGGTTAAAGGTTCCACCCTCACGCCACTACATAACAAGAGTCTTTTCCCCAAATAGCTGTCTTTCTTTGAGACTAACCTCTTGAGAGATGCCTAATAGTGGCGGGAAAGGATGAGCCAAAGATGGGCAAGTCCATTGCCTTCTTTCTCTCCACCACTCTACTCTCTCTCTCTCTTCTTTCTAGCCTTTCTGACCACTCTTTATATGTTCCTTCCCATCCAGTAGGATAATAGGGAAGGGGTGGATTGTTCTTGTCAAAGATCTGGCTGAACTGATTGCTCACAAGCAACTTTTGAAACTAGGCTCAGTGAGTTAGGTATTTGGCTGCAGAACTAACGCTTGGGAATTCAGATCCCAAGTGTGCCTCCCAGAAAAGCTGGTGTGTGTGGTTTTGGACAAGAAGAAGAACCTCCAGAAGAAGGAAGTATAAAACTACTGTACATCTGAGTACACACTATCCAGAAAACTCTGAAAAGTTTTTTTTTCCAGCTTTGATGACATTATTTCTAAAATCTGCGACTGCTTATAACACTGTGTGAAATGTCCTGATATTGTTCCCAAAGCCCTGATGATGGTGGTGGGCCAGTGAATTATGTTTCATCCACAAGCAAGATACGAGTATTTCAGTTGCCAGGTCCTGTATTTTGTTAGTTTTTCCAATTTTTTAAATCTTCAACTCTGGCATCTCCTGGAATTGGAATGTTCAATGATCCAGACATTTCTTCATTCTATTATATCATCCGTGTTGCCTTGCCTTGAGCCTCGTGGCGCAGTGGTTAAACCGCTGTACTGCAGCCAAAACTGTGCTCATGACCTGGGGTTCTATCCCAGGTAGCCGGCTCAAGGCTGACTCAGCCTTCTATCCTTTCAAGGTCAGTAAAATGAGTACCTAGCTTGCTGGAGGGGGGGGGCAATGTGTAGCCTGCGTAATTAACTTGTAAACCGCCCAGAGAGAGCTTGAAGCACTATTGGGCAGTATATATAAGCAGCACGCTTTTGATGTTTTTTTAAAAATCCAGTGAGATGAAAACAAAACTAAATGTGAATGCAGATAAAAGCCAAACCAACATATCTCCCCATCCCTACTTATGCATCACAAAAAAAGAGGAATTGATATGTATTAGCTTATATTTCTGTGAACAAACTGAGAAAGAATTTCTGAAATTTAAATGGAAAGGAAACTCGCCTTACTGCAATAGGCATGCCTTGAGACCAGGTGATCTATGTGCTTCCTCCACCTGCCGTCCAAGGGTCAACTATCGGTGGGCAACTTTGAGCCCCTTCCACAACTCCCTTCTCGCAGTTCAAACCAGATTTGAACTAGGTTACCCAAATTAGAAGGTTGCTCCCCATTACATAGGACACTTGACCATCCCAGATCAAGTGATGAGTTCTAGCATGACTGGAGACAAGAGCAGAGCTTTACAAAAATCACTTTTTGGGTTTGCTTATTCAATCAATCAATCAATCAATCAATCAATCAACCAACCAACCAACCAACCAACCAACCAACCAACCAACCAACCAACCAACCAACCAACCAACCAACCAACCAACCAACCAACCAATCAATCAATCAATCAATCAATCAATCAATCAGTATCCCACTCCCATTAGTGTCACAGCACTACTCTGGGTGAGTATAGCACCTGGATTCCCCCAGCCGACATGGCCGTATTTCAGCTTTACATCTCAGATCAATTAATGAATTCATTAATCCTGCAGAAACCTTTAGGCACAGCAATACTGCTGTACAGTATAAACATCATAGATGTTGCCGGTGGTAGCCTTCTTGAAATGGTTATGAGTTTATCTGCAGACAGAAGGATTCTGAAGGATATCTGATCTAGTTTGTATTTATTCTGATGCCACTAATTAAATCAATAACAAAACACGAGTTGCTCTTATTATTTCTAAAGATCTCCTCCTTGGACTTAGTACACATATGAGAGCTCAGACAGAGGAAAGCTTCAAAATGGCTTGTTGTGTTTGCATCCTTTATCTCTTGATGAAACAGACAGAAAAGGAATATGGTTTGCTTCTCTGGGTATTCCCAGGACGGATCACAACATTTTCTGCATAAGAAAGCATTCCATATAGGTATTATGAGATGCTAGTCAAACAAAACAAGTCATGGTAGTTTTCTTATCTCTTTCAGATATCTGTGCTGTGGAGGCAGTAAGTCCTGGAACCATGGTTTAAATGAGTCCCCTGGTGAATACTCATGCTAAAATATGATCAAATCCCATTGCATTTCTCCAGCATTTATCTATTTTAATTAATTCCAGAAACCTTGATCTTCTTAACTGACTAAACACAAGAATGTTAGGTTTAATATCTAACGACTGCTGAGTGCAGGTCTCAGTTTATTTCTATAGCCGAGGGTTCACTACAGTCATGTTTCTCTAGATTCTGCTCTCTGGCTTGTGTGCATAGATGTATACACAGGTAGCATAAGAGTGCTTGACAATGAATAGGAGGGTCGTATGGTTTCTCCAATTTTCCTCTAGATGTTCCTCTTAATAGGGAAGGTAAACTCAGGAATACATAGAACAGGTCCAAGGATCAGTCTGCAGCATATAGGTGGGGTTGGAAAAATTTCCCAAAACCTTATAAGGTGGTGTGGGTTTCTAGTCTGTGGCCCCTTTCAAACATGTCAGGACACTCACACTCAGGGGCCATATTGCCCCTATAGAGCCAGTTCTTTTCAAACCGGTTGCCTCATTTTAACCAAACTAAGTGAAGATTAACCACAGTTTAGGATTTCAGAAGACAAGTTTAACAGCAGTTAATGGAAACATTACATCCGTAATGAGGGTGAAAGAGGAGAGTGCAAAAAACGGTCTGAAACTCAACATCAAAAAAACTAAGATCATAGCCACTGGTCCCATCACCTCCTGGGAAATTGAAGAGGAAGATATGGAGGCAGTGACAGATTTTACTTTCTTGGGCTCCATGATCACTGCAGATGGAGACAGCAGCCACGAAATTAAAAGACGCCTGCTTCTTGGGAGGAAAGCAATGACAAACCTCAACAGCATCTTAAAAAGAAGAGACATCACCTTGCCAACAAAGGTCCGAATAGTCAAAGCTATGGTTTTTCCTGTAGTGATGTATGGAAGCGAGAGCTGGACCATAAAGAAAGCTGACCGCCGAAGAATTGATGCCTTTGAATTGTGGTGCTGGAGGAGGCTCTTGAGAATCCCCTGGACTGCAAGGAGAACAAACCTATCAATTCTAAAGGAAATCAACCCTGAGTGCTCACTGGAGGGACAGATCCTGAAGCTGAGGCTCCAGTACTTTGGCCATCTAATGAGAAGAGAAGACTCCTCGGAAAAGACCTTGATGTTAGGAAAGTGTGAAGGCAAGAGGAGAAGGGGATGACAGAGGATGAGATGGCTGGACAGTGTCTGCGAAGCAACCAACATGAATTTGACCAAACTCCAGGAGGCAGTCGAAGACAGGAGGGCCTGGTGTGCTCTGGTCCATGGGGCCATGAAGAGTCGGACACGACTAAACGACTAGATGAACGAACGAATGGAAACAAGAAGCTTCAAATTTTCTCTCTTTGGCCATACTGTGCAAACTAGGGGTTGTGAGGAGGCTAGGTTGTGACCTTCTGAGACAGTCACAGCATAACTCCACTACTCTCTGGATTGCTTCATTTTTCTCAGCTTCTTTAATTTTGCAGCACTGTCTTTACTCCAGTTTTTCAGGTTTGCTCAGGACAGCTGTAGGAAGATGTCCACTAATAATCACAAGCCTCTTGTCTGTGCTGTTTCAGGAGGCTGCCCGGAAAGTGAGGGACTGAGAAGATGGGAGCCTATGGATGCAAGGAAGAAAACCCTTTTCAAGATAAGTGGTTTGGTCATGAATTTGCCAAGGTAAACCTTCCACAAGGTTGATGTGACAAACTTTTTCACAACCCTTCGGAACGGATGTGATCCCCTCAGACAGACCTTTAATTCTTGGCAACAGAGATCTCTACTGAGTCTTCCGCGTTGACTTTTTTCCCTTACCTTTTGAATTTTATTCCAGACACGCTCTTTATCGCTTTTCCTTCCTTCGAGGGTGTCCGTGGCATCTGCCATTAGTGACTGCAGCTGTGACACCAAGATAAAAATTATCGGAAGGGAATTCACACAGAAATAACTTCTCTAAATACGTAGATTAAAACCTAATTAAAAAACCATTTGTACGCTGATGATTTTATTGCTCAGCTTGCACACAATGCATAGCACCACCACCTTTTCTGAGGTGGGGGGGGCTCATCCGCATTTGCCTCATTTTATTCTGGAATGCATAATGTCCAGCAATAAAGGAAATGCACATTGGAAAATGTGTACTATTAGAATATAGCCTTTAGGGTTTACAACAGGCAGGTTCTTAATTAGTATGTTTTATAAAAATGTAGAATAGTCATGCAGAATATGAATGAGGACAAATTAAATGCATGGTTAACTCCTACTACTTTTGATACGAGCATTGATGGCAGGCTTACCTTTCTACTGCTGCAATATTTTCTTTTGCCCAAGTGGATGATGAAACAAAGGGACATCACCGGTTGGACTCTATCCATAATTGTCCATTATTTATTAAATAACTAAGTAAACAGAGCTACACATTTCAACCCCATGGGAGCATTTTACATGCTTCACAAAAACCGTCAAATAGATAAAAACAAGCACCACAAATTTGCCCAACAGCAGCTTTTCCCAGACAGGAGATGTCTTGGGACAAGGAGCATGATAATGCTTGCTGGGGATGATGGGATTCTTTCTTTAACACATCCGGAGGTTGCCAGCTAGGGGAAGGCTGAGCTAGAGGGTCTTCTTCATACAGAAGCAGCATCCATTCTGCTTGGAAGTAATAATGAACACACTCATCTAGGGGTGGGACACAACTTAGAAAGATTCCCCTTTTTTGGACGTGAACCCCCATTATCCCCCTGCCACTGGCTGAGCACCTCCGGGAGTTGTCGTCCAAAAAGAGTGCAAGTTTCCAAGCGCTGCTTTGAATAATCACTGTGGATTTCATGTGGACGCTCATGGTTTTAAATTTGGGGAAGAATGTAAGGGAATTGGATAAATGCTACCTGTCCCCCTGCCTCCACCCCCACCGCGGCAGTCTCTAATTGGTCTCTCCAGTTCTAGCTTCATGTCAACTTTAGAAAATCAGAACTGCAGGGGATACTGATCATGGATTTACTGCTGCATCACAGCTTGTTATGCCTAAAGAAAGATGAGCTTCTTCATCGGTGAATATTCACAATGGGCTTCTGACACTGCTGAGTTTGATAAAGAAAGATTGGAAGCACTGCAAAAAGCAAACAAACCCCCCAGACACACCTCCAGAGACCTGCTTGGTTTCCACCCTCCAGAAGGTCACTGCATTCTCCAGAATGGGAAGTTTGCAGTTGGAAGAGCTGATTTTTAAGCAATGTTTTCACAGCAAGTGATTAAGCTATGATGTATGAATTGGGCTGCCACCCTTCCCAGAGGGAGAAAAACACCAGCCACTTCTTATTTGCATCGAACAGTTAACTTCTGTGCATATACGTTTAAAATGGTTTATTGGGTCAGAGTGCAACTACGTGGCCAAATATCGCGGGATTTGCTCTGGTTATAAAATGAGCAAATCTGAAGTATTTTTTTTTAACTGACTGTGTGATGCAAAGGCTGATTCAAATTGGCCCAGCCCTTTTTTTTTTAAACTCTGCTGCTGGGAGGCTTCCACTTTTTCAGGCTGGGACGATTCAAAAAGACCTTTTTCTCTGTCGTTAGTTGTGATACAGTCTTGTAAAGATGAGGCATGTGTCTGTAGGTGGTGTTTTGGTGCTGTAGGCAGTTGGGGCAAGATGTTCAGACCCAGGGGGACAAAGCACTGTGACATTAGTGTGGGGGACAGGGTGCTAGTTCTGAATCCCGTCAAACATAGTGAGCTTCAGATCACGTGAAGAGGCCGTTTGGTTGTGGAGCAAAAGCCTAGTGCTCCTAATTGCTTAATTGACTGGTCTGAAAATAGACTAGTTTATCATGCCATAGTTAAAAATCATATGTGATCAGAGATGAAGTAATTCCTGCATGTGTTACTTGAAAGTAAGGAAAAAGTTTAATGGATGGGAAGGGGAAGGTGATAAAGATCCCTGTTATGGAATCATTCTGATGTGTAACTTATGATGTATTTGGCAAAATTACTTTTCAAACTGTTGATGGTCTGTACTCTTAGACTGTTAAGTGCCTTCCCATGTTATTTTTCTATGGAAAAGTTTTTGAGAAACAAAGTAGTGTCAAGCTTTTAAGAAAGTGGCTTCATAGTGAGCCATAAAGGGATCAGCAGAGGCAGGACCAGAGGAAGGAAGGAAAGAAGGGGGGGAGCTCTGTGAACTGGAATGCAACTTGAACCACATTCAGTATGAATAGTGAACTCTTAAATCATTTTGATGCCCATGTGTGAACACTGATTGTGAATTCAAATATAATACAGGCCATGAATCAAATTGCAGCAAAGCTGAATCAAAGTCTAGAGTGACACACAGGCCATGTTTCTTTTTGAATGCTGGATTGCACTACCAGTTTCTCAGCATCTGATTTCATATCTTAATGGCACTCTAAGCTCTGATAAGCAGAACAAGCATTTCAAAAGCGGAGCTCCTGATTCTAACATGAGTTCCTTGCAAAGTCTCAGCTCCTTTGTGGTAAGTGAATATGATACTTAAGATGAACTGTAGATTAAGTAGGAGTTGTGAATTAGTCCTATAGTTCTCTTTATCGTTCAACGTGGTTGTACTGTATACTTTCTTTCTACATGCCACTGCTGCTCTGTGGTCACATTTTAATTAATGAAAGGCAGAATTTTCTATATTTATGATGCAGTCAAGAGTCACATACAGTGCATAGCGCTATGACAGTGGTCAAAGTAGGAGACATTGGAAAGGCCACATAGGCTTTATCCTTTTGTGTTTATAGCACAGCCCACTGCAATTGTCGGGGAAAGGGGAAGATTCTGCTGCTCTTGCCTCAGGACTGCTAAATTCATGCACAGCTATTCAGGAATGTGGATTTTAAAATAAAGAAGTGTGTGTGATTATTCACACCTGCACATGAAACATTGGGTAGGAGGATAGAAGGGTGACCAACCATCTTGATTGTCAAAAAAGAGGACAGGACAGTATGCCTCTTTCCCCCACCTCATGTCAAAAGAAAAGCTGGGGGGGGGGAAATGTTGCAAAAGAAGGTGTCAGCTGTGAACCATTCCGATCCTTAAAATTTGCAATAACCTTAGGTTAGGGGTGCTTCTACTACCCAATCTTTGCGGGCCGATACCACTTTAAAGATGAATGGCACCAACCCACGGCATTTTGGAATGTGCAGTTTGTTGAAGAGCTCTAGTAAAAATGTCATATTGCAGGAGAAATAGGTTCAGGATGATTTGGGGAAATGCATAACATGAATGAACCAGATGTTGGGAGTCCCGAGATAAAAAGACTGGTAGCATAGATTGAAGAATCTGTAAGATTCATGCACAGGGAAGAGTACACTGAGCAAACATTCCTTCCCTCCTATGTATTAGCTCCAATAATAAAAGCCCCTTGATTGACTTTTATTTCTAGTGGGGTGGTACCTTATTTTTGTCACTCTCTGTATTGTGGCATTTATACAATGGAAGGCAGCCAATTCTTCTAACGTACCTGGTCTCAGAATACGTTTTGGTTGAAGACCTCCCTCCCCTGTAGAATCTTGAGGGCAGTCACTTGAAATGTAATCATGCCCCTTGACTTTTTACATTTGTTAGAGATGACTGCGTGCAATGCACTGAAAAGATGTGCATGTATCTGCATGGGAAGGAGTACATAAAGAAAGGGAGAGCCTCAGGTTTCCTACACTCTTCTTTATCTGCTCGGATTTAGGCTGACCTTCCTTCAACCTAGAGTGATGTCCTTAGGGTTGCTGATGTCACTCCTTTCCCTTCCCACATTTTCTTCTTGGTCCTTTCTAAGAAAGGACATAGGACACATCTTACCACACCATCATAGCCAACTAAAACTATGATTCCTATTATCTTTCCTATCTCAATGTATTTCTCTGATCTTAGAACTGAAGAGCTGGAACGGACCAGCCTCTGTCAAAGTGTGGAATTGAAATCCCAGCCAGATAACTAAATCACTCAACTATCCTGCATTTTTTCTTATTTTCTTGGAATCAGAAGATGTGATTTCTATCCAGAGGGGAAAGTGTGCTCTGCTAACCTTTCCATATTCAGGAGCTGAATCCACAAGTTAACTTAAGTGTGGCTTGCTCTGCTCACAACATGCATCTTCTAGTCTAAGCGCTTGCTCCGCCAAAATGCTGTGTCCATGTTTTGAAAGCCAATATGTTTTTTGAATGCCAAAAGAAAATAAAAATGTTCTGCTTTTCTTCCCTCGTTGTCTACCAAAGCCAGAACAAGAACTAAAAGACAGACTGGAATACTTACCAGTTCAGCATCCTGCTGGCTGATATCTTGGAGGTAGGGAAGGGTAGCAAGCTCAGCCATGCCTTGATTGATGACTTGGGTCTGCTCCTTGACACGATGCACTCGGCCAAGGAGGCTGGCATGCTGCAGTTTCTCTATTATGCCAGAACATGCACAGAAACTCTCCTGAGTTTGAAAGAAAAACCAAACGGATTAGAGGACAGACACGAGATAGGCTTGAGAGTTTACATTCCACTCTATCATGTAACAGATTGGACAAATTGGCCTTTCTCATCTCACAATTGGACCTCATTTGCTCATCTGGACAAACTACTGTTGAGTGCCATTTGAATAAATCTTGGCAAGCCTTGTACTCTGGTGCTTTTCCTTTGCTTCCCTCCTCTCACTTTCACTCATAACTTCTATTAATCACAGTTTAGCCTATTATCAACCAAAATCTAAACTATGGTTAATGGCAACTGTAGCTTGTTTAAATAAGTAATATTAGTCAGTCATGGTTTCATGACTCGTCTGAAAGAAATTATAGTAGACATTAACCTGATATTGACAATCTATGGTTATGGGCAAAGGGATGTTAGAGCTTTTGAATTTGCTTTTCACATCCATGCTGCTTTCTTCAGTGAATTCACATTACACTAGAAATATTTTCAATTGCATCTATTGCCTTGAATCTCTATAATCCTTTTACTGTAGATGACATCCTTTACCCAAATCTTTTAAACGATTGTCATCTGCAAATGCAACACTCATAGCAAGAAGAATGTAGGTTCTTTGCTGTTGACAGTTTCTTAGAATCCTCTTTCTATAGCAGAGATGGAAAAAAACCCTTCTTGAACAATTTCACTGATATTATTAGGATTGAGGGGGGTAAAATTTCCTGTAATACATAGCTCTCTTCGTTATCTTTGTGAACCTGCTGAATTACTTCAGTCTGAATTAAGCAAAACCTCAAGAAACTAGTAGGTGACAGGATTTGAACTTAATTACATAGACACCTTGAACTTAAATTTGTGCTGATCAGCTTGGATGCAGTCAGTGAAACAGCCGCTTGTTCCTGTCAGGGTATTGCTTTTCTGTCCATCTAACCACTTGGGACTCTTGCTCTTTCATTCAACTTTCAAGGGAATGCAGTGGGGTCTTGACTTGAGAACTTAATCCGTATTGGAAGGCGGTTCTCAAGTCAAAAAGTTTGCAAGTCAAGTCTCCATTGACCTACAGTGCATTGAAAACCAATTAATCCCGTAACAGGCCGTTTTTGTTCCATTTTGGTTTTTTTCTGGTCTATAAGTCAAATCTCAGTCTGCAAGTCAAACCTAAATTTTGCGGCCAGAGAAGTCTGTAACTCAAAAAGTCTGTAAGTCAAGCCGTCTGTAAGTCAAGGGTCCACTGTAAATTAAACAAAGGTAAAGTAAGTTGAAAGAGAGATAAGACCCCCAGCAGATGCAAATTTCTTGATTCATCTCCTTTATGTCAGAATAAATTATCAGGTAAGCAGCAGGAAGAGTGGAGGACAAGTACAAGTAGCTCCAGAGCTAATGAAGTGGTTGGGCCAAAGCCGAAAGGACGCTCAGCTGTGGACGTGTCTGGAAGTGAAAGGAAAGTCCAATACTGCAAAGAAAAATACTGCATAGGAACCTGGAATGTAAGATCTATGAACCTTGGGAAGCTGGAGGTGGTCAAACAGGAGATGGCAAGAATAAACATCGACATCCTGGGCATCAGTGAACTAAAATGGACAGGAATGGGCGAATTCAGCTAGGATGATTATCATATCTACTATTGTGGGCAAGAAGCCTGTAGAAGGAATGGAGTGGCCCTCATAGTCAACAAAAGAGTGGGAAAAGCTGTAATGGGATACAATCTCAAAAATGATAGAATGATGTCAATACGAATCCAAGGCAGACCTTTCAACATCACAATAATCCAAGTTTATGCACCAACCACCACTGCCGAGGAGACTGAAATTGAACAGTTTTATGAAGATTTACAAGACCTTCTAGAACTGACACCAAAGAAAGATGTTCTTCTCATTCTAGGGGACTGGAATGCTAAAGTAGGGAGCCAAGAGATAAAAGGAACAACAGGAAAGTTTGGCCTTGGATTTCAGAATGAAGCAGGACAAAGGCTAATAGAGTTTTGTCAAGAGAATAAGCTGGTCATCACAAACACTCTTTTCCAACAACACAAGAGGCGACTCTATACATGGAAATCACCAGATGGGCAATATCGAAATCAGATTGATTATATTCTCTGCAGCCAAAGATGGAGAAGTTCTAAACAGTCAGCAAAAACAAGACCTGGAGCTGACTGCGGCTCTGATCATCAGCTTCTCATAGCAAAATTCAAATTTAGACTGAAGAGAGTAGGAAAAACCACTGGGCCACTCGGGTATAATCTAAACCAAATCCCCTATGAGTACACAGTGGAAGTGAAGAACAGATTTTACAGGAGGCAGCAACAAAAACCATCCCAAAGAAAAGGAAATGCAAGAAAGCAAAATGGCTGTCCAACGAGGCCTTAGAAATAGCAGAGAGGAGAAGGGAAGCAAAATGCAAGGGAGATAGGGAAAGTTACAGAAAGTTGCATGCAGACTTCCAAAGAATAGCAAGGAGAGACAAGAGGGCCTTCTTAAATGAACAATGCAAAGAAATAGAGGAAAATAACAGAAAAGGAAAAACCAGAGATCTGTTCAGGAAAATTGGAGATATTAGAGGAAAATTTCGCGCAAAGATGGACATGATAAAGGACAAAAATGGGAGGGACCTAACAGAAGCAGAAGACATCAAGAAGAGGTGGCAAGAATACACAGAGGAATTATATCAGAAAGATGTGGATATCCCGGACAACCCAGACAATGTAGTTGCTGACCTTGAGCCAGACATCCTGGAGAGTGAGGTCAAGCGGGCCTTAGAAAGCCTGGCTAACAACAAGGCCAGTGGAGGTGATGGCATTCCAGTTGAACTATTTAAAATCTTGAAAGATGATGCTGTTAAGGTGCTACATTCAATATGCCAGCAAGTTTGGAAAACCCAACAGTGGCCAGAGGATTGGAAAAGATCAGTCTACATCCCAATCCCAAAGAAAGGCAGTGCCAAAGAATGCTCCAACTACCGCACAATTGCACTCATTTCACACGCTAGCAAGGTTATGCTCAAAATCCTACAAGGTAGGCTTCAGCAGTATGTGGACCGAGAACTCCCAGAAGTACAAGCTGGATTCCGAAGAGGCAGAGGCACTCGAGACCAAATTGCTAACTTGCGCTGGATTATGGAGAAAGCCAGAGAGTTCCAGAAAAATATCTACTTCTGCTTCATTGACTATGCAAAAGCCTTTGACTGTGTGGACCACAACAAACTATGGCAAGTTCTTAAAGAAATGGGAGTGCCAGACCACCTTATCTATCTACTGAGAAACCTATATGTGGGACAGGAAGCAACAGTTAGAACTGGATATGGAACAACTGATTGGTTCAAAATTGGGAAAGGAGTACGACAAGGCTGTATATTGTCCCCCAGCTTATTCAACTTATATGCAGAATACATCATGCGGAAGGCTGGACTGGAGGAATCCCAAGCTGGAATTAAGATTGCAGGAAGAAATATCAACAACCTCCGATATGCAGATGATACCACTCTGATGGCAGAAAGTGAGGAGGAATTAAAGAACCTTGTAATGAGGGTGAAAGAGGAGAGTGGAAAAAACGGTCTGAAACTCAACATCAAAGAAACTAAGATCATGGCCACTGGTCCCATCACCTCCTGGGAAATAGAAGGGGAAGATATGGAGGCAGTGACAGATTTTATTTTCCTGGGCTCCATGATCACTGCAGATGGAGACAGCAGCCACGAAATTAAAAGACGCCTGCTTCTTGGGAGGAAAGCGATGACAAATCTTGACAGTATCTTAAAGAGCAGAGACATCACCTTGCCAACAAAAGTCCAAATAGTCAAAGCTATGGTTTTTCCTGTCGTGATGTATGGAAGTGAGAGCTGGACCATAAAGAAAGCAGACCGCCAAAGAATTGATGCCTTTGAATTGTGGTGCTGAAGGAGACTCTTGAGAATCCCCTGGACTGCAAGGAGAACAAACCTATCAATTCTAAAGGAAATCAACCCTGAGTGCTCACTGGAAGGACAGATCCTGAAGTTGAGGCTCCAATACTTTGGCCATCTAATGAGAAGAAAAGACTCCCTGGAAAAGACCCTGGTGTTGGGAAAGTGTGATGGCAAGAGGAGAAGGGGACGACAGAGGATGAGATGGCTGGACAGTGTCTGCGAAGCAACCAACATGAAGTTGACACAACTCCGGGAGGCAGTAGAAGATAGGAGGGCCTGGCGTGCTCTGGTCCATGGGGTCACGAAGAGTTGGACAAGACTAAACGACTAAACGAATGAACGAACGAAAAGCAACAATATCTCCAATGAACAGGATTTGGAAAAGTTACTTTTTGGATGATGACTCCCAGAATCCTTCAGCTAGCATCCCTCTGTGGTCATGCTGGCTGGTGGATTTTGAGAGCTCTGATATAAAGTACTGTACCTTACCTTTTCTAAACTTTAGATTTATTCTCCACTGATGTATCTCACTCTTCTTAAAGTATGTACAGTGGGTAGGGGGAGCTGGGGCTTCACGATGATGTTGGACTCCATATCCCATCAGCTCCAGCCAGGTAAGTCACAGGATGATGGAAGCTGCAGTTGATTAAGATCTGAAGGGCCACAGTTCCCCTAGGTTTGACCAACTGTTCTCCACATTGCAGAACATTGGAATAAACCAAAGGCCAAACTACTAGGCAGCAGGGCTAGTAATTTGTTATCTCTTTATAAATGTTCATATACATTATCTCCCTAGGGTACCCAAATGGGATGTTTCCCGTGTTGATCCTGGTTCTTTGTTGGTGGTAACAGTCTGGATTGTACCACATCAGAGTGTAGATGGGCCGCTAATATTTTTGAATGCTCTCCCCCGATATTCCTTCTAGGCTGAGTGGGTCCCTGCCCAGCACTGGTGGATAATTAGAGAGAACATCGCTCTCTCCTATTTTACATAAACACACAAAGTTCCTCATATATAGGAAAAGCATAGTGCAGAAACAACCTCTTTCTTTTTGCTATGCCCATTTAATAAGGGTGGGGAGCCTCAGTGCTAACAAAACCCAGCTGGGTAAGTCGGTCAAGCTAGGGAACAATAGACATGGCAATATTTGAGAAACCGACAGTGGCCCAGAAACTAAGGGATGAAATAACTTTCAGCCTAATTCCCATCTTTAATGAGAAGGGGGAGAAAGCAGGAATTATAGCAGGTTGGACCCTGTCAGGAGTTGTGTTTCAGTGGCAACGAAAAATGCAGAAAGAAAGTGTAAATAACCGTTTCTGGCAGCAATAAGAGCCCACAGGGATATGGAGCGCATGATGAGAATTACCTGAGCTACAGTGGAGTTCAAGAGGCGACTAAGCTGCAGTAAAGAAAATAATAAAGTGGCCATGGATGAAGCTGAAACCACCTCATCCTGGTACAGTGAAGGTTAAGTAAATAGCAAGCTTAAATGAAGGCTTTAGGCCGACAGAATTGGATGATTTAGCACAGGAAATAGCTGGATGCCTGACAAATGGGAACAAGGGCATAAGAAACAAACTCGGCATAAGGTTTCTGAAAATGGCCTTTCAATAGGAATGAAATGGGCTAAGGAAAGATTTGTTGGCTCTGCGTGTGTGTGTGTGTGTGTGTGTGTGTGTGTGTGTGTGTGTGTGTGTGTGTGTGTGTGTGTGTGTGTGTGTGTGTGTGTGTGTGTGTGTGTGTGTGTGTGTGTGTGTGTGTAAAAGGAACGGCAAAAATATTAACCACAACAAAAGTGGGCAGTGCTTTGTGTAAGACAGAAAAGAGAAAAGTAAAACAAGCCAACTTTGACCCACAGTGAACAGGCCAGTAATGACATGAATGAATGACTCTTGTAGGAGCCAGCCAACATGCATCTCTTCAGCATTTTGCATTGCTTGGAAGAAGGGTAGATAAAATGAAAAGAAAAGTGCTCCCTACTCCATTGCACCATGAGGTCTACTATGATCTCATGCACTGAACAGAACTTGGAAACGTTACCGTTTTAGACTAAAATTCTCAAAATTTCCAACCCAAGATGACCACTGAGAACTGCAGTCTAAAAAAGTATATTTCTTTCCCCAAGCTCTGGATTTGCCACAATACTTTCATCTGCTTACCAAGGACTCAGAGACTTAAGCTGAAGAAAGTCTTTGAAACGATGCTGAAAACAGTCAGCAAAAATCTTTCTTTGCAAAATTTGCCAGATGTCCACCATAACAAATGAAACTGAATTTAAGTGTAGGCATCTGGTTGGAAGGGGAAAAGAATGTCCTAAACTAACTTCCTCTGCTGCTACAGAGAAACATAGACAAACAGTTCAACCTATATTCTTCTCAGAAGGCAAGTACAGTGGTGCCTTGACTTATGAACGCCTTGACCTATGAACATTTTGACTTACGAACAGCTCCGTTCGCAAAATTTTGCTTTGAGTTGCGAATGGAGCTTTGACTTACGAACGGAAAAAAGGCAGGGAAAAGGGGTGGGAAATTCAAATATACTAACCGTTGGTGGCGAAGAGGCTACTTCTTTGTACCTCTTTCGCCCCAACGGTTCGGGAAAGGGATGTGTGGGGGGGGGGGTTCGGCCAGGAGGCAAGGATCCCAGCTGGGCTCTGGCTTCCAGTGCTGGATCCATCCCTGCTGCTCACTTTCTGGCTGGACTCCAGGAGGCAGAGCCCGGCTGGGAAGCGAGCAGCAGGGACAGAGTCAGTGCCGGGAGGCAGGAGTCCGGGAAATTCAAATGGCCTTCCAGCTGGGCTCTGCCTTCTTGCGCTGGCTCCGTCCCTACTGCTTGATTCTGGGCTGGGCTCCGGCTGGGAAGTGAGCAGTGCTGTTGCCCGGAGGGAAGGCTGGGGCTCCGGAAGAGCAGGAGGCAGTGGGTGGTGGAAGCTTCCTGGCAGCAGCAGTGGAAGCCCAGGAGGCTTCGGACTGGTAAGGTGCTGCTTTTTCCTTTTTTAAAAAACTGTTCTTGGTGGGCGGGTTTGGATTGGGGGGTTATGTTTCTGTGCAGTGTTGTTTTGTTTTTGGATTTGTGGTTGTGTGTGTGGTTTTTTTTTTGTTTTTTTTTGCAGTCCCAGTGCGGGACTTGCTCTTTTTATTTTATTTGGTTTTTTTTTAAATGCTGGAATGGATTAATCCCGTTCCCATGCATTTGAATGGGAAATGGTGCTTTCACTTACAAACGTTTTGATTTCTGAACGCCATTCCGTTACAGATTAAGTTTGTAAGTCAAGGCACCACTGTACTAGGATAGAAAAGAAGCTTTCTTACAGACTTGTTCCCCAGTTGGAAACATCCATCTCCTCTGTCTCTTCCTCACCCTTGCATTTTACGGGAGAACTTGGCAGAATATATTTCGGGTTTTGTGAATGCTAACTATCTGCTTCTTTCTTTGCTTTCAAACCTCTCAGAAAGATTTGGGGAGACTTCAGAGCAATTTGGAGGGAGATCACTTTGCCTCAAACACCTCTCAAGCTTCAGGGATCGGGAGTTTTCTGAACCCAGTGCACATTTCTGTCTGATTATAACCAGAAACTGCTAAACCAGTAGGTTAGATTCAGGTTCAAGTAGACCCACTGATATCATTAGGACTATGGACAGTTATGATAAACATAAATCTCAATTCATTTCATTGGTTGAATAGTTCAGTTGTTTTGGTATCTAGCTGGGAGTTCAATTCCCCACTCTGCCCCGTGTGAGTACAGCCACCCTGTGTGGCCTTGGGCAAGTTGCAGTCCCAGCCCCCCCCCCCAGAAAAAGGGAATGGTAAACCACATCTGAATATTCTCAATCTGAGAAACCCAGAAAAAGGTTGCAATAAGTCAGAACTTACTCGACAGCACATGATTATTATTATTTGAGATATGAATAAGTCTGGATTCAATCTGAAGGTGCTGGTGAATGTCTTTTATTTATCGAATGGAAATATTCATATTCAATCTTTTAGTTTCATACTTTGGTAGCAGTAAGCAAAAGATGGAACTAAAATGTTCCTTAAGATGAGAAAAGCTAATATTTTGGCTTGTAATTCCAAGAATAATACCTTAGAGTGCTTCCAAGCTTCAGTAACTTCCAGGGAGGTTTTAGCTTACCCAGGCAGACTTACCAGGGCTGGGTGCACCGCAGGGTTCTTGACACTACTCATACTCAATGAAGGGCAAAAGATGAAAAAAGACATTCCGTGTGTACATCTATATTTGAAGGACTGACTGGATCATGCCCTTAATTTGCTCCTGTTTTTGGCTAGAGACTTCCCCCTGCCCCACTTTGCATCTACATCCTCCATGCGAACCCCAGTTCACAAATTGGTTCAAAAGATATGATGGGCTTGAAGTCTACAAGACTGACTTTGCCAACAGTCTATATCTTCAAACACTTTGGCTTAGGTAGCTCTCAGAACCAGATCAGATAATTAGCTTTCATCTCTCATTTTCTCTCTCTCTCTCTCTCTCTCTTGTCCTGAGATTCTTCCACCAGCATCTTTCAACAGAAAGCGAGCCGAAGCCTTTCGGATCGTACAGAAAATAATTGCCTCTTTTCAACCGAAGTATGTTTCCTCCCTTCCACCAACCCTTTTCTAAAAATCTGAGTGAAATCCAAAGAGCTGATAACAGGTAATATGAAAGAAAGTATTTCATAAAGCACATTCTTCCACAGGATGTGTATTAAGGCCAATAAATAATAGCTGCAAATATAATTTAAACTAAATGACATTCACAGCAAACAGAAGTGCCCAATTTCATCCCTGCCTAGATGGGAGTGAAAAGCACTTTGTATCTTGTACTGCTAGCTCCAGACTGCTTTATAATGTGGTTTTGGGGTCAGGTTGCTCACCTTTGATGATCGTTTGGTAAAAAGATGTTTACAAAGGAAGACAGGTGTCCTATGTTACTGATAGGTTCTGTTCTTTTTGAGTGTACTGTATATTAGATGCATTTCTGTCTAATTCAGGGAACGTCAATCTGGTGCCCTTCTGATGCTTGGGATTACAGCTCCCCATAACTCCTGCCAGTTTGACCAATGGCTGGGATTCATGGGAGCGGCAGCTCAAAATCGCCAGAGAGTTCCAGGTTGCCTACCTTGCCCTAAACTTCCTGTAAGTCATATGATTTTGTAGTTCAGCACTCCTAAGCTGTTTCTTCTTTCTCCCCAGCACGCGCCATCAAAAGCCTTCTTGAAGACATGGTCATTTTTGACTGAAAACTAAATGCCAAATTCTTTCTTTTATCCACAGAGAGATTCCACTTTTCCCTCCCATTGTTTCCCAGAGAATAATTAGAAGATTGTATTATGAATTCCATCCACATGTTTAGTTTTGACCTTTCGTACTATTCCAGCTCTGCTGTTCTAAAATGATAATGATTAATCAAAAGCAGAAGTACCTCTAAATCCATGGTGTACCTTAAGTGAAAAACTATAATAAAATTGGTGTCTATGAGGGAAGAAGCTGGCTGGATAGCTCAGTGGTATAGGTCTCCAGAGGCTGTGAATATGATTCCCCACTGTATGGTCTGTGGGTGGAGCTAGCCTGTGTGGCCTTGGGCAAGCTGCACAGTCTCAGGGCGCCCCCAGAAAAAGGAAATGGTTAGCCACTTCTGGAAAACCCTGAAAAGGGGTTGCTAGAAGTCAGAATTGACTTGACAGCACATGATTATTATTATGAGGGAAGAAAAGGAGCATCTTTTAAAACTCACTCTGCATGTGCGTCTTTGAAAATTTATGTAAAACCTTTTATGTATTACATAAAACCTAGCTTTGTATCTAGTTCTGTGTCTCTCGGATACTGAACCAATGGTATTTAATTATTCCCTATTAAAAACATTTTGCATCCTGCCTTCATCCTTGAAGATAGCTGAGTAATGTGTAACACTATGATTTTTTTAAAAAAAAAAACACAGTATGGTACTGTATGGTTACAGTAAAGCTACAGGAAGCCCGATTTAGGCTGAATATCAGGAAACACATCTTAACTGTTAGAGCAGTATGACAATGGAACCAATTACCTCAAGAGGTGGTGAGCGCTCGAATGCTGGAGGCATTCAAGAGAAAATTAGATGACCATCTGTCAGACCTGCTTTGATTTGGATTCCTGCATTGAGCAGAGGGTTGGACTCGATAGCCTTATAAGTCCCTTCCAACTCAATTATTCTATGATTCTACGATACTGCGTTTGAGGATTTTTCTGTTGTGTGCTGGTTGTGGCCCATGGATATAATTCATATTTATTGACAATTTATTTCTTTAATCAATTTATACAATGTTTACCTGTCAGTTCCAGATCAGGCACCAATTCTCCTTGGACATTTCGGTTGCCCTCCCTCTATATCAGTGTTTTCCAACCTGGGAGGCGTGACCCCCAAGGGTTTTGCAAAATATTTTCTGGGGTGGGGTGGGGTGTAGCCCTTGTTAAATTATTTCTTCCTTGACATTTTGGAGCAGGACGTTAAAATGGTGCGTATATGCATGTATCAGTAACTTGGATTATTATGGCAAAAGAAGCTTCTAGATTCTGAGAATGGATGACCCAATTAAAAATACCTTTTTATGAAAACATGGTGGAAGGGGTGCAGGTAACCTGACTATGATAAAAGGAGGTTGTGACTCAGAAAAGGTTGGTAAACACTGCTCTAGATCGACGACTACACATCACCCTTTTACTTTTCCCCTAGCCAGAATATTTTCCCCATGTAATCAAGAGTACTTGAGGAACACGTTCTTATTATATAGAAAAATGAAAGGCCCCTCCATGCATGGAGGTCTATAGCTACTAGAATGGTCCATCGCTCTGCATGCAAATTAATAGTGCACTGGTTAAACTGCTGTAGTGCAGCCAAAAATTGTGCTCATGACCCAGGGTTCAATCCCAAGTAACCGGCTCAAGGTTTACTCAGCCTTCCATCTTTTCAAGGTTGGTAAAATCTGGTGGGCAGGGCAATGTGTAGCCTGTATAATTATGAACTGCCCAGAGAGTGCTTTAAATACTATGGGGTGATATATAAGCAGTACACGTTGCGGTATTTGATCATATATTTATCCTACTCAATTTATTCTAAGGAATGCAGGGTGGAATACATCTCTTTCTCTTTTGCTTCTCTCCTGTCCACTAGACTGATTGATTGATTGATTGATTGATTGATTGATTGATTGATTGATTGATTGATTGATTGATTGATTGATTGATTGATTGATTGATTGATTGATTGAATTTGTACCTCACCCATTTAGTCCACTGACTACTCTGGGCGGCTAACAACATATAAAAATAAACCATTTAAAATATGTATTAAAATATTTGAAACCCATGATTCATTTTTCAGGAATCTGAGCAGTGTACAAGTGTCAGAATGTGGCAGTAACTAGTTACAAGTAACATAGTTATCTGCGCTACTGGTTTACAAGTAATCTAATTAGTAATTATAAAGGCTTTTAAAAGTCAGGTAACACCTCATTGTTACTTAGGTGAAATGAATAATACATAGCTACTGTCAAAAATTTACACATACAGGACATTTTATGACATTTTAGGAGAACTTTGATAGCAATTTTTCCAGTTTTATGCCATTCTGTTATAAATCCTATGTGGGAGGATTTTTTTTTCCCCTTTGGGTTTACAAAATAAATTACAAGGTGCCGTATCAGAATCAGAGAGTATATCCCTGTTTTTTCTGGGCTGCCAGTAATGGCAAAGCAATGTGCCAATAATACACAACAAAACAAATGACTTGCACAATTGGAGCAACAATAATGTTAAGGGCAACCTGATTGCTAAGACATAATGAGTAATGCAATGCGCTTTTTAAATAAGCCCTGACAAGATTATGACAAATAGTGTACAATACAATAGACTTGGGAGAAGGAAAGCACAATCCGGTGAAACTTAATCGTGGCTGAATAGCATTGATGTCTATGGGTTTTAGGTTAGTCATGACTGAAGCTGCAATCCCATGCTTATTTATTTAAGATATTTATATCCTGCCTTTCTCCTGAAAAGGACACAAGGCAGCTTACCGTATCAAAAAACGGTATTAAAAACTAAGAATATTAAATTGTTAGAGTTTTAAAAAACAACTGAACAAATCTAACATGAAAAATGCTCCAATTACCATACAATTGCTCTCATTTCATATGCTAGCAAGGTTATGCTCAAAATCCTACAAGGTAGGCTTCAGCAGTATGTGGACTGAGAACTCCCAGAAGTACAAGCTGGATTCCGAAGGGGCAGAGGAACTAGAGAGCAAATTGCTAACATGCACTGGATTACGGAGAAAGCCAGAGAGTTCCAGAAAAACATTTACTTCTGCTTCATTGACTATTCAAAAGCCTTTGACTGTGTGGACCACAACATACTATGGCAAGTTCTTAAAGAAATGGGAGTGCCTGATCACCTTATCTATCTCCTGAGAAATCTATATGTGGGACAGAACGCAACAGTTAGAACTGGATATGGAACAACTGACTGGTTCAAAATTAGGAAAGGAGTACGACAAGGCTGTATATTGTCTCCCTGCTTATTTAACTTATATGCAGAATACATCATGCGAAAGGCAGGACTCGATGAATCCCAAGATGGAATCAAGATTGCCAGAAGAAATACAGTATCAACAACCTCAGATACACAGATGATACCACTCTGATGGAAGAAAGTGAGGAGGAATTAAGAACCTCGTAATGAGGGTACAAGAGGAAAGCACAAAAATTGGTCTGAAGTTCAACATTAAAAAAACCAAGATCATGGCCACTGGCCCATCACCTCCTGGCAAATAGAAGAGGAAGATATGGAGGCAGTGACAGATTTTACTTTCTTGGGCTCCATGATCACTGCAGATGGTGACAGCAGCCCCCAAATTAAAAGACGCCTGCTTCTTGGGAGGAAAACAATGATAAACCTAGACAACATCTTAAAAAGCAGAGACATCACCTTGCTGACAAAGGTCCGCACAGTCAAAGCTATGGTTTTTCCAGTTGTGATGTATGGAAGTGAGAGCTGGACCATAAAGAAAGCTGACCCCCAAAGAATTAATACTTTTGAGTTGTGGTGCTGGAGATGACTCTTGAGAGTCCCCTGGAATGCAAAGAGAACAAACCTATCAATTTTGAAGGCAATCAACCCTGAGTGCTCACTGGAAGGACGGATCCTGAAGCAGAGGCTCCAATATTTTGGCCATCTCATGAGAAGAGAAGTCCCTGGAAAAGACCCTGATGTTGGGAAAGTGTGAAGGAAAGAGGAGAAGGGACGGCAGAGGACGAGATGGTTGGACAGTGTCATCAAAGCTACCAACATGAATTTGACCCAACTCCGGGAGGCAGTGGAAGACTGGAGGGCCTGGTGTGCTCTGGTCCATGGGGTCACAATGAGTCAGACACAACTTAACGACTAAATAACAACAACAAAATATTAAAAATAGTAGATCAACTAGTTGGTATGAAAAACAGGGATTGGAGTATAGTTCCTTTCAGCTTATCAGCCCTAGCCAACAAGCCCACTGATTGGGTTTACGACAACTGTAATCTAAACATCTATAGATCAGCAGGTTCCCATTCCTTTTAAAGTCCCATGGCACTAAAAGGATGCAATAAGAACCCACTACGACTTCCAACAATGCCCGTATAGAAGAGTACTGGGAGATTTATGCCATTGCTTTCAACGAGGCCTGTGTGCACAAATTACCAGTAAACCCATCTCCTAGATTGTTATGGCAAAGGCCTGATAGCTAGAATATAGTGGAAATTTGTGGAAATTAAAAAAACAACAACCCCCAATTAAAATGGAAACCATCCAAGGGCGCAGTTAGACTATTCTGCACCTTAGATTTAATTTACATGGTGCCTTCTCAAAGGAGAGTAACCCAACCTGCTGTATTTGGGGGTGTTACATACAGCACTGATGTTACCTGTCTGTCATGGGTTTGGAGGGAAAGTTCCATCCTATGGGGAGTGGAAGGCGGGACATCAGGAGGAGGGGCTGTACTGTATAAATATGTGATGCGTGTGTGGAGAAGCTAAGCAGACGAAGCAGCAGCTGGGAAGAAGGAGTTGGTGTGGGAGTCTGTGTGTCAGACAGGGTACTACTGTGTGTCAGAGTACCAACCTGATAGGTTCAGGTGTCTGTTGGTTAGCCAGAACTGATAGGTTCAGGGTCTGGGCTTTAACTTAAGGTTCTGTGTGAACCAAACTGTATGCTTGTATGAGTGAAACTAAGCCACGTTACTTTATCTGATTCACCTGATTGTTTTATTTACCCTGTTTGTATTTAAAATAAACCTTATTCTTTTTATTGTTTAAAAATCCATCCCTGGTCTGTGTGACTTCTTAAAGGGAATGGTTGGTGGCAGCTTAGTGTAAACTGTGTGGCAGATCCCAGTAGGTCTGGGTCTGTCACATTGATTGGTGTCCAGCGTGTGGGATACGACTGGTCCAGTTGTCCAGTGGTCCAGCAAAGCCTTGGCAAGTGTGCCCAGAGCAAGGGGGGTCTAGTCAGGGACAGTCTGAGGCGCGTAGGTAATCTTCTAGGTGTACCTCACGGGGAGGTGCGCTAGTAGAAGAACGTGCCAACTGGGGAGACTTAGATTAAGGTGCTCTGAGGCAGCCTAGTTTTGGCGGGAAAAAGCTGAGGCAAAACTGCGTAGCAACAGTGAGCTAGCTTGCCAGCTGAGAGGCCCAGCAGAGGGGGGTAGGCTCTGACTCGATACTGTTGCAAGTTAGTGCTGAAGAACAGCAGCAATCTCTATAGGAGAGCTGGTTCTGAGGCAAGAAGGAAAAAAGTGGTCGTTTTATTTTGAGGCTTGACTTTTAAAAGCAGCCTGTTCTGAGGGGGGATTATGCCCTTGACTCGAAGCCAGATAGCAGACATGAGTAAAGTGAAAGACCCCCAGATTGACCAAGGTTCTGAGGATGAATTTGGCTCAGTGCAAGGTGACAGCACAGGAGAGCAAGACCCAGAACTCAGAAAATTGCTCATAGCCCAACAGCATGAACTGAGGATGAGGCAATTTGAAGTGGAGGAAAGATTAGAGAGAGAAAAAATGGAGGAAAGGGAAAGAGAGAAACAAAGGCAATTTGAAATAGAGAGATTGGAAAGGGAAGAAAGATTGGAGAGAGAGAGAATGGAAATGGAGAGGGAGAGAGAGAAAATTGCTCTGGAAAAAGAAAGAATGGCGTTTGAATTAAGAAAACTGGAAATGATGAACCAGAACAATAATAACAATAGGGATTCTGAGGGAGGCCAACTGTCTAAAGCTGACCTGAAGAAATTCCCTGTGTACCACAAGGGAGATTGTCCTGAGGTGTTCTTTTCCTTAGTGGAAAGAGCGTTTGTGGACTTCTCAGTGAGGGAAACTGAGAAGATGACCATCATGCGATCTTTAATCAGTGGTAGCCTGGCTGAGGTTTATGCCGAGATGCCTGAGGAACTGATGAAAGATTTTGCAGAGTTTAAAAAACTGGTGTTTGCCAGACATGGGATAAATGCAGAGCAGCTGAGACAAAGATTCAGGTCCCTAACCAAGAAGCCAGAGCAGACTTTTACCCAAGTGGGGGCCCAATTGGTGAGGCTGCTTGAGAAATGGCTATCGCAGGAGGGAACAGAGACCTATGAACAGCTTAAAGATTTGATAGCACTGGAACAGTTCTATTCAGTCCTGCATGGGGAATTGAAATTCCAGGTGAGGGAAAGGAAACCGAAATCTGTGGCAGCAGCCGCAGAGATCGCGGATTTTATTTCCCAAATAAGAAAGCCCTTGGGTGAGGGGAAATCTGTAGGTAAACCCAAAGAAACCTACAGCAAGTACTCTCAGGGACTAGGGAAAAGCCAGCAAGGGGGAGGGGCCCATGGTGAAGGGAAGCCCTCAGACATGAAACTAAGACCTCAGATTTTGGAGGGAAAACCAAAACAAGATGAGAGAGAATCAAAATACACCAGAAAATGTTATTTCTGTCAGGGAAAGGGTCATCTAATCTCAGAGTGTGAGAAATTAAAGCAGCTAAAAGGAATGGTGCCTCAGAATTCTAGTGGGACCAAGCCAAAAGCTGTGTTCTGTGTCCAGAAAGAGCAATGCTCAGTGTCACTGAGGGAGCCTGTTGCCATGACTACTCAGTCTGGAACAGCTACCTCTGCTGATCAGGCTGAGGAAAATGGTCCTCTTGTGGAGGTAAAACGCTGCTTGCTGGTGAAAACAGATTCCCAGTTGTTTGAGACAGCAGGGGTGGACGTAGGGATACTTGACCGTCAGTATAGGGGGCTGCGGGACACTTGTTCCCAGGTAACCCTGTGCCATCCAGATATCATCCCTAGGGAGTTTATAATACCAAATGAGAGCATGAAGGTGGCAGGGATTGAGGGGCAGGTAATCTCTCTGCCAGTAGCAGAGGTACCTGTCAACTTTCAAGGCTGGAGGGGAGATTGGCGGCTAGCGATTTCATCGACTCTGCCAGCAGCCGTGCTCGTGGGAAATGACCTGGCTGAACATGTGAAAAGGGTGCTAGTGATTACACGCTCACAAGCCACCACGGGGACAGTTCAAGGGGGTAATGATGAGCCAGAGACGGAAGCAGAGGGGAGTTCAGAAGCTGTGGTGGAAACCTTAACCACAGACAGCAGATTTGGACAAGAGCAAAAGGCAGACGCCACTCTCCAAAAGTGTTTTGAACAGGTGACTGACGCCCAGCTAACACCTGAAACCCCAGTGAGATTTCTGGAGAAAAAGGGGATTTTATATAGAGAGACCCTGAGGAATATCTCAAAAGGGGGAGATGGGATCAGAAGTCAGCTAGTGGTACCTGAAAAGTATCGCCCCATGATCTTACAAAGGGGGCACTCTGACATGTTTGCTGCACACTTAGGAGTGAACAAAACACAGCAGAGAATCACACAGAATTTCTACTGGCCTGACATAGGGAAGCAGATCAGGGAGTTCTGTAAACAATGTGATGTGTGTCAAAGGCAGGGGAATAACCGCGACAGGACCAAAGCAAAGTTGTGCCCTTTGCCTGTGATTGACACTCCGTTCAAATGCATAGGGGTGGATATTGTGGGACCTTTGCCCAAGGCCACAAAGAGGGGGAACAGGTTCATCCTAACAATTGTGGACCATGCCACAAGGTATCCTGAAGCCATACCCTTGTCTAACATTGAAACTAACACAGTGGCCGATGCTTTGGTAGGGTATATGTCCAGGATGGGATTTGCCTCAGAGATAATCACAGATTTGGGAGCATCGTTCACATCAAAGCTCATGAAACGCTTATGGCAAATCTGTGGAATTAAGCACAAAGAAACCACTGCCTATCATCCGGAAAGTAATGGGTTAACTGAGAAGTTCAATGGGACTCTAATGCGCATGATTAGGGCTTACTTGGCAGAGAATCCAAACAATTGGGACCAGAAGCTGCAATCCCTTTTGTTTGCGTATCGATCAGTGCCACAAGCCAGTACCGGGTTCAGTCCATTTGAACTTTTATTTGGGAGAAGGGTGAAAGGGCCCCTTGATTTGATCAAACAAAATTGGGAGCAGATCACCCAGGATGACCCACAAGACGTTGTGACTTACATAGACACCTTGATGAATGACCTAAGGAGAAATCTAGAGCTGGCAGCAGAAAACCTGCAAGCTCAGAAGGTCAGACAGAAAACTTGGTATGACCACAAAGCTAGAGAGAGGCACTTTGACCCAGGGGAGGAAGTGCTTTGGCTTAGGCCCTGCAGAGAGAATAAGCTGCAGCTCAAATGGGCAGGACCATATAGGGTCATTTCCAAGATGTCAGACCTGAACTACCTAATAGAGCAGGAGGAGAACCAAGCAAGGAGGGTGGTTCATGTGAATGCCCTAAAACCCTACTACAGAGGGGAACAGAGGGTTTTATTCGCGATAAAAGCAGCTGAGAGTGAGGAAGCGGAATTACCCTTCTGGGAGGGTAGAGGGGAAGTAAAATACAACCCAGAGGAGGTAAAGATCAGTCCTGCACTCACCCAAGACCAGCAGCAAGAACTAAAAATGCTGCTTAGCAAATATCAACAGGTGTTTTCCAACAAGCCGGGGATAGTGAAGGGAGTGATGCATCGGATCCACACAGGGGATGCACCCCCGCAGGCAGTATCCCCATACCGAGTAACGGGACCCTATAGGGACAAGGTGCGGAAGGAGCTGGACGAGATGCTTAGGGAGAACATAATCGTCCCCTCTTCTAGTCCTTGGTCCTCTCCGATAGTCCTTGTGGACAAGCCTGATGGGAGCATTAGGTTTTGTGTCGATTACAGGAAATTAAACCGTGTAACCACTCCTGATGCCTACCCAATGCCCAGGCTAGACAACCTGATTGAAACCATAGGGGGTTGTCGGTTCATCTCATCATTGGACCTGGTAAAGGGATATTGGCAATTAAGAATTGATCCCAGGGATCAAGAAAAGACTGCCTTTTGCAGCCCTTTTGGTCTCTATGAGTTTCGAGTCCTGAGCTTTGGTCTCAGAAATGCACCAGCCACATTCCAAAGGCTGATGGACCAGACCTTGGCAGGGCTCAGTGACTTTACAGTGGCCTACATTGACGACATAGGGATCTTCAGTAATACCTGGGAAGATCACCTGATACACCTGGAGTTAGTGCTGCAAAGGTTAAGTGCAGCAGGGCTAACAGTAAAGGCCAGCAAGTGTCAGCTGGGTAGCCCAGAAATAAAATACTTGGGTCACATGGTAGGGGGAGGAATGATAAAACCCCTGGAGGCCAAAATAGAAGCTGTTCGTGATTGGCCTAGACCCAACACCAAGAAAAAAGTCAAATCATTTCTTGGGTTGGTGGGCTACTACAGAAAGTTCATCCCGAGGTTTAGCGAGATTGCGGCTCCGCTGACCGATCTGACGAGGAAGAGGGCTGATGACCGCATCCCGTGGACCAGCGACTGTGAGGCGGCGTTCCAGAGGTTGAAGGAGGCGTTAATCAACTATCCGGTCCTGCGCGCTCCAGACTTCGACCGGGAGTTCATCATCTACACCGATGCGTCTAACAGCGGGGTAGGAGCAGTTCTGTGCCAGGAGGATGAGAATGGTGACCAGCATCCAGTGTCCTACCTGAGTAGGAAACTTCAAAAAGGACTATGACTTTGAAGTGAAGGTGGTCAGAGGGTCAGTGAACTGTGTTGCTGACGCCTTATCAAGAAGACCTGAAGAATGAAGACGGCGAAAGAACATGGACTATGTGTATATAATGCTGATAAAAAGTAAAATGTACCTGGTTTTGAATTTGGTTTGTATTAATAAAGGTAAATTGATGTACTGTATATGGTAAAATGTTTAAATGCATATTTGCTATGGTTAACTTGGAGTGTAAGTATGAGTAAGTATAATATGGTATGTATAACTGTTTTTGTGTATTTTATACAGGTTGTTTTTTGGTGAAAAGCACCTTAGCTTTCCCCCTACAAAACAACTTTTAAAGAGGGGAGGTGTTACATACAGCACTGATGTTACCTGTCTGTCATGGGTTTGGAGGGAAAGTTCCATCCTATGGGGAGTGGAAGGCGGGACATCAGGAGGAGGGGCTGTACTGTATAAATATGTGATGCGTGTGTGGAGAAGCTAAGCAGACGAAGCAGCAGCTGGGAAGAAGGAGTTGGTGTGGGAGTCTGTGTGTCAGACAGGGTACTACTGTGTGTCAGAGTACCAACCTGATAGGTTCAGGTGTCTGTTGGTTAGCCAGAACTGATAGGTTCAGGGTCTGGGCTTTAACTTAAGGTTCTGTGTGAACCAAACTGTATGCTTGTATGAGTGAAACTAAGCCACGTTACTTTATCTGATTCACCTGATTGTTTTATTTACCCTGTTTGTATTTAAAATAAACCTTATTCTTTTTATTGTTTAAAAATCCATCCCTGGTCTGTGTGACTTCTTAAAGGGAATGGTTGGTGGCAGCTTAGTGTAACTGTGTGACATATCCCAGTAGGTCTGGGTTTGTCACAGGGGGCTCTCATGGTCATGTTGTCAAATGAAACCCTTGATGTATACCCCAAAGTTCTACTATTAAGAAACTATTGATTCCATCCCAGTTTTCAGGCATTCTATAGCTCTCTTGCTGATTTTCTGCTATCTGACAAAGTTCTTGGTACTCCATCAAAGAGTTGAATCCTTTCACCTATTTCTTTTATCCTTTAGGAGGTGCAGGGTCGGCTTTTATTGCTGCATTTGATTTTTGTTTTTTAAACTCTTGCTTTTAGCTGATAGCTGCTTTTATAGGTATACTGCATTTTTGGCTGTTTGAAATAGATATACAGGATATTGGTAATAATAAAAATCAGAAACATCACATCTATTTTAGATGTAGTGGAAGAAGACATACTGGACAAAATCCAATTTTAGCCTAAGCTAGAGTAGACCCATGGAAATCAATAGGATTTATGTAGTGTTGTTGACCAGTGAATCCAATTCATTTTAACGGGTCTGTTGGGACTAAAATTGAATTTAGCTCCATAGAAGCTATGGCACTGGAAGGAGGTACTGCTTCAGGGGCTAAACATTAAATCTTCTAGATTATATGACTATGTTTTCCAAATTTGCCAGAATAATACTGCATTTTGACAAGGGCACAGCCAAAATTTGCAGTTGGCCCCAAACACTTTATCCTTGTTGCAGACTATCAGGGACAATTCAGGTTAGGTCTGATATATCAAGACCAAGACACCTAATTATTTGACTGCAAAGGAGTCCTTAGCATATGATGGAAATGGCCAGAAGGTGGGGAGGTGCCTTCCCAAAACAGATAATTGTACTCACAGTTAATTTGGTGCCTCTAATGAAATCCATTATTGGCAAAATTCTTTTTCCTATGGTCTCCAAGTGTCTCTCTGCCTCTTCTTTAGTAAGAGGACTAAAAGGGGCTTTGTGCTCTAGAAGGAATTAAAAGAAGTCACACTTGCTTCTAAAAACATACATACATACATACATACATACATACATACATACATACATACATACATACATACATACATACATACATACATACATACATACATACATACATACATACATACATACATACATACCGTATTTGCCTGCGAATAAGACGACTGGGTGTATAAGACGACCCCCCCAACATTTCCACTCAAAATATAGAGTTTGTTATATACTCGCCATATAAGACTACCCCCTCTTCCGTACACCTTCCACACACCAAATAAAAGGTGATATTCATTGTCACCATTGTACGGCTGCAGCATGACTGCAGCGCCTCTAGCCCTCCCCTGCATCTCCCTATGACCGGCACAAGTGTGCAAGTGCGCATGTGTAAGGTCTGCGTAGACAAAGGGCGGGCCGGAGCACTGCTGCTTCCCGTCGAGCAGAACGGGCCAGTCACGTCGAAAACGCTGGCACCCCTGTCTTGCTGCAGATGCGTGCCGTGGCCGCGCTGGGTACCGTGTGATACTGGACAGTATGTAGAATGAGGTGGGCAGGCACCGGGAGGCTACTATGGGCACCGGCCGAGCATCGGAAGGCCACTATGGGCAGCTATGTCTATCCCAACTGAAGTGCACCTGGTGTTTAAGATGACCCCCCCCCACTTGGAGGCATGTTTTTCAGGGCAAAAATGTAGTCTTATATGCCAGCAAATGCAGTACATACAATCCAAATATGAATCCAAGCGAATGAACAGACAGAACCTGACCCACACTGCTTACCTGAGAAGCTTGGCAGTTTCCTACAAGACATCTTTTCTAGGAACTTCCCGACCTCTTTGTTTCTGAAACCCAGTGTCAACAAATAAGACTGTGGAGATGGACTATACCAGTCAACTGTCTGTGGCAAAGTGTGTAGTCCATGAGGGTCTGAAAGGTAAGAAGAGGAGGAATATCTACTACCATTATTATGCAAGTGGTTTCTTTGAAATGTGTAAGATGACAGTCTTCATATTTTTGTTCTAAATTCCAGAAAGCAACTTTAAAAGTCAAAGCCGTCTCGGATTAAAATATTATAAATATAATTGAGGGTAATACTTTAACAAATTAGGTTTCTTTTCTTTTCTTTTTCTTTTTTTTGCAGAAACAGCTAAGGACATCTACATTCAAGTTTCAAGTTGTGGACACAATTCTTCAGTACACTTGCTGTAGAGATTCCCATAGCGTCGCTGCTAAACTCTTTTTCCTGTCTTCGGGGGAGGGGCGTTGCATCACCTCTGGCTGTGGATTCTACAGTCTCCATGGCCTCCCATGGTGGTTCAGCCCCCCCCCCCATCTTCCTCTACTGTCCTTGCAGTTATCAAAAAGCAGCTTTTTTAAATCCAGTGGCCCCCATTCTCTCTAGGCTTCCATGCCCTGTGGGACTTCGAGTCACAGCAGGTCATTGGGTACTGTAAGAAAGACTTGTGAGGGCTTCATTTTATAACAGGAATGTGCAATTCTTTTTTTAAAAAATGTTGTCCTTGTTCCTTTTGGGGAGTATCTTTGGGGACTGAATATGTAACAAGGGTAGGCAGGACAGGAATTAGGAATGAGTAGGCTGTAGTGAAATGTTGACCAGGTGAGCACTGTCCACTTCCTTCTGCATATCTCTCCCTACCTGCCTGCTTCTCTTTATTCCTCCCCATTGTTCATCCTCTCTTTCTCTCCCCCCCCCCCCGGAAAACCTTCCTTGTGCTTTAATCAAGCTCAGGGAGGGAAAAGCTTCTATCTGTGTGAACTAATCTCTGCCTTCCTTTGCCAGCTTCATTGTTGTGTATGTGAGTGGGGAGAGATTTTCATGGGTGGTGGCAGAACATGAATTAACTTAGGTAATTAATTAACTTAATTAACTTAGTTATTTAACTTAGCTACCATGCCCTCAGAAGTGCCTTCCTGCACAACAGTGTGATTTAGAACGAAAGGTCCCATTTGTGTCAATGGGACCCTCCCCATTACAAGTCTCATGATTGGGGAAAAACCACAAGCCAGACCCAGGGCCACTACCGGATGCATCTGACCTCCAGGTCAGTGGTTCCTCACTCCTGCTTTTTGGAGAATGGTGGGATGCTATACTTGCCTGGGAGCAATCAGCTATATATTTAGGCCCCGGGGCAGCTTAACTGGTATGTTTATAAGGACAATGGCTCCCATCAGTGCATACTGGAGTGAAAGATTATGCCCTCTAGCAGAGGTGGGCAAAATGTGGTCCTTCAGAAGTTGGCTTGCAATTCCCAGTATTCCTGACATCCTTCTTTATTCAGATTGGAGGGGGGGTAATGGGAAATGTAGTCCCAAAACATCTGAACGCCACACTTCAACTATCCCAGTTCTACATGATACAATACCCATCTGAGTGAGTGAGTGTGTACAGAACTGCGAACACTTTCATAAAAATAACTTGGTTCTGCAAACAGAAGCCAAAGATACAAAAAGTATTGTGTTAAAGGCTAATATATTCACTTCAATGTGAGCTTTCGACTCATTTATGGAGGTGCTTGTTTTCCGTGTCACCTCTCAGAAAGGCCCACCTGAGATGCCTCTTATTTTGCGCTCTGGCTGGGCTGCCTTGCCTTAGCCCACCAATTCCTCTTTCATGGCAGCGTCCCACTTCAGGGGGCTGTCCCATCACTAGAGACCTTCACCCCTTTTCAGCTTTATTTTGTATTAGCCACTAAATTAACCACATTTTTTTCTCCTTCGGAGCTCCCAGTTATGTAAAGTAGTAGTAATGACTGCTCAGGGAAGCGTTTAATGTTCTTGGATATCAACTACTGCTTCATCCCCTTTGTTGTTTTCAAGGCCTATTCAATTTTTGCCAAGGGCAAAACGGGACTAACCAGATATAAAGGGGGCTCCAGACGGTATCCACACATGGGTGTGGTGGCTTCGCTTAGGGAACAGAGTGCAGGTCATTTGATTTACACATTTTTAATCCTCAGCCTATTAATGTTGATTCTCATTGCCTTCCTACCCCAGAATAGTAATGAGTTGAGAGGATTGTAGTGGATAAACTCTGTGCCACACTTTACTGTTAACCATTATAAACAACCGTTAAAAAAAGGGGGGGGGAAGGCTGCTGTAGTGCAGAATTAGGTTATGCATCAGGCTCTCAGTGGACCCCTTATCCCAAAAAAGGGGGGAGTCCCATGCCCTGAGGTCTCACGGTCCTGAAGACAGCGGGACCCCGGCTGGTCCACGTTTGACCACCCCCGGACCCCGAGCCACAATCCCACTGGTGACCTTTGGCCCAGGTGTGGCCTCAGTGCATCCTTCGCCCCGCACACTGTAATCTCATGATCCACAGCACTGGGACGTTGGGTGTGCTATAACATTACCTGTGATTGCAAGGAGACTCACCGAACCTTGTTCATTCCACACTACCCGCCAGTGTGACTGTCCTGATTTCTACCCTTTAATGGCCCATGCCCCTCGGCCAGTGTGGGATAGGCAAAAAAATCCCTGCCTCCCACTGCCAATCAGGAGATGGGTCAAAAAAAAATTCCTATCCAGCCCCAAAAGGCAACCAGGAAACTAACACTAGCACCTAGGGTGGGCGGGTGCGTTGAGGCCGAAAGGAGGGAGAAAGGAGTGCACTTAACTAGGGCACTCCTTCTCCCTACCCTCTCAGGTTGCATTTGCAAGATTTCCTTTGTCTCGCACTATCCTGGGAGGGAGAGCAAAGAAACTCTGCCCAGGCAAAGCATGCTTGCCTTGTTGCCTTCTCCCCCAATATCTGTTGCCTGAGACAGCCATGTCATTCTGCCAAATGTTAGGACCCACAAGTGACTTATGAATTGGTGTTCATTTTGCATTTTTGAGGTCTCTCTCTAGGCCAGATATAAATGGTGAAATGGTTACATAAACCTAAATCAGAACACTGCACTACTTTGAGGAGAATTGTCTGACTTCAGAAGCTAACCAGGGTCAGGGTCATCCTAACCAGGATGGAAGACCAGAGATCTCCAGACAGGACTAGAAAAGAGTGCTGTCTGATAACTAGGACAGTCACTGCCAATCATAGCAGAGTTGACAATATTACTCTAGACAGAAAAATGATCTCTCTTTTTTTGGTATAAGGCAGCATCTTGTGTCAAGTCCCAAAAGAAAAAAACACGATTCAATCACATCAAAATCAATGGATGTAAAAATGCTTAATTCTGTCTGGAAACCACAAAAAGCCCCATTTGTAAATGTTAGTAAATGTCACCTGTATAGATGTATTCCACGTAATCGGGATGCTTTTTGGTAAAACCTTCCTTCAGCTTGTCTATATTTTCAGCCTTTATTTTAGTTGCAAATGGTGTGTACATCACCGAGAAGCATTCTGCTCGCGTGATGGCTTCCTCAATCATAGCCTTTAGAAAAAGGAAGAAAGATACGATACAGACGGTGTGCTTTTTTTTTTTTTTTTTAAAAATGAGCTGCTATTAAAAAAGAGGGGGGGAAATAAAGAGGAAAACGAAAAATAATTACCTCCATGAATGATATTTCCCCTTTAATAATTGCACAGTCATGCAATGATAACATATTTGGGGGATGAATATTAATCAGAGAGAAAGTTAAATTAATTCCAGAATGGTTTGCCTATCTTACCCTCTGAAAATCAATTTTAATGTAGAAAAAGAACATTTGTAAACAGTTTTCACTGTGGCAAGCCTATGCTTTCAATAGGAAGAATAAAGGCATTAGAGAAATTATCTCAAAGATAAAAAGAAAATGAGTTTTACTTTCTCTGAAGGTCATATCTATATCACCAGAGATTTTGTTCAAAGCTTGGAGAATTGATTTAAATTTAGGTTGTTTCTAATGTGGATTATCCAGAGACAAAGCAGCACACACACAGTATAATGGACAGGCAAATGCTTTTATGACCCAAATAAGTCTACTTTTAAGGCCACTACTTAACACATGGCCACAAAACAGAAAATGCATCATCAAAAAACCCAACTAGACCAAACCAAAAGAACATTTGCATTTTGCTAATATGGGTATTAGGTATCCTGCTGTAGAGCCAGAGGTTGGAAATTTGCTTCCTCTCTATTGCTTAAATTCCAACTTTGTGATAACACCATACAGGGTAGCGTGGCAGGATAAACTGCTGTGCCACTGGGCTATTGATCAAAAGGGGACAGAGTGAGCTCCTGTTGCTTGTCCCATCTCCTGCCAACCTAGCAGTTCAAAGGCATTCAAATGCAAGTAGATTAATAGGTGCCACATTGGTGGGAAGGCAATGGCGTTCTGTGTCTAGCCATGCTGGTCACATGACCAAGTGTCTACGGACAAACGCTGGCTCTTCGGCTTAGAAATGGAGATGAGTACCAATCCCTAGAGTCAGACACAACTAAATTGCCATGGGGAACCTTTACCCTTAATAATACCATGTAATTGCTGTGGGCTAGCTACAAACAGGCACAACCTCACTTGTCATACACACTTTGTTTTAATTTTTCATATTGATACAAATGGTGAGAGACACTACAATGTGGGCAGGCATGCACATTGTTGCTTGGTGGGCATGTCATGATGTCATATGATAGGAATGCTGTGTCCTGCCAGTGACCACTTTTTTATTTTTTAAAAAGAGTATATGATCTTTGATTGCCACATGCTTCCCTTCGTCTCCAAGCTGGTACATCTGCTTTTGTGCATTAAACTACATTAAAATAAATGAATGAATTTAGGATGAGGTGCAGCATCACTTTTCCAACTCCAGCAGAAACACAAGAGACAAGGAGGCCTTTCTCAGGTCCACCTTCCGTGTAACTATTTCTTTTATTTGTTTTTGCAGAAATGCCTATTTAAAATATCCCAAATTTGGTTCTGACCTTCCCTCCTTTAGGACAGTCTAACAAAACTGTTTTGCAAAACTGTAACATGTCTGATTCTTTGGATGAGTGATTTTAAATACAGGTTTAAAGTAAGGATTCAGACCTCGGGATGTGTGAAAGGAGGTGGAAAGGAAAAAAAAATTGAAGACACAACAGTGGGCACCATTTTGAACAGTTGAGTATCTTGCCCTCATGATAATTACTAACATAGGTATAGATGGAAATTTAGAAACAGAACTTACAAATAAAATTAAAAATGCTATAATTTAAGAAGAAACCACCATCGCCATCCAGCACATCTTCAAGACTTCTGTTCTTTAACTTCAAGCCAGAGATTGTCCAGATAGCACTCCAAATACAGCTCTTTAGTAGGGAAGAACTGTGGTCCTCCTGATGTTTTTGGATTGTAACGTCCATGATCCCTCACTTAGGCCGATGAGAGTTGTAGGCAGAATAAAAATCCGGAGAGCCCATAAAAATAAGAATACATTCAAACAAAGGGTTCTCTTCTGATGCAAAGAAATGTGCCCATGCACTTAGGGGCCCTGAATAATTTTATAAGCCTCAAAGCAGGTAAAAAGATTCAGGGATTGATGCGTTTGGTGGCATCCTTGCATTCTCATAGGTGAACATTTCACTCAACCAAACGAATGATGCTACAAACATGTTGAGGCCAACAATGGGCAACACATGGCCCATCTTTCCATCACTCCTTCCCCACCCTTCCCGTGTGTGTGTTAGAGGATGGTTTTTGTAAAAGATAGATCCTCCTCTCCCCATCAAGACTCTCTGCACAATTTTAAATCTTGGAAAATTAAGGTTTTTTTGTCATTTAGAGTCCTGTGAATAAAGATGCTTCTTCCCTGTTGCATGCAGAAGGTGACAGAAATAGTGACTAAAGAGGCAGGGCTAGTGCATTTCTCCTCAGCTCTATAATGCCCATACAGGAATAACTGCAGGTATATAGCTGAAGGATGACTAGTAATCCTATGCCTGTTCCAGCTTTTGTACATGGTGTTTCCTTCTCTATTATCTTTACAACTATCCTCTGAAGCAAGTTAAAATTCTTGATGAAATGATATGTTAAGGGAAATGCACATATCCTGCTATTACACTGTTTCCTCTCAAGCATGTTATTTCAAAGATTTGTGTCTGAACCAGCAAAGGCTGCAACATGTGAACAGAGGAAAGCTCATATAGGGACATGTAGGCATGATCATCTTTTAAGACAGCTCTGCTTCTAATGACATACCAACTCTAGGGTCAGACTAGGTAATAGACCCTGAAAGATGTGAACTGTTTTAGGCTGATTGCCTGTGACAGTGACATCAGATCTTCTCGGTCCAGGTAAAAGACTCTTATCTTGGATTGGTTTCCAATGGCATATTAAAGATTAAGCACAATTATGTGCACATTTCCTGGAATTGAAAAACAGAACAATCAGTAGAAGACTTTTAATTTGACCAACGGGAGGCTGGAGCTTATTTTTTTGCTCAACATCTCTCCTTCCCCTTTCCAAAAACACGTGTTCTCCAAGGCACTGAACTGTTAGCCATTTCCCTGGCTTTTGAGATGTGAGCAAGCTTTGCTTTCATACTATAGCAATGGTTCCTCACTTTGGGTCCCCAGATGTTCTTGGAATAAACCACCCAGAAGCCTTAACCACTAGCTTTGCTGGACTGGATTTCTGAGAGTTGTGGCCCAAGAATATCTGGGGACCCAAGGTTGGGAACCACTGTATAGCTCATGATCACATCAGTTAGGACTAGAAAGAGTATCTCTTGAAAAACAAGCCAGTGGACTCATATAATTCTGAAAATGGATCTTGCACTTGCGACTATATTTGTTGCTTTCCCTAGAACTAAGAATGTGCACAGCCCAGAGCATATATATCCAGAACCTTGAACTATGTCTAGAAGGGGAGCCAGTATAGAGACTAGAATAACACTGAATCTGCTGTTGACACATGCCAAATGTTTTGTGACTTGGGGAACTCACGCATGAAATTGGAAATACAAACTCTGTGCAGGCATTCTAAATTGAGATGCAGTCAACACAGGAGAGGGAGGCGAGGCAAGTGGCTAACAATGTCAATATAATATACACATACAACCTGCCAATAGCTATAAAAAAATCCACAGCAATGGTTAAGTACTGAAGAGAGAGTATGTGTAATTTGTATAATGTTCCAAAGAAGATCAACAGAAGAAGGCAAAGAATGTGATCACTTCAAACTTATTTGCTGCCTGTCACCCAAAAGGTCTGACTAACAAACAACCTTCCTTTACGAAAGTCTTTCCATAGCAACGAATGGTCAAGAGTAAGAGATTTGGGTAAACACCACAGCTACAATGTTCCAGTGGGAACACTTATGGTTGTCTAGTCCTAAATGGCACTATATGGATATGGAGTCTCCAGGATAAGGGAAACCCAATCATTTTCAATAGCACATGGACACAAATTCCAAAGAAGGTTATGGGGGGAGCATGTATAGAAAACAGAAGGAGGGGACAATCACCAGGAAGAACAAGGAAATGATAGATCTGTGTTATGGAGAGGATGGAGAAATAGTATTGATTCAAAGTATGAGAAATTAGTTTTCACCTAAACATTAGGAAGAATTTCTTGAGGGCAAGAACTGTTTGACAGTGGAAGGGACTGCCTTCATGGGGGAGATGGGCACTCTCGAATTACAGGTTAGAAGCCTATTTGTCAGGAGTACTTTACCTGTGGGTTGCTCCTTCACCAGGGGTTGGACGCTGTGACCCTTAGCGTCCCTTCCAGCAGTACCCTTCTATGATTCTCTGATTTTTCAAACCCACAAAACAGTTCGTGCTCCAGGCATGGAATGCTGAAGGACTGGAAACAAGCTGGAAGGAGGAGTGGGATTGGACGGTGGGAATCCCAAGGAGATGCACGCCGCACATTGCGACATTTTGCTGCAGGGCTTGCCCATCCCACTTGCAACTTTCCGTAGTATCACTTTTTTGTGTGCCTAGCTGTGGGACATCCAAGCTGTATGCCCATCAGATTTGTACGTTTGATCTTCAACTACATTTTGCAGATGGCAGGGACATAGCCATATATATACCTGGATGAACTTTCTCATTTTTTTAAAATATTCCTGATTAATTTCTTCCCATTTGAAATGTTATGACTGGCTACATCATGGAACTGATTTATTTTCTGTCTTGTCTCCTGGGGCGGTGCAGTCCCTTACTTCATATATTTAATATATATTAAAGTAAAAAGCCCCTAACCCATCCCTCCCTCTCTCCCTCTGCTAGCAAAGGCTGGGTGGGCCTGGTCTTGGCCACTCTCCCATCTCTGTTTTCCCCAGTAGGATTGATGTTCACACATGCAATACTGGTAAGGCATGTTTCGATACGTCATCAGAACAAAACAACATGACCCTCCCGGTGAAGGGGAAATAAACTGCAGCTACACTGCTGGCTGGGAAAATGATGCGATAATGGCCATGCGTTGTGTGACCAGAAATTTATACAACGATCTAACGAGGGTACAACTAGGGAACATTTGCCTCATGTGATCAGGCGCTCTCACTGGTTTTTATGGTTTTTTAGCTCCCAGAATCCCCCAGCAAATGCAAGCTAGCTCTGGGTGGCAGCAACAAAATGGTGTGCATCTTCTGTGTGCTGTGTTCTACGTCTTATATCTAAACTCAGAAAAAAAAGCCATCTTTGCTTTCTTTTTACTTTTGGTAGGTGGTGTTGTGTCTAATGATACGGCACATTAATTGGAGAGATCGTTGATGAGATAAATTTAACCAAATGGCCGCTTTTTTTAACAGTGATTTGCTTTTAGTGGGGACAAATTGACAAAGGCAAAGGAAGAAGGTGAAGGTTTTCATCCCGGAGTGACTAACAGGAAAATCTCAGCGTGGAACTGAGAAATTACCGCTCGCTGTTTTTACTGGCAGACTGAACAGACAATATTTTGGATCTCAAGGTCATCCTTTGGCAATGTAAAATTGCTCAAGAAGTTATGAGTAAATCTGAGTAATGTTTCCGAAAGCTGAGACAATTGTCTCTGCTTGGCTGGAATGGAGAGGCTGAGGTAATTTGGTATTTGTCTTCTCTTTTGTAATGGACATAAACAGGTACTTTGCTGTGCATTATGCCACTTCTCTCTCAGGCGAAAGCTGCCTCCGATGAAAACAGTGATTTGATCTGTTTGCCCTTATGCAATTCCTCCTGGGAATGAAACACACAGGACGGTGAGAACAAGGCAAAAACCTACCCTTTTAAAAATACACTGCACAGCAGAAGCTACAAGCTAAAACAGGTGGCTTTTATGTCTAGATAGGGCCAGCTTAAAGCTTGCCATGAGTCAAGATGCTAAAACAGTCCAGTTCTTGTGAGCACACAAGACATTAAAATCCAGAAGGCTCCTTTTCTCCTCCTCAGCACTAAACATATAATAATAATAATAAAGGAAATAACGTTTTCATGATGCACTAAATCTGTTGCCCGACGTAGCCACTCTACTTAGCCTAAATCAGACCAAAGGAGGGGTGGGCAAACATGATGGGTGGGTGGGGGTCACTTTCAGTACTGCCATAGTATGCATCAACCCCAGAAAGTGAGACTCACATCAATATTGTGCTTACAATCTGATCACTGATTGTACTCTTCTTCTACTTACGAACATATCGCAGGTTCTGAAGCTTCATGATCTTTTGACCATATGTACAAGACTCTGTGAGAATGTGGTGATGCTGCGGGCTAAATCACAAAAGCCTGTGCTGCACGGTCAGAAGACCAGCAGTCGTAAGATTGAATCCACACGACAGAGTGAGCTCCTGTCGCTTTGTCCCAGCTACTCGCTAACCTAGCAGTTTGAAAGCATGTAAATGCGAGTAGATAAATAGGTACCACCTCGGTGGGAAGGTAAAACAGCGTGCCCTAGTCACGCTGGCCACGTGGCAATGGAAATTGTCTTTGGACAAGCGCTGGCTCTACGGCTTGAAAAACGGGATGAGCACCGTACCCTAGAGTCAGACACGACTGGACTAAAAATGTCAAGGGGAACCTTTACCTTTACCTTTACCTTACAAGATTCTGTAGTTTACAAGTTTTTTTCCTAGCACTTATATTGCATTACTCACTTTTCATGTAACCAGACTTTGATACCCTGGTAGCAGTAGTGGTAGGGTCATGCCAACAAAATCTGGATGACATCTCCAGTCTGAGCAACACAAACACTGTGATTGGTTTGGAATGGATCCTCAATTAAAGGTCACCTCTGGGGGTCAGCAAGAGCTGAGAGGCTGGTAAATATCACCATGGAGAGTATGAACCGCTTTTTCTGCACAGTATCAGCCACATATGTTACTGCTGTTTGCTTTATCATCCTCCAGATTTTAATGTGTGAGCTAGTCTTCATGATCCTAAAATACTGAGTCTATAAATGGGTTGCAATCAGAACAAGGAGAGTTATTTTGTTTTTTTAAGTACATATGGTTTTATTCCAGGTATCTCATCCACACGGAGGCTTAGTGGGTTAAGTTGAATTAGAGTAGGCTTACTGAATCAGTGGGGATTTGATAGGTGAACTCCTCTGTAAGTTCCATTGACTCAAGCAGGCCTACTTTAATAATAATCATCTTAGAGCTGCAGAGCTGGAAGGGACCCTATAGATCATTGAGTCCAACCCCAAAGAAGAGGCACAGTGGGGAACTGAACTCCCAACCCTTGGCTTGGTTTAGGCACTTGGTTTATGCAAGTGCTTAACCCACTGAGCTATCCAGTAGTATAGTTGCAACGTAAGCAGGCCAAACAGGATTTCAACCAGTATCTCTTAAATGGAGGTCACAACCCTCATGGCACTATCTTTCCAGGAGAGATAATATTCACAGCAGATTGTCCACTGGTCGAGATACTGATTATGCTGAAGGGCAAAGCAAAGCAATCTTTCTTTCTTCCTGGATGGAACAGGACTCTGTAAACTCAAGCAATAACATATTCAAAGCCGCACCAACTTGAACAAGACTCCTGAAAATGGTGTAACTGTAATACAGCAGTAGATTATACTGCTGAATGTTGGCAGCAACATCAGCATTATAGAATTGCAGAGATGGAAGAGACCCTATGGATCGTCGAGTCCAAGCAGGCACAGTGAGGGAACTGAACCCCCAACCTCTGGCCCCATAAGTAAACTACTGAGCCATCCAGCAGCTCAGTGGAAAAAGGCAACAGAAAGCAAGCATCGTATCACATTTTTACATATCAAACACCACATGGCTGTCTTGGGCTACTATGTACCTTGCATTGCACGGGTAGATGGCCTCATTTCCTGCCTTGCCTCAAATGGCAAAATATCTTCTGACCCTTTGCAGGGGCAACCAGGTTGTGATGTTCTTCCTTGCCAGTACCTTTCAGGTGACTTGGTGCCCGCTGAGGCCCTAGCAAACACTGCCAACGTCTACTGACTGAGAAGGATGTATCAACACAACCATACAATGTGCATAGCAACCTATTAATTGCTACTATGGGTGTGCATGGCGTATTACAGACTGTAATATGCCATGCCCTGAAAAAACTCTAAGGTTTGACAAAGGGGAGATAACAGAGGGCTTGGTTTGTTGGTGAAAATGAGAAAGAGAAAATAAGCCATATGTGGCTGCTTCTGTTCCAGATATTTGGGCTTGGTTACAAGGTAATAAAATTGATTTTTTTTTAAAAAAAAATGTGGTACTGGAGAAGTGCTTTGAGAATATCCTGGACTGCCAGAAAGATGGACAAGTAGGTCCTAAATCAAATCAAATCTGAACAATCTCTGGAGGCAAAAACACTGAAATGAAGGCTGTTCTACTTTGGGCACATCATGAAGATTCTCTATAAAAGACAATAACGCCAGGAAAAATGGAAGACAGCAAGAGCAGAGGAAGACCAAATACAAGGTGGATTGACTCCCTAAAAGAGGCCATGGGCTGGAGTCTGCAATTGCTGAGCAGGCTTGCTGAAGACCGGACATTTTAGAGAGCACTCATTCATAGGGTCATTGTAAGTCAGAGGCAACTTGATGAAACATAAAAACAACAAGGGAATAACAGGCCAAGGCAGATGTTCAAGGCAATATGTCTTTCCTATGATTAATCCCTTCTCCTCTTCACATATTCCTCCTCAAATGTCCTCCCTCATAAGAGATAATGGAAGAATTAAATGTAGACTTGGGTCCCCGCCAAAATGGACTTTGGATGCTGCAGGTAGGGCTATATTTGCCTACCTCTGACTGTCAAGGTGTTCTGAGAGGCAGCTGCAAACACACAAAGCAGAAAGGGAGAAAGGATGGAGTCTTTTGATATCTACATTCGAAACCGGTCTGGGAACTGGGGAGGAGAAGGTGCCTTGAGGTAGTCACATGTGCTAGCCAGACAAGTACTTCTCCTCAGCCCTGGGTTTTCTCAGTTTCCAAGGGATGTCTAGGGTGGCAAAGAAAAGGCTACGGGCTTTGTGTCAAAAGTGCCCCCAAACAAAGGCACCACGGCTCTAAAAACTCTTTCCAGAGTCTCCTTCTTCTTTACAAGCTCCAGGAGACAATCAGAGCAGCAATCAGATTGCTGAGGGTTTCTGACCTTTGCCAAAGCCCAAGGCGCACAGACTTCTTACTTATCACTGACAAACATGCACAGCAACAACACTAGAGGCACAAGGTCGGACTTGCCTGTCCTGGCATTTTACTGTTAAGATAGGCGAGCTCTCGGTTCCATGGAGAATGAGCTAAAATAAAAAGGTGGATAACCTATTTCAAGGAGGGTGGGAGACATGAAAACAGAGATGTCAGCATGAGGGGGAAGATAGGATACGCAGGAGGTGTGTAGTGGGAGAAAGGAATGGGACCCAGGCATCCTCAAACTGCTAGAATATCAGATAGGAAATAATAAAGGGATTCAGCTCTTTGTCTTTACTTCTTGGGTGAAGGAGTAGGGAAGGTCAAGTCTCCCATAGGTATTTGTTACAAACAGAGCTTGGAAGTAACCAGTTACAAATAATAAAGGCCTTGTAATTAGTTTATTTTAGCTATCATGATGTTATAGCTGCATTGCCTGTATGGTTGCTGCTTATTGACAGATTATGGCACATCTTTTGTGGCATTGTAATTGCAATTCTTCTGCTAATGGGAGTTTAGTTTAGTTACAGTTATGAGAGAGCGATCTTGCCCTGCGGAAGTAGAAGAATATCAGGTGAGACAAGTGAAGTGTCAGGAACATCTGAAAGTGAAGATTATCCATCCTGTCCAGCTCATTTCCATCCTGAAGTAAATGTGGCTCGAACTATAACTTCCAGATTGCTTGTCATCGGAAAATGGAATTCCTAGATGCTGAAAGATGTCTGATAATCACAGACAGCTTGCATTGCTTTGTGAAACATTAGTATGGCCTTCATTTGCAATTGTGGTTGTTCCCACATGAGGGTTTGTGGTAATCGAGCCTCTGGAAAGCTAGTGCGATCTCAGTTTCTCATGATCTGTAACTTATAGTTTGATCCTGAACCAGGTTTTTCCCCCATTGGGCTACAGTGAAGGAATGGTGAATGGCAGGCCTGAAAAAGAACTGGTCTTCTTTGTAGAATTACAAGAATTGTAATATAAATGAAACTTGTCTACTTAGCTTTTCTGTATTTTCCTGATTCACTGGGCCTCAAATGTGTCCGTCTCCCATGTAACACAACCTGATAGTTTATTACAGTCTTGCCTGGTAGGAAGGCATCAAGGCAGTGGCTGGTGGTTAAGGTGGCCAAAAAGGACTTTGCAGCAACATGCCATGGCATCCTATAGAGACCTGGATACATCCTGGACTGAGCTACATAAAAATATTAATTTGGGGTGCAATGGGATTTCTAAGAATCTGCACACCTCCATCCCAAGAGGGAAAGGTCCCTCTTAGAATCCTGTCTTCTTTCATCACTTACTCATGAGGCATGTATGCATGTGCAACTAGCTTGGCAGAAATTTCCTTCTCTGTCCCTTTCTTCCAATAGCAGCCCCTCCAGAGTGCTAATAATGCTACACAAAGTTATTGTTACATAGGAAGTCACCTCCAGGGATGTACATTTGGGAAATATGATGCTCCTTCCCCCACCCTGATCTTTCCTCTCCCTCTCCCTTCCTTGTGAGGCTTTTTAAGCACCAGAATATCAAACAGAAACCCTGAATAACCTAAGGAGAGCAATACAATAAACATGTTTTCTTCATATATCAAGAACTCAGTAGTTTTGTTATCTGGCGCAGAAACTGGGAGTTCAATTCTTCACTGGGCCTCCTTGGCAGGGACTGGACTTGATGAACCAGTTCTGCAGTTGTAAGATTATCGTCATCATCATATACTCTTTAAAATATATTTGCATACGTCCTACACAACAGTCCGCAGGCAGCCTAAAACTCTGAATGTAATGTGATGTGATGTCAAGTCAGAGCCCACTTATCATGGCCCTAACAGGGCTTGTGAGAAGTGAGATATTTAAGGAGTGGTTTTACCAGGTCCACACTCCAAGCAAGCTTCTACAGTTGAGCAGGGATTTGAACCCAGGCCTCCTGAGTACTAACCCATCACTCTGTCCAATGCACTACACTGAGTATCCCGTAATGGTGTGCCATCAAGTTGGTTCCAACTTATGGCAACAATTTCCAGTGTTTTTGAGATAGTGAGTATTCAGATGTTGTCTACCATTCCCTTCTTCTAGAGGTGCCCTGGGACTGTGCAGCTTGCCCATGGCTACATAGGCTGGTTCTTTTTCTAGGAAGTGCAGTGGGGAATCAAATTCCCAACCTCTAGCTCTACAGCCAGATACCTAAACCACTGAGCTGTCCAGCCACCTTAAACTCTGAATAGGGATGCATATTCCCACACATGCGGGAAATGAACATCACCATCCAAGACGATGATCATACAAGTGGGACCTACATCAGATGCTTTCTGGATGCCCCTCTGGATCCACATACACTCTGTTCAGGCAATTCCTGATAAAACAAAGGAATCTACAAAGGAAGTCTACCAGTGTATACATATCTCCTTTGCTAGATCGAAGAGGTGTTAAGTCTGGATCCTCTTTCCTCTATAATAATACACTTACAGTTTGCTGTAGCATCTAACACTCCCTGAACTTTAAAATAAATCTCTTAAGCCGTTGCGGTTTTGCCTTTTAGTGCTTAGCGGAACACAAAGATATATTTTTGGCTGTTCTGCAAGACCAGTTTTAAAATAACTACACCATGTACAGAAATACAGCTGCCGTCTTAAGTTATTAAACACATTTAAGAACCTAAATAATAAGCTGATATGCAACGTGACCTATATTAGTGGAAGTATAAAATGGAAGATAAGCGAGATGTTCTCAGCTATTGTACACGGGATGTTTTATTCATTGAATAACCACTACTGAATGGGGAAACGAGGAAAGTGCACTATGCCATTCTATGTTGTTCCCATCGGTAGGAAATAAAAATAACCTAAAAGGAGTGTAACAATAAGCATATATTCTTCATATACCTTTTAAAGAACATAAGAAAGTATGAACCTTGCAAGATCAGAGCAAGGCCTATCTAGTGCAGCATTCTTGGACTACAATAGGCAGCCAGCTGGATACAGGAAACTCACTAGCATGATGTGAGCTGAATAACACCTTCCCTCCCACTCATATTCTTCAGCTACTAGTATTCAGAGGGATGTGGATGGCTCCAGTGCGAGAGTTAACACAAAACTTAGGTTAGTCTTATTCCTTATGAATATGTTCAATTCTTTCTTTCATAAATAGGCAGGTTGACCCCATCACTACAGCTTATGCTACTGAATTCTACATTTTAGGATGGCTTCATGATCTGCCATTTGTGGACAGAAAAGCGCTGCTCTCAGAAAGTGTGTCCATCTGATTTTGAGAGATTTTTTTGCTTCCACACCTCAACACACTTCACAGATTCAGCAGGGCCCCTCAGTTCCCCCTCTTGCCCCTTTGAAGTGCTTAAGGGGATCTGAGTGCATCAGAAAAACCAGGAACAATGCTATCAGAAGGTTAGCCTCCTTCGCCTGGGCTTCTCTTGGTGTCGACCAAAGCAGAAGGGTCAAAGCTGAGACACCAGACTAGGGAGTGGGAAAGGGAAATATTCTGGGTGAACAGCTGGCTACAAAGGTGGTGCCAATGTGAGAGATTTGGATTTTGGGACCATCGGCTTTGCTTCCTGGAAGATGGACTGCTCTTAAGTAATGGGTTGCACCTCACGTGAACTAGGAAGAATGCGTTTGGCCATCATCGTGAAGAACTTTATCAGTTGGGCTTGAAACTGAATTGGAAGGTGGGAGAGGGGAGATGCAAACTCAGAGACAAAGACAGATGAAGGCTTATGAACAAAAATTCAAAAAGACCCTGATAGGTTTGAGCACTGGGCTGAAAGCAAAAGCATGAAATTGAACAGGGATAAGTGCAAAGTTCTACACGTAAAGAAAACAAACGAACACACAGTTACAGGATGGAGGATACTTGGCTGAGTGATACTACATGTGAGAAGGATCTTGGAATTATTGTAGTCCACAAGCAAAATATGAGCCAACAGTAAAATGCAGCTGCAAAAAAGGCAAATGTGATATTAGGTTGCATTAATGGAAGAATATTCTCCAAATCCCATGAAGTACTAGTTGTCTCATATTTGGCACTAGTTAGGCCTCACCTTGAGTATAGTATATAGTTCTGGACACCACACTTTAAGAAGGATTCAGACAAACTGGAACAAACTCAGAGGAGGGCAACAAGCTGATCAGGGGGCTGGAACCAAGCCCTCTGAGGTTAAACAAAAGAACTGGGCATGTTCTTTAAAGAGTATATGAAGAATATCCCAGCTTAATCATAAAGCTTTCTTGGCATCCCTGGGCCAACCTCTCACACAAACCTACTTTATAGAGCTGTATAAAACAAGGAATCATGTAAAATAGCTGTGTACGCTGGTGGTATGTGTAGATACATAAAGAATGGCATTTTGGAATACCGTGTGGGCTTTTCATGAGGTGGTTGTTGGATCTGCCATCAGTTTTTATTGATGACAGATACCCTGCCACATTCCCTCTATGGACCCATGGGAATATCACAGAAATCCTCTACGAATGACATGTTGTTGTTGTTTAGTCGTTTAGTCATGTCCGACTCTTCGTGACCTCATGGACCAGAGCACGCTAGGCCCTCCTGTCTTCCACTGCCTCCCAGAGTTGGGTTAAATTCATGCTGGTCACTTCAATGGCACTGTCCAACCATCTCATCCTCTGCTGTCCCCTTCTCCTCCTGCCTTCACACTTTCCCAACATCAGCATCGACGAATGACATGCTGTCCTATTATTTGCAGGAAAAATCCAAATAATTGCAGAAATCAGGAGAGAGAAAAAGATGGCATACAGGACATTTTAAAAATAAAATCTACAATTTGACCCCAGAAGAACAGCTAAAATGGGGATTGCCCAGAGGTAGGATCCATAATCCAAGCGTATTATTCACTGGAGAGTTTATTACTGACTGTTGAGATTGAACACAGCTTGGAAACATTGCTTTTTAAAGGTATGGGGATGTAACTCCCATAATCCACCAACCAGCATGGCCCAAGGTTAGGTTTAACTGACCGATAATCAATATAGTTCATGGTGTCCCAAAATTCTATTCTTTTCTTTAAATGAGCGGGCAAGATGTTTGGCTAGTGAACAATGGTATCATTTTAGTGCCCTAAGAACAGGTTTTAATAGAAGCTGATGTCTCTACAGCAGGATTTGCCTTCTAGCGCTAGCAGAAGCATGAGGCCAGGCAGGTCTACACTCATGATCCTCATCAATTTCACACAGCTGCCAGTGCCTAGCAAAAAGGGCTGCTACTTAAATGCTCTGCTTCTTCTCTCCCCAAGGACAAAAGGATTAGAAGCGCTTCTCAAACAGAGGATTTCTTTCTTTCAAAAAAGAACCCAGACTTGGGGAAAGATCATGGTTTAAAACGGACAGACAATGCCAACAGCTTAGCCTCTGTCAATATTGGTCCCATGGAGATGATGGCTTTGAGATGAACTGGTGATTTTACACCTTAGTGTGCATATAACCTAATCCACAATCTACAGCTCATAATCAGGGCTTGATTCTACACCAGAATTTATCCAGCTCAGCTAATTTACCAAACAGTCTTTTTTTTTTTTTTTGCTTTTGCTTTGTTTTGTGTTTCTTGTGGAAATATTCTGATGGAGTGTGTGTGTGTTTATCGTGCAGATAATTAAATGAAGGCCTTCTTTCTCTTGAATGAGTTTTGATTGCCTAGGTCAGAATTAGTGCACTAGAATCCCTTTCCTCTCTCCTATGCTTTTTTTTTCTTTGTGGTGGTGCAGACCCCATTGCCTAAGGGTGTTTGCGAAACTGCCTCACTGCCTGAAAGATTCTGCGTGTTGTAGTCAAAAATGCTAAATTTTCCGAGCTTTGATTGTGAGTGAAAGTAGCTGGGAGCAAGGATGCAGGACACCCCCCCCACTCCTCCAACATTTGTCTTTCCATAAGAAGTTGAGACCCCTACACAGTTTGTTGCCTTGTTGTGGCGAAGGGGCTTGAATAATTCAGAGAAGCTATGGGCTGTGCTGTGCAGGGACACCCAAGACGGACAGGTCATGGTGGAGAGTTCTGACTAAACACAATCCACTGGGAAAAGGAATTGGCAAGCCACTCCAGTATCTTTGCCAATAACCCCCCCCCCCGAAAAGAAACAAAAGGCTAAAAGATATGATGCTGGAAGATTAGCCCCTCAAGTTGGAAGGGGTCCAACAGGCTATTGAGGAAGAGCGGAAGACAAGTACAAGTAGCTCCAGAGCTAATGAAGTGGTTGGGCCAAAGCTGAAAGGACGCTCAGCTGCGGACACGCCTGGAAGTGAAAGGAAAGTCCAATGCTGCAAAGAAAAGGAACCTGAGATGTAAGATCTATGAACTTTGGGAAGCTGGATGTGGTCAAACAGGAGATGGCAAGAATAAACATTGACATCCTGGGTGTCAGTGAACTAAAATAGACGGGAATGGGTGAATTCAATTATCATACCTACTATTGTGGGCAGGAATCCCATAGAAGAAATGGAGTAGCCCTCATAATCAACAAAAGAGTGGGAAAAGCTGTAATGGGATACAATCTCAACAATGATAGAATGATTTCAATACGAATGCAACGCATACCTTTCAACATCACAGTAATCCAAGTTTATGCAACAACCAATGATGTTGAAGAGGCTGAAATTGACCAATTCTATGAAGACTTACAACACTTTCTAGAACTGACACCAAAGATAGATGTTATTTCATTAGAGGGGACTGGAATGCTAAAGTAGGGAGTCAAGAGATAAAAGGAACAACAGGTAGGTTTGGCCTTAGAATTCAAAACGAAGCAGGGGAAGGCTTATAGAGTTTTGTCAAGAGAACAAGCTGGTCATCACAAACACTCTTTTCCAACAACACAAGAGGCGACTCTACACATGGACATCACCAGATGGGCATTACCAAAATCAGATTGATTATGTTCTCTGCAGCCAAAGATGGAGAAGCTCTATACACTCAGCAAAAACAAGACCTGGAGCTGATTGTGTCTCTGACCATCAGCTTCTTATAGCAAAATTCAAGCTTAAACTGAAGAAAGTAGGAAAAACCACTGGGCTAGTCAGGTATAATCTAAACCAAATCCCTTATGAATACACAGTGGAAGTGAAGAAGAGATTTAAGGAACTAGATTTGGTGGACAGAGTGCCTGAAGAACTATGGATGGAGGCTCGTAACATTGTAACCAGGAGGCAGGAAGAAAAACCATCCAAAAGAAAAAGAAATATAAAAAAGCAAAGTGGCTTTCCAACGAGGCCTTACAAATAGCAGAGAGGAGAAGGGAAAAAAATGCAAGGGAGATAGGGAAAGTTACTGAAAATGGAATGCAGACTTCCAAAGAATAGCAAGGAGAGACAAGAGGGCCTTCTTATATGAACAGTGCAAAAATACAGAGGAAAATAATAGAAAGGGAAAAACCAGATATCTGTTCAAGAAAATTGAAGATATTAAAGGAACCTTTTGTGCAAAGATGAACATAATAAAGGACAAAAATGGTAGGGACCTAACAGAAGCAGAAAACATCAAGAAGAGGTGGCAAGAATGCACAGAGGAATTATAACAGAAAGATCTGGATGTCCCAGACAACCCAGATACTGTGGCTGCTGACCTTGAGTCAGACATCCTAGAGACCAAAGTCAAGTGGGCCTTAGAAAGCATGGCTAACAACAAGGACAGTAGAGGTGATTGCATTCCAGTGGGACTATTTAAAATCTTAAAGGATGACGCTGTTAAGGCGCTACACTCAATATGCCAGCAAGTTTGAAAAACTCAACAGTGGCCAGAGGACTGGAAAAGATCAGTCTACATCCCAATCCCAAGGAAGGGCAGTGACAAAGAATGCTCCAATTACCATACATTCAGGTCTTCCCTCCAGTTAATATCTGACTTTTCTGTTTATTCTCTCCTTATGTATTTTCCATTCTGTCATTGTATTGTGTTTATTACAGTATGATTTATGTAATTTTTTGTATTTTTTTGTATTATTTCACAGTTTTTACTATAGAGTGGTCTTTTAGACCAGATGGGCTGGGTACAAATCAACCAACCGACCGACCAACCGACCGACCGACCGACCGACCGACCGACCGACCGACCGACCGACCGACCGAACGAACGAACGAACGAACGAATGAATGAATGAATGAATGCAATTTCTCTCATTTCACACGCTAGCAAGGTTATGCTCAAAATCCTACAAGGTAGGCTTCAGCAGTATGTGGACTGAGAACTCCCAAAAGCACAAGCTGGATTTCGAAGGGGCAGAGGAACTAGAGAGCAAATTGCTAACATGCACTGGATTGTGGAGAAAGCCAGAGAGTTCCAGAAAAATATCTACTTCTGCTTCATTGACTGCGCAAAAGCCTTTGACTGTGTGGACCACAGCAAACTATGGCAAGTTCTTAAAGAAATGGGAGTGCCTGACCACCTTATCTATCTCCTGAGAAATCTATAGGTGGGACAGAAAGCAACAGTTAGAACTGGATATGGAACAACTGACTGGTTCAAAATTGGGAAAGGAGTATGACAAGGCTGTATATTGTCTCCCTGCTTATTTAACTTATATGCAGAATACATCATGTGAAAGGCAGGACTGGATGAATCCCAATCTGGAATTAAGTTTGCTAGAAGAAATATCTTCCTTGGGCTCCATGATCACTTCAGATGGTAAGAGCAGCCACCAAATTAAAAGACGCCTGCTTCTTGGGAGGAAAGCTATGACAAACCTAGACAGCATCTTAAAAAGCAGAGATATCACCTTGCCGGCAAAGGTTTTTCCAGTAGTGAGGAAGTGAGAGCTGGACCATGAAGAAGGCTGACCGCCGAAGAACTGATGCTTTTGAATTGTGGTGCTGGAGGAGGCTCTTGAGAGTTTCCTGGACTGCAAGGAGAACAAACCTATCAATTCTGAAGGAAATCAAGCCTGAGTGGTCACTGGAAGGACAGATCCTGAAAGTGAGGCTCCAATACTTTGGCCATCTCATTAGAAGAGAAGACTCCCTGGAAAAGACCTTGATGTTGGGAAAATGTGAAGGGAAAAGGAGAAGGGGACAACAGAGGATGAGATGGTTGGACAGTGTCCTCGAAGCGACCAACATGAATTTATCCCAACTCCGGGAGGCATTGGAAGACTGGCGTGCTCTGTTCCATGGGGTCATGAAGAGTCGGACACAATGAAATGACACTCTTGCACCTAGAACAGAAATGTAAAAGGGGGACACTTGGACAAAAAGAGAATGAGGGAGGTGTGAATGCAATATCAAAAGAGGAAGAGCATTTTCCCTTGTAAAATGCTAGCATATGCAAGTGACAGGCAGGTTTCTTCCCTGCTTAGGATAAAATAAGATGTTGAAGGTAAGATCTGTGGCGATCCCCTCTGAAGCCCCTATTCCCCCCCAGGCCTTCACGAGGCTCTCGCTCTTCTTCCTTCTTCGCTGCCACCAGATATTACTGCTTTAATACCACTTAATCAAGGAGATATGTGTGCTTTCAAAACTTAAGTCATTTATTTGATCAGGGAAGTTAACATCTGATTAATTTTCAATTGGTAAATCACAGGTTGCTAATCACTTATATTTGAATCGCTTCTACTTTAACTTTAAAGCTCTATCAACTCTCTGTTCCATTCAGCGTTCTTACAGGCCTCTAACTCACTCTAAGTTCACTTTTAAGTTTCACACTGTCTCTCACTACAAGAATCTCTCTCACTCACAGAATCTCACAGAATCTCCGTACACCAGCCTTTATATCCAGCCCCCTCCCCCCTTGGCACCGCCTTCCATCCACTCATTGGCTCCTTCTCCACTGCTCAGCTGTGACGGACAGATGAGGGCAGGGCTGTTCGCTACAAGATCTATTTCCTCAGACTAGACTGCTTTCTGTCCCAGAACAGAACTTCTTCAGAAACACATGCCTCAGCCATAAGAGTTAGTCTTTAGGCCCATGTTTATCTTCCAAAGGCCATTCACAAACTTGAAGCAAACTAAATAATAATAATCTTAAGAACTGCAGAGCTGGAAGAGACCCTATAGATCATCAATACCAGACCCTGTCAAGGAGGCGCAGTGGAGAACCAAAATGCCAACCTCTGGCTCCTCAGCCAGATACCTAAACCACTGATGCCATATATGCAGTTGAGCAAAATCATGTACCATAACTAACAGTGTCTTTGCTCACTTAGAATTGCATATATTAAATTACTGAAGTTTCTTCCACCCTGGTCTGACACCTTTGCCTATAGGAAACCATTCTGTCCATATTCTGTCTGAACGGTAGCTTCTTGTCCACAATACAGGTTACACATCAGGACAATCGTGGATTGAGGCACAGCCATTTCTTCCTGAACAATCCATAGTTTCTCATGATCCACACAAAAGCTTTGCTGTAGTCTGTAAAGCGCAGACGTATCTTCTTCTGAAATTCTCTGCTGCACTCTTGCAGCCAGTGGATACTTGCAAAATGCCATTGAGGGTTTATGTTTTTGGAATCCAGTTTGAACACCAGGCATTTCTTGCTTCATATGAGCAAGAAAGGAGGAAGACCAAAAAGAGAGAGATGGATTGATTCCATCTAGGAAACTACAGGCTTGGGTATACCAGAGCCGAGCAGGCCTGTTGAAGACACAAATCGCACTCCCTCCGACCAGGACCATTTGGAGATATAACCAGTTTTCCCTCCTTCCATGGATACCTATTCCTCTTCCAAAATTACCTTGATTTTTGGGCAGGTGCACCTCCCTTCCCTTTTATCAATACAAAATCAATAAATTCTCCCCAAATATTTATCAACCTTCCTTTAATGTTAATATTACATGTTATTTTATCAATACTTATATTAAACCTCTCTATACCATTCTTTTAATTAGATATCATATTTATTTAGGACACCTTTAAAATCTCCTTTTATATATATATAAACGAGAAAACAAGGAAAAAAAGAGGAAAAAACGAAAGTGGCCATTGTGATTTGTGCTCCCTCTGTTTCAGTTTGGGCTGTGGACCACAAATACAATGACTTTGCATCATTCCAGAACAATGTCTGGCCTTTCTCCTTTGACGTGGACCTCATACAAGTTATATGAGGCCAATTTGGTCAGGAATTTCTGATGTATCTAAATCTAGAGCAGCACCTTAGTGTGTGTTACACATACATGCACACACACACTCTCTCACACACACACACTCACACACATGAGTGGCTCATAAACTGAATAGGGGTCTTATTCACCCCAAGGGTTTGGGAAGCACCATCCCCTCCAGGCACAAGATGCAGCTAGAAAATAATTATTATTCTATGCTGTCAAGTCATTTCTAACCTATGGCGATCCTTTCCAGGGTATAGGTCGAAGTGTGTTATCATTCCCTATGTTTAAAGCAACCTAGCACTGTGCCCATAACTGCATAGGCTGGCTCTTTAGGGAGGCACAAAGAGGAACTGAACACTCAACCTCTGACTCCACAGTCAGATATCTAAACCACTGAGCTATCCAGCCAGCTCTGCAGGTAGGTAGATAGGTAGGTAGCTAGCTAGCTAGAACTGGTGATGATACACTATCAGCAATCAAATTTTACAGTAGCCTGTAAAACTGAAGTATGAGCCAAGGGTTAACAACCTTGATTTTTACCTTTAAAATTAATCCTGGAAAAATCTCCTTCATTATAAATACGTTACTGTGCTATAATGGCCTCTTGATTGATACGCCCCAGAGTTACCTTAGCTGGCAGTCTTTTAAGCACCAATCCTTCATTTAGGTTCTAACACCAGGACGGGTACCTCTTTCCTAGCTGGGTCATCAATTTTTACCTGCCAATACAGTTTGATGAGCTTGCTGGTATGCTGCTCCTTTCCTCCAGACAGCCAGTATATGTAATCAGCGACCATGGCACTCCTAAGGATGGAAACAGAATAAGCAAGTAGAATAATTGAGGAAAGGATATAAGATGGATGAGATTACAAGAGTGGCATGCTCGTGGCATAAAGGCCAAATCATTGTACAAAAAATTAAAATGAAATATAGAGTCTTGGGCTAGAACACAGAAATGTTATTGTTTAGGCATCACAACTACTGGAATCAACACAAGAGAGGGAAAGGGGGTGGAGTGGCTTGAATTATAAACCAAAGCATTCCTCGCTGCAACATTCATAGAATCATAGCAAAGTGAAGTTGGAAGGGACCTACAAGTTCAACCACCTGTTGGCCTCGATCAAAGCAGATCTGCCAGGTGATTATCGATGTTTTTCTTGGATGCCTCCAGTGTTGAAGCACTCACCAACTCCCGAGGTAACTGGTTCCACTGTCGTACTGCTCTAACAGTTAGGAGGGAGACTAGCACCTTGTGGGATTTGGAAACTATACTTCTATTAATGCAACCAAAAATAGCATTTGCCTTTTTTGTAACCACATCACACTATTGGCTCATATTTAGTTTGTGATTTACGACAATTCCAAGATCCTTCTCGCTCATAGTTTTGCTGAGCCAGGTATCCCCCATCTTGTACCTGTGCAATTGGTTTCTTTTTCTGAGGTGCAGTATTTCGCACTTATCCCTGTTGAATTTCATTCTGTTGCTTTCGGCCCAGTGGTCCATCCTACCAAAGTCATTTTGAATTTAGTTTCTGTCTTCTAGGGTATTAGCTATTCTGCCTAATTTTGTATCATCTGCAAATTTGAGAAGCATTCCCTGCACTTCCCCATCCAAGTAATTAATAAAAATAAACATTGAAGAGCACTGGGCCTAGGACTGAGCCTTGGGGTACCCCACTAGTTACCTCCTCCCAATTAGAGAAGGACCCATTAATCATCACCCTTTGAGTATGATTTTGTAGCCAATAGTGTATCCACCTGACACTTGATCTATCCAGCCCACACCTAGTTAGCTTGCTAATCAGGAGATAATGAGGCACTTTATCAAAAGCTTTGCTGAAGTAAAGATCTACTACATCTACAGCATTTCCTCTGTCTATCAGGGAGGTTACCTAATCAAAAAACGAGATCAAATTAGTTTGGCAGGATTTGTTCTTGACATATCGTGTTGGCTTCTAGTTAGTACTGCATTATTTTCTAGGTGCTTGCACAAAGACTGCTTTACGATCTGTTCCAGAATTTTGCCTGAGACTGATGTCAGTCTGACTGGCCTGTAGTTCCCAGGTTCCTCTTTTTTTTGCCCTTTTTGAAGATAGGGACAACATTGGCTCTCCACCAATCCTCTGACACTTCACCTGTTTCCCATGATTTCAAGAAAATAATGGATAGCAGTTCTGAGAGTTCTTCAGCCAGTTCCTTCAGTACTCTCGGATGCAGTTCATCCAGCCCTGGAGATCTGAACTCATTCAAGGTGGTAAGGTATCCCTTGACATTTTGTTGCAGGCCTTGAAGTCCATCTAACCACAGCACTCCACAGCTTTGCCTTGTGAGCACAGAACTTTGGAACATTGATGCCGTTACATTTGTGATCTTCATGCTACTTTTTGTTTTTCCAGGATGGAAGCTGTGCATGCCAAGGACCACAGAGTGTGCCTTTCACCTCCTTTTTTGGGGGGGAGAGCTCCTGTGTCCAAAGTATGGGCAACTCATGAAGTCTAGGACCAGAGGTACTTGGAAGGGAGTTCAGAAAAGATACTGCCTTAGGGCATTTTGGAAGTAACTGTCCAAAGAAGTACAGTAATTTGGATAGTAATTGGTGGCATCTGAGCAAATATGACCCACTGAGGTGTTTTTTCCTAGCCCTCAGCTGACAATTCAGAGGGAAAAGACTACAGAGTGAAGCTACAGTATAAGAACCTGGTTGAGGAGGGAGATCACATCCTGCCTTGATGACAAAGCCCATAGCATACAATCGACACCAAGGATGCTTCTCAGGTGCGTCACGTTTGGCTGGAGTTGTAGCATCATGAATTACTCCAAGCACACAAATGGGTGCAATGTGTAGCCTATTCTACCTAGTTTCTGGTTGCTTCCTGAAGATCAGAAACCTCTAGAGTGACAGCCCTCTCCTTTGGAACCTAGCAGGTCAGTCAGTTCTTGAGATGTCTGGAGGTTCTGGTCTAAAGAGAGATGAGTATTAAGAATAATCTGACTCAGAAGATGCTTTATCTAGGCCCCTGTTCATGTGACTTTAGCTCATGAGGCTCCTGGTTAACAGGCTGAAGTTTGGTGTTAGGGCCTGGATCCATATACTGTTCATCCGTGTCTTGCCCCACAGTTCTTCCTTTTTCAGCCAATTCCTCCCACTCTGTACTGGAATGGAGCAGGAATAGGTTCACGACAGAACAATTCCATGCTTTCTTGCCAAAGGAACTTTTCAGCAAAAACAAGTAGCCAGATCCTCTCCCCATATCCTACAGTAATCTGGATGATGATCAAGGCGTGGCCACCAGGGATACAGCCACACACCCCAATGTCTTCAAATCACCAATCAAAGTGCTGAGTGAAGCATCTTCAGAGTTGCTGTGCCAAGTCAGTTCACAGTTTTATAGTTCACACTTGCTGTAGGTTTGGCCATAGATAGAAAAGCTGCCTCCTTTTGAGTCTGGCCTTTGGTCTATCTAGTACTCCACTGATAACAATCACAGCTCATGGCTGTGGTTCTTCAGGATTTCACTCAGGATTCTCTCTCAGCCTGACCTACAGACTCCAGCAAATGAATTTGAAACTGATTGCATGCAAGAAATATGCGCTACCACTGAGCTATGTCTCCACCCAGTAGCTAGACTAAGGCTTATTTGTATGTGCAGAACTGGAAATAGCCATTTGCTGCCCTATTTGGTTACACTTGGGTGACATGACACTGATACACATAGAGAAAGGACATCGGAATGCAGGCAAAGCCCTGGGTCTGGGCACATAATGGCCATATTGGTTGCACACTGGGTCAGCTTGCTGGTGTTTCTTTCCGCCTGGGAAGGAGCAGCTTGAAGCAGTATATGAGGACAGGCAGGCTTACAGTAGATATCAATGGATAGGGCCATACCCTTCCAACAGTAAATACGTATCTATTTGGCAATGTCAGTCAAAACCCTGGTTACCTTGCCCACGGTACAGTTCTGTATAGATGCATCTATTTGTATTAACATATATTCATATCGATTAGTCATTGAAAGAGGAGCATGTACTGGGAGATTCCAGGAAGAGAGTTTATTATGTGCCAGAACTGTCTTTGTGTAAGGGGGTGGGCAAGAAGCGACCCTAAGCATTGATGTTCTTTTCTCTTTTTATTGTGTACAAATATTTAATCGCCACTAAAAAATGTTTTATTCTTGAATGGCTCGCTTTAAACTATTTACGGACTCTCACACGTTATATACCGTTGCAGACAGTGGGGGAATGCTTGATCTAGTGTGATGCTGGTGTTAGAGAAGAATATCTGACTTGGTGGAAAAGCCAGACATAGTTCACCTTTGATTAAATTACCCTTGTCATTATGGGGTGGTGGAGGAAGGGGGGCTGCAAGGAAGATGGCACATTTTGCTACTAATTGAAAATGCTTTAGCACCCCGAATGTTTGCAACAACTGCCACATTGCTCTTATTAGACTGGGAGGATATTAAAAACTATTGTGCAATGGATATTAATGCAGGCTTTAACAGACTTCAGAAAATCAGTTTGCTTTTTATGGCTGCTCCTCCAATACCCCTCTCAGTTTTCTTCCCTCTTGAGGTTCCAAATCCAATTAAATGCAACTAGATGTAATTCCAAATTGTCACTTTAGTCAATTAAACATATAATAATCTTGTGTGCCTAATTACTAGCACAAAAAGTTTATTTGTTGATGCCTTCCTATCAGTACGTCGTCGGCCGTCAACCCCCCTCTACCGCCACCGAAATATTTATTGCTCCTTGACATTACTGTAAATTGAATTTGGAATCTTCTCCCCAGTTACATGTGTTATAAAAGCCTAATCCCAAGCTAGCAGTAATACCATTTTAGAACATGTTTTCTCAAGCTGCATTATGTTCCTAATGAGATATGTCGAAATGAAAATAAAGGAAACGGAGGGTTTAAATCACAAATGGTTCAGAGTTGTCTGGGTATAGTGGAGGAAGAATATTGCAAAGATATTCCATGGTAAACCCAGAAAAAGATCAATATCCTTGCACAGATGCAGGCATCTCTTGAATTCGTTGATAGTAGCTATAATGCTGAGGGACATTTCACAGTTCTCGTGTAGACCAAAGACCAACATCTGAGGAACACTGATGAAGCCGAGCAGTAGAAAATGGTTACTCTGATTTCATTGGAGGGGTGCAGGTGGATCTGCTCCATGTTTTTGTCTTATTTTAAAGGAGCTATTCAAGGTTCTGAACCTAAGCTGGGGGACGGTTCATCTGGAGCAGCTTTATTGCCCCTGTGATAATGAAATCAACAGTTTCTCACCATTCCATTGCCAGCATATCATTTCACAGGCCAGTTTTATAAACTGAGAACTTGCTTATTCTGATGCAGATGTTTTCTGGAGGTCTACACAACATGAAAATGGCTGTGCTCTTGCAACAAAGATTGGGAGCTACAATATGCTGATCTCAGGTTACTGCAAACTGTTGAATCTGACCCTGCAATGTGCCCTCAGTTAGGCAATATCTGAATGCTGACAACTTAGGGCAAGAGCTAAATTAGGCATCTGGTGAGCTTAGGAGTCATTTTCATCTTGTGAAACATACCACAAGCTGCTGAAATTTGACCGAAAAGTGAAAAAGTCATTAAAAGTTATATTCTTTTTAAAAGACCATTTCCCCAGTTTGTTGCTGAATGTCAATAGCATGAATTTTCAGTACATTTCAGCAGCACAAAAGTGCTTGGGGAGCAACAAAGCCTAGTTCCTATGATATCAATAGCTTGCTCCCCGGGATCAGGTTTTGGCCATGAAATCCTCAGGAAAGGAGTGTTGATGACCTAGTAACGCTAGTAATATTATATAAATATAATGGCAGGTATGTGGGTGTCTATGTAGGTGTAAAAGAGCTGGGCAAAGAAGGCAGAAGGCGTGGAGGGCATGCAACTCAGTAGCCTTGTATTTCTTACAACATTGGTTTGAAACCCTCTGTGGGGTTTCAAACCAGAGAGATTTGCTTACAAGTCACAAAAGGGACAATTTAGTGGAGCCAAGAGGGACTATTGAAATGCTTCCTGAATTGACTCTTCAATGATTTGCCTGAGATCACACATGACATTTGTTGGCGGGTCTTGTTTGTCAAGGGAACTTGCCTTTGCTATATAGGATCTTTAGTCAGAGATGATCTGCAAGGCAAACCACTTAAGTCCATCCATGATTTCTTCCAGAAAAAGAAACAAATGCTTTTAGTTTAATGCTGGAGAATCGCAGAGGAAGGTGTTCCTGAGATTGCATATAGTGTTGCAGCTTTTTAATATCTGACTCTGGATTCAGTGGGTTCAACCACATCCCATACCTATCACTCCAGTTTTGCAGGACACAGCTGACGTTCTTCTTGTCTTTCCATCCCTGCCAACATTTTTCCATTCAGTGCTTTGCAATCACATTTACATTCCTGCTGCATTTGATTTTTTTTAAAAAAATGTAGGGAAAAATACCTCTGTTTGCCAACCCTGATTACAAAAGAAGGGGGAGGGGAAATACTCTTGAGTATGTACAGTTTTGCATTTTAAACTCATTCAAATCACAGTATCATCAAGGCTACAGGAATAAAATTAAGTTTCCTTCTGCTACCCTGAACATATTTCCTTGGGAATAAGCGCCGCTTTGTTGCAAAAAGTCGATATTTTTGGAAGTAAAAATAACAAAATGAACATTGACGCCATGTCTGGCTGGCCATATCGTGAGAACAGACAAAAGAATGTAATGAGTGTGTCAACTGTAGTTGGCTTTGGTATGTCCGTGCTCAGGTGGCCTCTGTCTACCACCATTTCTCTCACTTACAGTGGACCCTCGACTTACAGACGGCTCGACTTACAGACTTTTCGAGTTACAGACTTCTCTGGCTGCAAAATTTAGATTCGACTTGCAGCCAGAGAATCGACCTGCAGACCAGAAAAAAACCAAAATGAACAAAAATAGAATAAAAACCGCCGGTTATGGGATTAATCGGTTTTCAATGCATTGTAGGTCAATGGAGATTCGACCTACAGACTTTTTGACTTGCAGCCACCGTTCCAATACAGATTAATTCCTTAAGTAGAGGGTCCACTGTACTGCACTCTGGGATGTCACTGAAGGTCTTCCTGTGGCTGTGAAGCCCCAGACTTGAGACGTATTCCTTGTTCCAAGCACTTTGCGCTCCTTGCACTTTGCTCAACCAAGTAAAATACTATGGAACCAATCTGCTATTACAGCAGGTGCAAGAGAAATAGAAACAACTGAGACAAATATAAATATGGGGAGGCAAGAGACACACACATGCCATATACACTGGATGCCAACAACACAAATAGCAGGCAGACACGAAGCAACAGGAAAGAGCAGCAAAGACGTCATGGGTTTTTCTCCACAGATACATACCGGCACATGACTGGCTTGACTGGATAGAGAACATCGTTAATTATTTTATGTGCGTGTCCAGTAATATGCTTAAAGTTTAAGAAATATTATTTTTAACATTCATATATTTTTACTTTTACCAATGATAATTTAAGAAATGCATTCTCTGCCTTTTGAGGTTGCGGGTTCCTGGATTTTTAGACCTTTTGTTGTTATTGTTTTATTGTACCTTTTATGCTCCTGCGATTTGGATTGAAATCTGATTTAGGTATTTGCCTGCAACTTAGGTTTAGTCTTCATAAAATCATAGAATAATGGAGTTAGAAGGGGCCACTGAGTCCAACTCTCTGCTCAATACAGGAATCCAAATCAAAGTATATCTAACAGATGGCTGGATAATTTTCTCTTGAATGCCTCCAGGGTTGGAGCACTCACCACCTCCTGAAGCATTTGCTTCCATGGCCATACTGCTCTAAGGTTTAAGGGGTTGATTTCTGCTTCCCTGATCTTAATTGTTGCTCTCCTCTGAACTTGTTCCAGTGTATCTGCCTCCTTCTTAAAGTGTAGTGTCCGTAACTTGATATTGTACTCAAGATAAGGCCTAACTAGTGCCAAATAAAAAGGAACTAGTGCCTCCGTGACAGATTTTACTTTCTTGGGCTCCATGATTACTGCAGATGGTGACAGCAGCCACGAAATTAAAAGACGCCTGCTTCTTGGGAGGAAAGCGATGATAAACCTCGACACCATCTTAAAAAGCAGAGACATTGCCTTGCCAACAAAAGTCCACATAGTCAAAGCTATGGTTTTTCCTGTAGTGATGTATGGAAGTGAGAGCTGGACCATAAAGAAAGCTGACCGCCAAAGAATTGATGCCTTTGAATTGTGGTGCTGGAGGAGGCTCTTGAGAATCCCCTGGACTGCAAGGAGAACAAACCTATCCATTCTAAAGAAAATCAACTCTGAGTGCTCACTGGAAGGACAGATCCTGAAGCTGAAGCTCCAATATTTTGGCCATCTCATGAGAGGAGATGACTCCCTAGAAAAGACCCTGATTTTAGGAAAGTGTGAAGGCAAGAGGAGAAGGGGACGACAGAGGACGAGATGGTTGGACAATGTCATTGAAGCAACCAACATGAATTTGACCCAACTCCGGGAGGCAGTGGAAGACAGGAGGGCCTGGCGTGCTCTGATCCACGGGGTCCACGACTAAACGACTAAACAACAACAAGTGCCTCATGGGATTTGGAGACTATACTTTTCTTAATGCATCCTAATATAGCATTTGCCTTTTTTTTTTGCAGCCACATTGCACTGTTGACTCATGTTCAGCTTGTGATCTATAACAATTCCAAGTTCTTTCTTACTCATAGTATTACTGAGCCAAATATTCTCCATCTTATAACTGTGCATTTGTTTTCTTTTTCCTTGATATAGAACTTTGCACTTCTCCCTGGTAAATTTCATTTTGTTGTTTCAGACAAGTGCTGGAGCCTATCAAGATAATTCTGAATTATATTTTTAACTATTTGCACCTATAGTTTCTTCACAGCTGTAAGACTAATTTCTGTGATACTGAAATGTGCTTATAACTTCTCAAAATGTTCCATGTTTTCAACAACGTTGAAGTGATTTTATCCTTATGGAACACAGAAGCAATATAGAGGAATAAAGCTTGCATGAAGCTGGTACTGCCTGGAATTATTGCAATGGTGAAGGAACTTTTACCTTGACATCCAAATGAATTTTGATATCTTTGGAAATGATAACTGGAATTAATCCTTTTACTGGAATTTAATCCTTTTAGGGATAAATGTTTGGTGTCTGACTAAATTCAATCAGGCTTCTTCCTAGAGGTCTATAAGGACTATGGGCCTCTTAGGAATGTGCTCAAGCATCAGAATTTCTGACCTGATAACCTTCCCATTAGATAGAGAGTGGCAACTCATTAAGGTGGTGGAGTGTAAGTGATAAGAAATGGTAACTCTCACCAGTATGGCCCACACTGCTTTGGAGAGGCATGTTGGCCAACATGGGTGGTGCATGGCTGTTCACAGTCAGCCAGGCCCCAAATGCTTGGCCTTGAATGGGCCTTCCTTCCAGCTAGGCATTGCAGGTGCCATTTGCTGGGAGATTGCCTTTCTCAACATTAATTAATCATGGGTGAGAGTCAATAGTCTCTCTCTGCTAATCCAACAGACACCACTGACAGGCAGTCTGGCCCTTGGACTGCCATGGGTCCACAGATTTATTCCAGATTGTTCTGCAGATCCTTGGGGTTGATTTGGTGTGGATTTGGGGAAGTACAGTACAGTGGTTTCAGGGGGGGCAAGTCTAAGGGAAACATCTATGCCACACGTCAAATTCCACTTTTGTAACATTGGACTTAGACCCATTATATTAATATTTGGTATTAGTGAGGCCCTCAGACAATTTGTAAGAAGCAACACAGAAAGGTAAGTGGGCTCAAAAGTCTAAGTCATGAACTGCAGTTCTGTCAGAGCATTCAAGTGCTCTTAAATGGTCTCCCATAAAGGTGCTGGCCAGTTCCAAAGCTGCTTATGTCTAAATAGATTTCTACCTCAAGTGTCCTCAGTCCATGGCCTGGCACCTAGAATCAAAAATGGACTTCCAAGCATCCACTCATGAAATCTTAAGAAGACACACACTTGACAGCCTGGCAGGGACAAGAACTGAAGATGGCTTTGGTTCCATAAAACACCTCCAAGGAAGAAGATGTATTTAAAAAACAGGGCCCCTGTGCACTGCAAAGGCCTTTAAGCTGGAGCATCACCTTAGTGGGAAAGCCCAGATTTCACATGTGGATTTCTTCTGCTCTGTCTGACCACTGGGTGGAGTAAAACCCTATGTTACATAGTTGAAAATGCAAGGCACAACAGCCAAGGTCTGCACTCCCTTGCCTTTATTGTGGACATCTAACACTGATGTTTGTGTACTTTTAGAATTAGGTTGCTATTTTCTCAGAAGATTCCCTGCTTATTTGCCTACACTAAAAATCTGTTACATGTAGCCAGGTCCAGAGTCTGGAAAAAGACATGTCCCAGAATGCCCCATCCACCATGGTTGTGAGGAGGATTCTGGGAACTGTAGTTAACATAAGTAATGTTTCTCAGGGCAAGTCAGGTCAGATAAAATAGATCTGTCACACCTCAAAAAGAAAGAAAGAAAAAGTATAACATTTGGTGCATGAAATAACTTTTCTGAAACATAGTGAGAATCAAGGAGACGACGACGAAGATATCTCTCCTGTGCAATCAGTTCACTGGTTTAGCCATCTAACAAACAAAATGAACAAACAACCATGTGCCCATTATCTCTGTTAGCGTAATTTATTTCCTAACAGTGTAAGAAAATATGATAAGGGCATGCAACAAAGCAGAGATGGCAGTACTAGCACTGTATCCATAGGACAAAGTCCTGTTTCTCTCTGATATAATAAACATTTGTGTGAAACAAGCTGTTAGACTTCAGGTGTAAGGCTCATTCACAGAAAGCTCCTCTTACAAAAATATTCCATTTACATTAAGAATTGACCATGGAAATGGGCGCAAAATATAGGGCACAATATTGATGACTGGGAAAAAATATGGAAAAGTAATATAAAAATTGTATTCACGAAGGCTTTCACGGCGGGATCTAATGGTTGTTATGAGTTTTTCAGGCTCTTAGGCTGTGTTCTGAAGGTAGTTCTTCCTAACGTTTCGCCAGTCTCTGTGGCTGGCATCTTCAGAGGACAGCACTCTGTGCTCTGGTTTAGTTTGCTTGGGAGTGGAGTATTTATGGCTGTGAGATAGGCTTTTGTCCTATTCAGGGGATGGGTGATGAGTGTATCTTGTTGTGGGTGTATTGTTGTGATAAGGAGGAGAGATTATCCATTACTGTGATTGATGGGTGTCATTAGCTGGTCTTTTGTGTGTAGTGATCCCCGGTCCTTGTGGCTGGGTGGAGGTCGTTGACCTTTTGCACGCCATATTTTTCAGAGCTGGAAGCCAAGTTTTGTTGAGTTTCAAACTTTCCAATCACCCAATCTCCTGAACAGGACAAAAGCTGATTCTATAGCTATAAATACTCAACTATCCCACAAAACTGCACCAGAGCACAGACAGAGTTCTAACTCCTGTCCTCTGAAGATGCTGGCCACAGAGACTGGTGAAATGTCAGGAAGAACAACCTTCAGAACACAGCCAAACAGCCCAAAAAACCTACAACAACCATTGGCTCCCGGCTGTGAAAGCCTTCGAGAATACTGCTGTTTTCCTCTTGGAAGCGAATATTTGGACAAAAATTCCATATGACTCTTCTACTTTTCTGTCCATTGGCTTTGGCCAGGAATTGACCTCCCTCCTCAACAGAAAAAAAACCAATCTCCATCAAAAATATGGCCTAGTCTCATGAGTGCAGCCGAAGATCCGGAACCTGAAGGGTTAACTGTAGCTGATGAGAATGCTGAGCAATCAGAGATACAAACACCTGAATCGCCTCCAGATTCTCCTCCCCCAGTAGACACGCTGAGGGCCAGGCTTCGGGGAAGACTTATGACAAAAAACTCAGAGGATCACTTGAAGGCTGCCCATAGAAACATCTGATCAACTAGCCCCGAGTTCTGACAGGATGAAAAGACTTCCAGCAGTTCAAGGGCTGTTTTTACTATATAAACAGCTCTCAGATGGCTGAAAATCTGTGGAAGCAACAAGTCAAACCTCTGGCTTGCACCCACGCTCCTGACAACCTTGAACCTTGTTCCCTGGACCCTTGGCTTTGGACTCTGACCCTGGACTATGTTGTGTGTTTTGGCTTTGGACTCTGACCCTGGACTATGTTGTGCATTTTGGCTTTGGACTCTGACCCTGGACTACGTTGTGTGAGTTGGCTTTCGTATTTGGATATCGGCTCTGCATTCCCTGAGTTCCTGACATAGGACTGGCTTATTGGACTCTGCTGTTGTAACCTCCAGGAATGTGACACCTAGCCAGGTGTAGTGTTCTCTATTTATTAGGTCTATGGTTCATGTTATATTATGTAATTGTTTATGTTTGTTATGTAATAATGGTTCATGCATATTAATGCTGCTGAGAGGTGGAGCTGAGAGAGATGCTATAAGAGGTGGAGCCTGAGTCAGTCTGTAGTCAGGAAGAGAAATGTAAGGGGCAGGCAGTAGAGAAAAAAGTCAGAGAGAGTAATAGAGTGTGTAGTTTGGGAAATTCTGAGATGTGATTAGTTACTGAAGATATTCATGAATCAATCCCTGTAATCAATAAACCAAAGTTTTATTTAAAAGAACTTGAGGAGTGGACCTGAATCTTTCTGAGGTAATGGTGATTTAGGGATCACCTGGTGGCAGCAGTGTTAAAGAGGATAGTGTTTGCCTTTGTGTGCTCTGAGGCTTGAAGGTCAAGCGAAAGGGGCATGAGGGTGGATGTCACACCAGGTTTGTTTACTTTACTCTTGCTTTTGAGGTTGATCACCAACCTTACACATAGTACTTCTAATAAGTTGCATACTTATTTTACCAAGGCTGGAAGGATAAATCAACCTTGAGCCGGCTAAGTGAATCCATCATGATTGAACTCAGATTGTAAACAGAGGCTTGACCGCAGGACTGCAGTTTAACTACTGTGCTATGGACCTCATATATCTTCACGGTTTGTAAAAAATATGGGCCAAGCTAGATGTGACTTGTAACATATTTTAAAAACGAATGCAAATACAGTCAGACAGGTGAGGATGGGAGATGACAATTATCCAGGTTGCAGCATATTCGGGGGAGAGTTTAACTGTTTTCTTCCCAGCATCTTTTCCCGGTGAAAATATTGCTCTTACTTGGATCTTATTTAAACAAAATACAAGATTTCCTCCAGCTTCAGATGTGATTCTCATGCTAAACCACCCAGGGTTACACCTCCCACAATAAGTAACTTTTAAAAACAAAAGATACCATTTGCTGCTTCTAAAGCATGCACACTAAATGCAACACGTCACTTGATTTGTTAGACAGAAAGGATCAAGAAGGCGCACCATGTTGTCCTTAACACTCACTGTTCTTTATGTTCCCTGGCTGCTTTGTCACTTCAAGATTGCTGCTTTTGCAGTCTATCCATTATGTCTTACTTTAGGGCAGGTTATGCTTTTCTTGCACAGCATGATGACTGTCATTTTTTAAGTCCTTTTCTTTTCTTTGGACTGCTATTGTTGGTCTTGCACAATATTTCTCTCACTGTGACATTTTGCTTTTGCAATAAAAACATTATAGCTTATTATGCCAAGATGGCTTTCTGTTTTAATGCTGGCTACTGTACGAAAAGAAGGTGGAGACCCTGGTCTGGTAGTTAAAGTCCTGGTGCCCTGCAGGAGATTTATTTATCTTTCCCGTCCAGTCTCACACTGTTCAAGTCACCTGGGAATATGCACATTACTGAAACAGCATGCTCAGGCCCTTGTGGGACACCCTTATGCTGCTTCTCAATGGCTTCTTTTTGTATGATAAAACGTCAGAGCTGATCGCTTGCAAAGAGAGTTCAAGACAGCTATAGATTTATTACCATTCACAGCGTTAAGTCAGAGGGAGATGGAGCTGGCAAGATAGGAGACAGGTATGGCCAGAATCTTTGGCCGGCTACATAGGGATGTGGACTTAAAACCTAGCATATAGGAAGCTGTTTTATTCAGGAGGTGTGATCACACAGAGAAACAGATCACAATTTCGACTGCTTCTGGCACAATCCAGCAGTGCAATCTGCTTATTTGTTTATTTGTTTGTTCATCTTATATACCACCCATCTGGCCTGCAGCCACTCTGCGGGATTCACAACATAAAAGTAACAAAAGAAAAATCATATAGAACAACTCAATTATAAAACAAAATATAACAGTTTCAAACAGTATAAAATACATTCTAAAATACCTAAATGTATTCTAAAATACCTAAACATTTAAGGTGGCGGTAATCAATAATATGATCAGCTGTTAGCATCAAATTAAATGGACTCCGTAGATGACATGGTTTGTAAGGCCAGCCTTGTGTCTTGAAAATCCCCAGCAAAAGGGGCAGGGGATGATAGGTGTGAGCTGAGAAGCAACCGCTGAGAAGGACTGATTTCTTGTTTTCTCTCTCTGGGCCTCTTTCAGCATCCTCAGCCATTATGCATGGGATGTCAAAATGCCAGATGCAGGGGAAGAGGTATCAGGAGACAGGTCTCTAGTTGTCTCGTGGGCTCTCAGAGGCATCTGGTGGGGCCACTGCGAGATACAGGAAGCTAGACTGGATGGGCCCTTGGCCTGATCCAGCAGGGCTCTTCTTAGGTTCTTATGTATGGCTAGGACGGGCAGTCCCAGTTGTTTCCTTGTGATCAAACAATACTCATGTTGAATGTATTCGCGAAGGCTTTCACGGCCAGGATCTAATGGTTGTTGTGTGTTTTTCGGGCTCTTTGGCCATGTTCTGAAGGTTGTTCTTCCTAACGTTTCGCCAGTCTCTGTGGCTGGCATCTTCAGAGGACAGCACTCTGTGCTCTGAAGATGCCAGCCACAGAGACTAGCGAAACATTAGGAAGAACAACCTTCAGAACACGGCCCAAGAGCCCGAAAACCCACAACAACTAATACTCACATTCCCCACGGCTTCTTCAGCAGAGTGTCTTCTTTTGGGGGCTGGGATGGACCGATCCTGTGGTCCCCAACCTTGGGCCTCCAGATGTTCTTGGACTTCAACTCTCAGAAATCCTGGCCAGCAGAGGTGATGGTGAAGGCTTCTGGGAGTTATAGTCCAAGAACATATGGAGGCCCAAGTTTGGGGTACACTGCCCTTGCAGATGGAAGGGCCACTCTAAGGGAGATCACTCCTGTTAAAGGAATCCTTTCCAGTGCGATTTGCACGTGAAGCTGTCTGACTGCCCCCTTTGAGTGGTAAGGGTTCTCCAGGGTTTTCAGGAAGGATTCTTTCCTCGCCACACCTGGAGGCGCCTAGCATTTGTTAACGATCTCCCACACAAGCAGTAACTTGACCTTACCCTACTTAGCTTCCAAAATCAGACAAGATCAAGTGAGTTGAGGGTGGTATGGTGCTAATAGCACAAAGTGCAATCTAGTGGTTAAAGCATCATCGGCAGCTGTTTTTGTTTTGAGGGCCACAATGCATCAGAGTATTGTAGAGCCTCCCATCCCACCCCGTAAGCCAACCATAGGCGGGACTGAATCCAGCAGTAGAGAGGCACATTCTCTGTCTTCTTCTACTATCCTATTAATAGTGTCACTTTTACTCCCTCTTACACCCAACCAGCAGGGTGGTTAGAAGGGAACATATTTCTCTTGCAGAATTGTGAACTGAATGTTCCCAGAGGGCTTTTGAAATTAGATCAAGAGATCAGACTGAGGTTACAGGCTGGCATCTATGGGTTAAAATGTCAGGCTATAGTTAAGAAAACCAGAGGTACAAGAAACCAACTTTAAAATCTCCTTTCAGGGTCAAATTAGATATTGTTGCTAGCACACTATTAGAAATGGAGCTTCCTTATGAGATAAAAGACATCTACTTAAGCTTTCCTCACATCAACATCTGATAAATTCATTTGTTTGTTTGTTTTTTAAAAAATTCTGCATAAATTCTACTCTCCATTTAAAACTGGGAGAGAGGGCTTGTCACCTAGAGAGATAAATGTGAACTTCAGTTGTATGTCTGGTTGGTCAAGCATGGAGTTATGAAGCAACTACAGGCCTGGAGGTCAAACATGGTGTCCACTTCTAATTATGGAAGTGGTGTCTCACCTAGTTTGACTCGTAGTCATAAATGGATGATGTTGAATCAGTTGCAATATCTCAGCACAGCTTACCTCGATTGCGAGGAGGAAACAATGGATGAGGAACTACACGAGCCATTCTCAGCTCCTCAATGGAGACAGCTCTCATTCTGCTGCCCCCATGTTGGTGGGAACTGCAGTCCCAAACATTTAAGGGTGAGAGGTTGGGAAAAGAAACCTTCCATGTAATAGTAACCACATATTTACCTCCAGTGGTGGTTGTGGGAATGGAGAGAAATATAGGTAGCTCCTGGACGTTTGTGAGTGTATGTGTGCGTGCAAGTGTGATAACTTCATTGACCAGAGAAATTGGGTAATCAACAAGCCCTTTTTGCTCTGCCGAGTAGAATGAACAAAGGCTCTTTGTGTTTTAATGGTAACACTTCTCTGCAAAGATTGTTTGCATTTCTAATTAAATGCTGGAGGTTGAATTTCCACAAGCTGAAGATCTCTCGTTAAAGGTCAATGTGTTTCACAAGACGAACCTGTGCAGTTGGAAGTAAGTGACAATAAGTTCAACCCTGAGATTACCTGGGTGCCTACTCCCAGGTAAAAACATGGGATAGAATTGCCGTCATGCTGCTGACCTTTGAGAAGAGCCAGGCTAGTAGCCATGCTGTCCGGGGGTTCTGGGGATTGTAATCCAAAAAGTAACTTTTCCAAGATCTCTTCTGTAAACTCAGCAGCGAGATTTAATGTGCAGGTTGTTGATTTGGAATTCCTATGTTCTACGACAGAGTTTTTAACTAGTGATTGCTTCTAGGAATATAGAAAGGCGGAATATAAATTTGTATATTCAAGGAGGGTGACAATGGAGTTTCCATGAGGATGTGGCTATGGTGACTACCAAGATCAGCTCTTGTCCCCCAGCAAAAATTCCATGGGTTCCAGCCTGTTTTGATCACATATGGCAGTTTCTATTAAAGACAAAGAGTCAGCCCTTACTGCCCTTGGAATCGACCCTAAAGTACCATCTGTGTTCTGTTGCATGCCGTTGGTATTATGAACAAATTCTACGGACATAAAGTGCACTAACAGAGATAACAGATAGAATTGTGTTTGTTCCTTTTACTCACTCCCCAATTCATCATATGAGTGGCTGGATAGTTTTTAAGCTTGTGAAAGACACATTACTGGGCACCTCCTTGGGCTCACTCAGTAGACGACGGCACAAGCAGAAGGAACAAAGAGGATTCTGCTCAACGTATCGCTTAGAGGGGGCAAAATGAATCAATAAGCGAAACAGTTGGAATATCTGGCCCATCTCAGTCTGAGTCAATTGTTTCTGAGCTCATAATGACTTGTACTGTTGGAAGCCTAATGAGCCTGGGATAGAAATAAGCAACTGGTATTTTGTGGGATATGGACTCACATCATACACTGGTGTCAAATGCATGCAGGCTCCACTATGGGCTATGGCCGATCTTGATGAATGTCAACAGTAGCTGCTTTAGGTTTAATCTGCAGGGGGGCGTTTTTGGGATTCTTGCCTGAGAACAATAGAGGTCTCAGCCAGTTATGCTCCCAGTGACTCTGAGTTCCACATCTGAAGAAAACACTTCAATCACTCTCCTTTTCCTTTCCTTTACTGCTGATCAAACTGGTTATCAGTGTTCATCCTTTTCTCCACTGCCGAGGTCTCCTTACCTCCCGAGTTCTGGAAAGAAATTATTTGAAATACACAACATTTCCAGAAGATGGTGCTAAGAAAAGGCAAAGCCACTACATATAGGAACACAGGAAAGCTGCCAGATACTGACACATACATTATTATCCCACTCACATTATTAGCCCATCCAGCCTTGTGTTGCCAACATTGATTGTCACTGGCACTTCAGGGTTTCAGGCAGGATAATTCCTTAGCCCGACCTCAATATCTCTGGCATTTGCCTGGTGATCTCCCATCCGAATATCAACCCTGTTTGGCCCTGCTTAGCTCCCCAAACCTGGTAAGCTCAAGTGTACTCAGGGTGATATGGTGTCACCAGCATGCTGTGTAGCGGAGCTAGGTCTCAGGAGGTCAAAGCCTTGAGACTTTCTGAGCAGCAGGGGCTGTAACATCATCTGCCACCTCTCAAGCTTCCCTGCTCTTTCTGAGCTTAGCAAAAATCTTCACAGTACCTGGGGAAGAAATGGATTTTCCCAGAAACAATATATTGTTGAAAATTATCCCTGTTGTGACGCTTTGAGAGTTGCATGGTGTTTAAGAGCTGTTAACTTTAGAACAAATATGCTCCTCAATTGTTTAAATGGACTGCTCAAGCTGCCTGCATTTATGGATTGTCTTGGTGGTGGGGGTGGGAGGTGTACAAGATAAGGACCTCCATGTTTACAATTACCACCACATCACTGCGTGCCATTGTAGCTCACTAGAAAGCCGACAGCAAACTGTACCGGTCAGCGAGTTTGGCCAAAAGCTTCAGGATGCAAGGCTTTACCTCTGGGGCTCCAAGTCTCTGAGATGGATGATGGAGGAAATGGTGAAATGGGTGCTATTGTTGCTACATTGCATTCTCTACCTCCTTCTTTATTGATTGATATGGCTGACTGACTGAGTGATTAATTATTCTGTCCAGCAACCAGAATCCTCAAGATGATATGCAATACAAATATGTGTGTGTGTTTGTGTGTCTGTTTGTGTATGAGACAGAGACAGAGAGTGAGAGCGAGAGAGCGAGCGAGCGATAAAATGATGAAATGATGGACTTTATAAAACTGAGATGAATCCATTAGGAAGGATTAAAAACACTGTAGCACATAAACACAAAAGCAAACAGAAGAATGCTAAGATCTAAAAGCCATAAAATAGTTCATAGACAATGAACTATCAAAGACAATAAAGGGCCCAAAACTTGCCATCAAAAAGACCATAAAGTAGACACTAGGTGAGTCTGTTTGTGGACAATATTCTATGAACAGGGTCGTGCCACCGAAATATTCTTTTTCTTGTAGCCACCTTCTTTACCTTGTTTTGAAAAAGCAGCTGGAGAAAGGGCTTCAGTGATGATCTTTGTGTTCAAGTAGACAGACATGGGAAGAAAAGTTTTCAATGAGCTACTGGGGGTTTAGACGTCAACAGCAGCATGTTGAATTGGCAGCAAAGTCTGCAGGGCAGTTCTATTTACCTTCACTTCAATGCCTGTTCAACTCTGAGCAGACATTCCCCTCCCCAGTTCTCTTACTTAGCCATGAAAGATTATGAAGTTGATTGGGATTCATGCCCAAACATCCCTTTTAGGAAGTGTCAGAAAGGTACAAAAGGTCAGGGGGAAAGTCACTGTAATAAGTGAGACAAGAGGAATGTCTTATGGATGGCAGGAAAAACAATGGCAACATCAGTGCTGAACCAGACACATTAAGAAGAACAAATGTTCTGCCTTTAAGAGATCCAAGCGTGACTGAGAGCCCAATTTTATCAGGATTCCTAATTGTGCTGATAGCTTTGCTCATATTCAAGCCAATGTGAGTAGAGCTGTTTTGTATACCTTGGTGTTCATCCTGCCAAGGAAGGAGGTACTGAGCAGGTAGGGCCAGCATGTGCATCCCAGTAATCAGTTTAAGTTGTAACGTATTCCAGAGAATGTGGGGAGAGGACGAGAGAATCTTATGGAAAAAAAATCTACCTTTTCCAAGAGTAACATTTAACTGTTGTTATCAAGTTTCTCTTGTTGAGAATTCTTGCTTACCAAGATCAAAGTTTTTCTCATCCCTGGCCTCTTGACAAGGGGGTTTCTTGAAGTCCACAGGTATTTTGATAGAAATATGGTATTCCCTATCAATACTGATATGTGGGGGAGGGGTTATTTGTGAATGAGTATGGTGGACAGCAAGGTGCTTAATCCTTTCCCTCATTCAGCTTTTCCTCTCTTCAAATGTGTAATTAAACTTTCACTCAACGAGATTTTAAAAGTGCAAGTAACTGAGGCTAAAAGAAAAAAAAATACCTCAGAAAAATGAGCAGCGTTAAGCCAGAGTCAGTGCAAGACGTTTTGTTGCCAGAGGCAACAACAGCAAATAGTGCCCCCACTCACCCATGTCAAAATATATATGCCACAAAGTCAAACAAATAATATTTTGCACATGAGGCAGAAAACTCCATAAGCCCCCCCCCCTCCTTGGGAGTAAAAAGATCAACAAAGTGAACAAGAAAAATGTGTTGGTTTTTCATTACACCCAAAATGTACCTGAGGCAGCACTCCACCCTGCCTAATGGGAGGGCTGGCCCCAGGTTAAGTATTTCTCCCTCTTATATGCTCACCTTCCCTTCAAAGTAGCTTTCAATATCCCTGCATTCCCATTATCTCAGTGTACATGTGTTTGCCAAACTACTGCCTAATTCTGCTCCAGGGAGACCTGTAAACACAATTTGATGGACCCTCAGCAAATGACAGGCAGGCTTGATACTGAAGACTCTGAGGTGGCACACACAGCTTGCAATAAAAATGGTTCTTTAAGTGGGAAAGCACAGGGAGAGATGCGTCTGCTCTGACTTTCTCACAGAATATTACAGCTGTGATATTTTGGCAGGTTCCATTGATCCAAGACTACTCCATTTACACAGATAACAGAAATATAGTTACAGTATATTGAATTAGGTTGTTTAAAGTGCACGTTTGTGGGGAAAGAAATCCTTCTAGCCAACTGTTGCACAAAGACAAACGGATGCTAACTGCTTTCATTTTCTGGTCAAGTTTCTTCATCTTTCAGTTTGCTCTTGAGGTCCATGTGGACTTCTCCTCTCTTCTGTTAGTATATTAATAACAACCATGTGCTGTCAAGTCAATTATGACTTCCAGTGACCCTTCTCAGGGTTTTCTAAGTACAGTGGTGCCCCACATAGCGACAATAATCCGTTCCAAAAAAATCATCGCTATACGGATTCGTCGCTATGCGGAACAAAAAAGCCCACAGGAATGCATTAAAATACATTTAATGTGTTCCTATGGGCAAAAAACTCACCACTATGCGGAAATCCTCCATACGGCTGCCATTTTCACTGCCCGGTAAGCGAGGAAAGGGCACGAAAACACTGCGGGTGGCCATTTTTCCCTGGCGGCCATTTTGCACCGCCGATCAGCTGTTAGAAAAAACATCACTATGCGAAAATCAGTAAGCGAAACAGCTTACTGATCATCGCAAAGCAATGTTTTCCTATTTAAAACATTGTTATGTGATCGCTTTTGCAATTGCAAAAAACACATCGCTATGCATATTCGTTGTTAAATGAATCACTCGTTAAGCGAGGCATCACTGTAGAGAATACGCAGAAGTGGTTTACCATTCCCCTCTTCTGGGGGCATCTTGGGATTGTGCACCTTGTTCAAGGCCACACAGGCAAGCTGTACTCACAGAAGGCACAGTGAGGAATCAAACGCCCAACCTCTGGCTTTGCAGTCAGATATCAAAGCTACTAAGCTATCCAACAAATATTCCAAATGTTTGTGCAGACTGGGCAGGGGCATATCACCAGCTGCTTTCAATTATTTTCAAAAGGATTTCCAAATTAAATGCCTGAGACAACTAAACTTTATGACTATACTGTATAACATCAAAGGCCCTGAATAGGAATATACACTTAAATATGACACAGTGGCTGAAACAGTGATAGAGATGTCCACAGAATACTCCGTGATTCAAGGGACCCCCTTGCAATGTTTGTAACTGTAGGAAATGAAGGAGGAATATCACATGCTTCTTGCTGCATTTTCTCCCTGTTGTGGGTGTTACGGTGAATATATAGGAAGAAAGGGGGGGGGGGTTGTCCCACAGCCCCACAGCTTGTAACATCCAGATATTCTTTTAAAGTGAAATAACTATTCTTGTAATCTTTGAGAAACGAAAATTCAAAAAGTCAAAAGTTTACTATATCAGGAACTCCTTTGTACAGGTAACGTTTCAAGCTCTGGTGCACTCCCATTTCTATACCTCTCCATTCAAGTGTTGAAACAAAGAAAGAGCCTCCTTTTTTGTTAGCAATTTGTAGTTTGCTGTTACATCAAACGTAATGAACTATGATCTACTGAAATCACAGTTTGCTTATATATATAAGAGTACTGCTTATATACCCATAGCACTTAAAGCACTCTCTGGGTGGTTTGCAATTTAATTATGCAAGCTATGCATTGCCCCCATCCCCACCCCGCAGGCTGGGCACTCAATTTGCTGACCTTGGAAGGATGGAAGGCTGAGTGAATCTTCAGCCGGCTACCTGGGATTGAACCCAGGTTTTGACTGCAGTACAAATGCTATACTAAAAAACATATACAACACCGAAAGACATTCAAAGCAGGAAGACACAACAATCCATTACAAACTTCACTTAGGCATCCAGTCATTTGAGGAAAGCTTTCCTGAACAAAAGGGTCTTCAACAGCTTGTTGAAGGACAGTAAAGATGGGGCCAGCCTAGCCTCCTGACTCTTAATTCCAAAGGCAGACAGTTTGGATATGGCTGTTGATTTACAGTCACCACATTAACCTTAATATTCATAAGGACATAAGAGCCCTGCTGGATCAGGCCACGGGCCCATCTAGTCCAGCTTCTTGTATCTCATAGTGGCCCCACCAGATGGCTCTGGGAGCACACGAGATACCTGTCTCCTGATACCTCTCCCCTGCACCTGGCATTTTGAAGTACCTTTCTTTGAAGCCTGGATATTGTACATCCCCATCATGGCTTGTAACCTGCGATGGACTTTTCCTCCAGAAAGCTGTCCAATCCCCTTCCAGGCCAGATGCCATCACCACATCCTGTGGCAAGAGTTCCACAGACTAACAACATGCTGAGTAATGAAATACTTTATTTTGTCTGTTCTCACTCTCCCAAAACTCAATTGGAGTGGATGTTCCCTGGCTGTGGTATTGCGTGAGAGGAAAAAGAGCTTCCCTCTATCCACTTTATCCATCCCCTGCATAATTTTATACGTCACAATCATGTCCCCCCTCAGGCACCTTTTCTCTAGACTGAAGAGCCCCATACACTGTAGCCTTTCCTCACAAGGGATATACCCCAACCCAGTAATCATTTTAGTTGCTGTCTTCTGCACCTTTTCCAGTTCCACTATGCCTTTTTTGAGCTGCAGCAACCAGAACTGTACACAAGGTGTACAGGTGCTGTCTTTCCAGCATTTTGTACAATGACATTATAATGTTGGCTGTTTTATTTTTCAATCCCCTTTTTAATGATACCTAGCATGGAATTGCCCTTCTTCACTGTCACTGCACACTGGGTTGACACTTTCATCGAGCTGCCCACTAGCACACCAAGATCTCTTTTCTGATCCAGCATGTACAGCTCAGAACCCATCAGCTGATAAAAAATTGTTTTGCCCCTATGTGCATTACTTTACATTTTATTATATTGAAACACATTGGCCATTTTGCTGCCAATTCTCCCAGTTTGGAGATACCCTTCTGGAGCTCTTCACAATCCCTTCAGGTCTTCACCACCCGGAAAATTTTTGTGTCATTTGCAATTTTGGCCACCTCACTGCTTATCCCTGTCTCCAGGTCATTTATGAAGAGGTTGAATAGCACTAGTCCCTGGGGCACACCGCTCTTCATCTCTCTCCATTGCGAAAACTGCCCATTGACACCCACTCTCTGTTTCCTTGTTCTCAACCAAATTTCAATCCATAAGAGGACCTGCCCTCTTATTTCCTGACTATGGAGTTTTTCCAGTTCCTTCTTTAAGGCTGTGTTATTCCCACTGTAATTCTTGCACAAGTCCTCAGTGCCATTTCCTTTCCAAGTCCCCCTGGGATTCTATCGTAGCTGTGGAAAAAAATCACTAACTTTTCTGTCAGACTGTGAGTCTGCCTCACAATATTTCATCCATCTCTCTCCCACTATCCAAACAAACCCAATTTAGAAACTCCTCCACAACTGTTTTATGATTTGATATCCTCAACAAGTACTGTGGGAGTCTATGCTGTTTCCCACATTTCAGCTGAGTTGCAATGATTTTAAGATTGCCCAAGGAACACAAGCAGAGCCCAGCATGGTCATACTTAAGAATTTATAGCCTACTGTCTTGTTTTCAACAATGGATAGAGGTAGACATTTGTGTACTCCATTTATATACAGTACTGGTATTAATTTTGACAGTGCACTGAAAAATATCTTATATTTTTAAATTGTGGTAGGAAATGCTTTTGACCTTCAGAATACCTCTTTCCCCCATATGAAATTCTGCAAATCTCTGGATTCAAGTATTAAATATTAACAAATATTTTCAAATCCAACAATTTTGAGGAATACTTGTTACTTTTAAAACAACTGTAATTACACTATGCCAAATTACGTTCTTTGCCATTTTCAAGAACTAGACGAGGCTGCAGTCCAACATACTGTAGTTGGGAATAAGTTCTCCTGAATTCTTTGAGTCTTATGTCTCACATAAGATTGTACTCTTAAATTGTTTACTGGTAGAACAAACAGACATAACTTCAGTTCATTGATGGAGATCAACTCCATTTGATGAGTCTACAAAAGAAGAAAAACTACTTTGGACCTCATTTTGATGCATTCATGTAATGAGGCTTGAAAAATCAAATGTTAAAAGACAGTCTTTCCTATGAAGAACGAGCAAGAGCTTTTTTCCTCTCTAATAGCAAATCTGGACGTTGACTCTGAGAACCAGAAAATCTGCAGTCAAACTAGGGAACCACAAAGGAAATAAAAATGAGAGGTATAAGCATGGTTGGGGGGAACCTTGTGGTTTACAGAGATACCACACACATATAGTCTGGTGATGAAGAATCAGCATGTCATTAACCATGGAGAGTGAGGCGAGAAAGTGAAATAGAAAACCACAAATGGGGGTGGAGATCTGTATCCATGGCCCAGTTTCGGCAAGCCCACGGACTGGCACTAGGCCGCGGACTGGGGGTTGACGACCCCTGCCTTAGATAGCCAATTCAATTTAAGACAGCCACACAGGAAATAAAACATCAATGTCAACATTCACCTATTGTCAGCCCATTGCAATGCTCATGTGGATTGGCCTATTCAGCAAAGGCACTTTGTAATGTTAATTAAACATTTCCTGCTTGTACCACTTTTATTATTTTTTAAGGTGAAGGATTGGAGATTAATGTTGAATGTGGCAAATTTGTACTTGTTTGTTTGTTTGGAAATGGCAGAGGAAGGGGGGAATGTAGGAACTTCCAGAATGACGCAGTTTGTCACTTCAACCATTCTCCTTTGCTTCTTCAGGGAATAACAGACAAAATGGTGGGGGTGGGAGGGAGCAGTAGTGAATCTATTATGTGTAAGGAAAGCTGCTCAACCCTACCTTGCAGCTTCGGAATATCTCTCTAAGCATCGGAACACAGCAGCTTGACGAAGGTGGTTACGGAAATAGGCTGGATTTAGAATAATGCTCCTTCAGAAAAAGAAAGCAAAAATATGTTCGTCAAAGCCTTCAAGTGACATATTGTTTTGAGACAATTTAACACCTAACTCTGGATAGCATGCAGATAGCGTGCATGCACACGTTTCTTCTAGCCGTTCTATAGAGATTGTATTTCTCCCAATACCCAGCAATGAATTATTGCATCTATTCTGTTGACAGCTGAGATGGACGAACAGGCATTATTAAAATGTCTATTAAAGCTGTATCATAACTGTAATTTCATTCATAGCTTTGCCGGGTACAGAGGCAGCAGTTAAAATTCCCGTGAGCATATGTTCCCCCACGTTTACTGAGAATATAAAAATCAGCAAGACGTTATGCATTATTGTAATAATGCCTTTTGTTATCTGTCATCTGCATTTTGAGGTTGTGATAATAAGCATATATTATGCACACAAAAATTGACAGCACAAAGCGGAAACCAGAAGTGTTGTTAAAGCCAAGTTACTCCGGCTGGAAGGGTACTATAAAGCCATATACGGCTTTACTGACAAACCTTCTAATTATATTCTTGAAGGCTTTCACAATCAGGAGCTGATGGTTGTTGTGGATTTTTCAGGCGCTTTGGCCGTGTTCTGAAGGTTGTTCTTCCTAATGTTTCGCCAGTCTCTGTGGCCGGCATCTTCAGAGGACAGGAGTAGGAACGCAGAGACTGTAGGAAGAACAACCTTCAGAACACGGCCAAAGAGCCTGAAAAACCCACAACACCCTTCTAATTATAGCTCCGTAGGCATAACCTACACCTGTTTCCAGTCCCTTCTCTTTTTTTTTAATTTTAATTTTTATTTTTAACAAGGGGTGACAAAAAGGGAAAAGGGAATTGAGGTTAAGAAGGAAGAGGAGAAACAATAACATACTAACATCCATTTCTATACATATTGCCATATCAAAATTCCAAATTACTCTTTTTACTATTTTCTGCCTTCCAGATTTAAGATCTCGTTTCAATGTATGCTCTTCATACGCTGTCTGTTAACTCAATCCATTTATAGAATAAGTCCCATCTTTCAGTTGCCTTTTGTAAAGGACAGTCCTTCATCACTTCTGATAAAATGTCCATTTCCGCTGTTTCCCATATCTTCTCTATGAGATCTTCTTGTTTTGGTACCGTCGGACTTTTCCAATTTTTGGCATAAAGAATTCTGGCTGCAGTGACTATGTATATAACTATATACTCCTTTGTCTTATCTATGTTATCAGGTATCATACTCAATAAAAAACCGTTCTGGGGTTAATGGCACCTTACAAAGCAATATTTCTTGCAACACAGCATGTACTCTTTTCCAATACTGTTTCGCTACTCTACATGACCACCACATGTGATAATAGCTTCCCACATGTGCTTCACATTTCCAACACACATTTGATATATCTGTATACATCTTCGACCATTTTTCTGGAGTCATATGCCACCTATAAAACATCTTGTATATATTCTCCTTAAAATTAACCAATCTTGTAAGCTTTATTTATTTATTTATTTATTTATTTATTTATTTATTTATTTATTTATTTATTTATACCCTGCCTATCTGGCCCACCGGACCACTCTAGGCGGCTTCCAAATATAAAATCAAATAATAAAACATAGACAAATACATAATAATCAAATACATAATAAGCAGTAAAAATAAAAAGGAAAAGTAAGAAAAAATCAAGAGTTGGCTGGAGGGAAGGCCTGAATAAACAGCCATGTTTTTAATTGGGTTTTAAAGGTGCCCAGCGTGGGGGCCGCTCGAATCTCCGGAGGGAGATTGTTCCAGAGGCGAGGAGCCACCGCCGAGAAGGCCCGGTTTCGTGTCTTCTCCTTCCGGGCCTCTCTCGGCGTCAGGCTCCTCAGCCTCACCTCCTGACTTGCGCGGGTGATCCGGGTAGACCTTGTTGGGAGGAGGTCCTAAACCGTTTAGAGCCTTATAAGTAAGCATTAAAACTTTGAAGTTGAAACAGATGGGCAGCCAATGCAATGCGGCCAGCGTTGGAGAGATGTGTTGATATTTTCTCACTCCTGTAAGGAGCCTGGCCGCCGCATTCTGCACCACCTGAAGTTTCCGTCTCAGCCTCAAAGGCAGCCCCACGTAGAGCGCGTTACAGTGATCTAATCTTGAGATTACGAGCGCATGCACCAAGGTAGTAAGCGCCCCCATGTCGAGATAGGGTCGCAGCCGGGCAATCCGCCAAAGATGGAAAAATGCGGTGCGGACTACCGACGCCACCTGAGTTTCCATGGTGAGCGTCGGGTCCAAATATATGCCGAGGCTGCGGACCCCACTCTTCGCGGCCAAGGTGGTCCCCCCAAATGTGAGAGAGCCACCCAAGCCACCTACCACGGGGGCACCCACCCTCAGAACTTCTGTCTTATCCGGATTCAGCCTTAGTCTTTAGACTGAGGGAGAGGTCACCTCTTTCTTTTATAGAATGTGGAAGTGTGTTTATATAAGAACATTTGCAATGATCATCATACACAGCCGTTACCATTCAAATTGTATTCTCAGGAAGCCTTGGGATTCCTGAAAACATATTTCTCTATGAAGGCCAAGCGAGACATAATGCTAAATGTATGTCTGCAATTAATTTCCAGGAGGCTTGCCATGGCAGTCTGTTGCAGCTGAAATAACAAGGCACATTAAAGCCTCACGTGTTTTATTTGGCCTAAGCTCTCACTCCTTTATGTACCTTTAAAAAAATGCATGTAGCAGCCATTTGGGGGTATATGGTCGTTTTTCATAGATGGTGGTTGCAGCGGTGATAAATGCCATGGTTTCTTTTTCTGTTGTAGTATGACAAAAATAGGTCACCCAAGTTATTACTTGCCTTGGAATGGAAGCTATGTGAATGGCAGCTTCCGAGGAATGTTTGTTATCAGAACCAAAGGATTAGCCTGCTTACTCAAATTCCATGATGCTGAAATTTGTCACTAATAACTGACGGACTAGGATTAAGGAACCTGAATCCGAACCCCTGCTTGGTCATGGAAATCTACTGGTTTGTGTGTGTGTGTGTGTGTGTGTGTGTGTGTTTTTAAATGCAAAGGTGCATTTTAAGTTATGTCTTATTTGATCTTGTGAAGATCAGTAATGGAAGCCAAGATTCTGTTTGGAGCACAGTGGAGGGCTGACACCTATTTTTGTATTGTTTTAGTACATTTTATTTTGAAAAGGGTAACTGAAAAGTAAAAGGGACGTGGTGGCGCTGTGGGCTAAACCGCAGAAGCCTGTGCTGCAGGGTCAGAAGACCAAGCAGTCGTAAGATCGAACCCACGCGACGGAGTGAGCGCCTGTTGATTGTCCCAGCTCCCGCCAACCTAGCGGTTCGAAAGCATGCAAATGCGAGTAGATAAATAGGTACCATCTCGGTGGGAAGGTAAACAGTGTTCCGTGTCTAAATCACACTGGCCATGTGACCACGGAAAGATTGTCTTCGGACAAACGCTGGCTCTATGGCTTGAAGAGCGGGATGAGCGCCGCCCCCTAGAGTCGGACACGACTGGACAAAAATTGTCAAGGGGAACCTTTACCTTTAACTGAAAAGTGACATAAAAAGAGTGACCCACGAAAGCTCGCTGATGGTTGGATTTATTTTTTTAAAAAGATGGTATCCCCTACACCTGCATTGAGGACCACATGGCTTTCTTTGCTTTTAATGGAACCATTAAGGATACCAAGGGGTGGGGGAAGAAATCCACAGCACCACCAGGGATACAACAGGGACTCTTAACATTGGCCAAGCGGGACTGCAAACTGGAGGAGTTGCCTACTCAAAACACCCGGATAATATATTAATTTGGCTTTAATTTGGCTCCAATTAGTTCTGCTAAATTTTAACCCCAATTCCCTGATGGAAGACTCCAGATTTTTGTGTTGCCCTGTTCCTCAGCCAAATAGGTACTCAATGTTTTAAAATAAGGTTATTTGTATTGCAGGGGAGAGCATGCATATTACCTGGTAATTCTCTGTTTGTGGTGCTGGGTGTGTGTGTGTGATATCCAATCATCAGCTACCTGGGTGTGGTTTGAATATCACACCTCCAACGCAGCCTGTGTTTTTTCTAACTCACCTCTAAGAAGCAAGCCTGGCACAAACAGTTGCCCTGAGCTTTTGGGATTCTCAGTTATAATTTTTCTGCACCATTCACAAGACATTGGTTCATGGCCTGAGGAAATGGACTTGACCCATGAAAACTTGCTGATTGTTTGATTTTATTTTTTTAAGTGCTCAAATAAAGGTATATGACCTACACCTGCATTTGAAATATGACATGTTATTGTTACTGAGTAGTGGTGAGTAATGAATAATGTGCTACCTCTTAAAAGAGTTTTCTTCCCATATCAATTCCCTGACGCAATAACTCTCCTGCACCTTTAGACATGAAGTGAGTAAGTGGTATTGTTTGGCTGTGTGTATTATGGGATGTAAGGTCACTTCCAACCTATGGCAATCCTAGAGATGTAAAATTTCCAAAAAATTCCATTTTTTTTCTGGGGGGAAAACTCCCCCATCTTTTTTTATCCCCTGTAAAAAATAGCTTTCAAGGTATTTGAGATGTTCAAAGAGTGCTTGATGGCTTCGACATCGCCATGAATTTACATGCCCAAGCGGGATTTGAACCTACGTATCATAAATCCTAGTCTTCTTATGAAAATATTCACACCAGGATAGTAGTAAGAGGTTTTATTTTCATGTCTGCAGGCATGGAGAGAGCACACCTTGGCAGGTATGGTCTCTGCCGTTACAATACACAAACAACAGCTTTTATACCCAACACATATTTTCCCTCTCTATCCCTCTGACCAATCCGGTCACGGCGGAAGGCTTGCATTCTACCTATCATGCGACGCCAACATGACCTACGCCCTTATTAGTCTTTACTGCCTATACTCCATTTTGTAAATTACTCCATTTTGTAAAATCATCCTTCATAACCCTTTATTATTGTGAACTTAGATCTTTATAAACAATAGTTTTATATCAGTCTGACCCTCTTATCTGCTATACCACATTGGTCCTTAAGTGGTATTATGCTCTGCCTTTCTCTTGCCCTGGTTAATTGCAACTTTTGAAGGAGATTCTACAGAATGGCTGTGTTTAGGGAGAAGAGTTAAACTTTCCCTTTCAAAGGCACGGTACTGGCCCAGTACTGGTAATACTGAAGCTGGTTTTAGGAAATTCTCCAAGGTTGTTGGGAAATAATGAAAGGTCGCACAGATCAGATCAGATCTAGTTTGTTCCCACTGATACAGTTCATGCAAAGCTAAGCACATATAAGCACCACTGATTTTCCCAGAAGAATTACCGTATTTTTCGCTCCATAAGACGCACCTTTCCATAAGACGCACCAATTTTTTAGGAGAAGAAAACAGGAAAATATAATCTGTTTTCTTAGCTCCATAAGACGCACAGACTTTCCACACCCCTGTTTTGTGGGAAAAAAGTGAGTCTTATGGTGCAAAAAATACAGTAATTAATGTAAGACTTTCAGTTTGGGGTCTCACGGCCAGTGTGATAAGGTGGATTTTGAAGTTAAGGTGTGCATCAAGACAGTGTCCACAGCTGTACCCCAGAGAGAATCTCCAAAATCAAGCTATTGATCTTTGATAACAAACCGGTTCTAGGAACAGTCCTTGTATGAATCTAATCACTCCTCAGTTTAATTGCCCATTCAAACAAAGTCATAGTAGCTTGCATTATAACAAGGATTGTTCATAGCAATGTATTACTGCCAGGGAGATCTCTCTCTTCCCCCCTAAATATTTTCAGGACTGTATCTAAACTGAAGAAGCCTGAGAGATGTTGATGGGCTGTCATTGTCCCTGTTAATCAATCAATCATACAAACAAACAAATGAAAAACAAACCAGCACTTCAATCCTAGCTACATTAAATCACTGTTGATGGCTAATGTTTAAAACAGGGCCCTACGTCTTCCACACAAACCTAGTCTGAGCAGGTAGTTTCAAACTCATAAACTGATAATATTCTGAAGACATAAAAGTCAAACACAGCAGTGATTCAAACAGTCATCATGATGGGAAAAGTCAGTAAAACTGACTTACTTTCTTTATCTGTTTCTTGATCCTTTTAAGAACCTTCAGTTTGGCAAGAAGTATGTTCAAAATGAATGAAATACAGATAGGTAAATTAAGGATGTGCTGAATGTTTGAAGAGTTGTCCTGACGCTTGAAGACACTTTGTTAAAAATGAGCAAACACCCATCCAGGCTGAGATAATTCGGCTGTCTAGTTGCATACTTAGCTCTCCAGAACAAGGGCTTCTATCGCTTTTCCCATCTGATAAACACACATTTTCTTATTTTTTTTTAAAGAAGAAGTAAAGACATAATTCTTTTGAAAAGGAGAAGGGTGTTCAGGTAATCATTTTGAATTTCAAAGAACTGAATCTGCAAGCAAACTTTGTTCCTGTACTTCTGTACTCTTCCTTTAAAACAAGTATGTGTTTCTGTCTAAAATGTTTACTTTTCCCTTGTGAGAATGAAATCAATTGACTTGATGACACCCCAGTGTTATTGCTTATACCAATCCCTGATATTTGACTTTGTCTACTTCCTGGTCGATTCTATTTAGTAGTGAGTCACAGCAGAGTACGGATAAGACATTTCTTTTGTTAAAAATTAAAAATCAGATAAAAGATTTGAGGGGGCATTTTAAAGGTAAGCATACTGGCAAGCCTGTTGACCCTAACCTGCTAATAAACTGGATGATTTCCAGGACAATCACAAAAGACTGTTACAGTGATTACTGTTTTTGCAAACTCATAATAGCTATACTGATCCCCTCTTCCCCGCTCGGGTTATTGGCTGCACCACAGCTAAGCAACAGCATGGCAGGAAAAGTCAATCATCTTCTGGTAGTTGTCCATATCGTACTCTTAGACATGAGCTCTGTTAGGTGTGAATAGATGTACAGACATACACTGTATAATAATTTCGTCTTGGAACTGCTGAACCGGAAGGGACTCTATGGATAATCAAGTCTAGTCCCTATTAGGGAGACATGATGGGGAATTGAATATCTAAACAACTGAGCTGTCCAGAAAAAAACAACTATTCCAAGGTTGTACCAAACTCTGATAAAACTGGTTTTCAGGCTTTCCCCTGTTCAGACCAATTCTCTCTGAATCACCAAGAGATCTATGTATGTGCTCTCTCTCTTCTCTATGAATGAAGATGAGAGCATTTCCTAATACCTTAATATCTTTCTTGAATCTGTGAGCTACTATTGTTTATTTGATAGTTTCAGAGTTTATCCAGCTGATTGTTCAAAGTGCGCCCTGGCCACGTTTAGCCTCTGTAGTTTAGTCTCAGGAGTCTCAAGAAAAACTAGAAGCAATGGCTCACCAACTCGTCCCCCAGGAATGAAAGGAAGGGGAAAATGTAGTGTAACGGTATAGCAAGGGGATGAGCTTCGCAGTGTAGAAGGATCAAATGTATTCCTTCCTTCCTTCTTTTAATCAGAGAAATGCACTTCTCCACTGGAGAAAAGAGGTACACTTTTCAAAAGTTCAGAAAATATAAGCAAAACCTCACAAAAAGGAGAGAATGATACTAGGATAAGAAGTCAATTGTATTTTTGCTTGCTGCTGGAAAAAAATGAAAAGAAAAGAAGTGCTATGGAAATGTCCTTGTACATCTAATTAACATTTTCCCAGGGCCAGTTAATCTGCGGAAACGTTGATTGCTTATTTCATTATTTATGTATGATTTAATTAATCTTATTAGAGCTCAGAGAACTGCCTCATCATGATTCATGTACCTGTATGTCCACTTGCATTATTTTCTTCATGAGCTGTTTCACCAGCCAGCACAGGAAAAGTACAGGTAGAAACTTAGGTATGATCAGATGGGCATTGTCCCACTCTTTGGACAGCCGGGTTTACTCCTTTTCCCAGTGACCAGATGATGCTAATTGCTGGAGTGAACCAAAATGTCCCTACCTGCACCTTCTTGGTCCCTATCTGGGGCTGTCACTTTTTTGGTATGGGTAGGATTTCTCCATTTTGGGTCATTTCCAGTACATCGTATTACAGGGATCGAACCAAAGAAAGTGTCCTTTCCTATGTGAAAATATCGCCATATCATTAGTGAATTAAACAGACATCTTAACCATATAATGACTGGAGGAAATTGGTAAAATAAATAGTGATGCAGAGAAACTAAAAATTTCCTTCTTCTGCATCACAGAGCAGAGGGAAGAAGCAATTAAAAAAAAACAATCAGGGTAGCACTGATGTGCTGCATCACTTTGAGGTGTTTTTTTTTAAAACTGAAACCTTCCTCCTGGAAGTGGAAGGAGACAGAAAGGATGAGGCCCAGCCTGATACATAATGAATCAAGCAGAAGCCCTTACTAGGGGCAGTGTGGCTTCTGCCAAAAGTGAAGGACGCTAAGTAGGACCAGGGTCCTTAATTTACCACCCCTGTTTATCTGGGTTACTAACAAAAGAGTAAAAGCCATGGAAATATAGTGAGGCACTTCAGAAGCCAGTCATAGAGGAGGGAGGTGTCACCATTTCTGCCCAGGCTAAACAACCCAAACTAACCCAACCCAAATTCATCCTGGGGTGCAGCTTTACTTTGGTGACAACAAGGGCCGAGGTGCAGAGGCCGGTTCAATGAGACTGGACAGGTGCACCATCCTCCAGATTGAAAGGGGGTGGGTGAGTGGAGGAGGAAAGGCCATCTTGTTCTACGGTCAAAGTAGGTCACCTTTAGGAGGAATTCTTTGGGTGCTGAAAGATACCTGATTGTCACAGCGCGAGCTTTGTACACTTCATGCAGTTTGACAATTAGCTCACTTTGTTGGGTGATCAGTCATTGGGAGGTAAGCCTGGTTTGTAGGTATGACTGCTCAGCCGAAAGCTTTGTTGGAATCACATTCCTGGCAGAAAGATGGACTAGCAGCTTCCATCAACAAGCTCTCTGCAAGTATGGTGCAGCTCCTTGAACTCTGGGCGTCGTGGGCAGGGATTCTAATAAACAAAGAAAGGAACTTGTGGGTTGATCAATGGAATGGCCAGAGTCCTGGTCTGGGCAAAAACTGTAAGTTACTCAGAGGGAAATGACTTGGCAAGACTTTCCAAAGCCTCTGAATCCAGAGTTCCAGCATGCCCAAATCCCCATTGCCTGATAAACCTCTGCCTGTTGAGAAGGCAGAGGGCGTGTCCTCTGGGGCGCCAGGTACTTTCACGACTGTAGATGCCTGAACAATTTCTCCATGTTCTTCAACAGATAAAAAGAAATTATTTTTTTAAAAATGTCTGGGACAAATATTGTCCAAACAGATCTTTTGATTTTTGCTATTGGGGTACTCACTCCCCCCCCAGCTAATGGGATGTACTGGGATACAAAAAGTCCTGTGCCAATTTTAACAAATGATGGCACTAAAAAGTGGAACGGATGATCTCCACTTTTCAGTAGGTTGGCCCCATTTAGACAAAGGCAGTATTGAAATTCTCAGTGGCTTCAGGAAATATAAGATGTGTACATTTAACCCTTCTATGAAATCTAACCCTAACCCTACTGCTAACCCTCAGTATCCTGGAATTCCAAGGTCAATAAAATACCACAGGACTCTCCTTAATGCATGTTCCCTCTCTAGTTCTGGTATGTGAGTATTAAAAAAAATACCAGACAGTTACCAAAAACTGGGTGTTATAGAAGAAGGGATTAATAAGTGAAGCTAACCATTAAGCAAGAGAGCAGATGGAAGGTCCATCTGGCTGTGTGGGAAATGTCCAGAATGTGAGCATTCAGAACAAGTACATGTTGCAAAAGCTACAAGAGCTTAAAACTGAATCAGCTGCATAAAGCCTTTGAGAAACTTGGGAAGTGCAGAAAATGGTTTCTGTTGAAGGACAGGTAGTTGGCTTCTGCTTTGCTCCTGTTAATATTTTCCAAGCCAGCCCAGCCATTAGCCAGAGTGAGGTGGTTGCCTCGTGGAGCAGAAGGCTGCCTGCCCCATGCATGTCACTGCCCAGAAACAATTATTGCGGGATGGGGAAGAAGAGACCAATGGTGTTGGTGGTTGTGGGTTATCTGGAAGCACCACTGTCTGCCAGGTTGCCTTTGGAGCATGGCTACTGCAAGGCTGTCTGTTTGCCTAAGTATTTGGAGACCTCATGGGCCACCTTTCTGGAAATGCTTTAGCCACGAAAATGCAGGTATTAAGCAAATAGCTTGCCGCCCAGAAACTACGCTCTTCAGGCCACCAGGTGACTACTGGAAATTCAAAACAACTTAGCACAGTTGTGGCAGCCACTGCTTTCCTCTTCTTCTTCCATAGGTATTCCTGCACAGTGCTGGTGGGAGATACGGGTAGAGGTCATGGGGGCAGCAGAGAGCATGTCTCCTCCTGCTTCCACTGGAAAGGGAGCTTCAGCTAACACCGATAATTGCACAGTGCTCTTCTCACCTGTGTGACCTTATCTGCTAGCATGGGACCACCACAGAGTAAGAAGAGATAATTGAGTCCAGCCATTTGTTTCCATTAATGGCCCATCAGGTGTTTCTAGGTAGCCTCTCAGTGACACATAGGTCCCAGCATTGTTTTCCCCTTGCCCTGGCAACTTGGATTTGGTGGCATAGGGCCTCTCAACATGGAGACGCCATTCAGCCATAATTATTAATAGATATTGACAGACTTTGCTCCTTTAGTCTAACACCCCATCAAGGTCAGCAACTCTTGGGACCTGTCTTGATTTCCATATGGATTTTACGCACATAAGAATCTTATGTACATAAAAGTCAGATCTTGCGGCAGTAAGTTTTTAAAATTAATTACCCATTAAGTAAGACAGACTATTCTGACTGCCAAATCATTTAAATTGAGTGAACCTGAGCTCTAGTATTAAAAAAGAGAGACAGAAAAATTACCTCTGTTCATTTTCTCTATGTAGTCCATAATTATATTAAACTCTTATCAGTTTTTTTCCTAATAGGAAAAAAAAAATCCTGTGCTTAGCCCTGATCATGTGGAAGGTGTAAAGAAATAACAGACCTTTCAACTTGAGACATACCTTGGAATGGAAAGATACGTTCTGTAGAGCAGGACTGGGTAACAAGGAACCCCATATGCCCACTCCTGGATTACATATGTCCTCCACCCCATCCCAACCAATATTTTCCTTAAGAACAATGTTTTTTTTACTTAAAAGCTCCTTTTTGTACCCTCTAGTGGGTTTTGGCCAAAATTGTGTGCTGAAAGATAAAACAACTTAAGGGATCCCGTGCTGCACATCTAATTCCTTAGATTTACTAAGAAATTCCACTGCCTAATGCCGTTTCGAATCTCCCCAGTTCTCATTCATTCATTCATTCATTCATTCATTCATTCATTCATTCATTCATTCATTCATTCATTCATTCATTCATTCATTCATTCCATCAATCAATCAATTTCTACACTTCCCCATTAGTGCGAGTTCTACACTGAGAAGTTCATTGTTGTTGTTTAGTTGTTAAGTCGTGTCTGACTCTTCGTGACCCCATGGACCAGAGCACTCCAGGTCCTCCAGTCTTCCACTGCCTCTCGGAGTTGGGTCAAATTCATATTGGTCACTTCGATGACACTATCCAACCATCTTGTCCTCTGTTGTCCCCTTCTCCTCTTGCCTTCACACTTTCCAATCATCAGAGTCTTTTCCAGGGAGTCTTCTCTTCTCATGAGATGGCCAAAGTATTGGAGCCTCAGCTTCAGGATCTGTCCTTGCAGTGAGCACTCAGGGTAGATTTCCTTCAAAATTGATAGGTTTGTTCTCCTTGCATACTAGGGGACTCTCAAGAGTCTCCTCCAGCATCACAATTCTTCGGCGGTCAGCCTTCTTTATGGTCCAGCTCTCACTTCCATACATCGCTACTGGAAAACCATTGCTTTATGCGGACCTTTGTCGGCAAAGTGATGTCTTTGCTTTTTAAGATGCTGTCTAAGTTTATCATTAGTTTCCTCCCAAGAAGCAGACGTCTTTTGATTTCATGGCTGCTGTCACCATCTGCAGTGATCATGGAGCCCAAGAAAGTAAAACTTGCCTCCATATCTTCCCCTTTCATTTGCTAGGAGATGATGGGAGCAGTTTTTTTGATGTTGAGTTTCAGGCCGTTTTTTGGCGCTCTCCTCTTTTACACTCATTAAGAGGTTCTTTAAGTCTTCACTTTCTGCCATCAGATTGGTATCATCTGCATATCTGAGGTTGTTGATATTTCTTCCGGCAATCTTAATTCCGGTTTGGGATTCCTCCAGTCCAGCCTTTCGCATGATGTATTCTACATTTAAGTTAAATAAGCAGGGGAACAATATACAACCTTGTTGTACTCCTTTCCTGAGGCTCAACCCTTTCCTGACATATTGAAGTAAGGGCCTGCAGTGCCCCAGAAAACAGGAAAGAAAATAAATTGGTACCATGGTGTAGCCATCCATAACAATTCATGTAGGAGAAAATGAATCTATAATGTTAAAACACATTAGAATGATCGCCATGGTATATATACCACGTGATTCAGAGGTACGGAAGGTATTGTTAGAAGTGGGGAACATTTGCCATGTGTGATCAGGCCCTTAATTTCAGCTCTAATGGTAGGTTACATGTATGGTATTCTTTGGCTCTCAGACTGGAAAGCTGTCAATTATCATTTGGAAGAAAAGCCTATGAAGACTAAAGGGAGGTTCTTCTTGAGGAAGAGAAAAGAAAAACCTTAGTGAAAAAGGTTAGAAGATCAAAATCATTCACTCGTATTTCTGATCACTATATAAGGGTGTGAAAGCTGGACAGTTAAGAAAGCTGACAGTGAATTTTTTTTGATTCGTTTGAAATGTGGTGCTGGAGGAGAGCATTGTGGACACCCTGGACTGCCAGAAAGGCAAACAAGTGGGTCCTAAATCAAATCAAGCCTGAACTACCTCTGGGAGTAAAAATGCTGAAACTGCTTTGGCAGGATTTTCTGGAAAAGACAATAATGCTAGGAAAGGTGGGAGGCAGCAGGAAAATAAGACTACCAAATATGAGATAGACTGAGTCCCTAAAGGAACCTCAGACTTGAATTTATAAGAGCTGAGCAGGGCTATATAGGACGGGACTTTTTGGAGGTTACTCATTCATAGTGTTGCCATAAGTCAGAGGCAATGTGATGGCACATAGCAGCAGCAGCAACAACAACAACAACACTAATGACAGTAGTTTTCTAATTTTACCACATGGATCACATTGAAAAGTTTGTTAAAAGATGACACATGAATATTGCAATTTCTTGTTGAGGGTAGGTAGGCAGACAGGCAAGAAGGTAGGTAGGTAGGTAGGTAGGTAGGTAGGTAGGGAGGGAGGGAGGGAGGGAGGGAGGGAGGGAGGGAGGGAGGGAGGGAGGGAGGTAATAAAAAGGGAGATGCTTCAGAAACTTTAATTTTCTATGCAGAATGAACCATTAATGGGGAAAGAGAAGAATAAAATGTTGCACGCATCCAGTGACGGTTTTGATGGTTGATATCTGTATTCATTCTCTGTCATTTTGTGTGTGTCAAATATCTAGTTGTACATTATGCAGACAAACATATATGTGGATCCATATTCACGGGTGCACAATACAACCACACACACAGAACTTTGAATTAAGAGCAATAGGCAAGTCAGATTCTCCCATGAATATCAGATCTGTCAACTTGCAAGGCTCCCCTCCCGCCACTCTTAAATGGCTGCACTAAAGTAAACACAAAATAGATTTTCATTTATTTTTTATCTTCCCTGTAATCTAAAGACTGTCCCGTAAATGCCTTCAGTAAATCACTTGGTCAGTTTTCCCTAAGCCAAGCAGCCTGTAAGTAATACAGTATATCAACCCATTTTTTGACATTTTCATTTTTTCCCTTGACATCTCCTCAGAAACCTTTAAAATAATACGGTGTTGGCCTTATTATCTTTCCTTCCATTTTGAAAAAAAAGAAAAAGAATGAAAGTGGATGGGAGGAAGGACACCTAGGCATCACCTCTTCACAGCAAAAGCTACTAGTGCATGTGAATAAAGAATGTTCCTATTAGGCCATCATTCTGTTCTTACAGCTTCTTGTAGATGTCGACTGTCCAACTCCAAAGAAATTGATACAGTGAGAAAATCCGAGGGGCCACATGAAAATAGATTCCTGAAAGCCAGTAATCTATAATCTCTGTTCCCCAGAGGTAACTATTTCTGTTGCCCTTCTTATTTGTAATTCCTGAATGAAGGGCATGGAGGGTTATACGTGAGAATCTCCCCACCCCTTCTGAGGTGATGATGTTGCAGAGTTTAGAATTTTTAATTAAATTCCTCTAGCTGCACAGCAGACGTGTAGGGATTCACAGAACAGAACAGCTCCAATGTCCATACAGTAGACCAGTGGTTCTTAACCTTGGGTTCGTCAGGTGTTTTTGAACTGCACCTCCCATAAACCCCAGCAGCACAGCTGGTGGTGAAGGCTTCTGGGAGTTGTAGTCCAAAAACACTTGAGTAACCCAAGGTTAAAAACCACTGGAGGAGGCCACCCCTTCCCCATTAACTGGCACTTACAGTCTCTATAACTCACTCTGAGGCATTAATAGTAGAAGGAATAAAAATCATTTTCTTTACAGTTGGAAATACATTAAGCAACAGACTTCAACAGACTAAAGGGAGGGGAAAAGCACTGAGCAGCGAGGCGGGGCTCTCTTTGAATTCAGAGACAGGAGGGAACAATTGGTTAGTTTTCGATAGATTGACAGTCACCCTTGCCCAGAAAGGTCCCTCCCAGCTACACCTTCTCCAGGCAGCATGCCAGATTGTAAACAAAACTCCAGCAGAAGAACCCTAACTACAAAGGGTAGCCTTTCAATACAAAGAAACAAACCTCCTATACATAACACAGCTTAGCAGAGTTACGTTTTTAGGACTACAGCTCCCAGAACCTTCAAGATCCATGGTGTCTGAGAGGCATGGTCCAAAAAAGAAAAAAAAGAAAAAAGGAAGCTTTTTCGAGCTTTGTATGTGCCGAACAATGAGGTGGAAGCTTCCTGAGGTGATACAGAGTGGGCTGTAGTAACCTGAGACTATACAGACGGAAATGCCATTTATGTATGCTTCCCATGTGGAAGGTTAACACGTGTCCACAAAACAAGCACCCAGTGGTGGAAACGGTTCTGATTCTAATTTCTTGCTTGTGGAACTTCCTTTGTACACAGAGGATTCCTGAAAACTCATCATCTCTTTTTGTACAGTCCATTCTGCCACTTCATGAGACTGCTACCCGGTTCATCTGTGGAGACTGTGCCTTTGCCAGACAGTAACAAATCATACAAATAAGTATCTAGAAGAGACCCCTAGTTTTAGGAAGGGTCTTTATTTTCATTTTTACTTTTCATATACACAGGAGACTGCTAACTTACAACAACCTGCTTTGTGACTTTTCAAGCATTAGCCATCATTCTAGTAGTAATCTATCCCCACTGGCATTCAAAACTTGGCTCATATGACTACTGTGACGAACGCATTTTTATGTCACAAAGCATTTGCAGCTGCAAGGAGAGGAGAGGCAATGGAAAACATGATGGGTAGGAAGAAAAGAGGAGATTGAATTCTTCAGAGAGAGAAAAATCCACCACCACCTCCATTTTATGAATGTGGGATGTTGTGCTTCTGTACTCATGATTCAAAATGGCTCCATATTGCTGCACAATATCTTGCCCACGTTGCCAGCAGGAAAAAGGATGCCAAGCTTTACACAGCAAAAGGCAGCCTAAATGTTGAAAACAAGCAATCAAGGTGGTCTACAGGTTCTCCTCTTGTGCTCACTAACATTCACAAAGAGACACCAAGCAAGGGAACATCCCCAAAGCTGATTCCTTTTTTCACCAGTTAACCATTTCTTACCCAAACACAAAGCAATAATCAGGGCTGTTTTTGTCAAGTGTGAATGGTAGTGAGCCCAAGATGGTAATAAAAAAAAAACACCATAACATGAAACCCCTTTGCTCAACCTTCTCCAAATATGGCAAAGAGCAAGAGGAGACCGTCTGCTACACCTTTGCTGGATTTGCTGAAGCCCAGTTTAAAAATTCTAATTTTTTTTGTATTTTGGCTGCCCCCATTTTTAGAATTGCTTTATAGAATGTTGGTTTGCTGTGCCAGCACTGGATCATTGCTACACTCATGTGCAGCAATAATGGTGGAGTGGAAAGTGGTGTTTGGAAAAAAGAAAATTATTTGCTAATTTTTAGGCATGAAATCTATCCAGGAACAAAACCCTTATTTTAGCCTGGAGTGTTCAGGTACGTTTGGCACAGTTTGCCACAACAAGGTGTGGGGGTGCATTTTCACTGTGCACTTGGAGATGTGACCAGGCACCCAAATGATATGTCCTCTAACACCTTGCAATATAGCCACACTTAGATAATGGGAAGATACACAAACCTTAAGCAAACAACAATAGGAGTCTGGCACGAGTCTACAACGCAACAAGGGGCTTGACTTAGGAGGGTTAACATTACATCTGCTGACCATCAGTTAGGGTGTACCTCTATGCAATTTTCTGGAGCTCCAGGAGTTCTTCAAGTGGGTTACATTAGAAACAGCCAGATATAACAATATTAAGGAATATTTTAAATGATAGTTACAAAGACAAAGAGCAAAGTGGAATAGCAAAGACCAAGCAGCACATATGCACGCATGCACGCATGCACGCACGCATGCACACACACACACACACACATACACACACACACCAGCCCAGCCAGAAATAGTAGGTGCCTACTGAAGCTGGTAAGGTAGAGCTGCTAATGGTGAGGCCGGGCAGTGGTAGCACAGAGATAGGCTGAGCCAATAGTCAGGGGTTGAGACAGACAGAGTCCATATCAGAGTGTAAAAGTCAAGAAATCAGTTGCAAATCTGTTGCACAGCTGGCCAAATGATAGTGACCTTATGTTTTACACATCAGACTAGCCGGAGCAGTGCCAGGGCCCAAGATCTTGGTGAGGCTGCCCCAGTCATGAGCCATCTATGCAGACCAGCTAGCTATACCTCAAAATCCCATCACTTCCTGTGCTTCCTCCTTTTCCAAATAAGCCAGTTAGCAGTTGTTGTTTGTTAAGGGGAGATAACTACACAGCAGCACAATAGCCAGCAGCATACCTACACACATAGAAAGTCCCACTTTCAGGGACTTGTGTAATCAAATCTTGGGTTTTCTTCCTCCTTCACTACCTTTGCATCAATTTAAAAGAGCAATAAATGTACATTTTCTGTAATTACCTAAATACTGAGACCCTAGCGTACTCACACCTTATCCATATACTCACAGCACTAAACTGCTGTACTTTGCTTGCATAAGTACCAAAGATTCTACAGTGTTCTAAATCAAGAATTCTAAATAGGTACAAAGGGTGGATTTCTTTCCCCAGCCCAAATAACAACTGGACAAGGATTTACTTATACGAATGCCCATGTCTAGGTACTACATCCTGGTGGGAAGGAAGTATACCCATGGTCTGCCCACCCATAACAAGTCACCCTCCCCTTTAGATAGGGAAGGCATTTTCTGCCCTTCTGGTTGTTGCATATGGCAATGTGCCTGTGTGTTCCTCTGAGAGATTCAGAGAAAGAGAGACTAAGAGTGTCTATTCTGAATTAAAAACAAACAGATAAATCTTTCCACCAGCTCTGGACTCATTAACTATGAAAGGGAACAAGGAGATTGTTTTTCTGCTCTCCTTTGGAAAACAGGTATGGAGCCTTGTTTTTGAGCCTCCAGTTCAGCGTCCTGAATTACACTCAATATGGGCAGACAGATTTTGCTTTTCTCTCTTGTTTGTGAAGTATGCAGCTAACTGATTTCCCAGCAGAATAAATGGATTTCTAATTTCTCAATTACCCAAACCTTGTTAATTTCTTCACAACGGAGGGCATTGTGAGAAAGAAATGTCTTGTGAGTTTTGTTTGTATCATTTCTGTTCCCACCACGGCTGCTCCTCCTTCTGAGGAAAAAGTTTGCTTTAAAACAACAGACCCCTGTCCCTCTGAAAATCTTCTCTGCTCTGACTCTAGACACTGCAAACTGGGATATACTTTCACCGAGACATCAGAACCAGTGATTGTCCATCTTGCTTTTGGAATTATATAGATGCTGTAGTAATTCATTAAGTTTAATTTCTGATGCATTTATTATAGTCCTGCTAGCACAACCAATTACCTTATACCCATTTGATATCAAATTCTATCCAATGTGTTTCTCCTTGGAGAAAAAGATATATATATCAGAAGACACATGCAAAAACATTTTTGTGTAGGTTTTATGATTGCTATTGACATGCATCAATATGCCCATGTTTTCTCTGAGGAGGCTGGAGGACGACTGGGAAGTGGCATGAATTTTCTCACTTCTTCAGTGAAGCTTCAGCTATATCTTTTTTCCTTTAAAACCAATTAAAAAAATTGTTTGGGAACTAGGAAGCCGCTTTCTGACTCTTATGAGAAAATGTGAGAGACTAGCAAGTAGATGGATGGATGGAATGAATGCACATAAACCAAAAACTGAAGAAGAAATGGTTGCAGTCTGTTTTTCAGGTAGAACACAAAGTTCTGACTCCTGTCCTCTGAAGATGTTGGCCACAGAGAATGGCAAAACGGTAGGAAGAAAAACCTTCAGAACACGCCCAAAGAGCCCGAAAAACCCACAATAACCTTCAGATCCTGGCCGTGAAAGCCTTTGAGGATACATCGAAGAAGTATCCTTGAAGGGTTACATATCAAAATTTAAAAATCAACAATCCAGTTAGCCTATAAGAATGAGACAAAATGCATAAACAGATGAATTACTTTTTTGAAGTACAATTCCTAGAATGGTATAGCCAGAAACATTTATTACTGCCAAAATATCACAAAATAGCAAGCAAGGTTTGGAGTAACTATTATTGATCGATTGTTTCGATTTATATACAGCCTCATAGTTTGCTGAGAACTCTCTGGGTGGTTTATAACATCATTATGCAAGGAACACTTTGCCTCCAGTGAGCTGAGTGGTCACTTTACCAGCCTTGGAAGGATGGAAGAATGGGTCAACCTTGAGTTGGCTACTAGAACTTGTTAGGCTCAAACTCATGTTGTAAGCAGAGGCTTAATGCAGTGTTGTTGTTTAGTCATTACGTCGTATCCGAGTCTTCGTAACCCCATGGACCAGAGCATGCCAGGCCCTCCTGTCTTCCATGGCCTCCCGGAGTTGGGTGAAATTCATATTGGTAGCTTCGGTGACACTGTCCAACCATCTCATCCTCTGTCATGCCCGTCTCCTCTTGCCTTCGCACTTTCCCAACATCAGGGTCTTTTCCAGGGAGTGTTCTCTTCTCATGAGATGGCCAAAGTATTGGAGCCTCAGCTTCAGGATCTGTCCTTCTGGTGAGCACTCAGGGTTGATTTCTTTCAAAATGGATAGGTTTGTTCTCTTTGAGGTCCAGGGGATTCTCAAGAGTCTCCTCTAGCACCACACCACAACGACACCACAGTACTGCAGTACTGCAGTTTAACCACTGCACCATGGGGCTCAGTGGTTCAGGACCTCAGATAGGTGCTAAACAAAGCAAGGGGGAGAGAAGCAAGGGGGATTGTTGGTTGGGGCTTAAAGTCATAGAAGTCTGAAGTTTGTGATTCTTGTCTTAGATCAAATTGTATGAGGAGAGAAGCTGGACATAAGTTGTATTTCTTCTGCAAGAGAGTCATCTAGCCAGACTTCAGAGATTAATGGTTATTTATACAAGAAGCTTCAACAGGCAGATATCAATGTTTCAGTAGAGAATGAAGTATTCTTCATGTCATGGGTTCTCAAATATGGCACACGTTTCAATGGAATAAAAATGGGGTAAACTTGTAGGTATTTACTTTGGCTGCATTTCAAACTGACTAATCAGCTCACATTTTCTTAACAACAGACAAATAGCATCTCCATTTCTCCTTTGAGGGGGAAAGGGGATTAATTTTGAATGTTTTGATCCATTTTGACTACAGTTTGAATGCACAACAGCACATTTAAAAGCGGGCTACCTATCTGAGTAAGCAGAGAAACAGGTTTGGGACATGCCTTACCATGAAGGCTGAGTTGCGTACCTTTAACACTTTTTGGAAATTCTACCTTATCAAAGGCTATTTCAGTCTCTGCAATAAATGAAAACAATGGACCAAAACTGGGTTGCGATCATGTAATTGTGGGGTGGGTGTGGGTGGGTGAGGGTGTTTCCAGTCCACTGAACTCAATCCAGTCTGTTCCTAAAAATATGCATAAACCTCAGCTGCACTTAATTTCTTTCAATGACAGAGATGTAGATGTACCATGAATTGATCAATGAAATCAGTGGGGCAAACACACTGGATTACACTTAGTCTGTTTTACTTTAGAACATTATGGCTCACCAGAGAATGCTTATTATGGATCATGCTGATCCATCTGGATTTATTAGCCTTGTAAACAATGAATTCAGGATGCAATTTATCCTGATGCGTATGTTACAGAGTTGTGAAGAGAGAAATTCTGGCTCATCTTGAGGATAAATTTTAGATGGTTTTGCTCTTGGCCAAAGATTAATTCTATATTTCTAATGAAGAATCTGCCCATTAGCAGAGTTGGTAAAATGCTAAGGTCTCCCCCAGTCATAATTTCCCTGTCTGCAGGCTTTGCCATTTTTTATGCAAAATTGATCAACAAGATATTTCCATCCAAACCCATGGCAACAGACTGGCTTAGAAATATATGCTTTTCCCAGCAGATTGTGACCTGTATCAGTATAAATCTTTCTTTTAATAGCTTTGTGTACAAAGCACAATTTTGTTTATTAAAATTACCATTCTCTCCTTCCCTTCAAAAGAAAATCCATGTGAAAAATACCCTTTGCAGAATTTATTGCATGCTGATTTACATTCTTGGATGCTTGTTATAACTGGTTCACAATTTCTAGGTTTTCTTTTCTGCCCCCCCCCGCCCCCTGCCCTGATTTATGACATCTTTCTTTTTTTCTTGGAAGATTTAAATGGTATACACTGATGAATGTTATCTATTTTTTGGACTGAATATGGCTCCTGCTCTGTACAGAGAATGGAGGGTAGATACTATATTCAAGGCGTAAAATGAACATCTTACCTGGGATAATTGAGAAATAACCCGACTATAGATGCGTTATTAACAATACATTTTTATATCAGGAGAGTTTGAAAAAGTTCCTTTTTGGACTATAGTTCCCAGAATCCACCAACCAACATTGCCATTGTGAGTTGTAGTCCAAAAAAAGAGGGAAGTTTCCCAAGCTCTAGATCACTGGTTCTTAACCTTGAGTTACTCAGGAGTTTTGGACTGCAACTCCCAGAAGCCTTCACCACCAGCTGTGCTGACTGGGGTTTCTGGGAGTTGCAGTTCGAAAGCATCCAAGTAACAAAGGTTAAGAACCACAGCTCTAGATATATCACAGGCTGGTTGGATAGCTCAGTGACTTGGACATTTAAGCCAGAGGTTGAGAGTTCAATTTCCCACTGTGTCTCCTGCAAGTACAGCCAGCCTGTGTTGCCTTGGGCAAGCTGTACAACCCCAGGGAGCCTCCAAAAGAAGGAAATGGTAAACCACTTCTGAGCATTCTCTACCTGGAAAACCCTGAGAAGGGTGCCATAAGTCAGAATTGTCTTGATGGCATATAATGATTATTGTATTATTTATTAGGTATATCACATCGTGGAAATGGACACCAATTTCAATGAGCCTTAGATGAATATCAGTACAGCACAGCCGGATAACATCTGTCTATGCAAGTCAATGCACACCTGATTGTACTTCTGAAATTCTTGATCTGGCATTTGTGGCACATATAAACATGTGTGTGTGTTCAGTCGTTTAGTCGTGTCCGACTCTTCGTGACCCCATGGACCAGAGCAAGCCAGGCCCTCCTATCTTCCACCGCCGCCCGGAGTTGTGTTAAATTCATGTTGGTTGCTTCAATGACACTGTCCAACCATCTCATCCTCGGTCGTCCCCTTCTCCTCTTGCCTTCACACTTTCCCAACATCAAAGTCTTTTCCAAGGAGTCTTCTCTTCTCATGAGATGGCCAAAGTACTGGAGCCTCAGCTTCAGGATCTGTCCTTCCAATGAGCACTCGGGGTTGATTTCCTTAAAGGAAACATGATTTCCTTTGGAAATCAAACATATAAACATGCTTCCACCTTTTGCTTGATCACAGCACTTCTATTTCATTGATTGCTCTATGTATTCAAGAATCAATAAGGTTGCCTAGAGGCTTGGAAACCAATATCCGTTGTGATCTAATACACTGGTGCCCTGCACGATGACGATAATCTGTTCCATAGAAATCACTGTTTAGTGAAAACATCATCTTGCGAAAACCGTTTCCCCATTGGAATGCACTGAAACCCGTTTAATGCGTTCCAATGGGGAAAATCGTCGTCGTTTTGCGAAGATCACCCATAGGGAAGCCATTTTGCAAAGCGTCGATCAGCTTTTAAAATGGCTGCCCTCCCGAAGCATCGGTCCCGAAAACACCCATTTTGCGAAGCGCTGATCAGTGGCAAAATCGTCGTCTTGCAAAAATCGGTTTGCAAAGCAGGGACCCAAAGATTGTCCAGCAAAAATCGCCCATTGGAGTCACTGTTTTGCGAATCGCTATAGCGATCATAAAACCTCATCGTCATGTGGATTCATCATTTTGTGAGGTCATCGTCTAGTGAGGCACCACTGTATGCTTCTTTATGTACAGATATTCACTTGCACATACAAATAGGGCCATCTACTGTATAAGGACTGGCCATGCCATGAAGCAACATGCATCAGTTTTGTCAGGACTGGCCATGCCATGAAGCAACATGCATCAGTTTTGTCAGGCAGTTGACTCCAGAAGCAGTGCCATTTCCTTGTTCCCAAGATCCATCTCCATCTGGCATTGTGAAAAGTGAGCTGTAACCCAGAGACATCATGTTGACATTTCACTCGAGGTGCTAAAAAAACCCCTTTCAGGCTGGCATTAGCTTCTTGGAGAAAGTCCTGAACTGCAGCTCTTTCCACATGGCAAATTACTTCTTGTACTTGGATACAGTACAATTGTTGAAAGTGATTTACTAAGCAAGAGCTCAGAAAGCCCCATGGCAGACATGGACCTTTCCAAGATGCTTATAACCAGAAATTCTGGAGATTAAAGCTGTCTCCTTGTGTGTTTCCAATATGCAAACTGCCAATTCTTTTTCTTGTTCTTCTCCTTCCAAAGAGTGGACATCATCACAGCTCTTTCAACTTTGGATGTACAGTAGCAGCTCTAGATATAGTGGCATTGTCTGCATCCAAACTAGCCTGGCAGGTCCTTCATCCAAAATGTTTTTCTCCTTCTTCAAAGGAACCTAGAAATCCTGGAACAATGGAATTAGAAGTGGCCTGTAAAGCCATCATATCCAACTCCCTGTTCAATGCAAAAACCCAAATCAGCATATATCTGACAGAAGGTTGTTCATTTTCTTTCTTGAATGCCTCCAATGTTGGAGCACTTACCACCTCGTGAGGTCATGGGTTCTATTGTCGTACTGCTCTAACAATTACGATTTTTTCCTGGATTTTCCATTGAAATCTGACTTCCTGTAACTTGAGCCCATTATTACATGTCCCACACTCTGCGATGATCAAGAACAGATCCTGCCCCTCCTCTGTATGACAACCTTTCAAATATTTCAACAGTGCTATTACATCTCCCTTCAATCTTCTCTTCTCAAGGCTACGTATGCCTAGTTCTTTCAATCTTTCCTCACAGGGAAATAGATGTACGTATTTGATCCAGATGTTAACTTGCACTCCCCCCCATTTATTTTGCCTCAAATGATCAGTGATACAATCTGTACTTTTTGTTTCTCATTTTGTGACACAAATATTCTAGGTTTTTTTTCATTTTAGATGTTTTATGATTTTTTTAAAAAGGTGTTTATTCCTTTTTTGTTTGTTTGTTACCATCGGGGCCCAATGGATCTACCTCTTTTTTGGGAGGGGTGGGTGGAATTTACCTTTATTAAAGTATCCAAGTCCATATCATGCAGTGAAACTGAGAATACAGAGTACTGCAGAATGTGCATTCTCAAAACCAAATTAGCATTTTTGTGGCATGTTACCTTCTCCATTCTAAGGAAGTTGCTGCCAACTATGTCTTTTCTGACCTTTGTTGCATGGCCATCATCCCTCTGCTCATTCAACCAAGTTCTAAGGCGCTTGTGATTTCCAATATGATCCACATTTCCTGTTCGGATCTCTGTTTGTAATTCGAATGTAGTTTTGTTGATTCTGAGTTCTGCACAAAATTGGATAATTTCTTCTCTGGGTTCCTGGTCCATATATTCCAGCAAAATGTTGGGAGACTCCTTGCTTTAACTCAAAAATTTAAAACCTTTCATTATGAAACACAGGTGGTACTTTTTTGTATGTTTTATACTCATTCAAGAATTTTATAATCACTCGATCATTTTTCATAGAATTTACTATTTACTGAGTTTTCGTCACCTTCATTGGCATTTTTAATTGGGCATACACCTGTACAATGTTGACGTCTATGGGATTTCCGTCTAGCTGGGTAACCATTACCTGGTTTGAATAGTTTTTTTTACACTGGTAAGGCCACACCTGGAATATTGCGTACAGTTCTGGTCGTCGCACCTCAAAAAAGACATTGTGGACCTGGAAAAGGTGCACAAGAGAGTGACTAAAATGATGACTGGGCTGGGGCACCTTCCTTATGAGGAAAGGCTACAGTGTTTGGGATTCTTTAGTCTAGAGAAAAGGCACCTGAGAGGGGACATGACTGAGACATATAAAATTATGCAGGGGATATATAAAGTGGATATAGGGAAGCTCTTTTCCCTCTCACACAATAACAGAACGAGGGGGCATCCACTCCAATTGAGTGTTGGGAGAATGAAAACAGACAAAATAAAATATTTCTTTACCCAGCATCTTGTTAGTCTGTGGAACTCCTTGCCATGGGATGTGGTGATGGCATCTGCCCTAGATGTCTTTAAAAGGGGGTTGGACAGATTCCTCGAGGAAAAGTCCATCACAGGTAGCTCAAAATACCAGATGCAGTGGAGTGGTATCAGGAGACAGGTATCTAGTTGTCTCCTGTGCTCCCAGAGGCATCTGGTCACTGTGAGATATAGGAAGCTGAACTAGACGGGCCCTTGGCCTGATCCAGCAGGGCCCTTCTTATGTTCTTAGGGTGTGACAATGGAGCAGTGCTGGTAATGGTGCCTCTTTATCAGGGTCTGGTTGATGATTCATAGGGTCCCTTCCAGTTCTGCAGTTCTAAGATGATGAGGGTGGTGGTGACATCTACGTATTTTGTTATTATAATTGCAACTCAGCAACAGTGCTGTGCATCTTTACTGCTCAGTACATGTATCTTTCTGCACTTGGTCAGAACCTGGCCAACAAACATAACTAAGCCCAAATATTCACCCTCTTCATTTCTATTGCAGTATTGTGTTTTTTTCTTGCCACATATCTGCTTCATACAATCCACGTTCCTAACCAAATGTGCAATTACATCTTCTCTGTTCTGCCTTTTTATGGCCCTTCATATACCACACATAGCCCTGTCCTGTCCCTACTGGTTTTAGCTCCACCCAATTCAGAATTGCAGCCACTGTGACCCTTCCCAAATTGAAATTCTGCTTTCCCACCCCCTCAACCCTCAGTTGATGTACAGTATGTAAAGAACACATATGTCCTAATTCAACATTTGTACTTGAGGTGACTGACTCTTTATCAATCTGTCCCATTCGAGACATAATTTTGGACCCAGCAAAGAAAAGAACATTTCATTTTTCAAGCTAACAATAAAATATCAAGCTAGCAATCATGGCAAATATCCAAAATAAGACAACAGGACATTGACACCAGATGGTAATGTAGATTAGTGTTTGGCTAAGCTCCTCACCCTTCCCTGACAGATTTCGCAAGATTCAGAATCTTTGTATGTTCTTCTGAAAGAAACAATCTTTTAACTCCTAATAGATATTGCTTTAGCACACATTCTGGCCGATGAGATTAGGGAACAGATGCTAGACTGTTACATACTTGATTTTGATCACTTGAATAGTTTTCTTAAGGATTCTTAAAAATTCTTCAAGAATAGAAAGATCTTATGCTAGCTTCAGACATTTTCATGCAGAGTTGCAAGCAATTCTCTGCCTCCCGCCTCCCACCCACCCCCATCCCCGGGATTCAGATTCATCTCATGCAGGATCTGATAAAGGCTGTTAGTTAAAACAAATTTGCACAAGTATTTGTTAATAACCCCTTCTTGGATGCACACCTTAACATGTTTGAGGAGCTGAAGGCAATGGACATTAGGAGGCTAGGCTCCATTATGAGCCTGGACTCCTAGCAGGGCCACTCAAGGTGGAATTGTCACCACTGAGGCACCAGACTAAGATGCACCTGCCCTATTCAGGACTAATGGACACACCAACAGAAGAGAAAGGATAGTTACAATTGAAACTTGTGTGGAGAAACTTCTGAAGGCCAGTTACTGAGCAACAGCTGAATATCACTGGTGGAGGATCTCTCACAGACAACAACTGGCTTTTGTTAGTACTGTGCAGAAGAAAGCAATGGTAAACCACTGCTGAAGCTTTCTGACCTTGATAACCCAATGATAAGACAGTCCAAAATGACACAAGAGATAACATTGGAAGATGAGACACTCACATTGGAAACCACCCAATTAGCTACTGGGAAACAGCAAAGGACAAGTATGAATAGCGGTGTCACTAATGATGCAACTAGATTAAAGCCAAAGGAATATCTAGTGGTTGACATGCACAGAGGTGAAAGGAAAGTCTGATGCTGCACAACACACACAATTGGAATATACAACATGAGAAGTATGAATCAAGGGAATTTGGAAAGTGTAAAGCAAGGAATGGAATGTTTTGGTGTTAGTGAACTAAAGTGGATTGCAATGGAACATTTTCATCCAGACAATTACCAAAGGGTAATTTGAGGAATCAAAATTGATGAAAGAAATGTAAATAATTTAAGATATGCAGATGACACCGTCTTATTGACAGAAAGCAGCAATGACTTGACAGAAGTTCTGATGAACCTGAAAAAAGAAAGTGCCAAAGCAGGACTGCTTTGAACATAAAGAGGACAAAGATACACCCACAGGAGAAATGTGTGACTTTAAAATTGACAGTGAAGAAACTGAAATAGTTAAGAGATTTTGTATACCTTGGTTAAATCCTCAGTCCAAAAAGAGACTGCAGCCAAGAAATCAGGAGGAGACTGAGACTGGCAAGGGTAGCTATGATGGATTTGGAAAAGCTAGACAGTAAAGAAAGTTGACAGGAAGAAAATTGATTCATTTGGAATATGCTGCTGGAGGAGAGTTTTGCGGACACCCAGAAAGACTAACAAGTGGGTCCTACATCAAATCAAGTCTGAACTATCTCTCGAGGTAAAAATGACAAAACTGAGGCTGTCATACTTTGGGCACATCACAAGAAATCAAGATTCTATAGAAAAGACAATAATGTTAGGAATAGCTGAAGGCAGTAGGAAAAGACAAAGACTAAGAAATGGATTGATTCATTAAAGGAAGCCACAGCCTTGGTTTTACAAGACCCGAGTTGAGGATATGACATTTGGACATTGCTTGTTCATAGGATCATAGGATAAGTCAGAGATAACTTGGCAGCACGTAGTAACATTTGTTGATAATATATCTATCAACACAGATGATGTTATGTATGTGGCAGATTTTTTTAAGCTGTATATGATAATACATTTATTATACTTTGCTGTTTTGCTGTTTAGCATCTTTAAGTGAGATTCCTCGTTCATCTGAGGCTACAGAAGCAGAAGCATAAATATGGGTAATACTTGGCTGGGCCATTTCTCTGTATGTGTGGAAATAAAATTAAACAAGATTATCTTTCTTGTTTTACCTCCCTAGATTGTTATTAATATGTATCGCAGTATCTTTGAAACTTCCTCCAAGAGACGAGTTTAGTTAAAATTGCTAACATGCACAAGGATGCTAAGATACCCATGAGAAACAAAGAATCACTCAGCAAACAGAAACAGAAAATGAAGATCTGACTCAGCCTTGAGCCGCAATTGCCACCAAACTATTCAAATGCAGCAAGGAGAGTTGCAAGTTGAGAGAAAAGAAAAAGAAGATTCCATAACGGATGGCTGAGTGCTATTTATAGTTAGAATGTTCTGTATCATATATTTTTCTTTTTCCCTCCCTTTGGAAAAAAATGCATCTATTGATTATGCTTCAGTTGCTGCCTATGTTATCTATGTTGCATCCCTGAGTTGTTTCATATTAAAGTCCTGTATGTATCAGCTTCTGCTGACCTGCTTTTAGTAATGTGATAAAGCAGAGGGACAGCAGATTTATTCTGCATCCTCCTGTTATAAATTGAATTCAGTTAGTGTGAATCGAATTCAGTTAGTATGAAGAGGCTAAAATTGACCAATTCTATGAAGACTTACAACACCATCTGGAATTGACACCAAAGAAAGATGTCCTTGTCATTATAGAGGACTGGAATGCTAAAGTAGGGAGTCAAGAGATAAAAGGAACAGGGAAGTTTGGCCTTGGAGATCAAAACGAAACAGAACAAAGGCTAATAGAATTTTGTCAAGAGAACAAGCTGGTCATCACAAACATTCTTTTCCAACAACACAAGAGGCGACTCTACACATGGAAATCACCAGATGGGCAATACCGAAATCAGATTGATTATATTCTCTGCAGCCAAAGTTGGAGAAGCTCTATACAGTCAGCAAAAACAAGACCTGGAGCTGATTGTGGCTCTGACCATCAGCTTCTCATAGCAAAATTAAAGCTTAAACTGAAGAAAGTAGGAAAAACCATTGGGCTAGTCAGGTATAATCTAAACCAAATCCCTTATGAATACACAGTGGAAGTGAAGAACAGGTTAAGGAACTATATTTGGTGGACAGAGTGCCTGAAGAACTATGGATGGAGGCTCGTAACATTGTACAGGAGGCAGCAACAAAAACCATCCCAAAGAAAAGGACATACAAGAAAGCAAAGTGGCTGTCCAATGAGGCCTTACAAATAGCAGAGAAGAGAAGGGAAACAAAATGCAAGGGAGATAGGGAAAGTTACAGAAAATTGAATGCTGACTTCCAAAGAATAGCAAGGAGAGATAAGAGGGCCTTTTCAAATGAACAGTGCAAAGATATAGAGGAAAATAATAGAAAGGGAAAAACCAGAGATCTGTTCAAGAAAATTGGAGATATTAAAGGAACATTTTGTGCAAAGATGGACATGATAAAGAACAAAAATAGTAGGGACCGAACAGAAGCAGAAAACATCAAGAAGAGGTGGCAAGAATGCACAGAGGAATTATATCAGAAAGATCTGGATATCCCAGCCAACCCAGATAGTGTGGCTGCTGACCTTGAGTCAGACATCCTAGAGACCAAAGTCAAGTGGGCCTTAGAAAGCATGGCTAACAACGAGGCCAGTGCAGGTGATGGCATTCCAGTTGCACTATATAAAATCTTAAAAGATGACACTTTTAAGGTACTACATTCAATATGCCAGCAAGTTTGGAAAACTCAGCAGTGGCCAGAGGATTGGAAAAGATCAGTCTATATCCCAGTGTCAAAGGGCAGTGCCAAAGAATGCTCCAACTACTGTAGAACTGCACTCATTTCACATGCTAGCAAGGTTATGCTCAAAATCCTACAAGGTAGGTTTCAGCAGTATGTGGACTGAGAACTCCCAGAAGTACAAGCTGGATTTCGAAGGGGCAGAGGAACTAGAGACCAAATTGCTAACATGCACTGGTTTATGAAGAAAGCCAGAGAGTTCCAGAAAAACATCTACTTCTGCTTCATTGACTATGCAAAAGCCTTTGATTGTGTGGACAACAGCAAACTATGGCAAGTCCTTAAAGAAATGGGAGTGCCTGACCACCTTATCTATCTCCTGAGAAATCTATATGTGGGACAGGAAGCAACAGTTAGAACTGGATATGGAACAACTGATTGGTTCAAAATTGGAAAAGGAGTAGGACAAGGCTGTATATTGTCCCCCTGCTTATTTAACTTATATGCAAAATACATCATGCGAAAGGCTGGACTGGAGGAATCCCAAACCGGAATTAAGATTGCCGGAAGAAATATCAACAACCTCCGATATGCAGATGATACCACTCTGATGGCAGAAAGTGAGGAGGAATTAAAGAGCCTCTTAATGAGGGTGAAAGAAGAGAGCATAAAAATCAACATCAAAAAAAGTAATATCATGGCCACTGGTCCAATTACCTCCTGGCAAATAGAAGGGGAAGATACGGAGGTAGTGACAAGTTTTGCTTTCCTGGGCTTCATGATCACTGCAATGGTGACAGCAGCCACAAAATTAAAAGACCCCTGCTTTTTGGGAGGAAAGCGATGAGAAATCTAGACAGCATCTTAAAAAGCAGAAACATTACCTTGCCAACAAAGGTATGCATGGTCAAATCTATGGTTTTTCCAGTAGTGATGTATGGAACTGAGAGCTGGACCATAAGGAAGGCTGACCACCAAAGAATTAATACTTTTGAGTTGTGGTGCTGGAGAAGACTCTTGAGAGTCCCCTGGACTGCAAAGAGAACAAACCTATCAATATTGAAGGCAATCAACCCTGATTGCTCACTGGAAGGACAGATCCTGAAGCAGAGGCTCCAATATTTTGGCCATCTCATGAGAAGAAAAGACTCCCTGGAAAAGACCCTGCTGTTGGGAAAGTGAGAAGGAAAGAGGAGAAGAGGACGGCAGAGGACAAGATGATTGGACAGTGTAATTGAAGCTACCAACATGAATTTGACCCAACTCCGGGAGGCCATGGAAGACAGGAGGGCCTGGCGTGCTCTGGTCCATGGGCTCATGAAGAGTTGGACACGACTTAACGACTGAACAACAAGAAGTGTGAATTTGGCCATTATTCCCCAGCATCTTCCATTTTACCTCTTACAACCACTTAATGGGCGAGCAATTTGTAACAAGGTAACACTTTGTGATGCAGCCAGGCAGGCTCATCTGTATAATTGCATGGCTCCCAATTGTACCACTGAGCAAAACACCTGGGCCGGAACCCTGTTGGATTCACACAGTGTGCACCAGCAATTGTGAAATATGCTGACCTTCTCTGAATGTTGTGATTGTTCTCTGAATGTTGAGAAGAGAGAAAAAGAAAAAATGTACAGCAGACAGATTCTGTAAAAATGCGTATATGAACAAAACAATTGCAAAACATTTGTCCATTGGGAGAATATGTCCCCAGAATACACGTACACTAGGGAATGTTGCATGTAATGCTAATCTTCTGTGATATTAAAACAAATTACAGAATGAGGCAGCAATCAGATGAAAGAGACCGTTTATGACATATGAAACTGATGCAGACAGGATATGCAGGGATTCATATATCCCATGATTTCTCATGGAAAAACAAAAGAATAACAAAAAAGAGACAAAAACAAAAACATTGTGGCATCTTAAAGATTGCCATATGTTAATGTAAGGTTTCCTGGGCTGCCTTCATCCATCTCTTTAGACATATGAGCTGGAACACAGATATTAACACAATAAAACATTCATGCTAGACTCTAAGAGACAGTGCTGTATGGTTGCATTTCACACGTGCAATAATTTATGACCTCTGTTTGGTATTCCAATCTTTTGAAGTCCAGGTCTGTACAGATTCCAGCAAGGGAGAGACACAAAACCAGGCAAAAGCAGAAAGAGAGAGAGAGAGAACTTTAAAGACTGCTTGTAAGGAATAATATGATTAAAAGAAACAACAGGAACAATGTGCATTAATATAGAGAATGTCAGCCTATACTTTTGAGCATTATTCTGAAATATGGGTCTGGTAGTTGTGAAGGAAAATGACAGTAGATAACTAGATGTATCTCAATGTATCTCATGTATCTCAGTGTTTCTCATGTATCTTAATGGAGAGAATGCCCCATAAGAATTTGTGCTTGTACAGTATTTTTTTTTATAGTCATAACACTTTTTGTCTATCAGAATATCTGGAGTGTTTTACAACTTCAGCACAAAGTCAAAACAAATACAAAAAAACTGATGAAAAAAACGCCAACTGGTGGTGAGACAAACAAAAATGCACATAACAGCAGTTTGAAGCACAGATAGCAATCACAGGTTGAGAAAGAAAATGAACAAAACATTTCAGAAAGGAATCAGAGCAGCTTTCGAAAGCCCTAATGAGATCTTTAACGGAAGGTGTTTAAATTGATGGGAAGTCCAGCAAGGACGGAAATGAGACAGGATGGCCTTTTATGCATCATCAATAAGATTCAATTTTTCAAAAACCTCTGGTTTATGAATGTGGGATATTGTGCTTTTGTACCTATAATTAAAAAAAAACAGGAAATGCCCCAATATAGCTTCACAATATCATGCCTATATTGCCAGCAGGAAAAAAGGATGCCAGGCTTTACATAGCAAAGGGCAGCCCAATGGCAGCAGTCAACATGGTGTACAGGATACCCTCTTGTGCTCACTACCATTCACAATGTGAAACCACACAATGGAAAATACCAGAAGCCAAGTCCTTTTATCATCAGTTATCCACTTCTCACCCAAACACAAAGCAATGGTCAGGGCTGTTTTTCAACAAGTGTGAAGTATGATGTGTATGAACAGAAGATAACACCCACATACCACATACATACTATATATTGCATCCTACTTAACAAGGACTACGTCATACTGGTTTCCTGTCATTTTGCCACAAAAGCAAGGTTGACTGTCATGTGCAGAATTATTAGTTTAAGACATTCCTCTTTGTCTACTCTTTTTGATGAAGGCCTCAGGGTAAAACACAGCAAGCGGCAGTGAGCAGCTTGCAATTTTCTGAAGAGTATTTCCCAAAGTGGCCTTCCATAAGAGGTACTTCTTGAAATGAAATTCACTCTTTAAAGCAGGAACAGCTAGTTTTGTATATTTCAGGATGACTTAAAAAAGTGTAAAGATCCCTGAAGGTTTAGATTAAAGGTTTATCTACTCTAGTACTCTCTGAATCTGTACTAGCCAGCTAGGTACCTAACGGATACTCCTACACAAAACTTCAATGTAAATGGGTCTTCTTACTGATGTGCTCCAACAACTATTGTATTTTTCCGTGTATAAAATGACACTTTCCCCTAAAATAATTAGAGAAAAAACTGAGGGTCATTTTATACATGGAAGGCAGCATCAGGAGGCGGAGACTGAGGCAAAGAAGCAGCCGGGCTCAGGTGACTCTTGGGGCTTCCGCTGCCACCCGATCGCCTCCTCCAGCAATCATCTCCTTGGCTTAATAAAAGGAAGGGAAAAGCAGCGGCCCAAGGGATTGTGCAGCCCTTTGATCCTTGCTTTTACCTTTCTTTTGCTAAGCCCCAGGTTTAGGAAGTAGCAGAGAAAGCAGCGATCAAAATTTCAAATTTGGGGTTAGAAAAGGGGGGGTCGTCTTATAAACGGAAAAATACGGTAGCTTTCAGAGGCATCGAGTTTCTGATATTAAAGGTAAAGGTTGCTCTTGACAAATTGTGTCTATCTCTAGTTTCCAAGCCATGGAGTCAGTGTTTGTCCGTTGACAGTTTCATGGCAGCGCAACTAGACACAGACTGCCGTTACCTTCCTACCAAGGTGGTACCTATTTATCTACTTACATTTTTACATGCTTTCAAACTACTAGTTTGGGAGGAAAAGGTAAAGTACTGGAGTCAATATGTGACTCGGTTCTTTGCTGTAATCAGAGTCCCATCCCAGCTCCAAACTTATCATGGGAGTCACATCATGCTTAATAACAACATATTTATTCACCGCAGCAGGTGTTTTACCTACAATACTGTAACTCCAAAAAGCCCAACTTTGGCTTCCCTCTTAAGGAGAAATAACTTGACTCAGGAACTGTTCATAAATCATGCTTCAGTGATGATGCCCTCCCCCACAACCCTGCTTATTTTTTGTCTCCCTTCTTGGTGGGTTTGTTGGACTTGAACAGAGGCAGCCACAACAGGGATGTTGAGCCCAGCTCCCCCGCCCCCAAAGCCTGCACCTTTCCTCCACCTATCCCTTGTTGGAAACTCATGAGTCTCCTGTCTTCCTCCCTTCCTCATGCGGGGGTAGCTGCCATCCCTTGTCTATACTTCCTGTCACCTCTCAGGCTTTCTGCTCTCTCTCTAATCTTCTCTTCTACCTTCTCCCTCTCTTTCCACAGAGCAATAATTTGTGTGGAGATCGATGGCAGCCTCGTCTCTCTTCCTCTGTCTCTGGGACCATCAATGTCACCCATTTGCCATTCCAGAGATCCTCCTTCAGAATCCACTCCCAAACATCAGGCAAGTTGGGTATGGGTTTCGCTCCTCCTTCCTTCTCTCCTTTTTCTCTGGACTGCTTTTCCTTCTCTCCACTCAGCTCTGCCACTACTCTCTCTTCTCTCGTGTTCTCCTTCCCCACACCCTCCTTTATAGCCATCTCCTTTCCTGAACCCTCCCTTTCTGTCAGTTGCTTCCTTCCCGGGCCTTTGGTTGAATCTGGCTTATCTGGTCTGGTTGGAGAGTTTAAGTCTGTCAGTTCTATCCTGACCTCTCCTATCTTTCTGCTTCTAGGGGCTAAGAGGACAGCGCACTGACAGGGAGACTCATCCCCTTGTCCCCCTCCATGATTAGCAACAACTTGATAGTCTTATCTTTCATGAACTTGTCTAATCCCCCCTTTAAGACTATCTCCAACCAAGTCTCTAATCTTTACGATGGCTCACAGCTGAGGGGAAAGCTGTGTCCTGGGGATCAGCAGCGGAGTGTGTCTGCTCAATCTGATGTCCAGGTGCTAAATATTTGCCGCCATCTTCAAAACTTCTGTTATCATCATACATGTCTTTTTCCAGAGCCTGGAAAACTACTTTTAAGAAATAATTAATTGCATCTATAGATTTGAAGTCCCCAAAGTAGACAGATACCATGCTAATTGCAATTTCTTAAGCACAATCCCTGTTTCTCAAAAGTAACTAACATTTTGCTTTGTGGCTTATTTACTTGTTTTTTTAAAAAACCTGAAGGCTGTGATACATTTGTACTTCAAACCATTATGAGCAAAAAAAAAAAAATGGTTGAATGTTGTGAGCCACTAGTTCAGGCTGTGGAATGAAACGGACCCCATCTTCCTGTCTGCCCTGTTTTCATCTCAGAGCAACAAAGAACAAAATGACCTTCTGGCAAAGATAGCAGGTGAACCCTGTGATATTCCTCTGATATCACTGAGTGAGGCCATGCCCTCCAAAATGATAGAAATGGCAGAGCCAAAGGAGTGAGGTTATTCCTCATTAAGTTACAATCATGAATGTAACATAGAAATGTTTAGATGCATACCCAGGTTCAAGTGTAAGCTGTTGCTGCAAAACCATTCAAGTCTCTTGTAAAAGAGTAATTTATTTATTTATTTGATTTGTATCCCGCCCACTGGTCTATACGACCACTCTGAGCGGCTTTATGTGGCATAAGCTTTCCTCGACTGCGCCCCAATCCTTCTGATGCATGGAGCATATTATAAGTTATGCCAAATAAAAATTTCACATGCCACCAGGATCTTTGTTGGTTTTGTTCTAATGTAACCTAGCAATCTATTAGTAACCAGATAGCTAGGAAACAAGACTCAATTGCAACTGACATTATTGGTCCAAGTTACTTCCAAGCTGTTTCTGGAGCAGAGTTCAATGCCAGCACTAAAGCCCTTGATGTATGGAGAGTGCCAAGCACCAAATGGTGCAGAAGAGACCTGGCGTAAGTTTGAAGGACTGAGCTTCCAGACCACCGAGTGGTTCAAAGCAATACTGGTGGCAGTTCTGCTCAGAGACCAATTGTTGGTCAAGGTCTATAATCGTCAATGTCTTAATAGCATGAGTGTTTTCCAACCAGTTTCTTGCTGCCAATGGAACATTGCTTCCTGAGCCAAACGGCGGCTTTAGGAAGAGCTTTCCTCTAAAACGACAGCAAGGGACATAAGTTAAATTATCTCTTCTATACCCATTGCACTTCTCCTCTAGCTGCTGCAGCCAAGATGGGGTTGCTTTTTATTTTTTATTTTAAATGACCATGTAAATTCAATTCCTTAAATAGCTAGTTTAGCCCTAAATGTAAATCAGTTTAGTGTACAATTGAACTCTGCCATAAGGATTCCACACATCCCCGCCGCCGCCCCAAGCAGGGAAAAACAAATAGTAATAGATATAGATTATCAGATATTTGGAAACTGCTCTAAAATCTCAGGATAAGTCTATCACGTCAGGGATTATGATGCCTCAATATCTCCCCATGAGCCCTGCAGAACTTTATAGACCTCTAGGGAGAGCTCAGAAAGCCGGTGTCTGTCACAGCTGGAATTTATCCCAGTTAAGGGTTAATTCCAGAAGGAAACTCAATAATCATTCCTAATCATATCAAAATTCATCAAGGTATCCATCTTTTCATTGCTGCAATAAATCCAGGCAACGTTGCCTTGCGTAATTCTACAAGCTTTGCATCTATATTCCTTAAGCACATCTATATCCCTTCTTTCTCTACCTTAAAAAAAAAAGATGGTGAGGAAAGAGGAAAATGAAGTTTTGATATTCTTGGTTGTCCCTGCCCCAAAACCACTGCCAGCAATATAGTGTATCTGGAGTTTCAAATTGACCATCAGGTCACTAAAAACATTAGTCTTGTTGGTAACATAGCCTTTAATAGGGAATAATATTGATAGAATAGTGGTTCTGAAGAGGAGCTGAAATTGACTAAGGGCTAAAACCTTCGATCTCAACTTGGTAGCCCTCACCATGCTGGTCCATGCATTGGTAGTCTTGAGACTAGACTACTGCATGACTTCTATGTGGGAATGCTACGGAGACCACAACAGGTCCAGAACATGGCGGCCAGACTACTGAGTGGGGTCAGAAAATACCAACACATCTCCCCCACTTTGGCCACCTTACACTGGTTACCTGTTTGTTTGTTTGTTTGTTTATTTATTTTATTTATATCCCACCTATCTAGGCTTCCGTTTCAGCTTCAAGGTAATGGTATTAACCCTGAACGGTTTGGGACCTCGATATCTAGTCAAGTACCTCCTTCTTTTTAGGTCTCCCTGTCCAGTAAGATAATCACAGGCAGTTCTGACCCCTAGAGAGGCCCAGAAAACAGCCACCAGAAACTGGGCCTTCTCAGAGGTAGCTCCACAACTGTGGGATACCCTCCCACCCAAATTCCACCTGGCTCCCTCACTAAGCACTTTTAAAAAACTACTAAAAACCTGGTTATTTAGACAGCCCTTTCTAGATCAAATAACATCCTGAGGCAATAGTGCTTCTGATAATGTCATATCTAATTTACCACCATGTTTTAATGTTATTTACTGTATTGTATTTTATTATGTCTCTTGTTATATTTTATGTTATTTTGTTCTGTGCTTTTATAATTTATTGATGCGGTTAATGTTTGGGGATTCTGTTGTTGTTACTCTTTAGTTGTAGCAAACTGCCCAGAATGGCCTTAGGCTGCCAGATGGACGGTATAGAAATCACATAAATAAATACATAAATAAGTCTTTCTCTGAAAAGTTTACTGCACCCTTTTCTTATTCTTTTTACCTGTTTTGTTTTTACCTGTGAGAATGATTCAGAGCAAGGTCGGGCTTTCTCATCTTCAAGTAGCAGATTACAAGCTTTGTTTCGATAAAACTGGCAATGCTTGAGATATCTTTTGGAGAGGCTTCAAAAGGCTTTCCTAAAGCTGCGCCTTTGCTGCAGAGCTTGTAAGAAAAAGAAAGAAAGAAAGAAAGAAAGAAAGAAAGAAAGAAAGAAAGAAAGAAAGAAAGAAAGAAAGAAAGAAAGAAAGAAAGAAAGAAAGAAAGAAAGAAAACATACCTTATTACTATTTATTTATTAGAAGTGTTTATTAATGACTTTTCTCTCCCACAGGGTTGCCTAGGCAATAAACCATAAACATTCCTTAAAACAAATTGTAATGATTTAAATAGCCATTTTGATAATACAGAGCTGTGTGCTGATTAGATTACATTTCCAGATCATCTCATATTTGTAATGCCCCAAGGATTTTGTAAATTATTACTTACCATAAGCTTAAAACAATCCTGTACAGTAATTCTTTCCTAAAGTTAATTTGAATGTTCTCTCTCTCTCTCTTTCTCTCTCTCTTCCTGGCTCACAGGCTACAGGAGCCCTGGAATAAGTCATCATTGTAGGAGTGCAACTGTATGAAAATTTGGGGTGGAGTAGGGTCATCCTAACAGATTCAGATTTGCAGGCACTTTTAAGCACATTGATGCCCCGTGAACTTCAAAGCCACAGGACTGCCATTTAAAAATACAAACACCAATTTTTTTTTTTGATAGAAAAAGAATTTGCTGGAATAAATCCAGTCATAATGGGTCACCTCCGGGAATGCTCACATTAAATGCCTCAAGGAAGTATGGCCTATATTGCATCACCAGCAGTTAGCTGAGGTGGCCAATTTCTTTTTAAATAAATATATTACCATCCAATATTCCAAAAAAACAATTTGTGCTGAAGGAAGTATAATTTTAAATATAAAGAGACTTTTAAATATTGAAGCTGGGGCAAAGTTCCACTGGCAAACTCACCCAGAAAAATCTGATTCTTTATTCCTCTGCTCTTACTTCATTAACCTCATATTTAGTGCTTTATGACAGATATTTATAAACTATAGTTATTGGATTCAGTTTCTCTGGTGATGCAATTAATACTTCCAGTTCCAAGAGTCGCTGTGGCACTTGTAGCCAAAGGTCAATGATGTGGATACCAAAAGATGTTCTAATTATAAATATTGTTATACTGCTCCAGAAAGTATATCCTATTAGACTGCAATGTGCAGAATGGTAAAAAATTGTTTTAAACATTTCTTAAAATTCTTGACTGGGCCTTATTGATTCGTCCAATGTAAATATCCCAAAGCATTGGGAAAGCAGCTACCATGTTCTCTAGACTCACAAAGAGAGTATGGCTTAATAAGTAGCTGACGGCATAGACCAAAATCCAGGTCTATAGAGCCTGTGTCCTGAGCACACTCCTGTACTGCAGCGAATCCTGGACCCTTTGTGCATGGCAGGAGAGGAAGTCAAACACATTCCATATACGTTGTCTCCAACACATTTTTGGTATCACCTGGCAGGACAAAGTTCCAAATAGAGTAGTCTTAGAACGAGCTGGAATTTTTAGCATGTATGCATTACTGAAACAGCGCCGTCTACGTTGGCTTGGGCATGTTGTGAGAATGGCTGGTGGTCGGATTCCAAAAGATCTCCTGTATGGAGAATTAGTGAATTAGTGTAGAGAAGTTGCCCCAGAGGGAGACCACAGTTGTAATACAAGGATATATGCAAGCGGGATCTGAAGGCCTTAGGAATGGACCTCAACAGATGGGAAACTTTGACGTCTGAGCGTTCAGCCTGGAGGCAGGCGGTGCATCATGGCCTCTCCCAATTCGAAGAGACACTTGTCCAGCAGGCTGAGGCAAAGAGGCAGTCCCGAAACCAGCAAAACCAGGGAGCTGGACAGTCTATTTGTCTTCAATGTGGGAGGGATTGTCACTCTCGAATTGGCCTTCTCAGCCACACTAAACGCTGTTCCAAGACCTCCATACAGAGCATGTTACCATAGCCTCTTGAGACTGAAGAATGCCTACAGAAATATCCCACAACTAGCCCCCTTTTTAAAAGGTTGTTTTACGGTTTCACATTAGAATCATCTCACAGAGTTGAATATGAGTATGTGACTCAAGCTGGCCGGATAGCTCAGTGATTTAAGTATGGAAGTCCGATTCCCCTCTGTGCGTCCTGCAAACAGAGCCAGCCTGTGTGGCCTTGGGCAAGCTACACAGTCGAAGGCCTTCCCCAGAAGAAGAATATTTCTATGCTCTGCCTGAAAACCCTTGAAAAGAGTCACCATAAGTCACAATTGACTTGACAGCACATGATTATTATTATTATGTGAATCAAACTGTAAGTTGGAGACATGGGAGAGGGCTTTCTCTGTTACTGCTCTAAGAGTTTGGAGGCCAGGGTGATCCCCATCTTTGCTGTCCTTTTGCAAGCAGACAAATACATTTCTCTTTAGGCAGACCTTCCTTTAGTGACTGGAAATCTGAGTGTGGTTTTTAAGTGGATTATTGTTGCTTTGAATGTGTATTTGATGTTGGTTTTGTCTGCCATTTTTAGTGTGGTATTTCTTTGATTCTTTTTTAAAATACTTGTATACTTAACTGTTTTTAGCTTTTAAATATTGTCTTTTATTGATGTAAACTGACTTGTGTCCTTTTTAAAGAGGAAGGAGGACTGAAACAGATAAACAAACAAACTACACCATGGATAGATGTGGCATATCTGTTGCCAGTTCACTGCTGATATCTGTGAGTTTTACATTCTACACTAAAAGTTTGTTTCCAGAACAGTTGCTGGCTGACCCAATACACCTTGATTGAAGGTGCTATTTATTGCCTATTATGAGAGTTTTTCAAAAAAACATATTACAGCACATGAAGTATGAATTAAAGGGGGAAAATATATCTTGGGACCCTTTAGAATCATTTTCTCCCAGTGATCATATTGAAAGTCTAATTTGCATATCCCTTAGTCAGTGAAAAAGGTCATGCTCAAAGAAATAAAAATATGAGAATACCTTTTATGATCCCCCCCACCTTCCACCCAGCCCAATAATAATAGAGAACATTCAGATTAGAAGAAGCTGCTTTAATCCATCCATCAAGAACACCATGGAAGAACATAAGTAGAAAAATAATAAAAAGAGGGAGCAATTTCTGTTCTTAATTCTCAGTTAATGGAAGGGAATCATGTGAAAAGTGGCCTGCAGAATGCTTTAAGGATGAAATAGGCTTGTTTTCATATTTCATCTTGTGTGCTTCTCCCATGGAATTTAATATAGAATAATCACCTTATTACTGCGTACTTTAAAAGCATTCTGAAATTTGAATGCAAGGCTAAGGTTCTTTCTCCGTTTATATGGAGCAGTCTAAAATGGTGCCACAGGAAGATAGTAATTTCTCTCTCTCTTCCACATCTTCCTTTTGTGAGCACAGCAAAGGCAGAAGATGTTTCTAGAAAGTGAGGTGCCTGACCTTCATGGATCAGATTGTTTTTCCCGAACGGAGGAAACAAGTGGTGGCTCATGTTTGTTTATGCCTGTCTCTCTTAGGGCAGATGTGGGCAAATTGCACAGGTGCCCCAGGACCCAATTGTGCCCTTAGGACCACATCAATTCAACTCCCAAACCCAGGAACTCCTGAAATAGAATCAGAATGGAAACATTCCCACCATCCAGTGTTTTCTAGGGGTGCTATTTGCCATTTTGGTGTTTTGGAGAGGTAGAGTGGAAGGGGTTTACACCCCTCCAAACCTTGGGGGTGAACAACAACAGGCTTAAGACTTTCAGAAATTTCCAAGCCTTGGGCTGGGGAAGATACATTTTTGTTGCTGTTTAGTCATTTCATTGTGTCCGACTCTTCGTGACCCCATGGACCAGAGCACGCCAGGCCCTCCTGTCTTCCACTGCCTCCCGGAGTTGGGTCACATTCATGTTGGTAGCTTCGATGACACTGTCCAGCCATCTCGTCCTCTGTCATCCCCTTCTCCTCTTGCCGTCACATTTTCCCAATATCAGGGTCTTTTCCAGAGACTCTTCTCATGAGATGGCCAAAGTATTGGAGCCTCAGCTCCAGGATCTGTCCTTCCAGTGAGCACTCAGGGTTGATTTCCTTCAGATTTGATAGGTTTGTTCTCTTTGCAGTCCAGGGGACTCTCAAGAGTCTCCTCCAGCACCACAATTCAAAAGCATCAATTCTTCCGCAGTCAGCTTTCTTTATGGTCTAGCTCTCATTTCCATACATCACAACTGGAAAAACCATAGTTTTGACTATGTGGACTTTTGTTGACAAGTTAATGTCTCTGCTTTTTAAGATGCTGTCTAGGTTTGTCATCATTTTCCTCCCAAGAAGCAGGCGTCTTTTAATTTCGATACATTAATTAAAATACATTTTAGGAAGAGTTAATTTTTTCTCCTAAACATTACCTCCATCCACTTTGGCCCCCATTTGACTTTCTTTGCCAAAGCTATTCATGGTGACTATCATGATGACTTTACATTACCTCTGGTGCCATGTATATAAAGCTATACATCTTGTAATGAAAGTGTAAAATAATCTTTTGAAGCTGAATTGAATAAATAAAAAGAGTTCTTTTGACTGTGTAATTAAGCTACCAAATGCTCTAGTTTTATAAGGATGGCCACCAGCACAGACTGCTTTAAAGGGGAATTAGTCAGATTCATGGAGATCAAGTTATCCATGACTTCATATCATTACATTGACCAACAACTTACCTCTCAACCTCATTTTCAGTAGATATATTTTGGGTGGATACCAATCCAGCTGGAGTGGAGGTGTGTTTCATTTTTCTCAATACTATTAATACCTAGGATTACACAGTGCTCTTTGGATGCTTGAGTATTTCACATATATCATCTCAGTAATCCGTAAATACAAATACAGGATGTTTCCTGTTCCCTTTATCTTTCTTTGGTACAGCTTCTCCAGGGTCTCTGAGGCAAAGGTTTTTTCTCACCATCTGTTACCTAAAAATAACAAGGGTTGAACCCAAGAACTTCTGCATGGAAAATAATGAAAATAAGACCCTTTGCTGCTGAATGAGGTGTCAATATAGGGATAGAGGGAGCAATGCCAAAATTCAGCTTCTTATATTTCCTATGTTGCAAGAATGGAAGGTCGGCCAAAAGACTCACTTATTTTCTCAGTAGGGGTGGAGTCCCAGAGGGTTCAAAAGGCTAGGGCACTTCACATGGGCCTCAGTCCCTCTCTGTAGTTTTAGACAGGATTCTTTCTTAGCCATTCTTGGAGAACCTGTCTGTTTCCCAGTTGTCTACCAAGTAATGACCAGCCCTGACACAGCTTAGCTTCTGAAATCAGACAAGACTGGCTTTGTCCAGAGAACAAAGTACTATGCGTAGCAAGCCACCTTTTAAACATGTTGGATGCTCTCCGTTTTTAACACCCCCTTCCCATTTTTAACAAGCTGAGTTATTCTCCCTCCTTTTAAGGGGGCAAGTATGACCCCATGGGCCAGAGCTACAACTCTCAGTCCCTCTCTCCTGCTTTTTATGGTTTGCTGGATCCGATCGGGGTAAAGTTACAACCTCTTCTAGCTGAAGCTTGAGGAAATGCTTTCAACACCTGAAATGTGCTCTGTAAAGGCTATATATGATTAATTACTTCAATTTATCTGAGCTTTGTCAGGGAAAAAAAAGAGAGGGCCATATGAGACACAACTTTATTTCAGAGTCCCTGCATCACCTGGTTGTCATATAGAAAGAATTCAGTGCTCTTAACTTTACTCTTGCCGTTCTGTACCTCCTCAGATGTGCCTCGCTACGGAAGATGTATACTATATGTGACTAAAAGTGCCAGAAAATTATTGTTGCACACTTCAGTGAGTGCAAAGGCCTTGTCAGGATTTTTTTTTTCCTGCGGGGGGGGGTTTACGGGAGAAGGATCATGTGAGTGCAGCATTAATGCACTTCTATAAGACAAACCCCAGCTCAGCCCCACAAAAAATTATAGAAACTGGAGAATGGAAACTGCCAACTATTATGTGCTAGTGAGAAAAATAGAATCATTTGGGTTCTTTATGTTAAAGCCCTGCCCTTGAACACTTTTAAAAGGTATCCTTTATTTTATTTTTACCAATTTGAAATATTGGTTTAGCACCACTATCCTTTGAAAGCCTTTCAAAGAAGCAAAAACTGTTAAAAGCTGCATCTGAGGAGCCGGTTCCTCCCTGCCCCCAGAGGTTCTTTGATGTGAGAAGAAAACGATGAACCTGAATCTCAAGCACCAGATTAGACTCGGCATCACTAGCTGGCATACTGTTGACTGATCTTTTGGGAAGACTAAACAGCTCTCCAGGACTGTGATGAAAGTCTGGATATAAGGCGTTACAAGTAAATTGGGTACTGTGACTAGTTGCCTTTTCAGGGAGTTTCTGATGTAATCTAATGAACAGAAGCAAAGTCACCTAGTGCTCCTACCTCCAAAGTTGCACTGGGAGAAAAGCAGTTGCACTGAAAACAATGTTTATTTTTATTATTTTATTTTAATTTTTTTATTTATTTTATTTATATCCCACCTATCTAGTCTCATTGAGACCATCTAGGAGGCTTACAGCAAGCATAATACAATATAATTAAAACAATTTTAAATAGGGGAAAAACTTTAGACAAGATGGGACAAACTAAGAAAGAGGAAGAAGAGGGAAGATTAGGAGTTGGCTGAGGGGAAGGCCTGCTGAAACATCAGTGTTTTAAATTGATTTTTTAAAAATGTTGAATTGAAATATGGCCCCATCTTCATTGGCTATAGGAGAGGAACTCTGGCGCAGTGTAGGGCAATGATACAGAGTTTGGCCAACCTGCCTGCCAACCTGATCCTCCTGTATCCCACCTATCAGCTGGAATGACCTTAGAGTGACAGGACGTCTGAGTCCACATGGATGCATAGCCGTGGTGTTGTTTTCCTGCCACCTGGGAATAAGGCTAGACTGATTGCTGCTGAGGCGGACGTGGCTTGAGAAGGTTCCTCCATGAATGGTCAGTCCCCAAATGGGGCTAGGTATGCTTACCCCAAATTCAACAATGGATCTTGCCAAGGCCTAAGCTGCCAATAAAGATGTGACAAAGAGAACACAGTTTTCAAGGGATAAACCCATTGCTAAGCTGTTATAGATAGAAGAACAGCAGTGGGTGGGCTGGGAAGCTGGCCAAATGTTGTCTTCCTCAAGCACTGGAAAGTTTCCTCCTACCGTGAGGGACTGGAAAGGAAACTGACACCATCCAGACCTCTCCTGGGACTCCCACCTTTCCTTCTTCATACAGTACCTATTTAAATGATGAAATTAATTTCCATACAACCTAGCACTGGCTGCCAATCTGGATGGCTTTTAAAATCATTTAGAAAAATGCATGGAAGATAATACAGGCACCAATGGCTGTAACTCATGACGGATATACATTCCCTCCAGTACCAGCAGCCACATGGCTCTGAACACCAGTTGCTAGGGAATAAACAGAGATGAACTTAGTCATGTTTGGGTTGTGGGTTTCCCATATGTATCTGGTTGACCAATGGCACTACTGCCAGAATGCTAGAACAGATGTGGTTTTTTGTGGTTTTAGAAGGGGTAACCATGTTAGTCTGTGCTAGCATATCAGGCTAAAGATAAATAAAGAAGACAAAAACATTGTGGCACATTAAAGACTAACTGCTATATTTTTATAGGAACTTTTGTGGTCTGAGGCAGTGGACATGCTCAGAAAAGCTCACAGTCTTTAAGTTGCCACTACGTTTTTGTTTTCTATGTTTTTAAAATGTATTTATTTATTTATTTGGCCTGATATACTTTTGCTGTGGTCATTCATGGCTCCTATTAATGTTCTTTAGTGGTTTCTGAAGGATGCAGGAGTTTTAAGATGTGAATTTGATTTCAAGAAGTGCCTCTTATGGAAGGCAACTTTAGGGAATACTGTCTCAAATATGGCAAGCTACTCGCTGCTACTTGCTAGCTTTTTTACCCTGAGGTCTTCATCCAAAAAAGACTGTAATGTTCTAGTCAAAGAGGAATGTATCAAACACGTAGTACTACTGCATGTGCCACTCAATCTTGTTTTCCAGGCAAAATGACACAAAGCCAGTATGATGAGGCACTAGTTAAAGGCAGAGCATGTACTTTTGTGTGTGTCATAAACATATATTAAAATATAAGCAAATTGGCTCTTATGACTATCAGTGCTCATTGTCCAACTTCCATACTTTTTATTCAATTCATTATTTCAGCAAACCATGTGACATATACCCTGTTTTCCCCAAAATAAGACCTAACCTGAAAATAAGCCCTAGTATGATTTTTCAGGATGCTCGTAATATAAGCCCTAGCCCAAAAATAAGCCCCAGTTAAGTGAAACACCTCCATCCACAGCAACCAGAAGATGACATACTAGATTGTTGTACATAAAAATAAATCCCCTGAAAACTAGCCCTAATGCATTTTTGAGAAAAAATTAATATAAGACCCTGTCTTATTTTCGGGGAAACACGGTACAGTATTTTCAGCTGAGTGTGCAGGAATTCTATGTTGTTGTGTTTTTTTTAAAAAAAAATTCTTGCCTTTCTTGTTAATGAGAGTTGTGTAAATAACTTCCTGCACAATGTCTTGAAATTTCCATTTCATGTTAATTCTATACTAAATCTGCATGCAGCTGTCATCCAAGAACAGCTAAATTAACTAGCTTTTATGCGAACCATTCCACAATTGCTGTCATTGAGGATTTTATTGTTTGCTCTTGTTATTGCGCTCTCAATGAGCTGGGTGGGCATCGGGTGAGCTGAAAGTCTAGGTTGCATGATAATAGCTTGCTCTCCGGAGTACTCACTAGTTAGAATATTTTGAACTAAAACTCCCAGAACACCTCTCCACCACCCAGGCAGCAAATACAGTGATGATGCTGCCTGAAGGATTCTAGAATTGTAGTAAAAAGGTCTGGCTGAGTTGTGTTGTGGAAGGCATTTAATGGTGATGCAGAGTTGGATCTTGATTTGTAAAATCTAGGCATAGAGATTGTTATTCCAGTTTTGCTGGCTCATTTGTGCAGACAAATATTGCAATAACAACCCCACATATTGAGGATAGTATCAAAAAGGACATACAAATCTCGACCTGAAGAACAGTAGTACTTTTGGAAGTACAGCTGTTAATCAGGACAGTCCCCACAACAAAGTGACATGCACACGGACAATCCAAAAATGCAGGTAGCGGAACCAGTCCATACTAACAAATGAGGAGCAGGAGTGTTCTGTGACACTGTGATACCTAGGCATTCTCCGGCAGTCCTTTCATGAAGATGTAGGCAGACAGGGGTTAAAGTCAATGTAACAGATAGAGGTTAGGAAAGATTAGGAAGCATCCATTCTATATATGATTTGCATACATGTTTTCCTCTCCATTGTCAAGAATCTCCGTTGTCTGACCCTAATATGGTAAATAGGAAAGCCAATTAGAACTGCATACACCTGGGAGGCAGGAAAGTTTTAAGGGTCGGATCATACTTCCACACTATTAGAGAGCAGGCCAGGTAGGTGGGACTATCAGCCATGGAGAAGGAAAACTCTGATTTCAAACCTCCACTGCCCTGTGGCTATATCCACTCATGGAAAAGGCTTCAGGAGTTAACCTACAGGCAAAATCTGGAGCTGGAGTCCCGAAGGCAGCATGTGTCGTTCTGCCAACTCCTGCGACTTTGCTGGAACCAGTTGTGTTGGCTCTTGCCTTTCCATTGGACCATTTCAGCAATGTGGAGAGGGGGGATCTGCTGCTTAGGTAACAGCCTATCCTCCATATTACCTTACCCGGGCTTCATGCTCTGGAGAGGACACTCCTCGATACAGAGCATGTTACCATAGTCTCTCGAGACTGAAGGATGCCTATGCTATGTCCAGAACTGAGAACATTTGTGCAGGTCTTCTATAAAACACACTTATAGACATCACTTACTGGCCAGTCATTGAAAAAATGAACATGATATATTTCTGCTATCTCCTGCACAATTTATGAGACTTTTAATTTTATTTTTAACAAGGGAAAGTGCAAAAGTGGCATTACATTATATGTATATATACACACTATACATGCAGTGCTTAAATTTATTTATTCATTTATTTTTACAAGGGAGAAACAATCAGTTTGTCTAAATCATGCAATTTATAGTTGACTTGGCATTCAGGTTCATAGAATACCTATCTCACTTTGCAAGGAAACCAGGCTCACGCCCCAGTGGAATGTGGTCTGCAGGCTTTCATTAAACAAGACCTCTAAGGTAAAGTTAATTTTTGGACTATAGTTCTGAGGAGGCCTGAGCTGATGTGGCCACTAGCGATGCTAGCTGGGATATGCTTGCAACTGTGGTCTAGAGAAAAGATGACTGTGGCCATGCATCCCTTTGGCATTCACTTCATATATGCCCGAGGCCTCTATGCTCCAATTTATTTTTCGTCACCAGAACCCAGGCTTGAGCTCCTAAAGGAAATTAAAAAGTTCCACCAAAGAAAAGGGCCATGTGTTTTCTTTGCTCTGTCAGTACGTGGCTGGAATCCAATAGCTACCCTGACCAAATCAGGTAAAGATTAAAAACACAGAACAGTCAAACTTTATTTTCACAGCTTAAACAATACTAGGCTCATTGACAATCAAACTGGATCTTTCCAAACTCTTCCATGAACTAACTCTTCCAGGCCCAGGGTTTAGTGTAGTGGCTCCCAACCTTGGATCCCCAGATGTTCTTGAACTAAAATTCCCAGAAACCTTTGCCACTAGCTGTGCTGGCCAGGATTTCTGGGAGTTGTAGGCCAAGAACATCTGGGGACCCAATGTTGGGAACCACTGGTTTAGCCCTTTGCACTACACCACTCAGCTTCCCAGTCTCTCTCTCTGGTCAACGGCAAGCACTACGTCTCTCCCTTTGTGTAATGCTTGTTCCAGTCTCCAACCGCTTCCCACAGCACTCCGAAGGCTCTGATGAGTTGAGCCAAAGAGAAGGTGGAGTCCAGAGCTCCACTTTAAGACTCAATAAGATTGCAGCCTCACACCTGAGATGCCTGAGGATTGCCCTCTCACCTCAGGTAGCAGTTGTGTACCAATTAGTTCTGAAATTCGCTTCAAGTACACAGGGAAATTCTCCCTAAAGTGTTAACTGCCTATTATACAGAAATCTGGAATAAAATCTACAAGATTTTGGCAAGTATGTCTGGCCGTATGTATGTGCCAGATTTGATTCACTATTGTACACCCTTGTGGCGTATGGATGTGATATTAGGTGTGCAGCTGGCTCCCTCCACACGCCTCCTCTGCCATTTATACAAGCATTGTTCCAAAAAAGCTGTTGTTACCCATTCAGCTGCAGAAAGCTAGCAATCTCAGATGCATTATGAGCAAACAATCAAACTAAGGGAAAAAGAGCCCCCCCCCCATCCTGAATAGAGCCTAAAATCCCAGACGGCTCTCCCACACCTTTCATTGTCTCTCTCAATAGTATCTCTCCCCACCTCCCACTGTTGTTCATCTTCTGACATTACAAAATAACAGATGTTTCTGGCAACAGCTGTCACCATGTCCTGCCACTGTGTCTTTATACAAATCACCTAAAGGGTAGTAAAGTACTTTAATAACAATTCCACTCACCCACCCCCATTCTGTCTTTGCAGATAAAATGTCTCCCAATTCAGTCCACGAATTTTCTGTCTTAGCAGGTCCTCCTCCCCAGTGTTCTTCAAAATATTATCCATTTGCTTCTGGCACAAATAGCACACCCCCAGCTTTATCAATGTGGCATCTCCTGATGGGCAGTCTAGGCTGGAGGTACTTTGGCTGCAAGTTGATAATTTAATGAGAGTTGCAAGAATAACTAGATGAGGCATCAGCTTTGCAATCAGAAGGTGATAAAACATTTCCTCTTCAGAGACGTGATGCTGGCAGCCCTTTATAACTGTGCAGCCCTGCTTGCAAACAAAGCTTCTGCTTAGCTCCCAATGGCAAAACAAAAACAAGCTAATTTCTAGCTCGCAGAACTGAGCAAACTTGGACTATAATACACATATACTGTAAATGGAATCCATCATAGGAGGTCCACTTCTACTGATGAGCTAACAGCATTGTCTATTTTGAGCCTTAGATACTGTAAGGCTCATGCACCCCAAAGAGAGTGGTAGAGGAGATCCCATTACTTGTACTCACCTGCCCTGCTCACACAACATTGTCTCAGGCAAAAAAAAGGGGCAGCACCAGAAACTGACATAATTGGGCAACAGTGCAGTTCCATAACCTACCAAGGACTCCATTGCCGCTTGTTCTCTTCCTTCCCAGAATCTCCCAGATGTCATGGCCACCAAATGGTTGTCTAAACAAATACCTTTCGCAAGTTTAGGACTTATTAGAGGTTGAATAATTCATGCTGAATTATTCATGCTGAATGGATAGCTCAGTGGTTTAGATATCTGGCTGCAGAGCAAGAAGTTGGGAGTTCAGTTCCCTACTGTGCTTCCTGTGAGAAGTGTTGGCCTGAGTAGTCTTGGGCGAACTTCACAGTCCCAGGCTGCTCTCAGAAGAAGGAAATGGGAAATCACTTTTGTGTATTCTCTACCTAGGAAACCCCAGAAAGGGTTGCCATACGTTAGAAGCAACTTGATGGCATAAAGGAGAACACTGCAGATTGTATGGTGCAAGACCATGCCTGCTGTAAATGAATTTAACAAGCTCTGTGGCATGAAGCTCACCGGGGACATGGAGCTTAGCATGTAGAATCCAACTGGGGAAAGATTCTTTTTTTCCTCCTGGCATTTTTCAACTGAGTTTGCCGGGACCAATACCAAGAAGTCAGCATTGTTAGGCACTTGTCATGGCCTCACCTGTGACAAGGTGACAACTGAAGACTACTGGTGCCAGAGCAGTCCTATCATTAGAGGAGACGAGGCAGCCGCTTTAGGCAGCTAATTTTGACATTTCGGAAAAGCACAACAAACTGTTTGTATTTAATTTTATTCTTGTGTTTTCATTGCCAGGGTGGATAGGGTATCTGGAATGTTCTGCCTTGTGTGCAAAAATAACTTGCCGTCTGCAGCTGTGCCCTAGGCATCAAAATGAGCTTGGAGGGCCCTGATCCTTTTTAATAAGAGGACAAGCCAAAGGCAACCCCCCGCCCTAACAAACTCTATCAACCTTGGTTGCTACTTTCTTGGTCATAGTATGGATGAACCTGGATGGAGAGACCAAGCTAACTGCAAATAGTCACCAGGGTATGGACATGAACTAACTCAGGGAGGGTCCCTCTGACACCATCTGTGATGTTTACTCACGTGGCCCCTGCTTGTTTCACCAAACACAGAGCTCACGCCCTTTAACACGCTACCACCAGTTGATCTCTTTATCAACCTCTATACTTCCTCTGAAAGCCTGAGGTCCATTCAGTACTGAACTTTTAAACAGAAACAGGTTTATTGATTACAGGTTGTTTTAGGACTAGTTCTTAAGCACATTCTTAAAGTTACACAAAGCTTCAGTATTTTACTTTAACCTCTTCCATCTTAATTAATACAGGTCACACTCTGACTAATCACTCCTTAAACACACTCTGTGCCTCAAATCCCCAAACTCTTTTTCTCTTCTCTAGTTCTCTCAAAACTGTCTCTCTGACTGAACGAACTAGACTCTAACTCACCCCTCCCTTCTAGTTTCCGTGGCTCCGCCTCCCAACAGCTCCCATTGGTACATGCAAATAATCTTCTACCTGAGCCAAAGCAGGATGAAGCGCTACACCATCTATCCAGTCCCTTCCCCAAAGCACAAGATGCGTTGTGAACCAAGTTTGCAAAAGTTACTTTTTGGTAGTACAACTCCTCAATCCTGCTGCCAGGATGGCCACGTTTCCCCCAGCTAATGCTGTTGCTTATCACCTTCCCACACTAAAAGCAGAAGTCGTGAAAAGTACACAGAAGAAATAGCAGCCTCCATTTGTCCTGCCTTCTGGAATTATGATATGGATTAGGCCCATTTGGGAAGGAGAGGTAAGTGGGCAGTGTAGATAGTTAGAAGGAGATGGGCCTGAGCAAGGAAAAGGGACCATTGAGTTTACCAAGGTCCAGGTCCCCTTTTCCCTAGTCTGGTGCCAATGGTGTGCAAACTAGTGAGGTAGGTAGTGAGAGATGACACATGTTACATACTTTCATGGATTCAGTAGACTCCATGAAGAAACTCGACATTCATAACAAATGCAGAGATGGGATCTGCCAACTGATGAACTGAACCCTTTTATAATGGCTGAAATGGTCTCTTGGTGACCGAAGTCAAGATAGCATTGCCAGATTATAACCTGGCAAAATACAGACAATTCAGCTTTTAACCCTGCCAGTGGAACCAAAAGATGAGGACCAGGGATGAAAAATGTTTAGGATTTTAGGACATAAGCTTCCAGAATCCTAGAGCTATGCATGCTGCCCAAGAGATTCCCAAAGCCAAAGGCCAAAAAACCAAGTACAGTGGACCCTCGACTTACAGACGGCTCAACTTACAGACTTTTTGAGTTACAGACTTCTCTGGCCACAACATTTAGGTTCGACTTGCAGCCGGAGAATCGACCTACAGACCAGAAAAAAACCAAAGTGGAACAAAAACGGAACAAAAATGGCCGGTTATGGATTAATCGGTTTTCAATGCATTGTAGGTCAATGGAGACTCGACCTACAGACTTTTCGACCTGCAGTCACCGTTCCAATACGAATTAATTTCGTAAGTAGAGGGTCCACTGTACAGTGTTGCCTCGCAAGACGAATGCCTCACGGGATGAAAAACTTGCAAGACGAATGGTTTTGGCAATGGGGTTGATGACTCGCAAAACGAATGTTCCTATGGCTGTGCTTCGCAAGACGAATGTTTTCCGTTTTTTGTTCCTGCCTCATGTTTGCTGATTTTTAAATGTTTTTCTATTATGTTTAAAAAGTTAAGTTTTTTTGATTGCATTTTTTGAAATCATCTGCACAATATGTATGGCTTTAAAGAGCACTTAATAAACCCTTTGTAAACCAAATTTGACTTTGTTCTGACTTTTTTTGCCCATAGAAGCGCATTAATTAGATTTCAATGCATTCCTATGGGAAAACGCGTTTCGCGAGACGAATTTTTTGCAAGATGACATTAACCGTGGAACGAATTAAATTCGTCTTGCGAGGCACCACTTATTTGCCATTTTTTCCAAGGCATCAAAGTGCTAATTAGAATCAGTGCCTAATCATGAGTTTTAAATCTCTTACTTATGTTACTTTGTGAACAAGGTGTTGGAATACAAGGTACTTCATGCTTCGTTGCCACTGTTGCCTCGTACTGCTCTGCACAGCACTTCCAACTTTTAGACTGGGCATGTCAGTAAAAATATAACAAAATACACTATGCATCTACAAACCAACATACTCTTTGTTGTCCATTTTAAATGCACATTTTGTTGCTCTGTTGCCTCTGCAAAAGTCGAATCTATGGCTAGGTTTTTCTCTCTAGATTCTATATAGAAGGCAAAGCCAATATTCGAAGGTAAAGAGGTATAACCCAGGGGCTTATGAGTTCAAATCTTGTCTCGCTTGTAGGTTGACAAGGTGGCCTCAACAATGATCTGCCTTACAGGGCTGACATAAGACTTGCTCAGAAGAGGGATGTGAAATGAAGAATTCAATGCTGAGGCACAATACTCTATTTGTTGTTGTTTAGTCATGTCTAACTCTTCATGACCCCATGGACCAGAGCACGCCAGGCCCCCCGACTTCCACTGCCTCCTGGAGTTTGGTCAAATTCATGTTGGTCACTTCGATGACACTGTCCAGCCATCTCATCCTCGGTCGTCCCCTTCTCCTCTTGCCTTCACACTTTCCTAACATCAAGGTCTTTTCCAGGGAGTCTTCTCATGAGACGGCCAAAGTATTGGAGCCTCAGCTTCAGGATCTGTCCTTCCAGTGAGCACTCAGGGTTGATTTTTGTGCCCTCTAATTCTGAATGTTTTCCTCTTTAATATGAATACTCCTTGGTTCTAACTCCCAGCTTCTTCCTCCCTTCTAGTTCATGACTGGTCCTCTGTCCTGAGTCTTTGAGTCGTCTTTGTTTCTTGTTGTTGTTGTTGTTGTTGTTGTTGTTGTTGTTGTTGTTGTTGTTGTTGTTGTTGTTGTTGTTGTTGTTGCTGCTGCTGCTGCTGCTGCTGCTGCTGCTGCTGCTGCTGTTGCTGCTTTTCTTTGGTTTTTGGTCCTTTGTTTCAGTATGCCCCCTGATCTAGATGGCTCTCTTGACCTGACTACTGGTTCCCAGATCCTGCTTTGCTCCAGACTTCTCCTTATGTCTCAGCCCTGACAATGGTACCTCAGCTGTACCTTTCTCATTAATGCAGCCTCTTACAAAGATAGCAACAATATAATTCACTATCCCCCACCATAACATTTTGTGTGTGTGTGTGTGCGTGCGTGCGTGCATGCGTCCGTGTGTGTGTGCATGTGTGCGCACATACACAAGGCTTCCCTCCCTTTAGAATCTCTCCCTGGCATGAGGATGACTGCTTTAGCAAAAGTAAAAATAAACCTAAAAATCCTTTTTCAGAATGCAGATTTAAAGAAAAATGTGACTATGACTTTCTGCTTTCATCTGGAGGGGCTCATGTGGATCTCGGGGGGATCCTAAGGCTGGAAATATATCCCATGCATCCCCAGAGCTGCCCACTCCTTGCCCTGCCAGAAGGATGGGAAACTCGTGGCCCTCTAAGATTTCATTGGATCGCAGCTCCTCTCCTCCTCCTGGTGACTGGAGCTGTTGGGAATTGAAATTTAAGAAAACCTGGAGGCCGGAAGGCCATAAATTGCCCAGCCATGGCCAACAACAACAGCAACAATATCAAGAAGTTATCAACCCCATGGCACAGTGATTAAACTGCAGTACTTCAGTCAAGCCTCAGCTCTTGATCTGGGTTTGATCCTGAGATGCAGCTCAAGACTGACTCAGTCTTCGATCTTTCTGAGGACCAAGCTCTGGGAGTCAAAGTGCATAATTTTGTTGTGTACAGCCATCAGCACAACGATTATACATTTATTGTACAATGAAACAGTAGCCTATCATCTTAGCAAAACTTCCTTTCCTGTCTTGATGGGACATTGGATGCCGAAATCTTTTTTGGTGGCATCTTTACACAACAGAAATGACACTGTGTGAGACAGAAATGACACTGTGTGAGATCTAATTATAAATCACCCAAGATGTTCCAGTTCTTTTTACCTTCTTGTAAGGGAGAATTCTTCTACTTATGAACATGTGGTTGAAAAAATTCGGAGAATCCTCAGATTATTGATTGATTGATTGATTTGATTTGATTTGATTTGATTTTTATACTGCCCATCTGGCAACCAAGGTCACTCTGGGTGGTTTATAACAAGGTAAACAAAAACAGTAACATAGTGACGAGGATATATAATAACTGACCAAATAAAAAATTAAATATTCAATATTATTACAAAACGAATAGCAGTAAAAACACACAGTAAAAATGTAATAAAATTACATTAAAATGGCATGTGAACACATGCACATGTGGTTGCATAGATACACAAGCACACACACACACACACACACACACACACACACACACGCAATGCCAATAATATCAAATAATTTAAAAAGAGGTGCGGAACCAGTTTTTTGGAGGAGAAATAACCAAACTACATGCCATGCTGAGCATGATAGCACAAAGGGGAGATGCCAAAAAAGATGGCTAGATTGATAATTCAGCTATCGAATGCAAGGATGGGGAAATAGATCATAATAATGATTTTTAAAAATAAAATAAAACTCCTGCAGCAATAAAAGAGAATATAAAACACAGAAAGAAGTGTGGTGTGTGGAAAAATCAATTCCTTGACACTGCCACCTAAAATATAATGATGGTAACACTGTGATAAATAATGGATTCAGGGATATTTTTTTTTTGGTTAAGTTAAAAAATTGTCTTGCTTCCCAGTTATTCTCAGTTGCACATCCCATACTAAACACTGAGAGTTTTTTAAGACAAGAAATCACGAGGAGGCTATATTTTTTTTCTTTTATCAATTTTAATTTTAACACAAATAAAAAGAAACAACACATAAAACATATACACATACAATTTTTAAAAAGAGCTAATTAATAAAATAAAGAAAAATCCACATGCATAGTGTACACCAGCGCTGGGGACCATTAGGGAAAAACACCACAAGGGTACCATTAACCCTTGTGGAACCCTCCTTCCCCTTCCAAAATTGTATAGACTCCTAGTTGAGTGTTGTCCCTTTATTACTACAGAATCAATAAATGCTCCCCATAAGTCTACAGACACATCCCTCTCTTAATTCTTATATCACATGTGAATTGGTGGTTAATTGCTATATCCCAGACTTCTCTAGACCATTCATTTAACAAGATATTATGAGCCGTTTTCCAGGTCCTGGCAATAATCAATCTCCCAGCTGTTAGCAAATTAGAAACCAGTCCACAACTTGTCCAATAACCTGCCTCCTTTTCAATTATTGGTTAAAGCACTATTTTAGGACATACAGCTAAATTTAAATTGATTATTTCATTTTCTTCCTTAAAAACCAATTGCCAACATTTCAATATATATTCACATTCTGACCACATATGAACATCTGTACGTTTTCTGATATATTGTCCAGCATATTTTAGAATAATTGCCTTCTATATGATTAAGTTCCACTGGGGTTAAGAACGTCACCAAATCTTTTATAAAAAATCTCTTTTATTCTTATTGATGTTGATTTCAGTATTCTAATATTCCATATGTTGTTCCATGCACTGGAAGGTACTTCTTATCCCATATCAAATTCCCATAATGATTTGAATAAGTCCTCCTGATCATCTGCTTCCAATATCTATTATAAATTATGCTTAATATACCCTTCACTACCTTGTTATGACTTTCACTTCCCTTCTATTGCAAAATTTCCTCATACTTTGTAATTTCCCTACATTTACCTTTCCTTTTTATTCAATTCTTTGTCCACTGCTCTAATTTAATAATATTGTACCAGGAAACGTCATCTTGATCCAAAACGTCTTTTATTTTTTATTCTTTAATTTTTACTAACCAATCCTTTATTCTAAAAAACTTGTCTCTTCATTAGCAAATACACAATCAGCCTTTTTAGGTCTTCTGGTTACTTGCTGGACATAATGAGGGAAACTGGGGGAATAAGTAGTTTTCTATATCGATTCCAGATTGTTAACACGTTTCCAAGGAAGGGATTTTCTAATATTTTTACTATATTTATATTATCTTGTCTGAAGAGAATATTTACCAAATTCATGCATAATTTCACGTGTTTCCATGTTTAGCCAAATTAGTTTGCTAGGCTAAGACATAACATCTGAAATATGCCTCAATTGATTAGCAATATAATGTAACCTTAAATTAGGAAGTCCTAAACCTCTACTTTTTTGAGGGTTCCACTTCTAGTTTGAACATGGTCAGCAGCTGCGCCAAGGATGTCCCCATCCTCTATGAAGAATTGACAGAAAATTCCCTTATTGCTGCTCTGAACTTGTGAATTCCTTTATGCCTTGAAAGAGGGAGAAACCTCCCAGAACACTTCATACCATATGGCCCCTGGCTGTTGAATTCTGACAACTGTAGTCTGAAAAATGAATGTTTAGAAACTTTCCTTGCTTTATCCAGCAGAAAGGCACGGTTAATGGAAAGAATACCTTCCATGTCCACAGAAAAGAAGGCCGTACATGTGAGCAACCCACTTTGCCTAGCATGCTCAATGTATATCCACACATTACTTTTCTGACTGGCCTCGTGAACCACCACTCTGGGGAAAAAAAGCAAAAGAAACTGTTTAGGGGCCACTCGCTGCCTGTTTCTGTGGCGGCAGGCGGTCTGCTCAGAATGTGAGGAGAAGTGTGGTGCCTTAGAGACAGTGGCTTAGCAACCTTAGTCCGTGTTGGTAGGACGGCATTTTCTCCTTCCCTACTGGCTTGTGTAGGATTTTTCATCATTGTGCAGTGAGGAAAGTAGGCCAAGAGGGGAAAGGAAAGAGAAAGAATGCAATCTACTCTCCCCAGCCCTGCCCAGCAACAAAGAGAGTTTGTTAGCAGCCAAGGAGAGAAAGGCACTATTATACATTAAGAGGAAATGTGTGTTCCCGATGATGAATTCATCTAATTTCTCCTGCCACTATGGGAATTCCCCAGAAATATGTACCTCACTGAACATATGTACAAATTCAGCCTGTGTTGGCCTTTCAACAACCAGTCCAATCACTGACTGAAACATGTTAAGCTCAAGATACATAGGTAACCCATGTGCCATGACAAATAGCTTTTCCATCACTTGACAGAGCACCTCTAATATGCTAAATCTGTTACCTAGTTTGACCCAAAATCTCAGTACAGTGGAAATCAGTGGAGCTTTTACTGGTGCTGAAACCTGGAATGCAGGGAAGCACAATTGGCTGTTCCCTTTAGTATGGATTGATCCCTCGACATTTGGAGCCCAGGCTCATTTACTTAGATGTGGGGTTCCAGTAGTATAGATAGGCTTGTAGCCATTACTGGTAAAGTAACCCTCAGTTACTTGAAGGGTTAATGTTGCTCTATCCATTAATTCTTCAAAAATGTACAATAGGAAAAAAGTGCAAGCAAAGCTGATAAAAACTGCGCAGCAATCATTGTGCATTACAAATAATACAATGCACAATGATTGTCACACAGAATTTGCTGGCTTGGCTTGGCTTGCATTTCCTTGCTTTTGTGTGCTTGAGTTTTGAAAAGTAATCGGTATAGCTGCCTTTTCTACTAAGAAAAGAGATATTTTTGTCTATTAACTAACTTCCTCTGCTTTGAAAACTTTTCACTGTAGACAAAAGTAAGTGTTGCCATTCTCTTTTCATGAGAGTCGGCAGCAGCTACTGCTGATGGTGTCATTATCCCGTCTCTGTTTCTGTTAAACATTTGCTGCTGATATAGGCGCCACAGGTGCTGGTCACATGACAGTTTACTTAAAGAGAGCTTTTTGCATCCTCCTAGCAGAGCCAAAAAATAAACGGCCTCCATGCGGGCTGGAGTACTTTACTGTTGATACCCTTGGATCTATTTCCTCTTAAAAAAAATACAGGGGAAGCTCAGGCACAAAGAAGTGCCCTATATGAATCAGAAAAATACAGGGCTTAAGGCTGGACACATATAATTCCAAATTGTCAGAACTTGAGTGTAATGAATTACAAGGAACTGCTTGTACAAGGGCATGACTATGCAAAAGAATATAAACGCACAAATCTGACATCAGAAATGGCACCACACAAAAGCCACTTACATTGTTCCAAGATCTTTTACAGATCTCAAAGCAACTTTTGTGGAAAAAAGGGAGAAGAGAGAGAGGAAAAATTAAGTGGGTTACATCCACAAATTCCAGTGTGAATCTACAGCATTAAATAAAGATCAGGGATTCTTAGCGCAGTGCCTATATTAATTCAATTCTTTAAAAAACTTAGAATAGGCATCCTTCAGTCTCGGGAGACTGTGGTATTGTGCTCTACATGGAGGACTTGGAACCGCATCTAGTGTGGCTGAGAAGGCCAATTCGTGAGTGACAATCCCTTCCACACAGAGGACAGATACAATCTGTACCTCGTCTAGCTCCCTGATTTTGCTGCTTTTGTGACTGCCTCTTTGCCTCGGCCTGCTGGACAAGGATCTCCCACCTTTCTCCTCAAAAAGAACCAAAAGAATGTGATATTCCGTGGAGGATCAGTTCCAGCCCCCTTCCCCTGCAGATGCCAAAGTGCTCGGGTGTAGATAATATGAAACTCTAAACATAACACTCTCTCTCTCTCTCTCTCTCTCTCTCTCTCTCTCTCTCTCTCTCTCTCTCTCTGTCTCTCTCTCTCTCTCTCTCTAGGAAACAGTTCTGGTAATTGTTGCTGTTTAGTCATTAAGTCATGTCTGACTCTTCGTGACCGCACGGATCAGAGCATGCCAGGCCCTCCTGTCCTTCGCTGTCCCCCGGAGTTGTGTCAAATTCATGTTGGTTACTTCGATGACACTGTCCATCCATCTCGTCCTCTGTCGTCCCCTTCTCCACTTGACTTCACACTTTCCCAACATCAGAGTCTTTTCCAAGGAGTCTTCTCTTCTCATGAGATGGCCAAAGTACTGGAGCCTCAGCTTTAGGATCTTCCTTCCAGTGAGCACTCAGGCTTGATTTCCTTCAAAATGGATAGGTTTGTTCTCCTTGCAGTCCAGGGGACTCTCAAGAGTCTCCTCTAGCACCACAATTCAAAAGCATCAATTCTTCGGTGGTCAGCCTTCTTTATGGTCCAGTTCTCACTTCTCACTGGTAATGACATTGTGGAAATAGCCGCCCCGAGTAGACCTTGTCTAGAGGGGCGGGGTAGAAATTGAATAAATAAATAAATAAAATAATAAATAAATAAATATTTCTGGTATTTCCCCATTTAATATTTTTAATATTTTAAGACTTTATTATTATTAGGTATCCTTCAGTCTTGAAAGACTATGGTAACATGCTCTGTATGGAGGACTTGGAACAGTGTCTAGTGTGGCTGAGGAGGCCGATTTGAGAGTGGCAATCCCTTCCTTACTGAAGGCAAATCCAATCTGTCCCCTGTCCAGCTCCCTGATTTTGCTGCTTTCGTGACTTCCTCTTTGCCTCAGCCTGCTGGACAAGGGTCTCTTCAAATTGGAGAGGCCATGATGCACCGCCTGCCTCCAGGCTGAACGCTCAGATGTCAGGGTTTCCCATCTGTTGAGGTCCATTCCTAAGGCCTTCAGATCCCGCTTGCAGATGTCCTTGTAAGACTGTGGAGAAGTGAAACTATGGATATTGACTCTGTGGATACAGAGTTCCTATGCACATGAACTTGTGGCTTAACTATTGTACATCATGAGTCTGAAGAAGCAGACTGTAATCCAGAAACTCTTGCAACATGATGCAACATTTAAAAGGTAGTGTAACAAATAAGAATAAGTTACTTGGCCTGTGCAATTTAGGAAACACTGAGCAAAATCCTGTTGGTGCAGTTATGCTAGCATAAATTGGACCCAAGTACTGGAAATACAGTATTTAATTCTAATTAATTGGAAGTTTCTTATCTCTCCTGCCCCCCAACTCTGTTTTGCCCAGAGGAAACCTTTGGGAGCTTCAGGAGGGTGAGGAACCTTTAATGGTGAAAAAAAAAATATGGCTGGATCACTGCGCTGGGATTGGCACCTAGTTATTAAAGTCTCTCCCTCACCCTGAGGTTCCCACAGTATTCCCCAGAAAAAAGGGAGAATAGGTAGCTTCAGAACCTGAAGCGGGGATCGGAAGATTTCGATTCATTTATATGAATTATTTCCAGCATCCAAAGTTTATACCTGGATTTTGCCCCTTACTTCTTACATTACAAAAGGCAATTTTTTAAGAGTGCTCTAGATTTATTTTAAAGGATGTTCTATGGAATTATTTTGAGCATTTTCACAGGAAGATTCTGTCATTTAGCCAATCATCCCACCCATCCCAAATTCTTTATAAAAGATAATGCAGGCTAACAACAAAGTTCCAAGCCAAACAACCAGTCACTGCTTTTCCAGCCTTGCAGTAAGAATGGGCAACAAATTCGTTTTCAGATTCTGCAATGGGAACAAATATCTTTTTTAAAAAAAGGAACCTCCAAACCTCTGATTGTTTTTCAGATTAGGACAATAATATTGTACCAATAACTCTTGTAAAGAGTTAAGCTAAAACCTGAGACTACATTTAAAAATAAACAAACAGAGAAACACTGATGTTTATTTCACAATCACATCAGCAGAGCCCGTAATGACCAGCTGCAAGTTATGGAATTAATCCAGCTCATGAAAAGAGTTCTCGATGGCCCTCTGGTGAATTAATCACACTTTATTTGAGATCTTCATTTCATATCCCTCAGACAAACTGCAGCGGCCGGCTCAGCGATACAGCTGGAGCTCTTTTAGGTTCTAAAGTAACATACCCACCATTAACTTACTTCATTTGTTTGTTTAATGACCTGGAGGAGATTATTTTCAGGACAACAGAGTGTAAAATTTAATTCTGGGAGAGATTTATGGCACATGGAAACCTTTCTAGAATTCGTATGCCATCTTTATCAGTATAATTAATTGACTGCCGAGAGATCTCTTGCCCCAAACATCTTGCTAACAGCTCCCTCTCACACAGTTTAGCCAAGCCGAGGCCTTTTTATTTCCGTGGGGCAAATATATATATATATATATATATATATACAGGTCTATCTACTGAGGAATATAGGAAGTGCAGATGTCTCATACCTGTTTCTTAAAATGTTTTAAATTTGTATTTAATCTTGATATATGTTTAATTGTTTTTCATATGATATTTATATGGCATTTTAAAACTGTTGATTATTTTATAGACTTAGGTGTTGTGAGCTACCCTGGGTCTCCTGTGAGGAGAAAGGCAGCATATAAATAATACAGTACATACATATATACATGCCTCCTGCATTTCCTAGCATTCAAAATGGCAATCTATCTTCTTTCCTGTGTCCAATAATAATAATAATTTTAAAGCAGGCTTGGGTAAAGTGCAGCCCTGGCCTGAGGGCCCCCTAAGTTTGTTTTTGTGGATCCTAGCCCTTCTTTAGCCTTCTGTTATTCTATTAAGGGGGGGGATGTTGGTCCTGGAAGATTTGAGGAAACTAACTAATATAAATATACCACAAAATACCTCCCATGTCCTTTTTTTAGCAATATGCTGGATAGCTCAGTGGTTTAGGTCTCTGGCTGTGGAGCCAGAGGTTGGGAGTTTGATTCCCCACTGTGCCTACTTGACAGGGGATGGACTCGATGATCCATAAGGTCTCTGCAATTCCAAGAGTAGGGCCAATTTATTAAAATAGGGCATGGCTTCCTTTTATGATATTTCGGGGTGATCTGCATGGTCCCCAAAGAATTGCAAGAACACAAGACTATCCTATCCTTGCTCTGACAAAGGTGCTCACTTCCATTTTAAAGAAGATAATAGTTGTAAAAAAGATTTCTAAATATGATTAGGTAAAGGTAAAGGTGCCCCTTGACATTTAGTCCGGTTGTGTCTGACTCTAGGGCGCGGTGCTCATCCTCGTTTCCAAGCCATAGAGCCAGCGTTTGTCCGTTGACAGTTTCTGTGGTCACATGGCCAGTGCAACTAGGCACAGACTGCTGTTACCTTCCTACCGAGCTGGTACCTACTTATCTACTTACATTTTTACATGCTTTCAAACTACTAGTTTGGCAGGAAAAGGTAAAGTTAATATGTGACTCGGTTCTTTGCTGTAATCAGAGTCCCATCCCAGCTCCAAACTTATCATGGGAGTCACATCATGCTTAACAACAACAACATATTTATTCACCGCAGAAGGTGTTTTACCTACAATACTGTAACTCCAAAAAGCCCAACTTCGGCTTCCCTCTTAAGGAGAAATAACCGGACTCAGGAACTGTTCATAAATCATGCTTCAGTGATGATGCCCTCCCCCATGACCCTGCTTAAATTTTGTCTCCCTGCTTGGTGGGTGTGTTGGACTTGAAGAGAGGCAGCCACAGCAGGGATGTTGAGTCCAGCTCCCCCCCCCAAAAAAAACCCTGCACCTTTCCTCCACCTATCCCTTGTTGGAAACTCCTGCGTCTCCTGTCTTCCTCCCTTCCTCATTCAGGGGTAGCTGCCATCCCTTGTCTATATTTCCTGTCACCTCTCAGGCTTTCTGCTCTCTCTCTAATCTTCTCTTCTCCCTTCTCCCTCTCTCTCCACAGAGCAATAATTTGTGTGGAGATCGGTGGCAGCCTTGTCCCCCTTCCTCTTCCAGTTTCCGTGGTCACGTGGCCAGCGCGACTAGGCAAGGAACTCTGTTACCTTCCCACCGAGGTGGTACCTATTTATCGACTTGCATTTTTACATGCTTTCCAACTGCTAGGTTGGCAGGAGCTGGGACAAGCAACGGGAGCTCACTCCATCGCGTGGATTCAATCTTACGACTGCTGGTCTTCTGATATTGCAGCACAGAGGCTTCTGCAGTTTAATCCACAGCACCACCATGTCCCTAAATATGACTAAGTTGAGTAATAATGAATGCAGGGCAGCTGCATCTTATTCTCAGAGATTTCAGAGCCAGAACTTGCAACCACGGAATGAACTCTTGTGATTTCACTGAGGTAAAGCAAGCAAGGGATGGGAGAAGGGAGTTCTGCCCCTGCCTCTGGCTTTGGACTAGTGCTACCAGGAATTGTGTATCAAGAAGGCCCATGAGTTGTGGCCGTGGTGCTCCACTCCCTGCTTTGTTCTAAATTGTGTGATAGGCTTGACATTAGCGTATAAAACAGCCACAAGCAAGTGAAGGGACCAAGAAGGTCCATGAACTTGGACCCATTCTGATACGTGGAGCAACACAAACAGCTTCATAATGAGTCAATGAACTCTGGCTGGGAATTGGGGAGAAAGTCATCTGAGATTTAAAGACACAGACTAAAAAAATTCAGACTTTCTTTTTCTTGTGTGCTGCTCATCCTGAGCTATGTCTCCCGACATGAAGAACTAGAGAAGCATAGCAATTCTTCAGTTAACATCCTAAATTCTAGTGATCCGCAACATATGTTATAAATCACACGCGGGTGTTTTGGTCCTTATGGACATTGACCAGAGCCTGTTAGGTTTTGGAATACAATACCCAGAATTTTTCCAGCTGTTTAATTTATTTTCAAATTGTTGTTTCTTATATTGAAACTCTGTTTTGCTGTTTTCAAAATATTCTCCATTTTCACTGTCTTAAGTAATTTTTCTCTACTTGCACTAATATAATCAATTAGTCTTCTTTTTCCCCCTCCTTTACTACCTGCTATATTTTCAGTAATCCATGGCTTCCAATTTTTCGTCGTAAACATAATCGTCCACAACACTTTTTGGATGCGGCACGTGATACATGTTCATTAGTTTCCGTGTTTTTCAGTCCAATTATCCTAATTCATTTTGAGTTCAATCTATTATTCCAGATGGGTATAAAATTACTGTAAATGCTCATGTCTTTACGACTTTGATTCTTGTTTCCATCATTCAATTTTGATTTTAAGATTTTCCTCAGTCTTTTGATGTATTCCTTTTGGCCAGACCTTTATCTTTTGTGTGCAGGATGTTATCTACTTCTAATATTCCAAGGTATTTAAAATTTTCATCACTTGATAGTGATTTTATAATAATGCCATTTTTAAACTCTATTCTATCTTGGTTTTGGATCGTTCCACAATGTACAGAAAGAGCTGCACATTTGTCAATTCTAAATTTCATCTGAATATCTTCACTAAATATTCGCACTGTGTTTAACAGTGATTCTATCTCCATGGAACTTTTTGCATATAGTTTTACGTCATCCATGTATAACAGATTATTGATTCCCCCCCCCCCCGCTTGTTCTGAAATAAGGCAGCCTGATCCAATTTTAGTTACAATTATTTACATGGGGATTAGTGAGATTTCAAACAGCAGTGGTAACAAAGGTAAAGGTAAAGGTAAAGGTTCCCCTTGACAATTTTGTCCAGTCGTGTTCGACTCTAGGGAGCGGTGCTCATCCCCGTTTCCAAGCCATAGAGCCAGCGTTTTGTCTGAAGACAATCTTCCGTGGTCACATGGCCAGTGCGACTTAGACACGGAACGCTGTTACCTTCCCACCGAGGTGGTTCCTATTTATCTACTTGTATTTGCATGCTTTCGAACCGCTAGGTTGGCGGGAACTGGGACAAGTGACGGGCGCTCACTCCGTCGTGTGGATTCGATCTTACGACTGCTTGGTCTTCTGACCCTGCAGCACAGGCTTCTGCGGTTTTAGCCCGCAGCGCCACCACGTCCCTGGTAACAAAGAACCCCCTTGAAATCTTCCTCTTTTGATGCTAACTTCCCCAAAGGTACTCTTGCAATTCCCAGAAGCCTTCACCACCACCATCTAGGAGCTGCAGCCCAAGAACACCTGGGTTACCCAAGGTTGATGTCAAGGAAAATTACAGGTCTAAGCAGAATGGAGTGTATTAATGAGAATCCATAATGATCAAGTGTGTTAAAACTGAGTCAGGATGACTCAGCAGAGCTGATGCAACTCATAGATGATGCAACTCAGGGATGATGCAATGTGTGATCTGATTGGTCCTGTATATGTATATATGTGTGAATTGTACAGTCAGTTGTATCTTCTTCCTGCTTGAAGATCACTTCTACATGTTATGCTGCCAGAATACTGTAAATACTGTTGTAAATACACGTTGCTGAAGGAAATGCTGCTGGACTGTGTGTGAGTTATTTCTGGACTGCTTGGACTGCAAATCACTCTGCTAAAACCGTGATTTGCGTTAAGAAACGCTGATAGTTGAGAACCACTGCTCTAGGGACCATATAGGTTGCCCCAGGCTAACAGGCTGGTTCCCATCTTACAAGGATGGACTCAAACTCCCAACCTCAGGTACTCCAAAATCATTGAGGCACCCAGCCAGTTTTAGTCACCAGCATTTAAAAATGTGTATACAATGAACAGAATCTTAAAACTTATGTCTGCTAGCAGAAGTCTAATGGTTGCAAAGCTGAAACTTGTAACAAGATTCTGGCTTTTATTTCTCAAAATAAATGCCCCTAAAGACACATAAATGTGTAAATTTTTGAGGTGTGGTTTTCTTTCATCCTGCAATGAGGTGTAAAAATGCTAATGACTATTGAATCCAAGGAGATTCTTTTCTTTCTGTACTTTTCAGTCATTATGAGCATAGATGCCTGAGCATCAATGTGTAAGCATGGACACGCAGAGACACTTTCCACAGTTTTGGAACATAGCTGATGTGTTCCTACCACTGCCCTCAAATTGGGATTTTGTCATAGAATTTTAGACCTTTCTCCTCTGTCCTTGCTGTTATACTTTGAGACTTAATCAATGTTAGACTACAGAGGAAAAGATCAAACGTTTTAGAGACACATGAATTATTGCATAAGGAAGCTGTAGCCTGCTTACTCATAAGAGCAGCTAACGCCTCTCTTGAGGTTAGGTGATGAGGAAATATTCCCTCTTGGGATAAATTACAGCAGCTAATTACATTTTGGTCCTCAGATGGAGAACATGGTTTGATAAACACACACACAACAAGTGGGCCATTTCACAGCCTCCAGGGAGCACTAGATTACTCAGAATGACAAAATACACCTTTTAAGCTATTTCGAACAGCAGAGATCCTACCATAATACAACAGAGCAGCAAGGAACTGTGCAAATAAGAGGCAGGTTGGAAAAGGAGGCTTTCCTGTAGTGCTGCTTCTGTAAAGACGAGAGATCTTGTCATTTCAGATTCACACTGGAGATATTCATGCCCCCACGAGAAAGGTCCACACAGGCCTTTGAATTGCAGGTTTACTCATCTTTAAGGGTACCCAGTTTATAAAAGTAAGGTTTTATCAGGTTTACTCATGAGTAAAGTTTACCCTTGAGTAAGGAGACAGCGGTGTGAGCAGTACTGGCATCAGAGGAAAATATTGGGTGAAGGTTGGAGAGATAGACGGAAGGGAAGTAACCCCACCATTTTCCTCCTCTGGGGATTGGATGGGGCGTTGCTGCCTTGTGAGGATGAAGCCCATGGAGTCAACATAGCCCCCTTCCCTGCCTTTCCTCACAGTAATCATTCAGCAGACTGCACTGGCTATCCTTTTGTTGTTAAATAAAGTAAGTGCCATATTGAAAGAGTTATGTGTCCACCTAGTATGGTATTAGAATTGCACTGTAGTAGTTTTTTTTAAAATGATTTTCAAAAAAGAAGAAAATAGAGAAGGGAGTTTCTCTGTCCTCTCTTTTATTGTCACAAGTTCAACCCACCTATTGCATCAAAGGTCTGTCACCTCAGATAATGCCACCCATCTCTCCATTTGAATGTGAGCAAACTGTCCACACAGGCTGCACAATGAATTAATTAGGAGTGCACTGAAGTGCACCAAAAAGAATACACTCCCTAGTCCTTTGTCATAAAGGTGCATGGCAGCTCTAAAAAGCATCAGGATTGGTCAATCTAAGTTGAAACACATTTGAGTGGCACAATTTGGTTCAAACCAAACCATACCAACAGTGATCCAAATATCAGTCTATATACCCATCTGGACATACCCTATGATGTACACCATCTTATAGCCATCATGGCCAGTGGTCATGCTGCGGTTGTGAGATACTGGAAGATGTAGGCCAAAACCCACCACTGCCACTTTTTCCCATCTCTAGCACTAGGATGGAAATTGATTAAACCAGAAATGAGGGCTACACTATCTGAGCCACAGCAGGAGTAGGAGAAGAGGAACAGCTTGTAGCAGCAACAACTGCAGATGATGGTGGGATTCTTGTTTTAAATTCTTTGGCTATGGCATGAAACCAAAACTGTTCCATGGGAGCAGCCAGAAACAGATAGAAATAAGCACAGAATGTGTGTATGTGTAAGAAATACACATGTACAAGAACTGCCTTTATACAAAGTATAAAGTATCCTGTAAAGTACAAGAACTGCCTTTATAAAGATGGGAGGGGGAAGGAATCAGAAGACAGGCTTACTTTGAAAATACAAGGATGGGAGGATTTGAAGAAGATACCACCCGAGTTTTAGTAGCAGAACAAGGTACAACAAGGAATAAGAGTTTCTCTCTTTCTCTTTCTGTACATGATGGGATTTGATTTCTACTTTTAAGTACGCTTCTTGAATTATACAGATGTAAACCAGAGGCTGTAGCTATTCAGTAACATCAATTTTTTCTGTATATGCTCAGAAATGCTCACAATATTTCTGATAATCATATGCTCTTGATTTACAGAAGGATCTTTGTATTTATTTACTGTTGCACTTCAGTATTGTGCAGAATCAAAATTTGACTGAAATTAAAACATAATTCTTTATCAGTCCTTTTCAACCCAGCAAAACACCCCACCCAGTTTGAAAATATAAACCTTACAGGTTGAGGGAGAGGAGAAAGAGAGATGGAAATAGGTGATAATGCTTGAGCAAGGTTTTAGAGTAATTTCTACCCCCCCTCTTCTCCCTGCAGCTTACAAATGTTTTTAAACACACAAATATTAAGACAATTACACAGATAATAAATTATACCATTAGAAACAACTAAGCATAGTGGCTGAAACCTGTTGCTTTTCTATGCATGCAGAAAGCAAACAGTGTAACATTCACTCATTTTTAGATAGTATTTAATGAGTTCTAACTGGGATACCTGAGCACATACCAAGCCAATTACAGTGACAAATGTTAACTGCTGTCTAGAAGCAAATGAATGTTACGTTGTTTGCCTCCTGTATGAACAGATAAGCAACAGGATTTCAGCTACTGATAAGGCATTAAATAAAACTGTTTTGAAACAAGTTTAAAAACACATTTAAAAGATGAAAATACATTTCCTCTTTTAAAATCCTTTCCTGAGCAGCAATTTACATATTGAAGGCCTGCCTGGTAAAAAAGATCTATGTTTCCTGGCATAAGGACAGCAGAGAGGGAGCAACAATGAAGAAGGCTAGAGAGCAGATGGAGGAAAACAGGGAATCCAATCTGGTGGCTGTCAGGAAGCAATCAGAAGACACTGGAATAAACTGAAGGCCACCAACAGAGGCCACAGTATTCAACTACCGTAACTAAGACAGTTTCCAACCATCATTTGGAACTCCTCCATGAACTTTGTGGCTTCATTCTTTCAGACAAAAACATTTTCTTCATTCAAATGTAGAGAATTGCAACTAGACATGGAGACGAATGAAAAAAAAACGGATCCTGCCATTCGTCAGAAATAGCTGATTCATTAAATATTCATCCCTTCATATTCGTGGGTTCCAGAGACCCTGACAAATACGAAGGGGCAAATATTGCCCCATTTTTATTCATCTCCCAAATGAAGAGAGGGAAGGCTACCCTTCCCTTTCTTCCTATGGCTTTCCCATTATGCCTACCGGCCCACTGATCAGCTGATCGGTGAGTCGATAGGCAGCCACCCATCCCCACAGCCTATCCCCCCCTTCCTCTCCCTAACATAGCCCTAAATGCAGCAGCCAGACTAATTACAGGTACAGTGGACCCTCTACTTAAGGAATTAATCCGTATTGGAATGGTGGCTGCAAGTCGAAAAGTCTGTAAGTCGAATCTCCATTGACGTACAATGCACTGAAAACCGATTAATCCCATAACCAGTGGTTTTTATTCTATTTTTATTCCATTTTGGTTTTTTTCTGGTCTGTAAGTCGATTCTCTGGCTGCAAGTCGAATCTAAATTTTGCAGCCAGAGAAGTCTGTAACTCGAAAAGTCTGTAAGTCGAGCCGTCTGTAAGTCGAGGGTCCACTGTAGCAGCAGCTATGGACACCTATCCTCAGTCTTCGCCAACCTTCCTTGGGTCCCTGTTAGTTTCCCTGCTGAATTTCAGGCACTGGCTATAACATATAAAGCCATTAAGAGTTTAGGACCTTGATATCTTATGTCTCTCCCACAAAATAATTATCTATCCCACACAATCCTCACAGTCCTTGATGTTAAGAATTGGAATACCTAAGGGGGACAAAATAAGCCAGGACAAAGAAGCGAGCTTTCTCAATCATGACCCCTTTCCTCTGGAATAAAATTCCTACAGAGGTCCAATAGGCACCACATCTCTCTGTTTTTAGGAAGCTAATTGAGACTCCATTATATATATAAAGCTGTCTTCTACTAGTGTGAAATGTTGTGGCCCCAACCGAAGGAAGGAAATATTTATATTTTAACCAAATAATATGTTTTATGAATTGGCTGTACACCTTTTTAAATTGCATTTTGTGTATTTTAACCACATAATATGTTTTATGAACTGATTTTATATGTTTAAACTGCATTTTGTATATTTTAGCCACATGATATGTTTTATGAATTGGCTGCATATTTTTAAACTGCATTTTGTATATTTTAACCATAAATATGTTTTATGGGCTGGTCACCTGACCGTAATAAATAAATTCATTCATAATAGTGTGAATATTGTCCCGGAATGTTCAAATGGGTTTTAATTTATGTATTTTTTATTAAAAGGCAGTTTTAGCTACCATGTTTCCCTGAAAATAAGACAGGGTCTTATATTAATCCCCCTCCCCCAAAAAAGCAGTAGGGGTTATTTTCAGGGGATGTTTTATTTTTTTTTCATGTACAATAATCTACGTTTATTCAAATACAGTCATGTAATTTTCTGGTTGCTGTACAGTGGTGGAGGGCGGGCTTTCACTTAACTAGGGCTTATTTTTGGGGTAGGGTTTATATTATGAGCATCCTGAAAAATCATATTAGGGCTTATTTTCAGGGAAACAGGGTAGCAATCAGGATTTACTGTATTTTAATGTATTTTTTTAAATTTATAATGTAGTGTTTTAGTCTATCATTGTATATTGTGAACTGCCCAGAGACTGGTAACACTAATGGAGTGGCATAGAAATGGAAATAAATAAGTAAGTAAATAAATAATTTGCACCCAAGGCACCACAACAGAAGTTCTCATGTACCTATGTGTATAAGAGACAAATCCCCAAATCCCCCAGCCAGCATAGTCATTGGTCATGATGGCTGAAGGATTCTGGGAGCTGTGGTCCAGAAAGGGCACATTTCCAAAGGTTCAGAGTTACATTTTCAACATCATACAAACATAGCAGCCATCAAGAAGCTTACAGGGAGGTGACAAAATGGGTTCTGATGTTGCCTATGGCCTTCTGCGGTGCATATTTTACAATTTATGGCACTACCTTGTGTGCTGCTGTACACAGAAGGATCTGGTCATACAGCTGTAAATGCCAAGTCCCCAGCAGGCTAGATATGTTTTCAAAAGTGCTAGGGAAAAAAAAACCGCACGGGCTTTTCAAATGTCGCCTCCCTGTGGGACTAATTGTCAAAGGGTGAAAAATAGGCTAGATGTCAAAAGTGGCTTGTTCACATCCTGTACATTGCAACCGGCAGTCACACGGAATACAAGGTGGCGTGTCTGCAAACTGGAAAAGTCTGAGCTTTTAGAAGGGGTAAAGGTTAGCAGTTGCTACCAAGGAAGGCTGCAGAACAATAATATGAGGAGCCATGGAGCGTGGAAGATAATTTTTTCAAAACCCTTAGTTATGAGCACAAAGAAGACCCAAATTATTAGGCTGCAGTTAGTTTTTCTCTCTCCTAAAAACAAGAAGTATTTTTTTTTCTTCCTGAGAAGTAATAAAAGCAAAGAATTTCAAGTAATTTTGGAGAACACCTTTGGTTGCTACAAGCTGCAAAGTCATGGTATAAAAACGCTCGGTCGTTCCTTTCCCTTCGTTAGCAGAACTGCTCAGTGTGACGTACACCCCGTGTCCTTTGTTTATTTTCCCTTAAACACAAGTCCACCCTCTGGATGCCAGTCCTCACTTCACACTGCCACCAGATATTATTCCCTCAATACCAAAAAGAGAAATCTAAGACACGTGCTGCCAATTCAACAGATTTATTGTTTTTATAGATGTTATGCAAAACACAGGAGAAATCACAGATGTTTAGAATAATAAATATCATTTGCTTTCACTTGGGCTTGTATGTGTTCTTACTTACTTTTACAATATTCTTTGACCATCTACTTATTCTCTATGCATTTGAACTCTTTGCTATTCTTTCTAGCCTTCCAATTTTCCAATCTCTGTCATAACTTTCTCAATTCAATCTCCTAACTTTCTCTTCAATTCCCTATCTGCAACCTCTTTTCTCCAACTCTCTTCCCTAACTGTCTGTCTAACTAACTCTTCAACTAACTGTCCTCTTGGTTCCGCCCCTCCTGTCCTCTCATAGGTTCCTGCCCTTGAGTTTCCCATGATGGACAGGCGTGATGTGGGGGTTCCACCACACTCAGAGGTTTAGGTCTCTGGCTGTGGAGTCAGAAGCTGGGAGTTCAGTTCTCCACTGTGCCTCCTTGACAGGGGCTGGACATGATGATCCATATGGTCCGTTTGAGCCCTGCAGTTCAAAGATCTCCATCTACGACACAGCACAATAGAGAACATAAGCCAATGCTTGAACTTTTCCTCTGTGACTGAGTGAGATCACACCCCAGTAATCATAAACATTAGAAATCATCTTTGGAGCACAAAAGTAGAGAAGTTATCCCTTGTTAAAGAGTGAAGTCTGGATAATATAGTCATTTCTTCATTGCTCAAAAAGCAATTAATTACAAGTAATTAGTTGCTTATAACAATTTACTTTTAATTAGTTACTTCCAAGCTTTGTGAGGGTGTGGGGCCATCAAAAATTACCAGCCCTTGTCTCTCCCTTCTCTAGAGAAAGAAAACGTACAGTATCAGATTCCCCTTCCCCCAGAGTCATACTCAGATGTCAAAATAGGGGAACAGCCCAAATAGGGGAAACCTGGAAGAATCCCTTTAATTCGTTTTTGGAGTCTTTTCTGGCTTTCGGAAAGAGACTCTCTGCAGTATGAAAGAGTCAGGATTTCGAAAGAAAGGTAAACAAAAATTACAGACTTTCATATTTCGTATGAAATTTTGTGCTTATTTTTTTGCCTTTTATTTGATTGATGTTTGAGGGGATTTTCTCCCAGTCCCCTTTATCGTTCCCTGGAGTGACTGGCTGCCTGTCCTTTACTTGGTGGACTACCGTCTGTGCTGCTGGATTGAAGCTATTTGGGTGAGAATCTGGAGTTGTGCATATATGTGTGTTTTATTTTGATTATGATCAGGATGATGATTTCTCTCCCTCACCTATATTGTTTCCTCATGATGAATCGATGAGGAAGATGACTATGGTAATGTGATGATAAATGTGGACTTTAAAGTACTGTTAGTGCCTGTGTAGGTCTGTGGATGATTGATTTTTCTTTCTCATTTGCTGCTGCTGTTGTTGACTTTTGTTGATGATCGCTTCGTGCCTTGCGCCTGCTTTTTCTGGACTAGGTTGGAGGGTTCTGTAGACCTAACCTGGGTGTAGCATCAGATACCAGAATGAGAAATCTGAAATGAAAGAACCAGAGACACTTGGCTTCTTTCAGGTTTACCAAAAGGGCATGTACCCCAAAGAACAGGAAACTGAAAGAGGAGCCCCACAAAAGACAAGGAAGTGAAAGAAATACTAAAGTTTTCCCCTTGCACACACCTAGATGCCACAACTACCTGAACCATATGCATACCAGGCACATGTATGTATGTACGTATGTACATACGTACGCACGCATGCACGCACGCGTGCATGCAAAATGTCTACTTTGCCAGAAAAGGACACTATTATGCTTACACTGTTATTATAGCTATAATTTATGACAAGTTTCAAGGACATTAAAAATGGCAGTAATATAACTGAGAGTGAACCCAGATAAAAATAAGTCCTTTAGTAGTTGAACCATGTAATAATGCTGCTGTTAATTATTAGTAATTGCTACATAGCTCTGCCTCTGAAAGGGTGAGCACTTCTGCAACCCACCATTGGTACCTGTATCAGCCCATTCAGAAATGCCCCAGTTGTGGTGGGGAACACCAGGTGCCACAGATGAGGTAGTTCTCAACAGGCAGTCCGGTTGCATTTCTGTACAATAGAACATGCCGTAAGTTCTTTTACCTCAGACAAGAAAATGTCTTGGGTCAGTTCTACAGTTAGAGCAGGCAGCTCTGACCAAGAAGGACCAATGACATGGGTCAAACATAAAGCAAGCTCCAATGAACCAATTCCATGGTTATTTCCAATTAGAGAAAACCCACTGAATCAATGAGATTTAAATAAGGGGTGACAAATCCCATTCATTAAATGGATCTACTTTCGTTGGAATTAACACTTGGCCCTGGTTCTGTATCAGCCAGGTTCTTCTTTTGCACACAAGTTTCACCGACTACACTGTAGAAACAGTTTTTTTTGGGGGGGGGGGGCAAGCTTGATTTTGCAGATTGTAAACACTTGCTCAGACCTGCCTCCAGAAATGAGTAAGTCCTTGGCAAAATGCTGTCATCTGTCCATGCTCTCTGACTTGTCTAGCAGTAGCAAAGGGTAGCAGTTGGAAAGCCATCTTTTAAATATATTCCACGCTGCCCCTGATGCAGCACCATTCTGAGACCCTGCGAGGAATTTAAAATGGCTTCCTCCCAGGCTCAGCCACCCAACAGGGACTCCAGGCACTTTTGGTGGGTCCACTCAGGATATCATGCCTTGGCAGATGCCTGAAGGTGCCAGACATTCAGGCCAGGCCTGAATTTGCCAGTATTTCTAGATAACTGAAGTGAGGACTTGGATGTTTACTGCAAAGCTGAGGGACTGTGATGTGGTATTCTAGAGGATTATGCTCCAGTGTAGGCTGCCAGTGTGAATTTGCTCAGATCTTGGAAATGTCACCTTTTTAGACTGAAAATTCCAGAAGCCTCCAGCTACAATATAATCATTTTCTACCACTTCAATAGCTTCAATCCAGCAATAGTCCACAGAGTAAAGGTCAGGCAGCCAGGAAATCCAGGCAACAATAAAGGAAACTGGTGGGATATCCTTCCATACATCAATAAAATAAAAGGCCAAAAAAGCAGGGTAATAGGAAATAAACCAGCAACCTCTCCATTGGAATCCTGAATCTTTCATATTTCAGAGGCTCTCTTTTGGAAAGCCACAAATGCTCTGAAAACGAAAGAAAGAGACTCTTCTGATTTTTTTCTTCTCCCATGTGTTTATTTTATTTATAGGCCACTTTTCTGCGGATAGGGAGACCCAAGATGGCTCACTGTATTAAAATAACTAAAAATATAATAAGCTAAACATTTTTAAAAGCCCTATTTAATTATACAATAATTAAAATACAATTGAAACATTAAGGATTATCTGAACTAAAATGGCATTCCGGGATTTGATTAGGATTGTTAAAAGCCTGCCTAAAGTGTTGGGTCTTCAGCTGTGGGCAGAAGGACAAAAGGGAGGGGAGCAGCCTGATCTCCTGAGGGAAAACATTTCATGACCTACAAGTTGCCACAGAGAAAGCCCACTCTCTTGTCCCCACAACCGTACCTGTAGTGGCAATGGGATCAAGAGGAGGGCCTCTTCTGATGATCACAAATGCTGAGAAGGCTCATAAGGGGAAGATACGATCCTTCTCATAGCCTGGATCCAAGCCATATAGGGCTTTAATAGGTAATGACCAGCACTTTGAGTTGGGCCCAGAAACTGATTGGTAACCAGTACAGTTCTTATAGCAGGGGTATTATATGCTCCCTATAACTGGCCTTAGTCAGAAGTCTGGCTGCAGCATTTTGAACCAGCTGAAATTTCCGAAGCATCTTCAAAGGCAACCCCACATAGATTGCATTACAGTAATGCAACAAGAATGTAATTAAGGCATGCATTACCGTAGGCAAATCAGACATCTCCAGGAAAAGGGTGCAGTTGGCAGATCAGTTCTAATTGTGCAAAAATACTCCTGCAGAAAGCCACAGCCAAAACCTGGGCATCAAGCTCAGGGACAAATCCAGGAGTACACCCAAACTGCGAATCCAAGTTTTCAGGGGGAGTGTAACCCCATCAAGTACAGATTGTATCCCTATTCCTTCATCTGATCTGTCTTTTGATTGACCTCTGTCTTGTCTCGATTAAGTTTTAGTTTGTTTGCCCTTATCCAGCCCGTTACTGATATCAGGCACTGGTTTAGAACCAAGATAGCTTTCTTGCAATTAGATGAAAAGGAGAGATAGAGATAGGTATCATCAGAATCAGCATACCAAGCCCCAAAACTCCAGACGACGTCTCTCATGTCAAAAAGCAAGGAGGACAAAGCAGAACCCTGAAGGTCCCCACAGGACAAAGCATCGGACAGGAGCCTCTCAGCACCATTTTCTGAGTTCTCCCTTCCAGGAAAGACCACAGCCACTGTAAAACAGTACCTCCAAGTCCCATCACAGAGAAAATGGTCCAGAGGAATACCATGGTCAATGGTATCAAAAACCTCACCAGGCATTTAAACCCAAAGTCCCAACCATAGCGGGTAAGAGTCAATGGGTGGAAAATTCAGAAAGTTGTCAACTTTCCCAAGCTCTACTTTGGATAAGGCCTTCAGCTTGGGGAGTGCTAGCGCTTTAACAAGCCAATCGCCCATGATTAAGAGAGCATGATGCTAACATTAAGGCTGAATCTGCACATGAGCATGATAGTTTATCATAGCCCTGTTCCCAGCAGTGGTAATCCAATTTCTGTTATTTTTCATTGTTAAGGAACATATCTATGTCTATATCTAGCAGGAGAGATGGGGAGAGCAAACTGCCATTCATCAACTTGATAAACATGTTTAAATAATGGGTGCTGTTCCCCTCCTTTTTAGGCGATTATGTCAGTTTTATAGCAACATTGTAGAAACATGACAGGGAAGCTAAAATCTGATTATGCCTAAATCCTGACCCATTATGTGATTATTATGAGCCACAGCACAGTAGGAGTTACAACATTATGATAGAAAGGATTTCCAATATAATTAGATCAGATTGGCAGCACCAGAGAACGCGAGATGGAACCTTATGATGGCTTTCCTGTAAATGCTGATCGCCTTGGCTTCCAGTCAACGTGCACCTGGAAGGAATAAATTCTGAACACGCATTGAAGTCCCTTAAGAAGATATTGTCATTTCTCTCTCCCTCTGTGGAAACTCAGGGATCCTAAGAATTCCCTGACAGACCTTTGGACAAAGTTTTATTTTCAAGATTCATAAACTTGAGAAAGAAAGGTTAAAGGGGGGAATCTGAGTAATCCACCCAGGTACGATGACACTCAGTTTCTAGGTATGAACAGGTGCTGGCACTGACGTGTCGTATTTTTCTCTGTATAAGACACCCCCATATATAAGACACCCCCCCCTTTTATAACCCAAAATTAAGAAATCTAAGTGGGGCTTAGCAAGTGGAGGGGAAAGCAGAGATCAAAGTGATCCTGCAGAGCTTTGATCCCTGCTTTCCCCTCTGTTTGTTTTTGTTCTCTCCTCATCTTACTACTGTGTATAAGACGACCCTCAATTTTTAGTCTAAAGATTTTAAACAAAAATCATGGAAAAATACGGTGTCCAGAACTTTGAAAAATTATTTTGCTGGCTTGCATTGTCCAGAATCCTCAGACTGGGGAGTTCTGAGATATATAGTCCATTAAATCAGTTTTCTAAGTTTTCATCATATCATAGAGTAGTAGAGTAGGAACTGGGAACCTGTGGTTCTATATGGAGTATTGGACAGTAGCCGAAGTGGTAGTGAACTGACTGCTGGATAATTCAGTGGTTTAGATCAGTGGTTCTTAACCTTTGTTACTCGGATGCTTTTGAACTGCAACTCCCAGAAACCCCAGTCAGGACAGCTGGTGGTGAAGGCTTCTGGGAGTTGCAGTCCAAAACTCCTGAGTAACCCAAGGTTAAGAACCAGTGGTTTAGATATCTGGCTGCAGAGCCAGTGATTAGGATTTCAATTCCCGACTGTGTCTCTTTGACAGGGGCTGGACGTGATGACCCATAGGGTCCTTCTAGCTCCCCAGTTCAAAGATGATGGTGGTGGTGGTGATGGTTAGGTTTTAGACTGGTTTCACCTCCAAGGCTGGCCATTGGGTTTTTTTTAAGATGGGAAAAGCAACAAAGGCTTCCTTGTTTTGGCTATGGATGTCACTTGACCAACAGTGACCCCCTCCTCCGCTGTTGTGCTTTAGTTAATCCCTTGTTTGACCTTTTCCACCTTTCTGATAGCACAGACACAGGCCTGAAACAAAGAGGAGGAGCTTGTTGCCAACCTTGCAACGCAGATGATTTCAGACAAATTAGCATACTATTACCCACTCTCCATAAATACCAGCATTTCAGAATGTAACCTACAATAAGCTGCTACTGGTTTAGGGCAAGATGCATCCAGAAGCCTACAAGCAGAAATGGTACCATGTATGAATGGAAGACTGGAACGAAAGAGGCAGCAGTTGGCTCATTTCAGAAGGCCTTCCATCCTGGAGTCCTCCTCATGAAAAGGAACATGGATTCCTCACATCTGTGGATTGGGCATGCCTATCAAGAGTAAGGCAGCAGAACCCACTGTTCCTTTTATAGTAAGTTTCATCCTTCCAGAAGATAATATACAAAGATGTGTCCCTTCTGATGATCTTAACAAGCAGCACGAATTATTCCCTCAGGTACATGGATAAGACCCAGATCACCCAGAACTTCTAAACAGTCAGTTCCCTCCAGCTGGGAGCTACTGGAGAGAAACCCAGTGCCAGGAATGAAATTCCATTTCTGAGAGCTTCAAAATATTCCTACAATTCTCAGAATGGCCATATGAACTGGAGAACTCTGTGAGTTGTAGGTAGAAAAATCAACACTTTCCACCTCAGCATACTGAAATTACCGGTACTACTGTGGGGTTTATGTTTCCTCTCTTTACCAGCAAGGTGTTCCAGTTATTGGAGGAGCTACTCAACAAAGAGGTACAGTAGGATGTTGCTTCAATAGCAGGTTGCCCCTGAAAAACCTGGTCTTTCAGTAATAGCTCTATTGTTTGAATTTTTGGTAAATAGGTGCCTGCAGTTTTTATTGCATGACTGAGAGCTTTCTGTAGGAAAGTAGTACATACATATTTTAAGTAGTTGTTCCCCTGGCATGAGGTAGGACCAAGCAACCACCCGCTCCCCCAATAAATGAAATTAAGATTTAATAGAAAGGAGAATCAACACACAAAAGCTGGAAAGGTGTTGTCAGCAATTTAGACAGCATGTGTGATTGTTTCCAGGAAAACTAAGGTGAAAATCCTCAGTCAGCCATGATGCTGCCTGGATGATCTTGTACAAGCCATAACCTCTCAGCTTATCATATCTCATGGGGACTGGGTAAAATAAAGAGCTGCCATTAGTGTCTCTCAGTGGAATACAGATTTGAAGGAATGACTTTATTTATTCATAAATTAATTTTGCATTTGGTTTTGGATGCTGGATTTCCATGACAGACATCCATCTATAAATACCACTCAGCTTCAAAGTGGTACATATTTAATATAGCATAACTAGTGTAATTACTTCTCCGCCTAATATACCTTGCAGGGCTGTTTTTAAGGTGTAGGAAGGGGGTCATCTTGAGCTCCTTAGAGGAAGAACTGGATCATCATTATTACAAATGTTCTGAAGAGGCTGAATTAGAGGATGTTAGATTTCTAACTACCCCCTAAAGTTACTGATTTAAAAAGTTTTGAAAGAGTATCAAATCTGTATTTCTTTCTCGACCTCAACATGTATTAATTCTGTATGAATGACTGCCCAAAATGGGCTTCTGTCTTCCATTTGTCAAAGTTTAGGGCTACATGAACATAAAGAACAGAATGTTACTGGGAAAAACCATGTAGGTAATGGCAATTTTACTGGGCCAGGTGCACAACTGTTTCCTTGACCAAGGAAGCAGAGGAGCATGACAGATGCAGACCACATAAGTTGGCTATCTTGCACAATTGCTTGTATATATGCTTAATAAATCTAATAAAATTCTGGCCAAAGGGCTCATTTCAGAAGGCCTTCCCTCCTGGAGTCCCCCTCATGAAAAGGAACATGGATTCCTTGTGTAGTAAAAGTACACAAGGACAGGAGAATTGGTGGGCACCATAAGTGTGGTACCCCAGTCATAGCTACTCAACAACTTTGCTTGTCAAGCTTGGGTCTCTTACCTCAAGAGCTGTTCTGAACTGTCCTGCAGCCATAGCATATTTCTTCTGCCTATAGCAAGCACTGGCATCCTTCAGAGAGACGTGAAGCCATTTGTCCATCTGTGGGAGAACACTCCCATCAGATGGTATTGGAGAGTCCATGCTTATGGCTCCCGGGCATTTTATTTCTGCACTGGTGGTCTCCTGTGGATCCAGAAACTCATAAGTAACCTCTTCCTCATCCACGTAGACCAGTTTTGATTCTACTTCTATGAGGTTCTTCAAGGGGATGTGAGACAGAAACACTGCAATGGGCTGGTTTTCTGGCTCCGGCAGGCGTGGCTCTTTTCTCACAGGAGGTTTTTCATCACTTTCTGACTTTCGTTTAAGGCTCAACCTGTCTAAATCATTACTTTGTTTTTCCTTGCTGCTGTTCTTCTCAGCTTTTCGTTTCTCCATTGCATTTTCTATGATTTCTCCCCCTGAGGGACTTTTAACCTCTTGCAAAGCTTCCAGAATATCATTTTGCCGATGTATTTTTCCTCTTGGTTCTTCAGCAAGATTCTCCTTTCGACATACTTCATTTGTGACATTCTCAAAACTTTTGTTGATCGCTGCTTCCATGACTCATATAAGGCGCTAGACACAAAATCGTAAGGGTTGGGGGAGGGGAGGGAAAGGTGAGAAAGTTTACAATTCTGAGCTGTGCAAATAGATGATGTGAAGCAAATGTTTTATTCAGTTTGCGTACAGCTGTTGGCTTCAAATGGTGCCAATTCACTTATAGTTTGCAAAGAGCAAAAGGATTTTTTTTTGTCTTTTAAAGACTTCAGAATTATATCCCCTTTTGTACAGAAGAAAATAAGTACGGTGCCCAAAGAGTTATTGTACTGTAGGCATTGTACAAGACATATTTAATTCCTTTTCTTACAGAAATAACCTACTCCTCCTGCAACCTGCAGGATTCCTTTTGTTTTCTTTAATATTGTTTGTATAGATTTTGTATGTTGAACAGATTTGGTTTGTTCCTTAGAAAAAGGAGAGCTAGATTCAGATACCTACACAGACATGGACTTCTTGTGACTTCTGGTCAGACACCATTACTCAGGGTAGTGTCCCTTCAGAAGGTTGTTGTGAGGAGCTAATGGGGACATTGAGCTGAATTATGGTTGATTTTAGGAAAAGGTTGCAATTAGAGATAGGCACAAATATCTGGTTCAGCAGTTCAGTGCAGTTCATTTGCCGGCTGAACATCGGATCTGCGGTTCAGTGCCCTGCCTTCTCCAGTGAGTGCCTCCTTAGAATCAGCATTCAGAGGAGCTGGGGCACTGCCACGGATTGGATCCCTGCTGGAGTGGCCGGGGTGCCAAACCACAGATCAGCTGTTCACTGGGAAACAAACCATGCCAAACTGTCAGACCAGTAGTTTGCACCCATCTCTTTGGTAGCTTCAGCGTGATCTCTGTAGTGCAGGTAGAGACTGAAGAGCACACCTTTTTAGTATAATTGGGCTCTTCATGTACAAGGAGGTACACCCCATGTAAGCTCCTTAAATGTTCTGCCCATAGGATGGCCTGGGTGAGCAGAATAATCAGACAGAACACTGCCTTATGTATATGACAGAGAGGCAGAGTTAGGAGTTATTTGAAGTTAACCTGTGAAGTAATTGTTGTGTGGAAAATAAACATGCTATAGGCCCATACCAGTTCATTACTTTGCCTTATCAAGTTGTTATGGGAAGTGATGGATGGATGGATGGATGGATGGATGGATGGATGGATGGATGGATGGATGGATGGATGGATGGATGGATGGATGGATGGATAGATGGATAGATAGATAGATAGATAGATAGATAGATAGATAGATAGATAGATAGATAGATAGATAGATAGATAGATAGATAGATAGATAGATAGATAGATAGATAGATAGATAGATAGACAGACAGACAGATAGATAGATAGATAGCATAATTTAGCTTAAAGCTCTTACTGCCAGGCAGATATATTTCAGCATTTAAAATGGGGAAAGATATGTAGAAATAAAAGCTAGGAACAACGGTGTCATGAGACAGGAGGTGTGAGTATTTTGGGAACTCCGGGTGGCCAAAATTGAGACCCTAAGATGGCTAGAAGGTTCGGTTTCAGCTTGAACCAGCCTGAGGGGTCTATACTAGAGCAATGTGGAAAAGATCTCTGTATATAACCTTTGCCATGAGAATAATCATCATCATCTTAGAACTGCAGAGCTATGGATCATCAAGTCCAGCCGCTGTCAAGGAGGCACAGTGGGGAAATCAAACTCCAAACCTCTGGCTCTGCAGCCAGATGCCTAAACCACTGAGCTATCCAGGAGTTCATATATCCAGGTATCTCACAGTATGACTGAATCCAGCTGACTGCCAACTTGTACGCTGCAATTTATAATTGTAGCTAATCCAACATTAGTGATCCAGAGATGTGATTTCAACAGAGGACAAAACCAAGAAAGCTAATTTGCAAGTTAAAGGAACTATGAAGAGTATCTGTTGTGATAATCAGATGCTTTCAGCATGTAAGGAATTTGCTCTCCTAATGGCACGGTCTCTGTAATGTATAGATTGATTCGAGGATGGTGAGGAAGCATGTTCTGCACAATAAAGGCCATGGCCCTACCACAAGCAGGATTGCTAACGTTTCAGTGATGTCAATGCATGCCCTTAATTTCCCCATTGAAATCAATGGAACTCTTTACGTTGGGTGGGTTGCATCCACAAGCTATATGCTCTTCAGTCATTTATTTCTGTATCTACCATCATAGACAACTGGCACTTTTAAAGAGCCACATATAGGGCAGGCCATAGCACATTGATTTCAGAAGATTTATTGACTAAAAAAAGAAATAAATAAAAAAAGAAATAATTGTGAAGATGGAAAAGATGCACCAAAGAGGAACCAAGGACCTACAAGGAAAAGCTGAACACCATGTAAAAAGTAGATGAAATATGCCACTAAATATTACAGTAGTTGCTGGAAACAATAATGGAGAAGAGCCACTGGCTTGTGGGTAGCAGTCATGTTGTTGTAACTTCTGGCATTCAGTGGCTATGCTGGCTGAGGAGTCTGGGAGTTGTAGTCCAAAACCCAGACCTTTTCAATCTCGGCCACTTTAAACATATGGAGCAACTGTTCTGTAGATGCAATATGTTTACAGAAAGAAATCACTTGACAACTTTAAGAAACAACTATTAGCAAATCTTTTTCTTTGTCAGATGAACTTACTTTTCCTTATCACTTTTTCCCCTCAAATTGACCATTCTTTATTTTCAGAAAAGTTGTCCTGTAAAATTGCATTCCTTGTGAGCTGTATGCCATTGAAGGCATAATTCTAGTTATAAACTAGAAACGACTCTTCCTTTCCATCTAAAAGGTTCATAATGAATATAGCATGTTGAGACTGAAAAGGAGAGATGGCCACCAAATATTATTTGCTGAGAGCAATTTCTTTCAAATCGACTTTGCATTCTCCAAAGTGCCTTTATCTGGCAGCTGCGACTGAGCATCCTGATCTTTGTGTGTTTTTAAGAATTAACTCTTCTTTTTTTGCTTGGACTGACAATGATGGGTCACAATAACGACAAATACTGCAGCAAAGACGTGTAGCCCTTTCCAAATGGAAAAGTGCCAGCTGAAAACCCATTTAAAATGGGGTGGGGAAAGGAAATTGTGCAGCTGTACTCCTGCCTTTTAAAACAATCTAATTTTAGTTCCCTTCATGCTCCACTCTAGCAAGGGGGGCTGTGGTGGAGGGAAGAGAAGAAATTTCTGAGGAGAAAAAGCAGTCCTTTTTTAATATAAAATACTTCCAGATTAAATACTACATTTGACGGCCCAGCCTCGTGTTTTTCTGCTATTTTATTCAATCACACGTGTAGTTATGCTTTCGGTACATTCTCTTATGGCTGAAGACCAGGGTCACATTAAAAGACCACCTGCAGCTAAGTCACTCTGACACTTCTGACGGCCATGTTGTGAAACTGGGCTTTCAGAAATGACCCTGTCACAGTCTTTGTAATTTGACCTTTACTTTTTCTTAAAAGCTTTTTTGAAAATATTTTTCTTATTGGAAAAGATAGAGTGTGCACTTCTTATGGTTGGCTTGATACCTTCAGCAGCAGGAGAGTAAGATGATTCTGAACAGGTTATATTGACTCTATCATTTTAAGTGATAGGGTAAGGTGTATCATCCATGAATTTGTTTGTTTGTTTGTTCAGTCGTTTAGTCGTGTCCGACTCTTCGTGACCCCATGGACCAGAGCACGCCAGGCCCTCCTATCTTCCACCCCCTCCTGGAGTTGTGTCAAATTCATGTTGGTTGCTTCGATGACACTGTCCAACCATCTCATCCTCAGTCGTCCCCTTCTCCTCTTGCCTTCACACTTTCCCAACATCAAAGTCTTTTCCAAGGAGTCTTCTCTTCTCATGAGATGGCCAAAGTACTGGAGCCTCAGCTTCAGGATCTGTCCTTCCAATGAGCACTCTGAGTTGATTTCCTTTAGAATTGATAGGTTTGTTCTCTTTGCAGTCCAGGGAACTCTCAAGAGTATCCTCCAGCACCACAATTCAAAGGCATCAATTCTTTGGCGGTCAGCTTTCTTTATGGTCCAGCTCTCACTTCCATACAACACTACAGGAAAAACCATAGCTTTGACTATTCGGACTTTTGTTGGCAAGGTGATGTCTCTGCTTTTTAAGATGCTGTCAAGGTTTGTCACTGCTTTCCTCCCAAGAAGCAGGCGTCTTTTAATTTCGGGGCTGCTGTCTCCATCTGCAGTGATCATGGAGCCCAAGAAAGTAAAATCTGTCACTGCCTCCATATCTTCCCCTTCTATTTGCCAGGAGGTGATGGGACCAGTGGCCATGATCTTAGTTTTTTTGATGTTGAGTTTCAGACCGTTTTTTGCACTCTTGTCTTTCACCCTCATTTCAAGGTTCTTTAGTTCCTCCTCACTTTCCGCCATCAGAGTGGTATCATCTGCATATCGGAGGTTGTTGATATTTCTTCCTGCAATCTTAATTCCAGCTTGGGATTCCTCCAGTCCAGCCTTCCGCATGATGTATTCTGCATATAAGTTAAATAAGCAGGGTGACAATATACAGCCTTGTCGTACTCCTTTCCCAATTTTGAACCAATCCGTTGTTCCATATCCAGTTCTAACTGTTGCTTCCTGTCCCACATATAGACTTCTCAGGAGATGGATAAGGTGGTCAGGCACACCCATTTCTTTTAGGACTTGCCATAGTTTGCTGTGGTCCACACAGTCAAAGGCTTTTGCATAGTCAATGAAGCAGAAGTAGATGTTTTTCTGGAACTCTCTGGCTTTCTCCATAATCCAGTGCATGTTGGCAATTTGGTCTCGATACCTTCAGCAGCACGAGAGTAAGATGATTCTGAAGAGGTTATATTGACTCTATCATTTTAGGTGATAGGGTAAGGTGTATCATCCATGAATACCATGCAAAAATTTTAAGGGGAAGGAAGGAAGGAAGGAAGGAAGGAAGGAAGGAAGGAAGGAAGGAAGGAAGGAAGGAAGGAAGGAAGGAAGGAAGGAAGGAAGGAAGGAAGGAAGGAAGGAAGGAAGGAAGGAAGGAAGGAAGGAAACAAACTTTTCCTCCCCTATTCCTGTGTGGTGAAAACCATAAAAGCAGTTGGAGAAAGAGGACTAGGAGTTGTCTCTCAATTATTTAGCAGGAAGCTTTGGGATTGAAGGGGCATTTGCAAGCTCTCATTTCATGTGTTTGTGACTGGTTTGCAGTTATCTAATAAATCTCATGGTTCGGGGGAGCCCAGAAACTGGATCTGCCAAATACGCTAAACACTGTATCACACTGGAATTCTCCAGAAAGAATTACAATCTAAAGAGAGGTAAAACAAAAAGAAGGGGAGGGAGAACAAAAAACGCAAAAAAATTCAGGCACCAATTCCTAAAGAACACTAAAATAAGACCACTGATCTCTTTAGCCAAGTAGAACATATGATTGGCAGCAACACAGTGCAGTTAATATCTAGAAATATTCCTTATCAGTGATAGAAATAATGGGATCTGAAATTATAAATCACTCTATTTCCTGTAAGTTTCACAAGGACTGGTCTATAAACTTCTATCCTGCTTGAGCATCAAGTTGCCATTATTAAAAACTGCACAAAAACCTGCTTGTAAACTCTTCACATATATTTCAACACATTTTGTCCCTCAAATAAATATTTACATATGCTTTTTGCCTTCAAATGCAGTTATATATATATGCACTGTGGTATATTTTCCTGTGGTATGGAAGTGAGAGCTGGACCATAAAGAAGGCTGACCACGAAGAATCAATGCTTTTGAACTGTGATGCTGGAGGAGACTCTTGAGAGTCCCCTGGACTGCAAGGAGATCAGATTTATCCATTCTGAAGGAAATCAACCCTGAGTGCTCACTGGAAAAACAGATCCTTCAGTATTTTGGCCATCTCATGAGAAGATTCCCTAGAAAAGGCTCTGATGTTGGGAAAGTGTGAAGGTAAGAGGAGAAGGGGACGACAGAGGATGAGATGGTTGGACAGTGTCACCGAAGCTACCAACAAGAATTTGATACAACTCCGGGGGGGGCAGCGGAAGACAGGAGGGCCTGGCATGCTCTGGTCCGTGGGGTCACGAAGAGTCAGACATGACTTAATGACTAAACAACAACAATTACCAGAACTGTTTCCTAGAGAGAGAGAGAGAGAGAGTCACCGAAGCTACCAACAAGAATTTGATACAACTCTGGGAGGCCATGGAAGACAGGAGGGCCTGGCATGCTCTGGTCCATGGGGTCATGAAGAGCTGGACACAACTTAATAACTAAACAACAACAACGACAAATATTGTCCAAGCTGAGAACCATGCAGTAAAATCTGGAGACTTCTAAAAATGGAATGGATAATTTCATTCTTATCAGGATATTAGTCTGGGAAGTTCAGGTGTTGTTGCTTTGTTTTAAAGTGTGCGTGGAATGAAGTCCTGAGGCATCCTTAACCCGAAGCACTTGAACTAGACTCTGATATGGGGGCCTTCTGCTATAAAGCATGGTTTCTACCACTGAATAGCAACCTGGCTTTAGACTGGCTGTGGAACCAAACCCTTGCTTTTTGCAGATGGTCACATGCTCTTCCACTTGACACCATCCTTTGGTGGTACCCCAAATTTACATGCACTTCCTCCCCTTGCATATAAAGGTTATCCCAGGGCTCAGTTACTCACAGTAAAGCTTTAAGTTAAAGCATGCTGGAATATTGGTCTTACCCTTCACTCTTTATTCCTGCCCACCAGTGGAATGTGGCCACCACAGATTTTTCTGACACGGAATACAGCCCTTGAGCTCAAAGAAGCCATCTGCTCTTGCTTTCTCTTAAGAAAGTAAGGCTACACCAAACCAGTTGAAAGTTGGGGGAAAGGAAAGAATAGCTGATCTCAGCTCCCCCAAAATTTGGGCTCTCCTGATAGATACAGCATGTGAAAGGGGTTGTAAAGCTAATTGTGGTCATCAGAGGTTCATGCTTCACGGAAGGAAAAGAAACAGAAGTGCTCTACGTCACACCCCATAATCCTTTCACACTTCCACCAACAGAATTAGGCAGTTTTCTGACAGGTTGACTGTACAGAATGCCAGGGCGCTGTGTACAATGTAATTTATCCGGACGCTTCCGCTCAGGTGATCTTTCAAGGTAAGCATTGGAATTCTTCTGCTTGGCTACTGCTGCCTAATAGTAATCTAAGTGATAACGGGTAGGAGGGCACTGAAGCATTCATACACGTAGAATTGACAGATGCACACCCACACCCTGGAATCTCCTGAAATAGAAGGGCAGAAGTCCTGAAACCTTCAAAAAGCATCTTTAAGCACCTGGTAGTGAGAAGTAGCTAAAGGATGGCTGAAGGGTCTTACGACGGGGTGTGTGTGTGTGGATCTGCAGGGTAAAAGCGGGTATGGATTTGAAGCTGAATAGATTTTTATTTTTAAATGTTCAGGTGTTCATGAAATTTTTGAAAATTAAATTTTAAAAATCCAGTCAGCTTCAAATCGTGACTGCATTTATTCCACACGTTCATTAAACTTAAGGGCCAAACTAGGCCTTAAGAGGAATGAGTATTCTCAAGTGAAGTCGTTTTCTCTTTCAAAACAGCAGCTCCTCAGGGATTCATGTCTCAGTAATCAGACTTGCAAATTAAGCAGGTCTTTGACTAATACAAAAGGAAGCATGTTAATTTCAGAATACGTAGGTGAGGAAATTCACATGACGGGGCAATGATGTCTTTGACCACTTGAGGAAGTGACTTGGAAAAAAATGTGAAAAACATACCATCTAGTTGGATTCAATGCATTGAACTTCACTGGCCTCTCCCTCTGTTCCATCTGCATTCTTTTCATAGTTTTTTCTGCAACTGGGACCAGGAAGTAGCCACCAGAATTTTGCCAATTGTTCCTAAAATACGAACTAGGATATTTCTGGCGCTTCAGCCAGTGCCCAGCATGTTATGTTGTAAAAGGAACCCAATATTTCTTGGTAGCCAGGTTCCTGCTAATGTTATTTTTGGCTCTGATCACATGAATGGTTAGTATGCTGTCATAACTACTCAGAAAAAATACTGGGAAATATTTTCTGCTGGCCAATTCTTATATTACAATGATAGAAATACAAAAGATGAAACCAAAGAATACTTCCCTTTTTATTCAATATTGATAAAAGAATTGCCTAGAACCTGAAAAAATCCAGCACAATGGACTGTAAAAAGCCCTTTTAAAAAGACTTTTGAAAGTAACAGTGGGTGTGAGCGACCAAACAGACTGTCTGGATTGCTGTGGGGATGGGTTTTGACAACAGTCACACAACATAATTGCTAGAGGAAACCAAATTGTACCTAGAGTGTTCCTACCTCCACCTTTCTAGACTCTGTCGGGGGTTTCCACTATTTTGGTGCAAATAATATCGCTCTGGTTTGGTCAATTTCCAGAGCATGTGAGCAAGCCACTTCTGCTATCATGAAGTGGCTTAAGAAGAGAGCCACTTCATGATATTGGCAAATTAATCACTTCCTCAATATCTATCATACCGTATATAAAGCAACAGGAATAATGTATATTACCATATAAAAAGTCCCACTCACCAGTAATTCCACTTTAAGTATTGTGGTTATAGACATGGACGTCTCAAGAGGAAGCCTTCTATAGTTTGTAAATCTAGTGGGCTGAGAAGGGTCATTGAGCTGAGAGTATAAAATTATCTCTCTACAGAACTTGGAAGTATTGGCTATGTCAATAATGACTGGGGGATTCTGGGAGTTGTAATCTAAAAAGTAATTCTTCCAAACTGCTTAATTATCATACTGCATGCATTTTTATTAATCTGGATTTTTTAGAATGCTATCTATACTTATTTTATTTTTGTGTGTGATTATTATATTATTAGGGATGTGGTGGCGCTGCGGGTTAAACTGCAGGAGCTTCTGTGCTGCAGGGTCAGAAGACCAGCAGTCGTAAGATCGAATCCATGCGACGGAGTGAGCTCCCATCGCTTGTCCCAGGTCCTACCAACCTAGCAGTTCTAAAGCATATAAAAATGTGAGTAGATAAATATACCACCTTGGTGGGAAAATAAAGGCATTCCGTGCCTAGTTGGGCTGGCCACGTGACCACAGAAACTGTCTTTGGACAAACGCTGGCTCTACAGCTTGGAAACGGGGATTAGCACTGCACCCTAGAGTCAGACATGACTGGACTAAATGTCAAGAGGAACCTTTACCTTTTAAAAATTATTTTCTTATTTTTAGGCTGCAGTTCTGTACATGTTTATCTGAAAGTAGAGATGGACACAAACTGTTGGCGGAGGTGGGGCTGTGAAGCACCGAACACCTGTTTGGCCACTATACAAAGTGTCATGAACTGCCAAAAAAGCGGTTCATGCCTATTTATAGTTGAAAGTAACTCTTTGCTCCCCGGGATTTTCTTCTGAGTACACAGTAGGCTTGCCCTTGCTAGTATCCTTTTAAGCCTTCTTGTTGCAGAAAGGTGTAGTAGACATTCTGTAGTAGAAATAAATAAAATGCCGTGTCTTCATGTCATTCTGTATAACATGATTCACTCTCTCCATGGCACAAGACATCACCATGGAAAAGGAGTGGGAAGGATAAGAAGCATTCAGTGAGAAACAAAAGGAAAACAGAGACTCTGGTTTCCCCACACCATTGGATTACAATTTTCATTAAGGCAACAACCCAGCTATTCTTGGACTGTGATTCTCAGAAAGCCTGGCCAACACAGCTGGTGGTGAAGGCTTCTGGGAACTGAAGTCCAAAAACACTTGTTGGGAACACTGCACTAAGGGACAAAGAGGAGTTGTTTGTGTTATTTAGGGGTGGGTAGAAAAGAGAGGGAGATCCAATGATAGCTCTCTAACTAACTAACTCCAAGTGTTTCTAACCAGAGAAAATAAAACTTCAAGGGACCAGAAATAGTTGCCAAACCTAGTGTTGTGTTAATTGCTTATTTTTCTGCCTTGGTGCTCTGTATCTGTAAAGTGTGAATACTAATCAGCTGTATTTGATCAGGTCCCTATTCAGTTCTGCTGGCCAGTTTCCAAGTGCTGTGTTCTCAGATAACTGACAGCTAGATTTGTCTTATGGTGGCCAGTTTTTCCTTCACTAAAAAACCCAGAAAGCGCATCACCTTTAAAGAAAGGGCCCCCAATTTGGATGAATTGTGTGCTTGTTAGTTTATATATTCAGCTTTTGAAAGCAAGTCTATCATGTACTGTATATAGAACTTACATACCTTTTTCTACCTTTTTGGCTGGCTTGAAAATATATCACTTCAGTATGGATTTTTGAATTCGTTTTGTGCCAACTTGGCTATCCCTGCTTTTGTTTGTTCGTGATATAAATAGTAATATAAGACATCGCATCCTAGGGCTTGTCTATACTGCTCATTTTGGAACATGCTTCTATATAGGGTTACTTGGGGTGTGGTGGGATATGCCATTTGATGTGATTCTTGTATTCAAATGACATACTGGTGCTCAAGTTTGGCCCAGCTCCTTGTTTTGAATTCCCGATATCATGAAGTGGCTTAATAAGCAAGCCCCTTCATGATATCAACAAACTGGACACTTCCTCTGCTCCTCAGCAGAGGGGGAGGGTTCTTTTCCCATTTTTTTGGAACAGGCTTGCCTACGTTTAAGAGATACTGATGACAGAGCTTCTAAGGAAGCGTTCACAGAAATCCTTCTCTGAGCTTCTAGTGGGATTTGTTTTTATTTTTATCTTCACTGCCTTTGTTAGTGTTCTGGATTATTTCCTGGGTTATTTTCTAATTTCCAATTTGTTTTTACTTTGCTATACGGGTGTTTGTGATTGGGGGACATGCAAGGGTTACCTCGTATTGTTAACTGGCCAGAGTCGTGCATGTCTTTAAGTCGTCCGGTATACAAATATTTGAAATAAATAAATAACCAGCAGTTTGAATTAGGCTTAGACATGGACCAGCAGCCAGTGGACCTGACGTTCCTGAGGAATTATATATTCCCTATAACGAGCCCTGTCAGAAACTTGATTGCAATCTTTTGGACCAGCTGAGGTTTCTGATCACTCTTCAAAGGTGCCCCCCCCCCTTAGAGTACATTGCAAAAATCTATGTAAGATATAATTTAGGATGCGCCACCACAGCAAGGTCACACTGCAGGACTAGGCGAAGCTGGATTTAATTGTGCAATAGAGATGGGCACGGTCTCTATTCATAAACTGGTTCAGCAGTTTATCCTGGTTTGTTTATTAGTTAAACAGGTGTTTGGCATTTTCCAGCCCTACCCGCTTTGGCGGGCACCCACTCAGAGGCAGTTCCTGCAGAAGGTGGGCAGGGAAGCTGGGGCACAGCCTACAAGTGGGTGCTCACTGGAAGAGGCGGGGCTGGGAAGTGCCAGATGCCAATAAACAGACAGGCATGGACCACTGAACTGGCAGTTTGCACCCGTCTCTATTGTGCATTTATGGTTACAGCCAGTCTCCAAACTTGGGTATCCAAGCTCAGTGCAGTGCTCTAGAAGAGCAGTTTTCATCAGCATAATCTGCTGGAAGTAGAAAAAAATAGTTTGCTTCATTTGCCTTAAAAAGCCACTTAATTTGCTGGTTTTGCAGGTTTCAACACACAGACACACACACAGACACACACACACACAGACACACACACACACACACACACACACACACACACTTTAAAGCCTGCACACAAAGAGGACAACCGAGCCATGTACTTTCAAGATGTGCAATTTACAATTCTCTGAGGTGTCACAGCGGCCACCAGGTTGAAATGCTTTAGAGAAGGATTAGGATGGTTTCTGGAGGACAACTTATTTCAACAGTATTATTATCCATAATAACTAATCCAATCTCTGTATCCACATGTAACATGCCTCCAAATGAAAGATAGGGACATAAACAGAGGAAAGTGTCCAACTTTTGCCCATTTCTTTTTATTAGCCTCTCAGCGCCACTGGGCACTGTCGGAAACAAACCAATGGATTAGGCAGACCTTTTGGTCTAGTCCAACAGAGCAAATCTTATGAGTGTGCACGGCCACACCATAGGCAAAGAGGCTTCCATTGTATCACCTTAAATTTTCCGAAAAGAAATCCTCTGTCTCCAGCCACAGCTGTTCACTTAAGTAGTTCCCCCCCTTTAGCCCTTCCCTTCCTTTCAGCTCCTGCAGACAGTTGGAAGGACGCCAACATTGTCGCAGACTAATGCTTCTGCTTTAGCCCATGATTTTGTAACCTTTACGTTTGCATGCAGTAATGTTTCATTTGACAACCTTCCCCAGAAAATTCCACCAGGCTCAAAGGGGTACAAGATGTTGTCACTGGAATTTCAATTGGCAGGAAGGTGACTCAGACGCCTGTGTCTGTAGCCTTGGGAGGGGGCAGCTGAACTACCCTTCAAAATGGCTACGAAAGTATTTTTCTCTCTGGGGAAGCTCTGTGGAGAGATTCTCCCAAATTACCTTGTTTTAATTTGTTCCTTAGTAGGAGATGGGACCTTGGGAATTTCTTTTGGCTTGCAAAATGACATAAGACCCTACAGTGCAGAATTTGAGAGTACCAACTGGATGTTGAGAAACTCATGTTTCACAGCCTATTAGATTAACAAGTGGATGAGGAACAGAATTTTTAGTTGATCATCCACTTTTAAATCTATTAATTGGTTGATTAATGGATTGATTTCAGTTAATTTAGAGTTAGCTGGCTGGAATTAGGCATCTGATCATGGAGCTAGAATTTGGGACTTTGATTCTCCACTGTGCATCCAAGAAAAGCCAGCCTCTGTGGCCTTGGACAGTCTCAAGGATCCCCCCAGATGGACTGAATAGCAAATCACTTTTGAATATTCTCTACCTGGGAAACATTGGAAAGGGTTGTTGTAAGTAAGGATCGACTTGACAGCACATGATTATTATTGTAATTTAGCTGTTTCTAAAAGATCTACATCGGAGAAGACTGTATTAAACTTTTCTTCCTCATGTCTGCAGACATTAGATTACATTTGGACACACAGAAACAACATTTTTGTTGTTATTTTAGTATGGGGAACATTTTAACTAGGTATAATATGCTCCTTCACTTCATTCAGAACAATGTGTGGATGAGATCTGAAGAAATCTGTTTTGTAGTTTTCCAGTGACTGTAGAGGTCATTATATTAGAAACATTAGAATCTCTTCTCCCTGCCTCCACCCCCACAACCTATTAAAAAAAAACACCTAATGAGTGTTTACTCAGGAAAACAACATGCATCTTCATTCCTTAAGCCCAAGAAAGCCTTGTTTGTCTCATTCAGGAAGAGATTACTGGAAACAATTTTATAGTGCGATTTTTTTTCCTGTAAGCTAGATGATAGTAAGTGGCAATATTTTAAAATTTGCTAAATTTGATGGGTGGCAGGACATTTGCTTCTTTTCCCTCGGCCGTTATTTCTACAAATATAAAAAACAAACCAGCAAAGTTTGGTGTAGATAATTAGATATGTTACACACTATTAAATTAGGTAAAGTAACTTTATGAAGATAAAATTGGCAGGGGGGGGAAGAGGGGAGAAGTTTATCTCCATAGTTGTAGGTTTAGAACTGTTATTTTTTCCCTCTTTCTGCTAATCTGAGTACGTTTTGACAGAGCAGTCTAGTAGCTATCATTGACTTCAGAACTGGGATAACTCAGCTGTCATATGACGCTTATATATGCTCAGTGTATGTGCTAGTGACAACTATTCTGAGTTTTTCTTTATCTGACAAATAGGAACTCAAGCGTATGTGGGAGTTAACAAAAAAACCCACATGTAGCATAATAAGGAATGTGGTACTTGGAAAATGTAATATTAAATACATGAGGAAAAGATAATTATTTATTTTCTGAGGCATATAGTTTATCCTGATGCAGGAGTTATGGAAGAAGTATATCAACAAGAAACAAGAAGAAGAAGGAGAAGAAGAAGAAGAAGAAGAAGAAGAAGAAGAAGAAGAAGAAGAAGAAGAAGAAGAAGAAGAAGAAGAAGAAGAAGAAGAAGAAGAAGAAGATATTGAGGCACCTTAAAGCTGCCACAATGTCTTTGTCTTTCTTCCTTTCATCTCTTTTGTTTGTGTTTCTTGCTGATATGCTTGCACGGACTAACACAGCTACCACTCCAACAGCTACAGTTATGGGGAAGTACTTTTCCTGAAGATGGTTAAAGTAATAAATATTGATGGCTGCTACTCTTACAGCAAACTCTTACAGCATCACACAGAACAGATTTATTTATTTATTTATTTATTTATTTATTTATTTATTTATATGCCGCCCACTCTACCCAGAGGTCTCTGGGCATCTTACAATAATTAAAATTCAATACAATAAAATGACTAAAATACAATTAAAATACAATTTAGACTTAGGATGTGAAGATGCAGAAAAATAGATCATAATTTGGACCACTTCTGGAGCAGTCCACTGTGGTCTCTTTCCCAGCAATCACACAACATATGGGGAAATGTGCTGTGTAGCCTGACCCTTGATCCATGCCCAAGCTAGACCTTTTTGGTCCAGCTGTAGGGCAGCTACTTTTAGGGGCTAGTGCAGTATGATTCCCTGACAAGTGGAAGGATCACTTTAAGGGAGATTGGATTTAGAGCTTGGGACTCAGGAGTTGGTACCAAAGACTTGAACTCAGGACTCGGACCCAAAGACCTGCCAACATCCTTGTGATTTACTGTGCTAAGCAACCCAGTTTCAGTCACTGTTGCTGTATTTCTCTCAATGTTTTCATTTACAATCTCTGGATAATATTGTTCTAAGATGTTTGTCATCTATCTTTGTAGAAGCTGTTTTCCAGGGGCCCAATCACTGGGCTTGCAATAAAACTATCAGCAGCAGCCCGGGATGTGTCCACTCATTTGGGAGCAAAAAATCATATATACAGTCAATGTGAGATGGGCCAGCCACAATTTTTGTATTGCAAATTGCTGAACAATAAACAGTAATGCTGTAAAATAACTGAGAAAAACATATAGACCAGCTGTCCTGTGAAAAAGAATCAAGTGAAAAAGAATCAAGTAAGCCTCCCTTAGATCACCTTGGAATTGTCTTTTCCAATGCCTCATGTTCAGCATAACTGCCATGTCTTGGACTTATTGCTCTCTCTCTCGCTCTCTTGCTCTCTAATGTTGTGTTAGCTTTTATTTGAATTTTGGTGTTTCTCTAAGCCTGCTTTTGAATTGTGGTGCTGGAGGAGACTCATGAGAGTCCCCTGGACTGCAAAGACAGCAACCCTATCCATTCTAAAGGAAATCAACCCTGAGTGCTCACTGGAAGGACAGATCCTGAAGCTGAGGCTCCAGTACTTTGGCCATCTCATAAGAAGAGAGGACTCCCTGGAAAAGACCTTAATGTTGGGAAAGTGTGAAGGCAAGAAGAGAAGGGGACGACAGAGGATGAGATGGTTGGACAGCGTCATTGAAGCTACCAACATGAATGTGACCCAACTCTGGGAGGCAGTGGAAGATAGGAGGGCCTGGCGTGCTCTGGTCCATGGGGTCACGAAGAGTCGGACACAACTAAACAATAACTAAGCCTCAGAGGCTAAGGAGCTGAGAGCACTATACTACTCTCCTCTGTTCTTTATCCTCTCAATAACCTTCTAAGGCTGGCTTGTTTGAGAGAAGAGACCATGTGGGAATCTCCTCAGCCTCAGCCTTGCCTAGTTACAATGTAGTTCTATAAAAATTACAGCGTGCTACCTGTCTTTATGAACTTGGTCTTTTAAAATTCTGCATCACAATCCCAACTCTTGTTTTCTAATCTCCACCACACCCAGGCCAATATATTTCCTCAGAGATCCCAAATGCCGTACTGGTGGAGTTTTTTTAGCTAGACTTTTAATTGAAATAGTTGTATTTTATGACTGGTAGGGAATCACAGTAAAAAAAGGTGGGGGCAGAGACAGAATACAAACCAAACTGAGAAATAAAGCAATAAATCTGTATAATCTTTGAAATGCCCACATTTACTCACTGTGCCAGAACAAGAACTGTAGTGTAGGTGGATGACTCTTAAGTACCTCTGTCTTGTCTTACCTCTTGAGGCATAACTAAAAGAGCTGTTGGTTCAACCAGTTGGTTTCTTCAGTTATTTCTCCTGAAATAAACAAGATGCTTGCAATTTGAAACCAAACATTCCATGAACAACTGCCCATTCCCCTGACACTCCAGAAGGCAGAAGAGATGGTAGTTTCAGTGCCAAAGTAGACCTTCATTAGAATGCATTTTCTCAAATGTTAACCAATTTCCCATCTCACAAGTGGGTTTTTTTCATAGATATCTTATATTCAATAGTTGAAAATTAAGAATGTGTTTACCATTCAGTGGCCAATCACACAACAAAGCATCTAAACACAAGGTACATATTTAAGGAAAATCTGGTGCTAAGATAGACATCTTTTTCACTTATGGGAGCACCTTTTAGAGAAACATGCTGAATGTATTGTCTGCTTGACCACTGGTAATCATCATTAATAAGGGGAGGGGCCAGTAGTGGTCCATGATTTTATAAAAATATAAAAAATCCTCAGAAATCAATATCTTTATCAGACTTAACAAAATATGCACAAAATTGTGGACAAGCTTTTTAAATTTCTTCAGTGGGCAATATATTGCAACCCCCCCAAAAGCAAAACCAGGGTTAAAACAGAGGCAAGGAGGAGGGATAAAAGAAGCATTTGATTTGATATTTTAATAATAAAGCCAGAATCTTAACAGGAGGTACAAATCTAAATGGTTTAGACTTTCCTTATTTATCTTTTTAAAAATGTACTTATTTATTTAATTTATATACTGCCCCATTAGTGCTAGACAGTATTCTGGGTAGTAAACAAATCACACACACACACACACACACACACACACAAATGGCAGAGACACAGGAAACAATAATAAAATCATCAAATAATTAAAAAATCAGAACAAACTATCATGAGTATTCATCACCATACCAGTTTTGACTTACACTCAGGATTTTTGCAAACTACAGCTCCTGATTCCTGACATTTTTGAAAAGTAAAATCCAATAGTTACCTGACCTTATTTCTAACCTTAAGCGAAGAACAAGCAAGTTACTTGATTGAGAGAGAATGAAAGAGAAACATAGCAGTTTTCATATTAGCAAACCTGGTGTACTGAGTGAAAAATACAGACTCTGGAACATTATTGCTAAATACTAACACAAGTAATACATTAGTAAAATGGTATGAAAGTGTTATTTTTCAATTAAATGCAAGAGAGAAAAGTGGCCCCGATGGCCAACCTAATGTAACATTTACTTGTTATGTCAAAAAATTAATGGCATTACTAATCAATCATAGTATTGCATAAAACAACCATTGTTATGTCCCCTTTACCCCGAAAGTGGCATATTAAACATCAAATTGTTACTGTATAACTTCCAAACTTTGAAACAAAGTCAACAGAATTTAAATTGGACAAGATGGTAAAAACGGTAATCCTTGAATATTGCATTCCATTTTGCAGTGCTAGAGGTTCAACTTCTGCTAGAAGCAGAATGTGACAGAATATTTGTCAACTAGAGATGGGCACAAAATGAAAGACAAACCCAAAAAACCGCTTGCCACTCTTCGACCTTGTAGTGACGCTTGTCCTCCCGCTCCTGCCAGGAGTGGCGAGCGAATCGCACACTGCGGAGCCATTGGTAGAATCGTGCCGTCCGCGTCCACGGTGGATTGGCAAGTGGACCATCCGGCTCCATGGGGCTGGACCCTCATTAACTCCACTTGTGCGGGGATATTCGTATCCGAATACCCCCAGCTCTAGAATATACCCAAGTCAGATTGTAGGCATAATGCCTAGGTCTATTAGATTCCCACTTATAGTGCAGTCTCATTCAATTACTTTTTAGGAAGGTCTTTGAAACGTCTCAACAAACTCTCTTGATATCTCCACCGCAAACGTCTATTCCCCTTCTCTTTGTAAGGTGAATATTTTCCCAGCAGAAATCCACCACTTTTTGGATTGAATAATGGGATACTTGAGTATTCCTTTAATATCGGTAAGTGGCAGGCAAGCCAGTGCCCTCTATGCGATGTTGGACTACATTTTTAATAAATATCAACGATTAGCTATGCTGGTCGTGGTTCATACCATCCTCCAAACACCGGGTTGCCTAACCTATTATTTTCTCCTGTTAACTGCCGCAAAATTGCTTCACTGTATAAGGCTGACTGAAGAAATAGTTGAAACCTAGATCCCCTCCCTCACTATTCTAAGGCATGCATACACCAAGGGAGGCAGGATAATGTTCCAGTCTAAACAAACTATGGTGGACCTTTCATCACAGCAGACTGGAAGGTGATTCTATCATGGTGGCTAGGTCTTTTTGTCCATTTTTTTCCTCTTTGCCTTTCTTTTTTTAAAAAAACATTCACCCTCATTTCTGTAGCTTTGCCATATGGGTGTTTCAGTCTGGCTTCGTTTTCACTGGCCTTGCTCTCCCCTCTGTGCCTGGATTCTTTGAGACTCCTTGACAGGTTTTAAAAAGACCAGTAGGACTTGGCAGGTGTTTGGGCCTTAATCCAAGCAGGCTCCTTCCCCATTTTAAAACAAATCACCTTTAATATTACCTAGACATTAATGTTTAAGAGAGGATACTGTTCAGACTCCATAACTGCTTTTCATAAATGTTTTAATACTTCCAAGCTTGAACTCCGGTGAGGTCAATTTGAAAATCCCGAATAAATCTCTCTTTCCTTCACAGACTTGTTACCATATTTCCTAGAGGAGAGGCATGGAAGTGTGTTTGTTTCTTTCAGGCAAGTTAAGAAGACAATTGCTTTGCCACTGGAGAGTACCAGTATTGCATCACTCTTGATGGGGTAGAGAACTAAAAGGGTACTAAAATGGGTGAAAAACTAGGGACAGATGGTGTATGAATCTCATTGAAAAGAATTTCCTAATCTAAATGGAAGTGGTTCTTATTTCTTAACATGTATGAGATGTCAGCTAAAATCCTATTCATACAACTATGCCTGTGGAAAGCAGATGATGCCATGAGCAGTGAGGGGGGGTGTAACTTTCAGAAATTAAATATTTCCTACTTCTGTCCTGTGCCTCCCAGGGCCTCCCATTTTGTCATGTGGAAACTGGATGGGAGGAGAAAGTCACCAGTTACTGGAAATGGTTGCTATCAGAATAACATTACTGTGGTTTTCAATAATTAAAGGCTTCCTCCTTGCATCCTAAAGCTCCCACAGTTTCCAAACAATGAAAGGAATTATACGGGAGCTGAAGGGGGGGAAAAAAGGAAATATCTGCTCATGATATCACCAACCTGCTCCTGATGTGCTTGGGCAAATAGGATTTCAACTATTTTGCTTGAGCAAGAATCTCTACTATAACGTTCTCCATTTCTTTCATCTTTTCTATAGAACTTAGAAATGTCACTTGTGGACTACAGTTTCCAGAATCTACCTGCCATATAGCCAAAGTAATATTTATAGGTTCTGGTTCAGATGGTTAAAGCTGAACTAGTTGGCTAAATTTTTGAAAACATGTGTATAAATTCAGCTGGTTAGCAACATGAGCAGAGCTGGTTAAAAGCATAATTAAGAACTGTCACAACTGGAGCATGAAAAGTTAGTTTTTTTGAACTATAACTTCCAGAATCCATTTGCCAGCATGGATTTGGTCTTAAAAAACAACATCCAGTGGGACTCTTCTGATGAGAACACCATTGTGCCACACAACTCTTGCATAAATCTTTGTTGTACTTTTGTATTTCTGGCATGTTTCCTTATTTCATCATGGGTGTGCCACCAGGAGCACAATCCTGTTGTCAAACATGTTTGCCTGTTTGTTTCTAAGAGCCAGGAGTATGTTCATGGCCACTGTTTGGGAATAAGAGCCTGAAACAGAAACTCAGTAAGGTTTTTGGGATGGTGCGCAGGGAGGAAAGATCGAAAACAGGTCACTTTTATCACATGTTGTACACAGTTGTGTCATAACGTTGTTCTATTATCTTTGCATCCACATTCTGTGCTCAGATATTTTGTGATGGGGATATGGCAAATTTTAAGCATTTTTAAAAATGCTTACCTCCTGTACATGAAGAGGAAAGTGCAATTTATTTTGTTTTCTATGTTTTTTTTTAAACAAAATAAACACTAGGAACATATTGCTTTGAGTGGATGAAGGTTTGCCACTAGAGGGAGATATCAGCATAGTCATTAAGATGGTAAACTCCATGCATGCCCACTCTTCTACTGTTGTCAGGATTATGTTCACATTTACATTTGGTTCACTTGGTTTCTTGTGTCTTGATTATACGGGGCTTGATGTCTCACAACTGAATGTGTGAACTGACTGCGCTGAAGAGCCTTTGCCTGAAGGGATGTGAAGTGATGTGAAAGTTCCATCTGAATATGACCTGTGAAGGGTCTTTCCCATGATATTCATTGCTGGGTGATATACAGAGCCATCAAGTGATGATCATGTATGTGAACTCCTGTACATCATATTGGCTACCTGGGAAATAGACTGGAGTAAAGGTTCTGTGACTATTCCCAATCAACTGGTAACACCATTAGAAGGTTATGCAGTCTTGATGTTTCAGAGTCCTGTTTTACTCATTCTGCTTTGGCATGTAGAAGTAGAGATATTCAGATCAAATCCTCATACATTCATTGAATATATAAAGAGGTAGCAAAAACACATGCATTGCCCATGGTACCCTGCATGCTTATGTACCTTCTGGCCATAAATTCTGGTGACTGCCCACTCAGTGTCAACGTGAAGGGGGTCTGATGTGCAGCTGTGCATGTATGAAGCTTTTGTTCTCAATTACATGTGGATGCTTCAAGCCATGGCCAGTGGGTGCAACAGTGTGGGGAAATTTCCACTGTTCTTACACGTGTTCTTTGAGAATGCCAAGGGGGCTTCTTGAGCACTGCTAATGTGAGTAATGCTTTTAGAAGGTAGAACCTCTGCTTCATTAAAACCATACAATGATGGCCTGAACAAGAAAAGAATTATCTTCATCTAACCCAAACACCACCTTACAAAATAGTTGATGAAACTGGCCTTTGGTTCTACAGTGTGAGTCAAGATTAATGCAATCACTTGACATTAAAAAACCAGAACACTCTTGGGCTATGTGGGCCATCTTTGGGTTGGACTCATATGGCCTGGATATTGGTTCAGTTCATGTACTGTTCATCAAAACGAAGACTCAATTATCTTTCTATACCTAAGACCTCTCTCAACCTTTGCGTCCATCCCCCCCCCCAATCGATTTGCTTGTAATATAATCAGACTCTGTTTAATTTTGCATGGACACACTGTGCTCCCAATTGTATGTTTGGGGAAAAAGAGCTTGTATATGAAAACATTGTAGACTAGTTAAAATTGTAGGGTGGCAATAGATTCAAGGGGCATCTAGCCCAACTCCTTGCTGATACAGAAAATCCATGACTAAAGAATCCCTGGCACATCCAGAATCCGACAAAAGAGGTTTCATTATCAAACAGCCCTTACTCTCCAGAAGCGTTTCCTAGCATTTACTTGTCATCTTCTTTCTTGTAATTGGATCTGTGGAAATAATGGGGACTTAGAAATATACATGGAATTAAATTGATCATGGTAATGATGATAATGTATTTATATAGCACGTATCCATATATTCAAGCTACTGAAGGCATTTTGAGATAATACTCTTCATCTCCTGCAAAGATGGGGAGTATTTCTTTTTAAATCATACCTCTCACTATCAGATTAAGAACTTAACAAGAGGCATTTGCTGAATCAAATGGAAGACTTATGTAGGCTGTGGCCAACCAGTGGAAACCTCACATGCAGGATAATAGCTCCCTCCTATAACTTTTTGTTAACTATTATCCCATGCATGTAGTTCAGGGTAATATCCTGACAAGATTACACGAGCAGAGCAACACTTGGGGAACTGCTGAATGAGGTGGAGTCTGAGGCTGCTGATTAATAAGCTGTGCTCTTGCGTGTTGCCTTTTGGTTCATTCCTGGTCACAGTGGTCTCTCTCTGTGAAGCCCAGGCCCTGAGGGTTGATCTAGGTTTTTTGAATCTCATTAGCCAATCCATTTGCCGCACAACAATTTCATTCACCTAGTGATGACACTATGGCCCTCAAACTCAATTGTTAGAACAACTGAGAAAGCCATACACAAATGGTCAAGTGGAAACCCAATACTATTTTGCTAAAAATGCTGAATGCAGAATGATTTCTGCCTATCTTCCCACAGAGATAGTGATTCTCCTTTAATTCCACAATCCCTTTTTCTGGCATGGAATGTCAAGAACCCATGAACTTACTTGGGTTGGCTCATCCTCTATGCTAGGAGTGGACAGGATCTGGAGGAATGCTGAGGCCCCAAAATATTGCTGGAACACAGTTTCCATCTTCACAGACCACTGGCCATGCTGGGTAGAGCTGAAGGCCAAGAATGACTGAATAGTTAGCAACAGAAGAGAAAGAAGTCAAGTTGGAGTGGGACACATGCACATGTTTTAGAGGATGGAGCATCACAAGGCTTACCGTTTGATCAGCATAATTTGGTAACTTAGTAGAGGAAATACTGGCTGATCTGGCCTTCTCCCACTTTCAGCCCAAGTCATTTTGTTGCCTAGACAAGATGGTGGCCCTGCCACTCTACACACTGAAGTGAATCGGAGTGGCAGATGAATTTAGTGCTGACGATGGACAACATCTGCCCACAAAGGGTAATGACAGGGAGCCCAGGAACAAAATCCAAGTGAGTTGCCACTGCTGCCTGAGGTTGCGCCAACACTGGCAGGCTGAATCAGAGCAATTGGCTTTGTTGCACCTTGATTGCAACGTGTTTTATGTTTTTGCGATCACATTGAGAATGTGGATTGTTTCAGTGCCAGTGATGCAGATTTATCCATGCTATCTGCCCCCTTCCTTTGATCACACCCTCTGCCAATCCCGGGTAATCCTTTTATGGTCCATTGCAAAGCCAGTGAGCTGTTTAAAGTGTTGCATGCCACTAGTGGAAAGGGAGAGTCTTCCAAAGTTCTCCATACAAACACATCATGGAAACATAGTAGTCTGCTGTAGTTCCTTGGAGTTTCTATTTCATATAAATGTTGTCTCTGTGGTTTTTTTCTACATAAAGGTGATGTGGTGCTAAACTAGTTTATCAATGTAAGCGATGAGGTGATAGCTCTAAAATTGGTAGTTGATTTTTTTAAAATTAAAAATACTCCAGGGCAACTAGGGAGAAAAGTCATTGGAATGGACGTTCCCCTTGTCCAAAATATCACACTCAGTAAGTATGTCACTGGAATACCATGGATACTTATCCTTTTGAAGAGCAAAACAACAGGCCACATGGAGAAAAGTCGGTTTGAATTGTTCTCACAGTATTTGGCCATGTAAACGTAGCCTGAGTCACACAGGATCATGTCATGGTTTAGGTTATTAAGGCTAAAATGTAATTTCTGAATGGGATTTGTAGTCATGGAATTGTGTAGAAGGAATCCATATTGGTCTGTGTTAGCATAACTAGATGCTTCGAGAAGCTGTTTCTCCTAGAGCGAGCTGGAATTTTCCATGAAGCTGACTTGGCCAGAGGTGATAAGAAGCTAAGACACAACATCAGGACGATGGTCAACAACACCTGCACATCCCGTGGGAAATGGAGGTGAAGAGACAGCCCTTTATGCTGATTGGTTAACATCACAGATCACATTATATGCTACAGCTATCCTGCCATTAGAAGCCAAAATCCATTTGGGTTCCTGAGATATGATTCATCCATGACATCAAGACAGCTGATAGATGCTCACCTGGAATTCTGGAGGACAGGGATTTTCCTGATAAGCTCTATAGTTGGGCCAGTGTGGTTCACTTCAAGCAGCATTGCTGTTTTTATATGTCAAAACACCCTAGAGAGTCTGGCTGGCTTTTCCCGAATGTGAAACTGAGCTTGAGATTGTGCTGAAAAAGTAGTTATCTGAGAAAGACATTTCAGCTGAATTAATTATCCCAGAATCAATCCATTGAGAAGGACCAGGCAATAACCTCAGCTGGTCTTATTGTCAATCAGGCTTGTGGCTGAGAATATTACTTTGGACATATTAATATAGCCATTATTTCAAACCTAAATTTATGTACTTGTTATATTTCTGGCCATCTTGACGTCAAAGATTAAAAACAAAACAAAACACCAACCGAGAGAGGTCAGAGGCTTTAGCATGTTGGCTTTGACTGAGAAATCTCTCGTTGGTTCATTAAATGCTTGTGGTCGCTATCTCTGTGCGATAAGAAATCTACTTTGAAAATTAGTAATGTTCAGCATCAGCTTTGTGTATTCCGTCTGGAACTATTAAAAACATGTCTCTCGCTGGAAGCAGGAGGAGAAAAAATGTTCAAATGCAAAAGAAAAGAGTTGCTCGAGTTTTATTTCTTGTGCAGAAGAAATTTAATAGCTGTCTTAGATTAAGAGCAAAACATTCATAGGTATACTTTTATTATAAAAATTAGCAAAATCCTAACTTTTATTACAAGTTACTGCTTTTAAAACAATAAGAATAGTATGCCGTCAAGTCAGTTCTGATTTATGAGTCACCATTTTCAGGGTTTTCTGGAGAGAGAATACTCAGAAAGTGGTTTACCATTCTCTTCTTCTGGGGGGCATTCTGGAACTGTGCAGTTTGCCCAAGGATACACAGGCTAGCTGTTCTTCTGGGAAGCACAATGGGGAATTCTGACTCTGTAGCCAGATAGCTACATTAGACCCTGATGTTGGGAAAAAGTGAAGGCAAGAGGAGAAGGGGGCGACAGAGGACGAGATGGTCGGACAGTGTCGTTGAAGCGACCAACATGAATTTGACCCAACTCCGGGAGGCAGTGGAAGACAGGAGGGCCTGGCGTGCTCTGATCCATGGGGTCACGAAGAGTCTCACACAATTAAACGACTAAACAACAACAACAGCCGGATAGCTAACTCATGGAGCTCCGTTTTGGCTTGAAACACAGAGGGTCTTCTCTGTTGCTGCTCCCTGACTTTGGAATTTCCTCCCACAGGAGGATAGGTTGATCCCATCTTTGCTGTCATTCTGTAGCAGGTGAAGACCTTTTTTTCCCCCAGGCAGGCTTTCCCTCTGTGACTGGCTGCCCAAGTGGGGATTTTAAATGGATGGTTGTACCTTACTGCTTTGAATGTGTTTTGGTGTTGCCTATGTTTTTGTATGGTACCTGTTCGACCCTTTTTCGTCGTCGTTGTCATTTAGTCGTTTAGTCGTGTCCGACTCTTCATGACCCCATGGACCAGAGCACGCCAGGCCCTCCTATCTTCCACTGCCTCCCGGAGTTGGGTCAAATTCGACCCTTTTTAGTATTTGTATACTCATTGTTGTTAGATTTAATATTGTATTTTAATGATGTAAGCTGCCTTGGGTCATTTTAAGAAGAAAGTGGGGTAAAAATAAATATATAAATAAACAAACAAATATCTGAGTATAGTTTAAGACAAGCTCCTTTGCCTGTGAAAATGGCCCTCTTGCAGTTGAAATCACAGATAATAGCAAATACTGCATATATGCCTACTTTGTGCTATGTGATCAGAATTCTTGAAAACTAAACAATACATTATAAACAGTGTCATTATAGCTGAAATCACACGAGTGCTTCAGAAATATGATTCTAGCAGACCTTAAATATCTGAGAAATTTGCAAACAAAACAAAACAAAAACTGCTGCTTAGTTCCTGAAGATCTATAATAAAACAGAGCGAGCTAATCTGCACATTATGGGCAGTGTAACTAGCTCCTACTATGAAAATCAGATGCTTTCAGCAGTTGAAGTATTACCTCTTCCAATGATGGATTGTACAGAATGTATTATTCAGCTCACAAGGCAGGTATTTTGAAATTGCATCTGCTGTATTTATCACTGACACTAATGATCAATTAAAAAAATAGGTATTTTAATCCAGAATTATACCATAAGGTCTTAACATATGCTCCAAGTGCAAGGTAGGTAAAGTTTCCCCTTAACAATTTGTCCAGTTGTGTCCGACTCTAGGGCGCGGTGCTCATCTCTGTTTCCAACCCATAGAGCTAGTGTTTGCCCGAAGACAAGATTTCGTGGTCACATGGCCAGCGCGACTAGACATGGAATGCCATTATCTTCCCACCGTGGTGGTGCCTATTTATCTACTTGCATTTGCATGCTTTTGAACTGCTAGGTTGACGGGAGCTGGGACTAGTGATGGGAGCTCACTCCGTCCCATGGATTCGATCTTACAACTGCAGGTCTTCTGACCTTGCAGTACAGAGTCTTCTGTGGTTTTTAACCCATAACGCCACCACACACAAATCACCAGAAAGGAGTACAAAAGAGGATGTCACTGTGTATAAGATTTTCTATGCAAACTTACATGTACAGATACAAACCTAGGTGTAGATTTGTGTACTTTAAAAAGAACTGCAGTTGACCAATCCTGCTGAATCTGCTTTCAAATTCCAGTTCCCAATCTTTCTCCTTATGGTTCTTTATCCTTCAATCAGAGTTGGATGGAATAGCCCTTCACATGGAAGACATTTTCAAAAAGAATAATGGAGGACTACCTTCCCTAATAAGAAGAGATATGGCCAGTGCACCCAAGGGCAAGATAATATGTCATTAAAATGGTGCTCACAAAGCCAAATTAAGACTGAGAGAGGGATATTCATGGGAAGTTTATCAACCAACCAATTAGCTCTAAAACAATCATGCAGTTCCTGAGATGTGATTCATCCATGACATCAGGACAGCTGATAAGATTCTCCATCTGCATTGTGACTCTATTATATTTATACCTCACTTATACCTCCTCTAGTGGTGGAAATACACGACTCTACTCCTTCCCTTTTATCATTGAAAGCTAGGTCAGGCTGAGATAGAGGGTTTTGCCCAGGGCCATCTAATGAGTTTCATGACTCAGGCAGAGGGAGAAGTTACTTCTCTAAAATCACCTTTCAGCACTCCATCACACTGCACTGACTTTCATATTGGATCCTCTTCACCCTCAAAGCAAACCAATTTGGAAATCCTGATATTATATCTTCACATTTTCCAATGGTGCTTATAAATGGCAAGTCAATCAGAATGCAAGCTGCAGGAGTTTGCCTGTCATAAATGATAACTGGTATATGTATGAATGAAAGGCCCGAAATATAACATAGACCCTCAGTTGTACAGTAGAAGTATGTGCCTACATGCAGAGCATTTAGCCTTTACTGAATTGCATGGAATTTCTTGGGAGCCCTTTCGAATTGATTCCGATCTTCTCTGTAGACCGTGTCTCTCTTCACCAGAACTCATCCCAGATACTGTTTCTTGTTTCCATTATCATTTGACAGCTCCTCGGGCACTGACTTTTATACAGACAGATAATCCAAATGGCTTGCAAAAGTATATGACCCTTATTGCTTAATGTCTCAGGGACCAGAGATTTGCAGACATTCTTAGTGAAGTCTAATTCTTGCAAGCAAGATGACAAACGGTGATTAAAAAAAAAAATTAAATGGCTACTCCCATGTAGTAAAACCTCCTACAGAAGGCAATATTGGCCTGTCCATGTATTCCTGCTGACAAGCAAAGACCTTTTCTAAAGGCAGGATTCCAGCAAGCGATTTAGACAGCAGAAAAAGTAGTTTTAATGACAGATGCCATCTATCGTACTGCTCCTTTTGTCTGTGTGTGTGTGTGTGTGTTTGAGAGAGAGAGTTTTTTTAAAAAACTTTGGTCTTTTAATATTACATAATATTACTTATGATTTTAGTTTTATATGTAGTTTTATTTTTTAAATAATTATTTGTGAGCCTCCTTGATCCCTATACTGGGAGAAAGCACAGATAGGAAGTGAAAAATGAAACTGAATAAATGGGCCAGAATCCTATTGTTTGCATGGTGAGGAGTACAACCGCTGACTCCTTAACTCACAGCAATTCACGGGCTGATATTTTTTCTTGTGATGTACTGAAAACTGCTCTTGTCTCCAGGACCCTTTGATATTCTCCAAGAGGCAGAGTGTCATTAAATTATAAAGGCTGGCATATCAGACTACAAATAGGTAGATGCCGGATCAAATTTCTACATAGGCACAAAACCCACCATGTGACTCCAAGCTGTTTACCAGTCCTGGAGTTTACTAGTACCCTACCCTAGAGACTGATTACTAGGGTGAAATAGGAGGAGAAAATAGGAGGTATCTAATGAAGAAAGGTTGGGGGTCCCTCACTGCCAAAATTGTGCATCCTCCCCGTTCTAGACAACAGGTGCCCATGGAAAGAGCCATTTACATGTCCTGTATTCTTTGCAGGTTGAAAGAGTTAAGAATTAAAATAATAAAATAAACATGCCATGTGATTCGGCATAGTCTTTGTTTAACAAAAGGACAGGCACTCTGTTTCTGAGAAGCAAAGTATTTTAGGAAAATCTATCCTGAAACCTGGCCTTTCGTTGGTACTGGAGTCAATGGAAGAATACTCTACTGTAGAAAGACATGTTTGGCTAAAATCCCACTATCTAATGTAATGCAGCAGGAAAAGAGGAAGACCAAATATGAGATGTCCTGATTCCCTAAATGAAGCCACAGGTTTGAGTTTACAAGAACTGAGCAGGTGCTGTTAAGGACAGGACATATCAGAGATTGCTCATTCATAAGGTCACTTTAAGTTGGAAGCAACTTGATAGCATATACAACAACAACAACAATGTACTAGCACCAAGATAATTGCTCTGGCCAGTTATCTCTGATGATTTTTAAATGATTTTAAAATGCTGAGTTTTAGATACAATATGTATTCTTTCACCCATTTAATTTTTTTTAATGACCACATTATTCATACTGTCTAAAAAGTTCTGGATCTAGAAAGATATTCATTTGACTGGAACTCCCCAAAGAGAATGGTCATCCTCATTATATGGGGATTCCTGTGCTGCTCTGACTCACCACCATGTCTGTTTTCCCCTCCAGGCATCAACACTCCCATGACTTCAGAATCTTATTAATGAGAGAACTTGATTCTGCACATCACTGGAATACTGCTTATGGTGGGGAGAGAAGTCTTCCTGAGTTTTCTCGTGTTTGGAGAGTTACTTGTACATTGCAATTGTTTCCAAGGATCTTAAGGTTGTGGGGTTTTTTTTTTTGTTTGTTTTTAATCCACTGGCAGGGGGGAGGATGAGGGAAATCATGAAACTTTAGAGTTTGATTTGCAGATGGTTCTATCTCACAGACTTCTTCAGAGAGCTTTTCAGGGCTCCAGCTAAAGAGCTCTTGTTGCAGATAGAAGTCTTACTAAAGGAGAACCACCAAAAATTAAAGTTAACAATTTATCAAATGCCTGGGGTGGTAGATGACTGAAGGATGTGACACCCATAGCTTAGATACAGGGGGCAAGTGGGTTGTATACCAATGTGATATGAGAGCAAGTAGGATTCAATGGTTAGAGAAGCAGGTGGGAAACATATAGCTCTTCAGATATTGTTGAACAACCCTTTTTGTCACCCTAGTCATGCCCACACTGGATGGGTTGGTGAGAGCTAGGATCTATCAGCTTCTAGAAGGCTGAAGGCTAAAGTCTTCCTACTTCTGGATTAGAATGTCAGATTAGTACTGGGAAGGTATGAAGTCCAATCCCTACTCAGTTAGGAAATTCACCTGGTGATTTCAGGCCAGTGTCTCTGTGTTGGTCCTTTGGGAAAGGGCAGGGGACCATTTCAATGTCTTGATCTCTTTGGAGGGAGGGTTATATACTTTAAAAAAGCTATGCATTATCCAGTAAAATGTACCTCACAAAGTTACCTGCCGAGATAACCTTACCATTTCCACAATGCAAAAGACTATACAAATAAGAAAAGAGTGAGGGTTATGAAAGACATACTGAATAAATGATTCCAGCTCTTCTCCCTGCAGAAAATAATCCCTTCCTTGAAGCAGCCTACAGAACAGTTCTTATTAAACTATGATGCAGACCCCGCTAAAGAAACATGAACTGTTGCTATGTAAAGGGAAATTCTCCCAAACCCATCATGTGGGCACATCTGTTGAAGGCAGCATCTTTCCAACATTATACACTATGTACAGTGATATTTGCATTAATTAGCTTTGCAGAACTCCAATTGGGATTTCCCCTTCCTTCCTTCCTTCCTTCCTTCCTTCCTTCCTTCCTTCCTTCCTTCCTTCCTTCCTTCCTTCCTTCCTTCCTTCCTTCCTTCCTTCCTTCCTTCCTTCCTTCCTTCCTTCCTTCCTTCCTTCCTTCCTTCGATATCTGACTTGAAATGGCACCTTGAACATCTTTCTTTGAGCTGACTTTATTTTAGCAAGAGTCAACACAGCTGTCTGTCTCTTATACAGTTCCTAATATTCATTCTTGGATGTGGGATAATGCATCCCACTTCTTTCTTTGAGGAAGGCTTATTATTACTGTAAGCTGGCTGGATAGCTCAGTGAGTTAGATGTCTGGCTGCTGAGCCAGTGGTTGTGAGCTTGACTGTGACACCCGTTCCCCGGGTCGTGAAGTGATGTTAGGAGTGCCGTCTCGCCCTAGAGCCTCCGTGGGCACCCAGACCGCACCCAAGCCTTTTCCACCACGGATGCTGCACCAGGCAGTGGATACCTTTGATTTAGAAAAGGGTATGAAAGGGTTAAGCATAGCGACCCAGACTCCTCTAGTCTGGGCAGGGAGGGGTACGAAAGTTCCAGAAGAGGGAGCTGAGGGGGAAGTCAGTCTGAGGCAGGCGGGGAGAGAAGGCGAATGGGAATGGGTCTCAATCCAGGATCCCTGGTCGGGCAAGTGGGAACAGGTGTGTATGACCAGGCAAGAGGCTGAGGAGAGGAGGAGGAATGAGGCTCGGGTCCGTCCCTCTTACTGGGGAGAAAGAGAGACCCGTGAGTGGAGGCGAAAGCTAGCTGAGGAAAAGAAACGGGTAGAGAGAGAAAGAGAAGAAAAGACCCGATGGCATCTGGAGGAGCTGAGGAGGCTGGGGTATCATCCGGACCCTGGGAAACCCTCGGGGCAACAGCAGCTTCACCCTGGGGATATGCAGGGCTCGAGGAGACGACCCCATTATTGACGATGGAGCGAGATGACTTCGATCCCGAAGAACCCTCCCAGGTTCAGGCTGGTCCATGGGCATCGAAGTCCAGTAACCCTTTTGACGAAGATTGGGTGCCCCTGTATGAACCGTTACTTCAACAGGAGAAGTTTATCCCCAACCTAATTGACGTTTCTATTCCGTTACCACAGTTAAATAAAGAAGACAAGTTGTTTGGTTTAAATGCGTCTGAGGTTTTATTGGGAAAGGGGGAGGCGAAGAATAACGGACCCTCACATACTGGCGCCCAGCACGTGGGGCCTCCCCCGCAACCCACAGACGCAGAAAAATGGATGCAACGTATAACAGAAGGGCAGGAGGTCTTGTTGAAACAATTAGCAGATCAGCAGCGGATGATAATCGAACAGTTAAAAGCACCTCAGGGAAATCAGCCTTCAGAGAGCATAGGACTGAAACAACCCATAGCAACACGGCCCCCGGTTAAGTTACAGAAAATGGGTCCCCAGGATGACCCGGCAGCGTTCTTACACACGTTTGAGAGGATCGCCATCTCCGCGCAGTGGCCAAAGGATCAGTGGGCACTAATACTGACCCCATACCTCACGGGGTTACCTCAAGAAATAGTAGATACCCTAGACCCAGAAGACGCGGGAGATTACGACGTGGTAAGGACGGCCATTTTGAATACCCTCAACTTAAACGAGGAGGCCTACCGGAGGAAATTTCGGGGACTAAAATTGAAGCCCGGGTTACACCCCAGGACACTAGCGCAAAAGTTGAGGGTAAACGCCACGAGGTGGATACAACCAAAGGGGAAGACAGCAGAGCAGGTCGTAGAAATCGTGATTATGGAACAGTTAATATCCACGCTCAACAGCGGAGCTAGGAACTGGGTCATCAAGAACAAACCCTCCAGCCTAGAGGGCGCTGTGACACTGCTGGAAGATTACTTAGAAGCGGAGGACACGTGGCAAACTAGAAGTGCGCCACAAGGAGAAGGAGCCAAACTGAGAGAGAAAATGGCGGACGCTAACAAACAGGCGGATTTTCGCGGAGCGGCGCAGACGGGGGCCAAAAAGAATACACCCGACCGCATTGAATACGCAAACCCAGTCGGAACGAGGGTAACAAGACCAACGGTGACAAACGACCCGGCAGCCTCCAAACAAGCGGCGACCTGGAACCTAGGGAAGGAGAAGATGACCGCTTGCTTCGGCTGCGGCCAGTTCGGCCATATTCGGAAGTATTGCCCAGTGACTGAGTGTGCGTGGGCAGAGGCTTGCACCGGGATGACCAAGGTGGGTGAGGAGAATCACCCGGGTTGGGTAGTAGAAGCGAGAGTAAATGGACATCCTAAGAAGGCTTTAGTGGACACAGGATGCAGCAAAACGCTGGTAAAGGAGCTAGAGGGAGAACTTTTACCTGAGATCACTGTAATCCGGTGTATCCATGGGGATGTGAAAGAATATGCGACTACCATGGCAGAGGTCGAGGTAGATGGCCTTAAAAGGGACATGGAAGTGGGAATAGTGCCCGGTATGACCCGAGAAATGCTACTAGGGAGAGACTGGCCTGGACTGAGCAATTTGGCTAAGGAGCCCGGGGAAATAGGCTGGGCTCAGGAAGAAACGGAGGCCAGGGATTTAGAAGTGATGAATTTGTCTAGAGACCAGATACGATGCCTCCAACAAGATGATGCGGGACTTAACAGCTGTTTGCAGCAAGCGATGACTGAAGGGACCACCCCAGAAGGGGGGCAAGGCTTTGAATTGAGGGGAGGTTTGCTGTATCGTGTAACCAAGGCTGGCAACGATGAAGAATCCCAACTGGTAATCCCAGAGGGCCTGCAGTTCTGGGTAATGCATTGGGCTCATGACTTACCGGTGGCAGGACACCTAGCCACCCAAAAGACTCTGGATAGAGTGAAACAGCGGTTCTGGTGGCCCAGGATGGCCCACGACGTAGAAGAGTTCTGTAGGTCCTGTGCCAAGTGCCAGATAACTCAACCCAAGTCGGGACCAGGGGCAGAGCTCATACCTATGCCTCTGGTAGATAGGCCATTTGACAGAATAGCTTTGGATATTGTAGGTCCGCTAACCAAATCAGCGGGGGGGCATCAGTACATCCTGGTTGTCATTGATTATGCCACTCGGTACCCGGAGGCAGTGGCCCTGAGATCCACTACAGCTAAAGTCTTAGCCAAAGAATTGTTAGAAATGTTCTCCCGGGTGGGTTTTCCAAAAGAGGTCTTAACAGATCAGGGCTCTAATTTTATGAGCCTGACCTTCAAACAGATGTGGGACCTATTGGGGGTTAAGCCTTTACGAACCTCGGTTTATCATCCTCAAGCCAATGGGCTAGTCGAAAGATTTAACCGGACTTTGAAGGGTATGCTCAGGAAATTATCAATGGAAAAACCCAAGATGTGGCATACCTTCCTCGCCCCATTAATGTTTGCAGTTAGGGAGGCCCCCCAAGCTTCCACGGGTTTCTCCCCCTTTGAGTTGTTATATGGCCGAAGACCCAGGGGGATACTAGATTTAATACGAGAGAAATGGGAAGAAGGGGAAGATCGTTCCCAAGGGGCCCTCCAACAGATAGTTGAGATGAGGAATAGCTTACAATTGGCGTGGGAGATGGCTAAAGAGAACCTGGGGCAAACGCAGATTAAACAAAGGGGTTACTATAATAAAAAGGTTCGTCCTAGGAAATTCGAACCCCAACAAAAGGTACTAGTGCTCCTACCCACAGAGACTTCCAAGTTCTTGGCTAAGTGGCACGGACCTTACAAAGTACTAAGAAAATTAAATGAAGTGGACTATGAAATAGAGACCCCTGATAGGAAAAAGAAAACTCAAGTGTTCCACGTAAATTTGTTAAAGGAGTGGATAGACAGAGAAGTGTTGTTTGGGACCGAGGTCGATGACGAGTTGGGCCCCGAAAGGGAAGACTTGACCTCCGGAGGGGATATAGTAGTAGGAGACCTCTTGTCAGAGGAGCAAAAATTACAAGCAGGGCAGTTGAAGGAAGACTTTCCCCAAGTATTCTCCTCAGTACCTGGGTGCACCCAGTTGGTGGAACACCCTATAGAAACACCCCCTGGCAATGTTGTAAGGGTTAGTGGAAGGTCTTGGCCCAGACACATAACTGGGGTAATTAACCAAGAAGTTGATGAGATGCTTAAACTGGGGGTCATAGAACCATCCAATGGACCTTGGAGAAGCTTCCCTGTAATGGTTCCTAAACCTGATGGGTCGCTTAGGTTCTGTATTGACTTCAGGAAGGTTAATGCCATATCCCGGTTCGATGCTTACCCTATGCCCAAAGTAGGGGACTTGTTAGATAAACTGGGAGGGGCCAAATATCTCAGTTCGATCGATTTAACAAAGGGATATTGGCAGATCCCCTTGAGACCCCAAGATAAGGAGAAAACGGCTTTCTGTACCCCTAAGGGTTTATTCCAGTTCAAGAAGATGCCGTTTGGGCTCCATGGGGCAGCTGCTACGTTCCAACGATTAATGGACCGGGTGTTGGAACCCTTACAAGACTGTGCAGCCGCATATATTGACGACATTATAATTTTTAGCAGCTCCTGGGAAGAACACCTAGCCCACCTTAGAAGGGTACTGGAAAGGCTACACGAAGCAGGTTTGACGGTTAATCCCAAGAAGTGCAAAATTGGGCTGCCCAAAGTAGATTACCTGGGTTACAAAGTCGGACAAGGAGAAATCCAACCCCAGGAGGAGAAAGTGACTAAAATATCCAAGTGGTACCAACCCAGGACAAAGAAGGAAGTCCAGCAATTTTTAGGTTTAGTAGGTTATTACCGCCAGTTTGTGCCTAACTTTGCTTCTATAGCGGCGCCGCTAACTGATTTAACCAGGAAAAAGGCCCCGGTAAAAGTAATATGGGGTCCTTCCCAAAAGAAAGCATTTGAGACGTTAAAAGAAATCATTTGTGAGTTACCAGTTAGGTTTGCACCCGATTTTGATATACCCTTCACCCTTTTTACAGATGCATCAGATCGGGGTATAGGAGCTGTCTTATCACAGGTTAAAGACGGGGTAGAATACCCGGTGTTGTATTTGAGTCGTAAGCTGTCACCCCGAGAACAAAGATATGCTGTCATCGAAAGAGAAGCTTTAGCCATCAAGTGGGCCACACATAGTCTTAAATACTATTTACTAGGAGCTCCCTTTGACCTGGTCACCGACCATGCCCCTCTACAGTGGTTGGAACGAATGAAAGAGACCAACCCACGCTTAACTCGGTGGTATTTAGCTCTACAACCGTTCTCTTTTCAAGTAAGATATAGAAAAGGCAAAGAGCATACTAATGTCGACTATTTTTCTCGGCAGGGTCCGTGGGCGCGCAGCGAGGAAGAGCGGACGGCACTCTTGGAGGGGGGGATGTGTGACACCCGTTCCCTGGGTCGTGAAGTGATGTTAGGAGTGCCGTCTCGCCCTAGAGCCTCCGTGGGCACCCAGACCGCACCCAAGCCTTTTCCACCACGGATGCTGCACCAGGCAGTGGATACCTTTGATTTAGAAAAGGGTATGAAAGGGTTAAGCATAGCGACCCAGACTCCTCTAGTCTGGGCAGGGAGGGGTACGAAAGTTCCAGAAGAGGGAGCTGAGGGGGAAGTCAGTCTGAGGCAGGCGGGGAGAGAAGGCGAATGGGAATGGGTCTCAATCCAGGATCCCTGGTCGGGCAAGTGGGAACAGGTGTGTATGACCAGGCAAGAGGCTGAGGAGAGGAGGAGGAATGAGGCTCGGGTCCGTCCCTCTTACTGGGGAGAAAGAGAGACCCGTGAGTGGAGGCGAAAGCTAGCTGAGGAAAAGAAACGGGTAGAGAGAGAAAGAGAAGAAAAGACCCGATGGCATCTGGAGGAGCTGAGGAGGCTGGGGTATCATCCGGACCCTGGGAAACCCTCGGGGCAACAGCAGCTTCACCCTGGGGATATGCAGGGCTCGAGGAGACGACCCCATTATTGACGATGGAGCGAGATGACTTCGATCCCGAAGAACCCTCCCAGGTTCAGGCTGGTCCATGGGCATCGAAGTCCAGTAACCCTTTTGACGAAGATTGGGTGCCCCTGTATGAACCGTTACTTCAACAGGAGAAGTTTATCCCCAACCTAATTGACGTTTCTATTCCGTTACCACAGTTAAATAAAGAAGACAAGTTGTTTGGTTTAAATGCGTCTGAGGTTTTATTGGGAAAGGGGGAGGCGAAGAATAACGGACCCTCACATTGACTCCCCGCTGTGCCTCCTGCACAGTCCCAGGACACCCATGGAAGAAGGGAATGGTAAACTATGTCTGAATCGGCACACAATTAATATTACTACAGCTATGTACAAATGATAATGATCTCCCATAATCAACCCACACCATAAGAGCTGCCTGCATATGCAGATGGCTGGATCAGTACATATCAAGAACAGAGGAGTGTTTCTTGTGAAATTAATGGTTCTAAATTGCCTATTCAAGACCAAATCACCTTCAAATACTTTGCATTCTGTAATGATAGCTTGCAACAATATACCATGCCTGGGAAAATCCATTTCTCTCCCAGCTACTCTGAGGATCACAACTAAATTTAGAAGGAATAGGGAACCCGGTGTGTGTGATATAATCCCTCCAACTCTAAAAGTCCCAGTACTTCGACCTTGTAAGTCCTGGCTCACTTATAACATGGGGTTAGAAAAGCTAAAAAAAACAAAAATAAAAACAAAACCCCCCAAAAAACACCACCTCAAATTGATTCTTCAAAAAAGAAAAGAAAGATAACCTGATAAATTCTGGCTTAGTACTTCTTGTTCTTTGGGATTTAGCATTTTCCCTGGGATCTCCTAAATGTTACATATTTGAGGGGCCAATTCAGATAAATTTAGTCTCTTCTGCATCTAGCTCCAGAAACAAAAAGATCAACCTAATGCTGTGTCATAATGTCCTCCAGCTTTCCAAAAGTTTATGCCCTGCTGAAAGAGGTCCCCAAATGTTTTGCTTCTTTCCCAAGACCATTTAGAGCAGTGGTTCCCGACTTTGAGTCCCTAGAGATGTTATTGGACTCAAATTCCCAGAAGCCTTCACCACTACTTGTGCTGGCCAGGGTTTCTGGGAGTTGTAGTTCAAGAACATCTGTGGACCCAAGGTTGGGAACCACTGCTTTAGAGTTTGGCTACATTTTCTTTAGCTTATCCTAAAAGAGCAAAGTGGTCAAAGGTGTTAGGTTGATTTTTCCTATTTTTTTCAACACCTCACAGTTTCTCAGGCTGCCCATCCTGCCTGATCCTAAATAGCCATCCATGCAGGAGAAGTTACCTTCTGCCATTTTCTTCTCAGATTTAAGCCAGGGAAGCTACAGATGACTGTGCAGTGAAAGATGGGACATACACATGATTCTCAGTACCCTTATGTATAAGAATCCAGAACGTCAACCATGAGAATTTCTCAGAAATCTCTTCTCCTCTGAAATGATTTTCCAAGAATGCTTTTTTCTTTTGTTATCACCTTGAATGCTATTAGCTAAAGTACTCATGAGATTAAATTTTGGCACAGCACTAACTGTTACTGCAGGTAGCTTTTTTTGGGTGCAGAGAGGGAGAGACATGTGCAGTTGCCTAACTGGGCACAGTTGGCTCTTCTTCATGCCCATCTGCAAATGCCCCCCCGTCTGCCCTTCACTTTTCCTGCATAAATCATTTGGCATCCTTGCCCACGTAAATGTCTCTTCCACAACGAATGGGGTTCTGACCTTACCCATATCTTAGTCAGAATGCTTGGCATAAATGAGTAGGCAATTTGACCCTCGATGAATATTCTTGGGTGTTGGGATTATTATTATTTCCCATAGCATCTGTATGTTGTTTACAAAAAGCTACCCTGTTTCCCTGAAAATAAGACCTAACTTGAAAATAAGACCTAGTATGATTTTTCAGGATGTTCATCATATAAGCCCTATCCCAAAAATAAGCCCTAGTTAAGTGAAAGCCCGCCCTCCACCACTCGTATAGCAACCAGAAGATGACATGACTGGATTTGAATAAACGTAGATTGTTGTACATGAAAAAAATAAAACATCCCCTGAAATTCAGCCCCACTACTTTTTTTTGGAGCAAAAATTAATATAAGACCCTGTCTTATTTTCGGGGACACACGGTACTACCCTTTTCCAAAGAAGTGCAAGCATTATAGACAGAATGACGGGTAGTGGGGACCTAAGATACAAGAAAAGAAATGAATCTCCTGTGCACATTTTGCCTCCTTTCTGATTGTTTCATGGCTTCTTTATTGTAAGCCTTCCCTTTGGATGGGAAAGATGCAAGCTCATATCCTAATTCATCCACCATGTGGCTTTCAGTCTCTCACAGGCGAACTTAAGTCATCACTGGTCAAGTAAATAAATACATTCTCCAGGTACATGAGGTATACACAGATTCCCATACTCTATCTAGTCCTCTTGAGCAAATGTTGCTGTTTGACTTATATTTCCTGCCTTATAATACTAAAGCTAAAGAAGTGGTGAGTACTCTGGTACTCTGCAGATTGCCCAAGGCTACATCAGCTGGCTGTTTACCTGGGGAATCCTTCCTTTGCAGAATCAAACTGTCATGGAAACCCAGGTGGCGTATGTGGTCCGCTCCGCCTATTTTCATCTATGGCGGATTGCCCAGCTGTGGCCGTATCTTGATGGGGCGGCCCTCACTACTCTAGTCCATGCGCTCGTAATCTCGAGATTAGACCATTGTAACACACTCTACATGGGGCTGCCTTTGAGGCTGTTGCAGAAACTTCAGATGGTCCAGAATGCAGCAGCCAGGCTTCTTAGTGGGGTGAGAAAATATCAGCACATCTCCCCTACCCTGGCTGCACTGCACTGGTTACCTATTCGTTTCCGCATCGACTTCAAAGTATTAATGATTACATATAAAGCCCTAAACGGTTTGGGACCTCAATATTTGGCAGATTGCCTCCTCCCGCCCAGATCTACCCGAATCACCCGACATAGCCAGCGGGGACGGCTGAGGGGCCTGACGCCGAGAGAGGCCCGGAAGGAGAAAACTAGAAACCGGGCCTTCTCGGCGGCCGCCCCTCGGCTGTGGAACACACTCCCCACTGAAATCCGGCTGGCACCCTCGCTGGGGGTTTTCAAAAGCCGATTAAAAACTTGGCTGTTTAAACAGGACTACCCCCCAGTCAATTAAGTGATTTTCTTTTTCTCTATCTTTTTCTTTTTCCTTTCTTTCTTTTGTATACCACCATCTTGGAAATCTGTTGTTTAGAACTAATTAGTATAAATGCATTTTATATGTTTTTTAACTTGTTTTAACTGATGTAAGCCGCCCCGAATAGACATTGTCTAGAAGGGCGGGGTAAAAATCAATCAATCAAATAAATAAATAAACAAACAAACAAACACACACACACACACACACACACACACACACAAACACACACACATACACACACACATACACACACATAAATCTCTTGCTTCACAGCGTGGTACTCTGATTACTGAGCTATCCAACCAGCTATTTGTTAGTAATTTTAATATCATACCTTTCCTCCAAGAAGTGCAAGGTAGATTCCCCAGTTCCTCACTTTATAATAGGAAGAATAATCTTAGAACTGCAGAGCTGGAAGCAACTCTATGGATCATGAAGTCCAGCCCCTGTCGAGCGGGGATTCAAACTCCAAACCTCTGGCTCCACAGCCAGATACCTACTGGGCTATTTAGCGATTTCTTACATCAACTGTGAGGTAAGTCAGATAGAAAGTGCCTACCTCAACATCTCCCAAAATCTCAAGAACTTGAATCTTGATCTGTCAAACACTAGTTCAGTATTCCTGCCACTATACAAAACACTGTCCATGTTTTCCATTTTTTATGGTTTACTTGTTATTTATTTGAAATGATTTTACCCTACATTTCTCCTTTAAAAAAAAGGACCCAAGGCAGTTAATTATATTGACCTCTCAATGCATGTATCAGCTGTGAGGTAATGTGGACATATAAGTGTGCAGTATGCTGAAGGGACAGTTGTGGGGAATCAAAAGAGTTGACATGATTCAACTCTCCATTTGCAAGAAGTTTAGAAAACAGAAGGCGAAAAAAAATCTTTTATAGAAACAGCAGTTCTGGAGATGAAGAAGGCATGAAGAATTGTTCCACAAACACAGAGTATAATCTCTCTCTCTCTCTCTCTCTCTCTCTCTCTCTCTCTTCAGCTTTTTTATCAGTGCTGCCCAAACTTCAGGGGAAGAAGCATGCAGACAAGCAGGTCTGTGGGGTATGGCCTCCCTAGATTCTCAGTGGACTCCAGCTTTTGCCAATCTGATCATGAACACTTGCAATAGCAAGTTCCAGTTGAGTTCAGTAGGTCTTAAGCAATAAAGGAGAAGTATCTCTGGAGGCAAAAATGTTGAAATTGAGGCTGTCCTACTTTGGGCACATTATGAGAAGACAGGATTCTCTGGAAAAGATCATAATGCTGGGAAAGGTTGAAGGCAGCAGGAAAAGAGGAAGACCACATGTGAGATTGATTGACTAACAACAACAAGAAGAAGTGTTAGAGGTATACCTAGTGTGGTGTAGTGGATAGAGTGACAGACCAGGACTGGGTTTGGACCTCTGCTCAGTCATGGAAGCTCACAGGGTATGTGGAACTGGGAAAAACACCCCTTAAAGGTCTCACTTACTTTGAAAGCCTTATTAGGGTTGGTTCCAACTTGACAGCACAAAACAACAAAAAGTGTTAATGCATATTGCAGGCCGTATTAAGAGAATTGCCATATATACTGTATAACTATAACGATATAACTATATATAACTATAACTATATAACTATATATATAACTATATATATATATAGTTATATATATATAGTTATATATATATAGTTATATATATATAGTTATATATAACTATGCATTTTATCAGAAAAGGAACACTATTGAGTACAGTACATCAAGCTCCTTGGTTGGATGACTGAGAAAACATTGGAGAGAGAAATTTCCCTACATTTGACCTGACTGAAGGAATAAAACAGGTCAAATTCTCCTCTTAATCTTACCAGTTTTAAATGCATGTGGCTCAATTTAAACCTGATTTATATGCATCTGAGATGAGAAACTAGCCCAAACTCATTTGGAGCATGCAATTTAAGAAGACAAGAGAAATTTTGTTTACAACTGCTTGTCAAATACAATAAGAATTTACTAGCAAACTGGAAGGTAAAATACTTTATACATTTTATAGTCTAACTAACCAATTCAATATCTCCATCCCTTTTATTTCAAAAGATATTTATATTCAGCATTATGGAACTCAGAGGTATAAACCTAGAAAGCTGCCTCATAGCAGGTCACACTTCTGTCCGGGAAACATGACTCTGTCAATATATTATTGGACTACAACTCCCATTGACTCTAACCTGTTGTGGTTCAATCCTATCCCTGACCTAGCTCATCTGATAGCTCTCTAGTCAGAGGTGTTTCTCAGGACAATTTGGAGATGTCAGGGCCCCTTGCACACAAGGAATAGATGTGGTGATGGCATCTGGCCTAGATGCCTTTAAAAGGGGATTGGACAGATTTCTGGAGGAAAAGTCCATTGCAGGTTACAAGCCATGGTGGGGATGTACAATATCCAGGCTTAAAAGGAAGATACCTCAAAATGCCAGATGCAGGGGAGGGGTTTCTGGAGACAGGTATCTACTTGTCTCGTGTGCTCCCAGAGGCATCTGGTGGGGCCACTGTGAGATACAGGAATCTGGACTAGATGGGCCCTTGACCTGATCCAACAGGGCTCTTCTTATGTTTTCATATGTTCCATTACTGAATTGTACTCTACTGTTATAATGACCAATAATCATGTTTTGTCAAGTCAGTTCTGACATGGTGACTCTTCCCAGGGTTCTCCAAATAGAAAATTCTCAGAAATGGTTTACCGTACCCTTCTTCTGTAGATCCCCTGGAACTGTGCAGCTTGCCCGTGGCCACACAGGTTGGCTCTACTCACAGGAGACATGGTGGGGAATCAAGCTCCCAACCTCTAGCTCCGCAGACAAAGACTTAAACCACTGTGCTATCCAGACAGTTGTCTGCTGTTATTTCATCAGAAAAATGTATACTTGCCCCAATGTGCAGATGGGTGTCTTAAAGTACAAGTTCTGCCACTCATTTCAATAGATGGAATCAATCTATCGCAATATAGGGGGTCTGTTTTATTTCTTGAAATGAATGTGAAGGCCATGGTAGTTGGAAAGCATATTAAATACATTTGCCTATGTGTGTTCTCAGGGATGCTTCATCTCCTCTAATTCTTTTTTTCCTCTTCTTTTTGGCATGAATGAGTTTTAGTTAAGCTTCTCCTGCATTGTTTCCGAAAACCTCCTGGAACAATGCTCTATACAAGATACGTACAATAGGTGCTAATACGTTGTTCTCAACCGAGACAATGTTTGCACATGCAACTAAGACATATCTCTGTGTAGTTCAAGAATTTACCGAGTTAGCAAAATATGAAGTAATATCCTATTACAATTCAATCCTTTAAAAACAAAGCAACCCATGGGATGGTTTATGAATGCAGCATATTTCTTCTGTAATAGCTTGTGGGGTGCTGTTTTGGCTGATCTTGCAAGATCAGACGTAGACTTGTCCATGTGTGGAATGCTTACAAAATTAGAACTTGATTAGGGGTGGTAGAATTTGTAAATGGGTGGAGAATATTTTCTATGGTAACATCAGCTCTAAACCACCCTTGTATAGGATCTGAAATGTTTGTGTAGGAATGCTGATAATTACCCTGATGGCATGTGATGGGCCATTAGTTTTGTTTATAAGAATTGGCTATGGCTTCTCATTTTCCCAGTCTTAACTTTCTTCCATTTCTGAATAAGCCAACTTTTTTTAAAAAAGAAAATCACACAGAAATTTACATGCAGTTTCTTATAATATATGTGGTTTTGTATGCTTTAGTTGGGAAACAACTATTGATTTCACGATGAGCCCCTCCCCAAAAGGCCATGGTGGCAAACAAGATGGGGATGAGATGATTTTTTTAGAAATCTAAATTAAAACTTTAACTGTAGCTATCCATTCTTTTTGCCTTCGGCACGGAGAGAGCCCATACAGTTTACTATCATTTGGCCAAATATGGTCCTGATTAAAGAACTAATTCAAAAGTTATAACTTTTTTGTTTGGACTGCCCTTTCCTATTAGTAATGCCTTAAGAAATTCAGTTTTTGACTGGTCATGCAATACTAGGATACATTCTGATGCCTATCCCATTTTCCCATGTGTAGCCTATTCACACACTTGAAAATTTGAGTTTTAATTCCCCCCCCCCATAAACATCAAGCTTCTATCTTTCACTTTATTGGGGGGGGGTACATTTGAAAATGAGTGGAGAGTATTTTCTAAGGCAACATAAACTATAGGCCAGCCTTTTCCCAAGTCTAAAATGACTGTGTAAGACCACTAATGATTACTCTGGTTCCATTATGGGTAAGTAGCTTTGTTGATAACAATCAGCTCCAGCCTCTTAAGGAAGGGTATCCAGCGTTCAGAATCACTCATATTGGCAATATGAGAGGGCATTTCGAATTCTTAGTATATGAGCCCATGGACCTTTTGTAGGGTAGCTAAAAGCCTGGAAGGTTCTCAAAATTTGTGAAGATGACTGAATCCCTTTGTAAAAGCAGGCAGAAAGGAATCCAGTGAAATCCTCACAACCAGCAATCTCCATACTAAGAAAAAAACAGCACCTGCTTTGTTTCTGTCTGCCAAGCTGTTATCACAGGTACAAGAGCAGTTTCTGTGAAGAAGTTGGCAACCCAAACCATCACATGAAGATTCCACCATTTCCCTTTCAGCTTTCAAAAACATTAAAGAAAAACAAAATCATTAAGCAGCAAAACAAAACCATTAAGCCACAAAACATTTTCTACAATAATTCAGGAGGAGCTTGGTATCATTTTCTCATTAGACTGCTGGCAGGAGTTCTGAAGCATATCATGCTTTTCCAGGTCTAAGACTCTCATCCTGCCGAAAACATGCAGGAGGGAATAACCTAATAAAAAAAAATGTATCCTGAATTTTATATGGGCTTGTCAAACTCTGTAGCTCTGCAGGGCCAGTGGAATTCAAGAGGACAGAGAAAGGTATGTCTTCCAGCTATAAAGACAGCACATAAATACTGTTAATATACGATTGCCATATTTCCATAGAGATCAATTCTTATGTATGGAAAGACACTGTGAAGGGGAAAAAAGTAAATCTGGTGTATGTTGTGATAGAAGGAGCTTAAAACACATATGTTCTATGACATCTTTCAGAAATATGACTTCATTACACAGTCACACAAAGCTGACAGGTTTTTCTCTTTTAAAAAATAGCGTTCCTCCTCTCTGTAAAAATCTAGAACTGTGGCCAAATGGCGTTATTGAATTTCTCAGAGGTGGGGCAACTTCCCTTTGAAACACGTTCAAATTTTACAACATGTTCAACAGGGTTGGAGAACAGCTAAACAAGCATGTTGGCTGGCCCAATGTGGTTTTTGCCCGACATGACAGTAGAGACAAATCTCATTTCATCTACTTCCTCCTTTTAAATGTCTTTCCCTTCTCTGGCACAGAATGTATGAAGACTGCATTTGGTGTGTTCCGTGTGGCCTCCCCCGACTACTATGGGCCAAGAAATTTTGGGGACCTTTTTTTTTTTTTTTTTTTTTTTTTTTTTTGCAATTCAGAAGGAAAAAAAATCTTAGATATTTTTCAGAGGAGGTGGCTAGCATTAGCACTTTCTGCTTCTTCCTGACTGCTACAGGTAGCCTGATCCTGATTCTGGAATATTTACCTATGTTAGTGGAAAATGAAAACAGAGCGTTTTGTTTTTTGCTTGTTCACAGTCACTTGGAAATTCAGAAAGGCTGAGCTAGCCCACCTCAGTGAGGCGGCTGCCTGAGGCTGTTGATTTGGAGCACTATCAAAGAGCAGCCAAAATGTAGTTCTTAACTGATGGCTATAGTATGGTTGCTATCAGTGGTTTTGGCATTTTTCTGCCTGGATACGTTTCAGTGGCTTCCTGATTGGAAACTTCCAAGTCAATATGACATTTGTTTGTTATCCTGTCATTTCTGTCTGATGGGGTGGTAACGTCTGTTAATTTTGTAAGGCACAGGAAATAAATAAATCATAAGCTGTGCATGCATCAGGCACTAGCAGTTCATATAATACAAGGAGGAAATGTTTGCTCTTGGTTGCTATGGCACCCAGAAGGATGCCAGCTGACAGACAACACACAATGGTACCCATTAGAACATCAAGATGAAAAGAAAATCAAGGAGCACTCAGCTTGGCCTGTTGCTCCAACGATACAATGGCCAAATCTTGGTGTTTAGCGTAGTAAATTGCACTAGTGTAGGCCCACTGAATCAATGGGGATTTGGTGAGTCAACTTGTCCATAAGTTCCACTGATTCAAAAGTCATTCTGACTGTGACTTACTTTACATAAGTTAGAACGGGCTCATTTGAATCAATGGAGTTCAGGAAGCAGAATATAAAGCTCTTTCCTCTTCATTGCGAGGAAAGTACTTTCCCCCTCCACTTTCTTTGGAAGAAAGTGCATCTCCCCTCCACGTTCTTCGCAATGAAGTGCTTTCTTGTGAGGAAAGTAGAGGGGAAAAGCAGTTTCTTGTGAGGAAAGTTTCTTCTGAAGAAAGTGGAGTGGGAAAGCAGGAATTGCTTTGATGGATCACATTCCTGCTTTCCCCCTTCACTTTCTTCCGAAGAAAGCAAGGAAAAGGATTTCACCCTCCAGTTTCCTTGCAAGAAAGTTCTTTCCCCCTCCACTTCCTTGCAAAGAAAGTGGAGGGGAAAAGCAGGGAGCAAAGCGCTTTGATTCTTCCCCCCACCTTATTTCCATGTTTAAGATGACTGTAAATTTTTAATCTAAATATCTTAGAGAAAAAGATTGTCTTATACATGGAAATATATGGTAATCTCTCTCTCTATCTGTTCACTTTTTATTCAGAACGCGTACAGATAGTTAAACTAGGTTCTGATGAAGGTGGTGTGAAAATTGGTGGAAGAAAGATCAATAATTAAAAAATGCAAATGATACTATATTATTGGCAGAAACAGCAATGACCTGAAATGACTCCTGATGAAGATGAGAGAAGAAAGTGCAAAAGCAGGACAGCAGTTGAATGCTAAGATGATTTTAAAAATGACTACAGAAAAACAGTATGTACCATAAACAACAGAGAAATTGACATTCTTGAAAATGTTGTATACCTTAGTTAATAATAATCAAATCAAAAGGAGCCTATAGCCAAGAAATCAGGAGAGGTCTGAGATTAGGAGAGTAGCTATGAAATAGCTAGAGAAGACCAGCAAGTGTTCACTGGAGATCAAGACTAAGATCACCAACACAACTGTCTTTGCAATTACTATGTACAGATCTGAAAACTAGACAGTGAAGAGAGCTGACCATTTGAAATATGGTACTGGAGGAGAGCTTTGCAGATATTCTATTCCCCCAGAAAGATGTGCAAGCCTGAAATCTCTCATAATGATCATTATAGCCTTTATTGGCACAAATAATAGTTTGTTCTAAGGCATGAACCACAATTTTCAATAACCCTCAGCAAAGGTTTTTACTGTGGGTTACCTGCAAACAGGAAAAAAAAAACAGCTTGCAGCACATGGCCTGTTTTAATGTGCTTCCTTGCATTACATAGGTCTAGCTGCTCAGCCAGTGCTGGGAACCTTACCAGCTACTTTAGATTAGATTAGGCATCCTTCAATCTCGAGAGACTTTGATAACATGCTCTGAATAGAGGACTTGGAACAGCATCTAGTGTGCCTGAGAAGGCCAATTTGAGAGTGACAATTCCTTCCACACTGAAGACAAATGCAATCTGTCCCCTCCCCCGCTCCCTGATTTTGCTGGTTTAGGGACTGCCTCTTTGCCTCGGCCTGCTGGACAAGGGTCTCTTCAAATTGCGAGAGGCCATGCTGCATTGCCTGCCTCCAGGCTGAATGCTCAGATGTCAGGGTTTCCCATCTGTTGAGGTCCATGCCTAAGGCCTTCAGATCCCGCTTGCAGATGTCCTTGTATCGCAGCTGTGGTCTCCCTCTAGGGCGATTTCTCTGCACTAGTTATACAGGAGATCTTTTGGAATCCAACTATCAGCCATTTTCACAACATGCCCAAACCAACATAGACGTTGCTGTTTCAGTAATGTATACATGCTAAAAATTCCAGCTCGTTCTAGGACTGCTTTATTTGAAACTTTGTCCTGCCAGGTGATACCAAAAATCTGTCAGAGACAACGCATATGGAACATGTTCAGCTTACTCTCCTTCCATGCACAAAGGGTCCAGGACTCATGCAGTACAGGAGTGTACTCAGGACACAGGCTCTATAAACCTGGATCTTGGTATATGCCGTCAGCTTCTTATTAAGCCATACTCTCCTTGTGAGTCTAGAGAATGTGGTAGCTGCTTTGCCAATGCGTTTATCCAGCTTGACATATAGGGAGAGAGTGTCAGAGATCATTGAGCCAAGGTACACGGAGTCATGAACCACCTCCAATTCTTGTGTGGGGATGGTAATAAAGGGAGGTGAGTCCACGCCCTAGCCCATGACATGTGTTTTCTTCAGGCTGATTGTTAATCCAAAATCTTGGCAGGCCTTGCTAAAACGATTCATGAGTTGTTGGAGGTCTTCAGCAGAGTGGGCAACAATGGCTGCATCATCGGTGAAAAGGAAGTCCCGCATGCATTTCAGCTGGACTTTGGTCTTCGCTCTCAATCCAGAGAGATTAAAGAGCTTTCCATCTGATCTAGTCCGGAGATAGACACCTTCTGTTGCAGTTCCAAAGGCATGCTTCAGCATGACAGCAAAAAAGATCCCAAACAGGGTTGGCGTGAGGACACCGCCCTGTTTCACTCTGCTTCGGATGTCAAAGGGATCTGATGTTGAGCCGTCAAAAACTACAGTGCATGCCCTTCATTTCCTCATGAAAGGAACTGATGATGTTAAGAAGTCAAGGTGGACATCCAGTCTTGGGAAGGATTTTAAAAATGCCATCCCTGTTAACCAAATCAAAGGCCTTTGTGAGATCTATGAAATGTTGTTGCTGTTACCTACATTTCTCCTGCAACTGTCGGAGGGAGAATACCATGTCAGTGGTGGATCTATTAGCTCAAAATCCACACTGTGATTCTGGATAGACTCTGTCTGCAAGCACCTGGAGTCTCTTCAGCACAACACAGGCCAGCAGCTTCCCTACAACGCTGAGAAGAGAGATGCCACTGTCTCCGTTGTTCTTGTATAATGTGATGATGTTTGCATCCTTCACGTCCTAGCTACTAAACTGCACCAAAATCAGAGCAAGTGCTTCCTACTTCGCATGCAGGAAGTTGCATGCTGTTGGAGCTGCCCCCACCTCAGGCAATAACATCACTGCTTGCCAGCCAGTGCCAAGGTAACTGGAAAGCCTCCCAGCACTGGCTGACCAACAGTGGAATCCTTAATGAAGTTTTAAAAGGGCAGATTGGTGCTCTTTCAAAACTGCAATAGGGTTTGTCTTGTGTGCAGAGAGAGGAGTTGCTGTGGATTCAATCCAATTTTTTCTATCATTGTTTTTTCTGTATTGCAGTCTTGCATGTTGCTTTGGTAGGTTTGTCTGGGAGTGACCTTGTTGGGCTGTGGTGACTGTCAATCACTAATAACACTGACCAATGGTGCCTTACCTGTCTCTGAGTTCAAAGAGAGGCCCACCTCTTTCGTTTTGAGCTTTTCCCCTCTCTGTAGTATGTTGCTATCAGTGGGTCTGTTGAGGTCTGTTGCTGCAGGCGGCTGTGTTTTGTTAATTTGTTGTTTGATCTGTTCAGAACTCTTAAGTAAAGAAAATGTTTTTTTTCTTTCTCTTAATGATGTCTCAAAGTGAGTTATTGAAACTGTGGGTGCCAGTTGATGAGAAAAAGGGAACTTGAAGTTATTCTGCTCTGTGAATCCCTACACTTCTGCTGCACAACTAGAGGAATTTAACTCAATAATTCAAAACGATGCAAGAGTTTTGACTTAAGTTAATAAAACAATTAGCATTCAGAGGCATTCGTTCTCTGATATTGGATGTGGTATATAGCCATCATGACAGCATCAGCATTTATAACCTTATTCTTTATTAAAGTTTATCCCCTTTTAAAGGCATCCAAGTTGCTGACCTTCTATTGGCAACTGGCAGGTTTTTGAAGCATTTTGTGTCCCTGACACCCAACCCCAATGGCCATCCCTTGTCGTTTATGATGGGAAGGGCTCTTGGTCCACAAAGACTCTTATCTGTCAAAGTTGGCACCCAAAGTATACAAAAGAAAGTTTGGTGTAATTAATATATTAAGAGTGAAAGAGTAAATCAGCAGGAGGAAATTGTAGGATGTGGGCGGCCGTGTTGCCTTCTGTTGCCTAGCAATAGTGCTTGTGCATGGCGTGAGATTGATAGATATCACCCACTCAGATCGCTGGATTCCGACCTCCACCAGAATTTTGTTGCCGGCAAGATGTGGCAAGGCACCAGAACAGAGAGAACAGATGGGGAAACACAAAACCACAGGATGACCTCGTCTCCTGACCTCCAGTAACCCAGTGCTAAGAAGACCAGCTTCGAACAATGAGCCACTAAATCATTTCACGTCTCCTTTCTTTCCCTTTCAAAAGCTTGCGTAAATAGAAACATGCTTTTAAAAATATAATTCGTAGTCATATCTCTTGGTGCTGTGCAAGTCGAGGTAATAATATCCTAGAATTAAAATGGCAATTTAGTTTCATAATTTCAGTGACTCACATTGCATTACTTCTAAGTAGGATGAATAGAAAATTCTCAGGTATGATACATAATTATGATGTGATTATAGTGTTCTTGATCACATATGCCAAGGATAAGAAGCACCACAGTTATGTGTGTTTTTTTAAATCATCCCCCCAACACATCTTCACCACCACACAACCTCCAATATAGACGTTTTTAGATTCAATGCCTCAGCCTAGTTGATAGCATTGAACTGGGCATTAGATTAACACCTCTGGTTTAATCTAATGCCCAATTAACACATTATGTTTTTAGATGTATGGCTATCAATCACTCAAGATAGGACACAGAAGTCTGGACATAGTCAAGACGTGCTTGCAAACAAGTTAACAGCAGATACTTGACTGTGAGGCAAAACTAGTTTCAACTCCTTGTTGAGTAGACCTTGGCAAAAAATTGAGGTAGGCTACCGTGTTTTGTGGTAAGTGCTGACAGGAAATTTTTTTATTAATTAGAAATGAGGTGCTAGAGGAGATCTTTGTGGATACCCTGGACTGCCAGAAAGACGAACAAGCACTTCCTAGATCAAATCAAGCCTGAACTATCTTTGGAGGTGAAAATTTTGAACCTGAGGCTGTCCTACTTTGGGCACATCATGAGAAGGCGGATTTATCTCGAAACCCCCCCCCCCCAGTAATGCTGGGAAAGATAGGAGGCAGCAGGAAAAGAGGAAGACCAAATATGAGATGGGTTATCTCCCTCAAGGAAGCCAAGTCTGCAAGAGTTGACCAGGGCCGTTGAGGATAGGACATTTTGTAGAGCACTCATTCATAGGAGTGCCTCAACTCAGAGTTGACTTGATGACACGTAGCAACTACTACTTTCTGAGGTTCACACTTCAGGGGGAGGGTCACTGCTTGCCTCCAGAACCCCCTGCCTTTGCCTTTGGGGAGAGAAAACACTCTCCCACATTGAGTTAGATCACAAAATTTCTCTAACCTAGTGTTGTTGACTCTTTGGCAGCAGCTCCCCAAAGTTTAAGGTAGAATTCTATCCTACAGGAGACTATAAGAACCAGCCCTGAACCATTTGTGCGCAAAACACATGCTCTAGAGCTGAGCTACAACCTATTCTCAGCACAACGTATGGCATTGCTCAATAGTCACCCATTCATGAACTAACCATACTCAGCTCAGCATCTGAAATCAGATTAAACTGGGCTTGTTTGAGGTCATTTGCTGTTTATAGCATCTTTTCTTGTTGCTCCTGATTCACCTGGAATCAAACATGCAAGGCAAGTGCAGAAGGAAGAGGAAGAACAGCAACCTTCGCTTGCCATACTTTTTTTAGTGGGAGGGTGCTCCTAACTGGATTCAGAGAAAGCAGTGATGCAGCAGTGACGTTCAAGAGAAGCATCCAGTCTTTCCAACCCCCATCAAGATCAACACTACTCTATGCCATCAGAAGAAGCAACCATGCCTGACTTGGAAGATTTTGTAAAAGTGAAGAAGTGCTATCTGAACTATTGGGCTAACCTTGATGTTCCTAGAGGTCCCTTCTATAACTGTTGCTCTGAGCCAGTCTTGCCATTAAGAATGGTGAGATAGTTTCCCCAGGCAGCAGAGCCCAGGGGGTGGGGGAGTTAAAGGACCAGTCCCATCTGCTTTTGGACAGAATTGTCTGTTGCAGGCAACCAGCCCATTGTCCCCTAGTCTAGCCTCCACAGCAACCCCTGTCTCTGCACACAACACAAACCCTATTGCAGTTTTAAGGGAGCACCAAGTATGATGGTGGGTCAAGGTAAAGGTTTCCCGTGACATTTAGTCCAGTCGTGTCCGACTCTAAGGCATGGTGCTCATCCCCATCTCCAAGCCGTAGAGCCAGATTTTGTCCATAGACAGTTTCCGTGGTCACGTGGCCAGCACGACTAGACACGGAAAGCTGTTACCTTCCCACTGAGGTGGTACCTATGTAACTACTTGCATTTACATGCTTTTGAATGGCTAGGTTGGCAGAAGCTGGGACAAGCAACGAGAGCTCACTCCATCGTGTAGATTCAATCTTACAACTGCTGGTCTTCTGACCCTGCAGCACAGAGGCTTCTGCATTTTAACCCACAGCACCACCACATCCCTTTTCACCACAGTCAAAGCAAGACTGAATTGCCAGGTTCTTTGATATGTGGGATGTTTGAGCCGTTCTATTTTTCACCACAGGCAATAAGATGCCTTTGACCAGTCCTGCAAGAGTTAGGTGGTAGTGCACAAATAGAATCTGTGCCTGACAATTTTTTAAGACATAAGTTAAACACCTTTCAATGAATTTGTGTTCTGATTTCAAGTTGGTAAAGGCATTCAGATTAAAATCTCTACATATTTTAAAAGATGCTAAAAAGCAGTCTCGAAAACTGCATGCCTATCTTTATCTTTGGAATAAGGAAAGAGCCTCCCCCATGAACATACGTGCATTTTCGTGGAATCAGTATAACAATTTCAAGCTTCGAAATATCCAGACTGTTTTCACACTTGCCCAGTGGCATTGCTAGGTAACGGTAAAGGATAACATGGTTTAGAACTTTGGCATAAACAGGGGTTTTCAATAGCATCAGAGAAAAGCTGAATTACAAAAAGCCTTGTATTTCATGTAATCCATTGCTAAGAAGCCTGTTACGGCACCCGCATTTCCTTAATTAAAAACAGCACAGAAACATTAGCAAACCTAATAAAACGAAACAACCAGAGAGATATAATTGAGCACAAGCTGTTGTCAGCCAGGCAACCTGTCCGAAAATGTCTCAGTGTTCAACCAGAAGAGAATTAGCTTTAACATAAGTGAAGTTTCTCTTCCCTTCCTACCAAAATTGTTTCTGCTCAAATGTCAGCTCTGAAATTCAAGTTGCAGCTGGCAGGATAGCTTACTGGTTTAGGTATCTGGTTGCAGAGCCAGAGGCTGGCAGTTCGATTCTCCACTGTGACATCTGTGAAAAGAGCCAGCCTATGCAGTCATGGGCAAGCTGCGCAGTCTCAGGACGTCCCCGGAGGAACGGAATGATAAACTATTTCTGAGCCTTCTCTACCTAGAAATACATATATGTATGTATATGTGTGTATATATAAATCTATTAATCTATTAAATATATTAAAAATCTTAAAATGTTAGTAACTACCTTTTTTGCCCCAAAATAAGACATAAACTGAAAATAAGCCTTAGTATGGTTTTTCAGGATACTCGTAATATAAGCCCAACCCCCAAAATAAGTGAAACCTCGGCCAAGCATTGTGCAGCATTGTGAGGCAACCACAAGAATATGACATAACTGCAAAATAAAATATCCTCTGAAAATAAGCCCTAATGAGGTTTTTTGGAGCAAAAATTAATATAAGACCCTGTCTTATTTTCGGGGAAACGTGGTGGATTAAAAGGTACAGTGGTGCCTCGCTTAATGATTATCCCGCATTACGATGAATCTGCTTCACGATGATCTTTTTGCGATCGCAATTGCGATCACAAAACAATGGTCTAAATGGGGGAATTTCACTTAGCGATGATCGGTTCCCTGCTTCGGGAACCGATTTCGCTTTATGTGGATCAAAAACAGCTGATTGTCAGGATTTCAAAATGGCTGCCGGGTGCTTAAAATGGCTCCCCGGTGTGTTTAGGGACGGATTCCTCGCTATACAGGCAGTGAAAATGGCTGCCGTATGGAGGATCTTCGCTGGACGGTGAATTTTTACCCCATTGGAACGCATTGAACGGGTTTCAATGCGTTTCAATGGGGTTTTTAATTTCTTTTTACGATGTTTTCACTTAACGGTGATTTTCCTGGAACGGATTATCGTCGTTAAGCGAGGAACCACTGTATGAGATCTTAACCAATTCTGAATTTAGCTTGAATTTAACCACAATTTCCTTTTCACTATTATGTGGGGATGTAAGGCCTTGAGTCAATCAGTGCCAAGCCAGGTGACAGCCAATCAGCACAGCCGGTTCAATGTTGCCTGCTATATCAGAAGCCTTCTATACTAGAAATGTCACTCAAGCAAAGTTTTATGTCAGCTTCTCATATATCAAAAAAGGGGGGGGGGCAGAATCCAACCTGCACTGTAATGCCACATTAAGAAAATGCTCTCAATTACTGCAGTTGCCAGCTCTGCATTTTACCTATCTGTCAGTGGAGGCAGACAATTAAAGCTGTAATTTAATGGGAGATTCTGGGGCAAATGGTGTTGGAAAGATTATTGATACTTTAATGAAGAATCAAGCTGTGGTAATGTTCCCTAACAGTAATCAGTAATGTGATGAACTGATTTCTTCCATGCCAGAAAGTTAAAAAGAGATGCAAAACTAGGAATCACTGACAGCATGGCCATAAATTACAGACTACTAGCTGTGCATTCTTTTAGAATTCAGCATATTTCCCCACACCTGTGTGCCTCTTAGAAATCACACCTGCCTTGTACTAAATCATCTCCTTTTCTCTTCTTTATTCTGGCAGCTGTATATTTTAAGACACTCATTTCAGAGGATCTGGGGTGTGTGTGTGGTATGTGTGCTTTAGCACATGGGTGAGACAGGAAAGAAATGGCTACATGAGAAATTCAAACTGTAATTCAATCACTAGTCAGCTCCTCTGGCCCTTTGCTACATGAGATCCAGTTTATGATTCATGGCGATCCAATGAATGAATGAACTCCAAAAGGTCCATCATTAACACGCCTGCTCAGGTCTTCTGCTAAAGGCAGTGGCTTCTTTTTTCAACCTGTCTCACACTAGACTTTCCTGTTCTCCTATTGCCTTCCATTTTTCCTAGCATTATTGTCTTTTCCAGTTAGCATTTGCTTTTTTTGTGATATGCCTCAGTTTAGTTTCTATGCAGCTACACAAAGTGAATGGGCAGATATAATGGGCTAAAAATGCAATTCTTAGTCCTAGTTAGTGTCATCACAATGAATCAATGGGATTTATATAACAGTTGCCTTAATGTGTCCTATTCATTTTAGTCTAACTGGGACTAACAATTAGGTATAGCCCATTAATTTGCAAGACATAGCACTGAAGAATGGAGTGCAGATGTTCAAAATGTAGCTTCCAGTTTATATTTCTTAACACCCTCTTCAGGATCAAACACACTGACAGTAAAAACAAACAAACCAATGAATGAATGAATGAATGAATGAATGAATGAATGAATGAATGAATAAATAAATAGATAAATAAATAAATAAATAAATAAATAAATTAAAAAATTCTATTAGAAGCAGAGCTTAATCTTGTGAAAATGTGGAAAGACACAAATACATGTACTCCAATAATTAAAAACTGTTTAAATAGATTGTGGAATATAGTAATAAAGAGGGGACATACAAATTCTACTAGTGGTGGAAAATAAATTAATTGGCCTTAAATCTCTCCATTAAAAATATCCATTTGAAGTCACCTGTGACTGGCAATAGAATAAAGGTTAATCTTATGTTAGAAACCCATACACTCTTGAGATTGTTTTAATGAAGAAATCATGTACACACAACCATTAATTCACCTGAAAAAGAGACATCAACCTATAATTTGTGTAGCTGAAAATGTGCACAAAGTTACCTTTAATCCATGGAGAAATGTATGCAAAGATACAGATTATTTTAAAAAGCATACACTAGGAACACTGCGTACAAAAACAGCTAGATTTGGTAAACTAAAATACAGAGAAATATGCAGTAGCTTCTATGCAGGAAAGAAATCCTGGAATTTGATTCAGAAATGGCCAAGACAAGACACCAAGATGATGTTTTACTTGAAAGTGGTATGTGTCAAAAGGATGTGAAGATCTAGTACATCAGAGGCTAAACATGGGGAGGTGAGGAAAAGCCAAGCTGGAATTCTAGGTTGCATCAAAACTACTATAGTGTTCAGATCAAGGACAACTCTATTCTGTTTTGGTCACATTTCATGTGTGTCCATTCCTGGGCAGCACATTGTAAGAAGGGGTTATCAGCACATTGGAATGTGTCCAGAGATGGGCAATCAAGATGGGAAAAGATCTGGAAATTAAACATTATAAGGAATAGATGAAGGAGTTGGATGTGTTTGGCCTGAAGAAGAAAAGACTCAGAGGTGACATAGTAAGGTCTTCAAATATCTGAACTATAGAATGGAGAAGAGAACAAGCTTGTTTTCTGTGGGCCCTGGGGTTAGGTTCCATACCAAGAGATTCCAATTACAAAGAAGGAGAGTTTCAGTAAACATGTTGTGATTGGGTTCCTTTTCTAGGATGGGCGGGCCAAGGGATTCGGCAGGAATTACAGCCGGAGTCGAAGTAATGGTCAAAAAAGGATTAGTTCTATTAACTTTTCCATCAAGTAACTCTGGACCAAACGGGTCCGGTAACTCTTCGTTTGTTAACATGTTATACTTCTTGGGTTTCACCCCAGGTCCCACATCTTTGGGTTTTACTGTTTCTTCCCCCCAAAATGAATGGTTGCGTTCTGATTCACGGTTGACACAGTCAGTACTGAGCAGGTAGTCCTGCAGCAAGGATGGACCACCACCGAACCCTCCAGCCTGGGTAGGAAAGGGCTGGCTCCACCAAGGGTCCCTCTGTCCATCGCTGGGCGAGAAGCCAAACCCACTCCCGGTTTCCATCCTCCTGGATGCTCACCCGCTCCAACCTTTCCTATCTCTTTTGGTAGAGGCAACAAACCATCTTCCTTCATTAAGTTCGGGAAATTCTTTACCAATGTTATGATCTTCTCTCTCTCTGCGCCTGTCTCCTCTGTCTGTGTACTCTTTTCCTCCTTCCCTCCATCTGCCCCTCTCTCCCTCTTCTCCTCCTTTATAACCTCATCCCATCTCCACTCTCCTGACTCCTCCCCCCAGTCTTTCGTCCTCTCTGCTAGAAACACCTCTATCGCTTTATTAGTCATGCATTCATCATCGTCCAGTTTGATTAATTCCCCCACAACACACCCTCATTTGCTTCTTCTTTAGATGTCTGTGAGGACGGCTCACTTTCATTCCTTTGCTCACACATGTGGAAGATGAGATATTTGGAGTAGCTGTGTTCAACAATGGAATGGACTGTCCTAGAGGCTGGTGGACTCTCCCTCTTTTGAGGGTTTTAAGCTGGATGACTGTTTGTCATGACTACCTCTGGTCAGGATTTCCTGCATGGGCAAGGGGATGGGCTCGATGACCCTTGGCTTCTCATCCAGCCCTACGGTTCTATCATCCTATAATTCTGAGAATGCCAGTGGTATTCTGAGAAATGCAACAAAATGAGGTTGGCAGATTTTTTCACATCCATGTTTCCATAAAACCAATGATTTATGACAGTCAGATGAATATATTTCAAAATGATGGCACCATTTCATTTATTTTTGGAGAGATTTCAGACAGATATATAGTCTGGAAAATGTAACGGCAGCAATGGACAAATGGTTAGTAATTTTCCCCTCATTATCTGTTCATTCATCGAATACATTATTTTGTCTTATAAAATGTTCATAATAACTTTGAAGGAAAGCAAAGAGGAAATTTCCAATACATTTTCCCCTGCTGTGAAAATTTCTGAGTTTTTTTTTCCTTTTTCATCGTTCATTTAAAAACAGAGATCTCCCTGCAGAATGTTCTCTTTAAAAATGCCACTGCTTTGATTGCAGCTTCAGAACAATCCAAGGCATTGTGGCAAACAAAACATTGTAGTGATGGTGCCAACATCCTTGCTGCTGCTGTTCCTACTTGCAGCAACAGAAAAACCAAACCAAACCAAAGCATTTGGAGAAAAGATCAATGTTGGCCTATTTCTGCTTCTAATGGTGAGACTGGCTCCAAAGAAGATACTGGAGGGCATCTCCTAGAAAACATAGGGGAGTATCTCTACTATTTTGAATTTGTTTAGATGAATTCCACGTAGTTCATTAGTTCCTAACTTTGAGTTCTCAGATGTTGTTTTAAGATTCAGTTCCCAGACATCCTAGTCTACCTGTGCTGTTTTCAAACCTCCACTGCCTTGTGGCTATATCCACTCATGGAAAAGGCTTCAGGAGTTAGCCTAGAGGCGAAATCTGGAGCCGGAGTCCCGGAGGCAGATCGTGTCATTCTGCCAACTCCTGCGACGTAGCTGGAACCAGTTGTATTGGCTCTTGCCTTTCCATTGGACTATTTCAGTGACGTGGAGAGGGGAGATTTGCTGGTTGGGTAACAGCCTATCCTCCATATTATTCTACCCAGGCTTCGTGCTCTGGAGAGGACACTCATAGGGAGCGCGTTATCATGGTCTTTCGAGACTGAAGGGTGCCTAATGACAGCTGCCATTTCTGGAATTCCTATATGAAAGAAAATATGTTGACCTGCAGCCATTTGAGCAATATTCCAAAGGAGACATCTTGTAGCAGTTAAGACTCTTCTTGGAAATGGAAAATGTTCTGTATAAACTTGACATAGCTGTAGGAAGTGAAGGAATCGTTCCCTTTTTTTATTAATTTAGGGAGCTCCATATAACTGCTAGGATTTAAAGGGCACCATCTACTGCAGGAAGTGCACAGACTGCACGATACCGTTGTTGTGTTGCTCATTTCGGTTGGGTTTGCTGTAGCAGGAGGACACCATCCTGGATTGTTGCCAACTCCAGCAAATAAAATAATATTTTATCAGCTATGCTTTCCCTTCCTTTACGATAAAGGGCCAAAAAGGGCCTGGCAGCCACTTGACATCAATCTGCACAAATGTATAAAGAGAGAGACGCTGAACTGCAGCCCACATACCATCACTAGGCAACCTTATACAAGAATTTAATCCTTTAGTCACCTTCTGGTGGGGAGGTAAATCAAACAGGGACTAAGATTCCTGCAAAGAAAATGCAAATCCAGTCTCTTTTTGATGAAAAACCATTCAAAATATAGACTTATGCTAATGAGACACACACATGTGTACATGTGCAAACACACATCCTGGAGTGGCTTTGAATCCATTTCAGGACTCAATTCAGATTCTCAATAATTAACTGGATTGAAGCAGGGGTTATTTGAAGGATTGTGTTCTCATGTATGTAACTTCCTGGTCCTAGAAATCTGGGCTGGCCCAAAACATTTTGCAACCAGAGGCAGAGGCTCCACCTTGAAGGCAAAGGTGCATAGTATCCAAACCCCTCCAAATTACTCTGGCGATAGAGGCAAGAAATTGTTCCTAGTGACAAATTTACATTAATTACTGTACTAACAATACTTGCTGTCCTTTTATGGCACCAGTAATCTAATACCTGAGATGGTGGCCTTTTTTCTGCCAAATAATAGGCTCGGCCCTGCTTGGAATCAAAGAAGAATGGGATGTAATGAACGCACATTAAAATGGAGAACAAAGCAGCAGCATTCCTCAATCAGGTAAAGGCTGAAAAGCCAAGATCATGTTGCCATCTGTGCTTTCATCAGCCTGTAAGGTAAAGGTAAAGATTCCCCTTGACATTTTTTAGTACAGTCATGTCTGACTCTAGGGGGTGGTGATCATCCCATTTTTTAAGCCATAGAGCCAGTGCTTGTCTGAAGACAGTTTCCGTTGTCACATGGCCAGCGTGACTAGGGAACGCCATTTTACCTTCCCACCGAGGTGGTACCTATTTATCTACTCGCATTTACATGCTTTCGAACTGCTAGATTGGCGAGGAGCTGGGACAAAGCGACGGGAGCTCACTCCGTTGCGTGGATTCGATCTTACGACTGCTGGTCTTCTGACCCTACAGCACAGGCTTCTGCGGTCTAGCCCGCAGTGCCACCACGTCCACACATCAGCCTGTAGATAGCCACAAAAAAGGAGAGAGTTAACTCAGCTTAATTTTTTATATTTATTTATATATTTAAGATATTTAGATGCCTCCTTTCTCCTGAAAGATCCTAGGCAGCTTCCAGTATTAAAAGAACAAAGTTTGATTCTCTAGTAAAGAACCACAGACTAAGAATCTAGGCTCCCTGAGCAAACAGGACAGGTGCCAGAAGTGAAGAAGACAGGCATGAAAGGATGGAAGAGAATTTTCTTGGATATAAGAGACTGTGCACGTAGCAAAAACATGTGCATTAGGAAAAATGTGCAGCAAATTTCAGAGAAAATGAAAGTTCATAATAATTATGTGCCATTAGGTCTGTTCTGACTTGTGGCAATCCTTTACGGTTGTTCTAGGTATAGAGAATACCAGTAAAGATATAGAGAAGTAGTTTACCAGTCCTTTTTTTCTGAGGGCATTCTTTGAGCATGAAGCTTGTCGAAAGCCGAACAGGCTTCCTCTTCTCTTGGGACTTACAGTTAGGAATCGAAATCCTGACTTCTGGTTCCTCAGCTGGTTTACTAGCTCAGTGGTTCCCAACCTTGGGTCCCCAGATGTTCTTGGATTGTAATTCCCAGAAGCCTTCACCACTTCCTGTGCCGGCCAGGATTTCTGGGAATTGCAGTCCTAGAACATCTGGGGTCAGTATGAAGCCCCGCAACCCAGTGCAAAACAAAGAGGTTTGAGAAACTCAATAAACTTGACCATCACATTTCACAAATCTTGAAATTTTTGGCAGCCAGAAGAAACACAACTTGCTATGAGCTTTCTGAGGAAGCAGATTGCAATCCGTGGCAGTGCACGCTGAAATAAGTTTATTATATTTTAAAGTGGCACGACTCTTCTGCTTTTATTTTTGCTATAAATCCCAGAAAAAAAATAGCATGGCCATCTCATTGTGAAGCTGCCCCGGCAATCTGCAAGTTTGCTCGGCTTAGAGGCATTTTGGAGGGATGGGTACGTGTAAAACAATGTAAACAGGTTAAAATGTGAATGGCTAAACTGCATACAATTGAAACAAAATACCACACAAATATGACTTAACACTGGGAGAAATGTATAAATAAGTTGAAATGTGTAAATAAATGTTCACATTATGAAAAATGTGTTCCTAAATCCTGCTCAGATAATTTTTTTGTGGTGAAAGCTGATGGCATCACCAACGATTGCCAGTAAATTAATTAGATGCTTCCTATTCTCACGTTTGAGATTCCAAAGCTTCCTCAGGCTCCCTTTTGCCCGCAGGAAGACATTCAGGTAGCCTTGGGATGAAGAGTAGCCTTTAATTACCAAAAAATCACTGCTGGATTGGGGCTGCTGGCAGGGATCTGCCACGATTTCCGGCCATTAAAGCTTCCCCCTGTCCTCAAGGATTTTGGCCAGTGTGTAGAAATCTGAGTGTCCTGCAACCCCATATGAACAAAGTCTTACAACCCAATATGAAAGAAGAAGAAAATGCAGGTGGCAATTGGGGGAAAAGGAACAAAACTGAGGATGAAAGATGTTCGTATTGAGACAGACATGGCATGACGTGAATGGTAAAGGAACTTGTCAAGTGATGTTATTAACAGAGGAAAGCATGGACATTTAAAACAGGCAATGAATCCTAAGGTACCCAGTGTGGTGTAGTGGACAGAGTGTTGGACTAGGATTCTGGAGACCTGGGTTCAAATCCTTGCCTGGCCATGGAAACTCCTTGGAGGAGAGCGGGGAGAGCAATAGCAAATCCACCCCTTAAATGCCTTGAAAAACACTATTACAATTGGCCCTAGGTATCCTAGACATGACCATGGATGTGGTGGCGCTGTGGGCTAAACCGCAGAAGCCTGTGCTGCAGGGTCAGAAGCCCAAGCAGTCGTAAGATCGAATCCACGCGACGGAGTGAGCTCCCGTTGCTTGTCCCAGCTCCCGCCAACCTAGCAGTTCGAAAGCATGCAAATGCAAGTAGATAAATAGGGACCACCTCAGTGGGAAGGTAACAGCGTTCCGTGTCTAAGTAGCACTGGCCGGAAGATTGTCTTCGGACAAAACGCTGGCTCTATGGCTTGGAAACGGGGATGAGCACCGCCCCCTAGAGTCAAACACGACTGGACAAAAATTGTCAAGGGGAACCTTTACCTTTACCTTTATCCTAGACATGTCTGCAAAAAGAGAAGGAATGTGATATGAAACATGAAAACAATGGAATAAAAGATTCTGGTAGTTGAAGCATCACTTCTGGGAACTGTGCTTTGCAGAAATGAGATTACCTTTTGTCTTCCGATTCCTAGTTAATATCTTCATCTCAGATACAAACCTTCCCATAGGTTTCTCCCTCTTGCCTCAGTATGACTCAAAATACATCTCCTGAGTAGCATGTCTAATTTATATCACTTCAAGAAAACAATGGCTGAACCATTTTTTAAAAAAAAAAACCTCACAGTTTGTAATCAAAGTCTAGAACACTAGCCAAGAAAACAAAACAAAACGATAACAGGAAGAATTTATGAACTGGGTAGATCCTTTATTTTTATGCACCGAGTTTTTCCTTGAAATCTTTAAATCTAACAGCATCCATAATTGGAATATTGGTTGGGGGGAAAGGGACAAATTAGGGAAAGAAGAATAAAACATTTAAAAGCAATTTTGATCTATGTGGTCAAAGCCTGTCTCATTTCTAGTGCTGAAGGCTCATTCTAGGATGGTCACTCTTCCATTGCCAAAATGAGGACAGATGAGGCTATGTGGAACAAAGAACACCAAAAGGGAGGACATTATAACAAAAGGAGACTTTCTCCCCATTAATTTGCATTTGCCAATTTAAACTAAGATATGCAAATACTATCAGAATTAGATACTATGACTATAATTTAGGTGGAAATACACTACGGCTCACCATATTGCACAATACTGTAACTAGGTAATCATCTTTAGATAGATAGATAGATAGATAGATAGATAGATAGATAGATAGATAGATAGATAGATAGATAGATAGATAGATAGATAGATAGATAGATAGATAGATAGATAGATAGATAGATAGATAGATAGATAGATAGATAAGGCATAGGGTTTAATAACTCTCTGAAATAGCCCGTGCCTTTTATTTTCTGTGGATTGTATTTTTTGCAGCTTACTGTAAATGAATATATATAGAGAAAGAAAAATAAACAGAGGTCACTATAGTTTTGGTGAAATATCTGGCTTGCCAACAATCATTTATTTCAGAACAGTGGTTTCAGAATGTACTCTCTTAGTACTGACATTACATTTGAAGTTCATACAGAATTGACATGCCATGCCATAGCCTTCTTGCCATACATGAGTATGTGTGTAGTGTGTGACTTTTTTTACAAAATCACACACACAAACACACACACACACACACACACACACACACACACACACACACACACACACACACACACACACACACACACACACACACACACACCAGTTGTTTGGCTTTAAAAAAATTGAGATAGTGCTACTTAAATAATTTTGCCAGTCAAAAACTCTACTTTCCTTGCTCACCCAGGGAACTCACAGAGGAGGGGGAGGCAGAGTGGCTACTTACCTGTCTCCAGAAAGAAGGGCAGTCGCATTAGGAAATCCATTTGTGAATAGAACAGGAAGAAACCGTTAAAGCATTTTTCAGAAGCTTCTGAAGCTGGCTTCTATGGAGGCAGGAGTTTCTCTCATTAAAGCAGAGGAGCAAGAAGACAGAGCCAGTTGTATCAGAGGAAAAAAAAATGGAGGAAAGGCTTAAGAATGGCAAGTTATGTGCAATCAGTTGTCTATCCACCTGACACTCACATGTCTCTAATATGATTGATGTGCCTGTTTTTGTCAGCAGAGTTCTATGAATTTGTGTGTGCCTCAATCCAGATTTAGCGTTCATTCTGCTTCTGTATTTGGCCAACAAGTGACCCAGTTCCCATTTTGAGGAGGTATGTAGCAGCTCGGTGAGTTTAAGTATCTGACTGTGGGGTCAGAGGTTGGGAGTTCAGTTCCCCACTTTGAATCCCAACAGAGCCAGTCCATAAGTCAGAACTGAAGCAACAGCATGCAATTATTATTTTATGTAATAATGTTAGAATTTGATGCTTCTTTGCATGCAGATTCTGAGCACTTTCATGTAGTGGACCTGATGTGGGAGTGGGCCATTGGGGAGGGGTGGAACAGAAGTGAAAATCATTCTCAGGGGTCAAAGGAATGAAGTGGAGGAACAGTTTCTTCATCCAGACCAGGAAGTTAGGAGGGAAAATTAGAGACAAGAATGAGAGGTCAGAAGGAACTTGAGGCTACAGTATTGATGCTACTTGGAGCACTTGAATTATTTATGCTGTTTTTCTTATACTAAATTGCTTTTTATATTCTTCATTCCTTCATAATAATCTAATCCTGTTAAACATAATATAAACCCAGCTTCTGGGAGAAGAGAACATTAAAGAAATGCAACTCCCACTGATACAATTGGATTCTCCCAATGCTTTCTTCTAAAAACAAAGAAAGTGTTATCTTTTTATTTACACTGCCCTCCCCCTAATATCATCATCTTAGAACTTCAGAGCTGGAAGAGACCCAATGAATCATCAAGTCCAGCCCCTGTCGAGGAGGCACAGTGGGGCATTGAACCCCCAACTTCTCACTCCGCAACCAGATAGCTAACCACTGAGCTATTTAGCGGTTCTGTGCCAATGTGGAGATTGAGATGTTGAAATTCTATATCCATGGTGGAAGCAAGTCCCACTGAACCCGATGGAGTTAATTCCTGAGGAGTTCAATCAGACATGTTTATGTATTAAGAATGTTTCATTGAGCTCACTGGAGGTAGGAATGGCTCATGGAGCAACCAGGAAGGACTCACCCGAAGCTATCGGGAAGAGTTGTCCTTCCTGCTCTAGACATGAGCTACCTATATGTGGAAACTGCTCCCACATACAGAGTTGCAGCTTAAAACTCATTCAGTCGAATGATGAAGATTTGGGCTGAAAGGCCTGAAAAGAAGTACTGTATCTAGAATTTCAGCAACCCTACCGATTTGATTGGCATGGAAGTAGCCGTAGCGAACAGCCCTGCCCTCACCTGTCCGTCACAGCAGAACGGTGGAGAAGGAGCCAATGAGAGGATGGAAGGCGGAGCCAAGGGGGGAGGGGGCTAGATATAAATAGTGGTGGATGGAGTATGAGAGAGATTCTGGTAGTGAGAGACGGTGTGAAACTTAAAAGTGAATTAAGTGTGAGTTAGAGATTTGTAAGAATTCTGAATGGAACAGAGAGTTAATAGAGTTTTAAAGTTAAAGTAGAATTGATTCAAATACAAATGATTAGCAACCTGTGATTTACAGTACCTATTGGATATTAATCAGATGTTAACATCCCCGATCTAATAAATGACTTAAGTTTTTAAAAGCACACATGTCTCCTTGATTAATGGTATTAAGGCAACAATACCTGGTGGCAGCGAAAAAAGAAGAAGAGCGAGAACCTCGTGTAGGCCTGGGGGGAATAGGGCTTCAGAGGAGATCGCCAGAGTAGCCAAAGCAACACAGAGGCCTAATTGAAAGCACTTTGGTTAAGTGACGGATTACAATTATGGACACAGCAGAGGCAGAAATAATTCTGTGTACAATGGGAAGCTGAGATGCAAACTGGCAGACTTTTGCTCTTGGAGAAAAACAGAAATGGAAGAGGAATCTTCTGTTCTCCTTCGAACAAGATATCTTATGTGTGATTTTCTTCTTCTCCCTTTGATAAATCTCATGGGAAATATAGGAGTTTGAGGACATTTTTGTGATCCATTTTCAAGAAGGAACACCAAGTGACACAGGATTATTGCAATGCCTGCTGAGAATGACGTATTTTCTATACAGGATTTGACCAGAAAGTACAGAAGACAACCCCCAGCCACACAGAATTATTGCCATTCCTGTGCAGAATGGTATTTCTCCTATGCAGAATTTGGCAATTTCCTGCGCCAAGGAAGAAACAAAAAAGGATGATCTTTTGTAATCTTGCAAGCAGTAGTTTCTGGGAGTTTCAGGTAGCACAGGGGGACTCTTACCCCAGTTCAGGTACTCTATGGCAGGTAAAGCTCCTCCCCTGTATTTTGTCTTCTCTCTCTCTCTGGATGCAACTACATTAACAAATAATGTGGAACCTACTGCTGATTGGGACAGTCTGGTTCACAGTATTTGTCATTGAGTACATGATGTACAAGTCAGTGTGGATCAGCCTGGAGTTTTTTATGCCTCAATTCTACAGTTTTTTTTTTCCGTCTCCTGCTGGGACCTGAATGCTGTCACATTGGTTCAGACAGTGTGGAGGAGTTTGCAGCCACTGCCTTTACAGTTATTCAAGCCGGATCCAGCAGCAGTTAAGAGAGGCAAGGCAGTAGCTTTTCCCTTCCTTTTCCCTTCCTTTTCAAGGCTTGCTGCCCTGCCTGGCCAAAGGGGTAGGACGGGGGAAAGAGGGCAGAAAACATTAAAGCAGCTTTGCTCTAACTGTGTCTCCTGCAAATTTGGGCAACCAGAGCAGAGTTACCTTAAGAAGTTGGAACAAGGCTGAAGGGAAAACTTCCTCCTCTCTCTCTGACCACTCCTCTCACCTTTCCCCATCCCCTTTGGCTGGCCAGCTTGCCTAGCACCGGGACAGCAAATCTGAAGAAAGAAAGAAAGAAAGAAAGAAAGAAAGAAAGAAAGAAAGAAAGAAAGAAAGAAAGAAAGAAAGAAAGAAAGAAAGAAAGAAAGAAAGAAAGAAAGAAATCAAAGGGTTGGGGAGAGAAGAAGGAAACAAGAAGGAAACAAGGAGACCCAGGCAGCGGCTGTGGGGAGTTGATAAACTGCAAACAAAGCTGATTTCCTCCTCACTCCTGTGTGGTGGTCAAAAGCAAATCAACCCAGGGAAACTTACCAGGTGCGCCTTCGCAGTGAATCCATCCACATTTTTCCTGCTGTGTCCTCCCCCCCTCCCTGTGCATTAGCAAAGAAGCTACACATGTTTGCTCTGGACATGTTTTTTTTCCTACAAAGATGTTCGGCCAGAAGACAATAAATCAACCTTTTAAAACTAAGTGGAAGCTACCTGCATTTCTAAGTGTACAAGTGGTTTTTGAGTAGCAAAAACTGAACCTTGTTTTCATCCGACCAAAGGTTCTGAACGAAGGCCTTTTTCTTTCTGCTCAAACTACATGAGATTTGCTTTAACCAGCCTCCTGGAGGAGCTGCTTTGTTTGAGTGCTTTCAAACAACTTTCCTAGTTATTTGCAGAACTCCATGTCTTTAATTGGAAAAAAGAGGAGGGGAACAGGACCTGGATTTCATTTTTGTCGGAAGCTAGGAAATCTCTTTGGGGGAGGTATAGCAAAAATTGCAGAAAACTTTTTTAAAAAATAATTTTTATTCATTTACAATTTATCACACCCCTAATTTAATATAAAGGATTGTAGGACTACTGCTTGACAGTTCTTTTTATTTTTATAACCGTATTTGTATTAAGTATTTCAGAGTGATGCATTCAGCAACAATGACCCAGGTAAAGGTAAAGGTTGCCCTTGACAATTTGTCCAGTCATGTCTGACTCTAGGGGGCAGTGCTCATCTCAGTTTCTAAACCATAGAGCTAACGTTTGTCCGAAGACAACCTTCCATGGTCATGTGGCCAGCGTGACTAGACACGGAACGCTGTTACCTTCCCACTGTGGTAGTACCTATTTATCTACTTATACTTTTACATGCTTTCGAACTGCTAGGTTGGCAGGAGCTAGGACAAACGATGGGGGCTCACTCCATCACATGGATTCGATCTTACGACTGCAGGTCTTCTGACCTTGCAGCACAGAAGCTTCTGCAGTTTAACCCACAGCGCCACCACATCCCTTTTTCATGATGACCCAGGTGACCTTCAATTACACTGAATAACAATGATAAGAGGTTCACACTGCTAGAAAAAAACTATTACAAAAACAAGTTGTATTAGCCTTTTCAATGGAAATCCCAATGATGCAAATGTAAAATGAAGACAACAGAGACTTTGTTGGTGAGCCCATTTTCCAGTTGTGTTATAAGAGACAAAACAACTAGGATTGACAGGTAGAACAGCTGCTGAATTGAATTACTTTTTTCCAACATGGCAGCTGCATTCTTGTTTCTATTTGCTCAACGGCAGTCTCAACAGGGGAAATATGTACCACACAAAATAAATCAAAGCACTCAGTTAAATTTGATTTAAAACAAGATAAACTGTAGACAAAGAAATGTCTAGGTGCTCTGACTGGCTTAAAATGTCAGTGTTAGGCTGGGCCAGCTTGGCATAAATACTTCAGGAAGTCCTATATTTACAGACAATGTGGAAAATACATGTGACAGAAAGTGGAAAATGGAATCCATTAAAGACCCGATGTACTTAGACTTAGAGGAGAAAAGCTGAGGTACTTGGTGGTTACTGAAACTTAGAGTTGTAGGGACAAAGTACTTCACTTCTTGGCTTCCAGTTGCCAAGAAGTGCACATTTACACGTTTACAAAGCAATTTCCTGGCACTGCCTAAATAAAAGAAGCGTTCTACCACTGATGCAAACATATATGGGAGGCAAAGAAGGTGGTTTATCTTGACAAGCAGATCAATTCCACCATTTTACAGAGTGAACCAACTGCGTCAGGCAGTGGATGTTGGGGGACACAACAGTAGCAGCCAATCCAGTATTTTTCTTAACCTCCTGGTTAGTTCCCTCTCTTGGAAGACAAAGCTGTGTGGTGCCACAAAGCTTGCCCTCCTGCCTCTCCCAAATTAACCTCCTGCTCATATGCATGGTGGAGTTACTTAACTGGCTAACTGAAAGCCAGTCATGTAGCTAAGATATGTTCCAATGACACCATTCATCTGCTGTGCAAGGAATCAGCTGGAAACTGGTGACTCCAGTGTGCCAGCTATGGGGAATATACTCCAGGTTTTAATCTGATCTTTCCGAAACGGCCCAAGAGATGGAGATTTATCCTCTCCAAATAGGGTCAACACTTTAGATAGCTCCTTTAATGTTCAGACTAAAACTTAGAGTGGAATAAAACCTATAGTTTCCAGCCTCCAGTGTACAAATCGGAAGATGGGCATGATTTTATCATTTACCTCAGGTACTACAAACGATGGTCAAGCCAGTTGCAAGGAAGTCATTAAAACCATCAACATCAGGGACCTGATCTCTAGAGCAGCCATTTTCATTCGGGCCATTTGGCCCCTGGGGGGCCCCTGGCACATTTGAAGGGGGGCACAGACTGGAAACAATTCTTCTTATGAGGTTTGTTATGTGACTTATTCAGTCGTGATTTAGCCTATATATTTTTTCATATTGTGTTTATGGCCATGGCCCAAAAAGATTGAGAATGTCTACTCTAGAGGACTGTGCTACATATATTTCTCTGTGTACGTGTGCGTGTGCATGTGTATGTGTGTGTATGTGTGTGTGTATGTATCTGTCTGTCTGTCTGTCTGTCATCAACCCACCATTGCAATCTTATTTGGTCTCCTCCTATCGTACTTTTCTGATTCTTCCTGAGCTGTGCCTCAGTGTGTTTTTGGCCAGTTGATGAACAAGAATGTTCACTCTTGCTGGTCTGTTCTGCCCATCATTTCTTTCAACTGATCTGGAAGGAAAAGTAATAAAATAGAGCAACCACTGTCTCAACTTCTTTCAGCCACGAAAAAGCTCTGGGGGTGCATGTGGCCCATAGGGTTACAGGATCCTCACTTCTGTTTTAATCTACTGGACTTACAATGGGTATGGAGGCGAGTTCCATTGGGTTTTTTGTTTCGGACAGCACAATATCTTGGGCTGGCACTTGGTTTGTTGCTGGCACTGAACATCTCATTCAGGGAGAAATGGCAAGTCTGTTATCTTTAGATGCCTGTCATCAAATATGTATATATTTTTCCTTGTAGCACGCTGGCAAAAATCAGATATGAACATGCATCAGTGACACGGAAATGCAAAACTTCATCACCACAGAGACCGCCTGGAAAATCAGGAGAACACTTGCCAAGGGAGGATAGAAACAATGCGATTTGATGCAAGTTTTAAGAGAAGAAAATTGGAGCCCTGCGTCCACTCAATTGAGGCATTAACCCTTGAAAATTGGCTTCTCCAAATAACCTGAATCGGTGTCACACATTGCTGTAATATGGTCAATCTAGAGCACGTAAAGGGGAAAGAAACCCATTTTCTTGTACAAATTGCAGATCACTTATAAAGGCTGGTAAAATCAAACAGGGAGGGGCAGCGCTTCACAGCCCCCAAGGTGGGTGGGGGGAATCTAATAACAGGGGATGGAGATTTAAGATGCTTTTGTCTGAGTCGAAATGTGGGAACTAGAATGCTGCAATTCACCATAATAAAGGGGCTATAATTTGGCTCACAAACCTTCCAAGGAGCAGGAAATGCTGTTGTGCCATTGCTTGATGATCAGGTGAACATATTGTTGACCTTGTCTCTCTGCAATCTCTCTTCTGCTCCTCAGCCCTTCAAAATGTTTGGTGACTGGGAGAGTTAATTTTATACCCTTACCTCGCTGCTTTTACTCAGCACCTAGCAGTTTACGCGGTAACACCCACCGAGCAAACCCCTATGGAGATGCCATCCTAGGTGATAGAATAATGTTCCCAGAGTGCGCTCCTCTGCTCACCTCTGAATGCTGAACTACTTCACGGGAGTAGACAGGAAAGGTATGGTTAGCTGAGGGGATGAGAAAGTTAGAGACAGTGTTCAAGAGAAGCTGTGGTGCCTGTCACAACAACGTTCCCTGCTGCTAAAAATAGCAGTACGGCAATGTCTTATTCAGTTCGGGACAGTTGTGTCATTAGATGCAAACAGAATAATTAATTTCCCCTGCATGGTGCCTTATTTGCACATTTTAAAAGTGCGTGGGAATTAAGATGTATGCCCACCAGGATTGGCCCCAGACATTTTGCTACCTAAAGTGAAGCCCATACAATTTGTTACACGTGCTCTCTTTGACTAGCTTGATACAGTAGATGACTTTCCTTGGCACTGGCATTGAGATGGCTTCCTCCTCCACACCTGAAAGTACCAGAGTAGGACTACCCTCCCAACAAGTCAAGATAGCAAAGGGCCACCTGAATTGATACTAGGCTAGCTGAAGTTACATGTAAACTCCTCCCTGCCTAGGAATGTTGGAAATTACTTAGGACTAAGCTGCCTGGATAGCTCTATGGTTTTGGTATCTGGTTGTGAAGACCAAATGTGATGTGGATTGACTCCCTTAAGGATGCTACAGCTTTGAGTTTGCAAGACCTGGGCAGGGCTGCTAATGATAAGACATTTTGGTGGTCACACATTTGTAAGAGGCAACGTGGATATATTTGAAATATAGCCTGTTAGGGAAGCTGGACTTTTTTACTTCAGGGAAAGGGACTTCATTATGCTGAGCTGTTTGTTGCAATGCTTTAATTACATTGATTATTTTGAATAGCCTTGGGTTTTTGAACTGCCCTGAATATAGAGCTCACCATCTGCTTCTTTCCTCTGGTTCTGCTTTCTTCTCCTCCCACTCTGGAGTAAAACAGTTTTTTTCTGTACTTCACAGCTTTCCATGCCTACTTAGACATGGTCATCTAGCTCTGATACACCCATACAGGAAGCCTTCCCCAAAAGATATCAAAAGTTTCCTTGTTGTACAATGATGGTAAACAAAATCCATATCTCGAAATCCTTCACCAGCCTAAGCTCTTTCTATGCTTGTTTTTGAAATGCATGAGACAACCTCAGCAAGGATTTCCTAATTATGTTCCTTTTTGATTCCATGGATTGGTGTGAACGACAGCTTCCTTAAATAAATAATCTCTTTTACATGCGACACCCACATCCAATTACTTGATAAATCTAAACAAAATCTGGAATTGACTGAACTGAAATCCCGGCTTTGCACTCTCATTTGGCCTAAATCACTTAGCAGATGGGAAGATAATCCTAGTTACTAACACATTCTGCTTTGAGGATCATCCCTGGCACTAGAAACATTGTGTTTGCAACAGAATGAATTTTAGTGTCATCCAGTGGTTAAGAGACAAAAGCCATGAGTCTAAACGGTAATGAGTGCTGTTAACTGTAGGTTTCCATGTCATAGAGTGTTACTGATCATTCTCTGCAACAGAAAAATAAGGCAGGCAAAGAAGACAATGCAGCTGGGCAAGCCCCTTGCCAGACAGTCACCAACATTTCCAGGTCTTTCCCCTCTCTCCCATTCCAAAGTGTGTAAAATGGCTAAGGCCAGTTCTGATGATATTAGCCTACCTGAAACTGTGTTGACTTCAAACCCTTTTCACACTAGTTTTTCTTCTGTGCTGTGATGTTGCTGTTGACTTATGGCACCCTTGTTGGGTTTTCAAGGCATGTGGGATGCTGAAGAAGTAGTTTTACCATTGTCATCCACAATAAGGAGGTGATTTCAATGAAAAAGAATGTAGGAAACATTCCAGAACTTGAACGGTCTGATTTGTACTGTTTTCCATTGACAACCTGACATACAAGCCAGCACTTGAGTTGATGCTACTTTGAGGCAGAATGGGCAACCAGAACTTGGCTCTCCAAGCTTCCTAATTCAAGGTGGGGAGAGAAGAAGAAAAGAGATACTTGTGGGGACACTAGTTCCCCTTAATCAAGCTGCCATTATCTCTAATTATTACTATTATTTAAGGGCTTAGTGCAAGCATTAACATGCTAGATCATCCGAAGACCAACGGAAAACAAAGATGGAGGGTTCAGCAGATAGTAAGGGGGAAATTGCTAAGTAACCATTCTTTGAAGCTTGTTAAGATAGTTCTGATGTGGACTTCTGCAAACTAAAAGCTGCAAACAAGCCCAATGGCAATTTCCTCCTCCTCTCTCTGCAGACTCTTATGTGGTCAGCTAAAGTGAATTCACCCAACTACCCAGGTGCAATTTCACAGCAGATCCAGTCACATTTTTGTAGTTGCACCTCGAGTTTCATTTTATTTCCTTTGCTCTCTCTCTCTCTCTGTCTCTGTGCATCATACAAGGAATACACAAATGGGAAGGGGGTTTCAATAGGAGCAAACCAGTTTTACAAATTCTTCAAAACCAAAGATGTTTTAGAACTTCCCATCATTGCTTACACGATTAACCAATTATTCCTTCACTTATTTATAGTAAATACTTCCAAGTCAGTATTCACTGCATCAAAATTGGTCCATACTCAGGAATAGCCTCCTTTATATCCAAATCTCTAGCATTCAAAACCACATGCCATTACTTCGTCTTTTTTTGTTGTTTGACAGAAAATCCAAAAAAAAAGAGGCTTCCAGATTGTTTTAAAGTTTGTCAATACTCTGTCCTTGATTAAGGCTGACAACTTTGCCGTTTGCATCATTTCTAACACCTTGAGCAAATTTGCTTCCAGAACTTAACAGCCAGTCCACAAATCCTCCAGATATGATAGAAAGAAGTTTCCTTCCCTTGACATTTCCAACACTTATTGGAGACCCTCCTGTATAGTTTGGACAGGTTTCTGGTGTTAAATACCATCTATACACCATTTTATAGAAATTTTCTTTATGGCTGGAACTCCTTGTAAATTTCAGTCCATGCTTCCACATACCCCCCCCCCATTGTTCCCTGAGTTTCTACGACCAAGTGGAATTTGCATCAAGGTCTCCTGAATTCAAGATTGATACCATATTTGCTCACTCTCATTACTTTCACTAGGAGTGTTGGAAATTACTTACAGCTACCCCGAGCTGGTCTAACTTTGTGCTGGTATCATGACTGGCTATGTCCCTGGGTTGGAAGTTTGGTTCTGGTGTAACTTAGCTCCTGCTTTGCCCTACCCTCTTTCTGTCCCCCTTTTATGGTGATCCTGTTCACAGATCTCAGTCAGCAAAGAAGGCCTGCCAGCAGATTGTTATAATGACCCTCCCAGGGTTTTCTAGGTGGGAAAAAAATCAGACATGATTATCTCTGTCTGGTGGTGCTTTGGGACTGTGCAAATAACCAAGGCTTTACAGGTGACAGACGAAGTAACCCTGTCAGGGTACGATTACCCTGACAAATACTTCAGGATTTGTCCATAGGCATAACCAATTCAAGTCTTGTTTACTGATTTGGCCCTTTTTGCTTCTGATTTTGAGTTTCATTCTCTGCTACTCGGGGCTTCTACTTTTTTCAAGCTGAAATGATTCAAATTGTGTTTGTTTCCAATTTGATCAGTTGTTTCTTTCTACAAAAGGGCATAGTCATTAACTTAACTCTTTGTGGTGTTCTGGTGATATAGCAAGATGGGTGATGTTTCTTGACAGCAAGAACACCTATCCCATAAATCTGTCTCTCTAATGTCCTTGAATTTTTTTTTAACCCCATGTCCCATTGTTCTATTACATTCCTGGGTGCTAGTCCACATTTGCCTGTATGACTGCCCGAAGAGGAATGTTGATAATGCAGACAAATGTGGTGTAATGGCTAGATGGGTGAGCTGGAACTTGAGAAATCCAAGTTCGCACTCCATTGAGCACAAAATGACCTTGGACCAGTCAGTCATTCAGTCGCATTTCTCACAAGGTTGTTGGGAGGATTAAATGACAAGAAAGAGAGCTGTGAACGAGGCCTTGAACTTATTAGAAGAAAGGCAGGTTAGAGATGATAGAGTAAGTAAATAAACAGAAGTGGTTTGAGCTTTTGACACATATTCTCTTTTCTTAAAATAGATACCTTGCCATGCAACAACGAGATTTCTGAACAACTTTTAGTAAGGTTTAGAAATTTTGTTTGCCTTCGCTTCCAAAAGCCACGTCTCTGGAGACTGAATCACAAAGTTCTGGCTGGCTAAAAGACCATGATAGTTCCTTAACAATGAGTCACCTGTTGAATGAAATTGACCTCATAAATGCAAGCACTAGATCTGTATCTATGCCAAGGTTTATTGACAACCAGGCACATTCCCAACATAGATTGAACATTTACACCTTCTGCTTTATTTTTTTTATACTGATGTAAGTTTCTTTGGAAGGTGAGAATGGCAGTGGCTGCTTTTCCTCCTTCTAATAAATAACAGCTAAATGGCACTTTGGTGTCCAAATTGAATTTTTAAGAGTAGAAATAGTTCACTAAGTGTGCATTCTGTCATTGGACAGTATGTAGGATAGTAATAATGGCTGCAAAGAAGTTGTTGGCCTGCAAATGGGAATATATGGGTCTTTTAGTTGAAAATTAGCTGGAAAGGATTTAAAACTCTCTCTCTCTCTCTCTCTGTGCTGGATTGCTTAGTGGGTTAGGTATCTGTCCTCAGAGTCAAAGGTCTGGAGTTCAGTTCCCCACTATGCAGTCCCAGAAGGGCCAACCTGTGTAGCCTTGGGCAAGCTAACACAGTTGCAGCGCCCTCCAAAGGAAGAAAGGAATGGTAAACCACTTTTGAGTACTCTGTACCTGGAAAAACCCCAAAAGGGGCCATCATAAGTCAGTAATCGGGAAAGGCAGTCTTGTGTTTAGAAAGGTTGATGATTAATTATAGAATATAGAATTGCCACCATTATGAAATGCAGATGCTGAGCCCCTTAATGTCTGTAGCTTGCAAGCAGATTCATTAAGATCGCAAACCTCTGTATACCGACCTTGAGAGGCAAATCTGCTAAATGAGGCGTCTACAATGAGAGCTGCAATATAGGTCTGCAATTCTATGTACACTGATCTCAGGGCAAGTCTCGGTAACCACGGTGGTACTTGCTCTTGAGTAAATGAACACAGAATAAAGGCTATTTTCCCATTCAAATTTTGTGGAATTTTCCATTCCAGATTACCTATGCTTGTTATGAAATGGAATGGATGAATTCTTCACCATCCCTCCCACAAATTTTGAGCAGAACGATATACAGTGGTGCCTCCCTAGACGATTGCCTCGAGGGACAAAAAACCCGCAAGACGATTGGTTTTGTGATCACTATGGTGCCTCGTAAGACTTTTTTTCTATGACCGTGCTTTGCAAGACTTTTTTTTTTAGACTGATGCTTCGCAAGAGGGTTTTGTTTTGTTTGTTTTTTTTTAGACCGATGCATAGGGAACCTCACAAGACAATTTTTTCACAAGACGATTTTCGCGGAACAAATTAAAATCATCTTGCGAGGCACCACTGTATTTATGTTTGCTGCCACTTACGGTATGTGATGTACTGTAGGTGAACATTCTCAGGTGAAAACAGCTTTCAGCCGGATTTCCCCTGAGAACGAATGATGATGTCATCAGATAGCACACCTGGGTAGCCTGAAAGACCTCCTTGCTCTGGCAAGTGAATGAAGTGAGAATGATTCTATCATGCTTTACTGACGACTGTGATACATTAGCTTAGAGAAATCAAGAGGATGACGAAAGTAATATAATAGGAGCAAGATACTTCTTTCTTTTGTTGTTGTTGCTGGATGCTTCCCTTTCATGCTAAATATTATTATGCTAACAGTTTAAATTTCCAGAACTCACCAAGTTATTGGGTTTTGGTTTTTTTGTTTGGATATCCACTCCCAGAACTATCATCACCCACATACTCAGGTGATGCCACTGATCAATGTATTTTCTCCTATCTTTCTGTTTCCAATATTTTTTCCCTTTCTTCCATGGTTGTATCCTTTGGAACAGCCTCTAATTTAGTTGAGCATCTCTAGTGGAAAGAATCTTTAGAAAGACCTTGACAGCAGACCCTGAAATGCTGTCGCCAATTACAACAGACAATACGAGGGGAGATCAATGAATAATGTGCCCTGGTATAAAGCACGTTCTTATGTTTCTCGGATTCTTTGCATGACAACTTCATTGCAAGTGCTCGGGGCTGGTATTTCACAGAAATCCTTTCTCTTTTCACACTCTTCCTTCTCCTTAGCCACCTGCTACTTGTCTGAGAGCCGGCTTCTGCATTTCCTCATCTCATCAATCTCAGGTTTTTGACAGAGAGAGGGTGTTTAAAATAGCTAACATGTGACACAGCCCAACTCTAGAATGACTCTCTTTTTTTGACAGCATTAGGTGCGTCATTGTATCTGCGAATAGCTTAGTTTATCTAGACAATTGTTTTAAAAATTTTTTGATGCTGGTATATAAATATGAGAACCTCCACACACTAAACTACAGCTCTTGTACCGTGAATTATTGACTAAAGCCCAGGGTGTCTTTTGTTTTCTGTGCCTCTCAGTGTAACAGAGTTCCCACATGTAATATTTCCTAACCTGACAAGCAGACAAGCGTGTTGTAACAATTACTTCCAGTATGACTAAGATATTAAAGCCACAGTCTTTGGGGGGGAGGGTGAGGGTGAGAGGATGTTGATCGCCACAGCTGTCTTTCCCCAACTACCTTTTGTATTGTACCACTTATGAGTGTAGGGATGTGTTGTGTGCACAGCCGTGCACATCCTGCATTACTGAAAAGACCAAAGATAAACTCATTATCTTGAGAGGAGAGCACATCTGGATAGGAAGTAAATAAAGAACAGGGGGATGATCAGGGAGGACAAAGTAGAATCAAACAAGAAGCAAAGTGTTTCACCGGAAGGAGAGCAAGTGGAAGAGGCTGCGCTTTAGAGGAAAGTCCTGTTGTTCACATAAGTAGAGGATCTAATTTTTGAGCAAATCCAGCCTTCTGCCTTCTTTCTTTCTGGACGTAAGCATTTCTACGCTTATTCTAGAGTAGGAGTTTAAGGAATGCTCACAAGGTGTATGAAGAAATGCATGCTTCTTGTTTTGTTCTGACATCTCCAAAAGGAATTTACAAACCCCACCATCATTTATTTCCTGAAGACGAAATTGAGACGGGGAGATTTTTTAAAAAAATTCTAAATGTCTCTAAAATGTGTACAAAACTGTTAGGGCAAGAACGCGGAAAATCAGCAGAATTAGCAGAATAAAGTCCAGTCCAGGCAGTCCAAAAGAATCACGCACACACAGGCAGCTTCACCAACACCCGTGTGTATTTACAGGCTATATACAGCAGTGCAGTCCAACAGCATAACAGCATAACACTAATCAGAACAGGAGGAAGTGCATCTATTGTACAGGCTACACATATATACTTATGCACATCTAACTGTATCCAGTCACATTAGACATTGCATTATACATGAGTCAGCCCTCATGAGTCATCATGACTCAGCATTTCTACACACCTGTTCATTATGTTTGCTCATTAACACACTTTATTCTGCTCAGGCCTGTAAATTTACCTTGACAAAAACTGTCCCTGTCCTACTCAAGAGGAGATCAGAGCTAACCTTACCAGGAGCCACAGTGAGGTGGCCACTTTAGGCAGCAGATCTTTAGTATCATGAAAACCAGGTTATTGACAGTCTTTGGGTCTGAGTCCTGAGTAGGAGTCCAAGTCTTTGGTCCCAAGCCCCAAGCCTGAGTCCCTATTAAAAACAAGCTTCACTCCCCCCCCCCAGAACAAAGGAGGAGTTGGATAGGTTCAAAATCAAGAGTTGAGTCTGAATCATTGGAGGAGGGAAAAACCTAGTCAAGTCTGAGTTAAGTCACTGCTATCGATGAAACTATAATTTGTTACCCATTGGCTAAAATCCTGTTCCATTATGAAATGTAAGGCTGATGATAGATAGTGGCAGTTTTCAGAAATTAAAGACCTGCTCTCCCATCCCATAACCCAGAACAGCTTCCCCACAATGAAAAAGATTCCATGTGAGTCTCAGAACATTGGCAGGAGTGGGGGACTAGTAATTTTGTAATTTTTTTTCCAAATAAATAATAAATAAATCACTGCATCTGATGACATCACCAGCCTTACGAGGTATAGCAGTGTGAACAGGATTTCAGCCACAGTCTTTTTAATGGTAGGGAGAGGGAGACGAGTGCTTGTAGGATTTCCTTCTTGCTTCCAGAGAGAAGCAAAAGAAAAATTAAAAATAAAGAAGATAAACACATTCTCGCACCTTAAAAATGAATTGCTATATTTGAATGTGAGCTTCTGTGGACAAGTCCAATTCCACAGATATAAGACTGAGACTACATGGCATATATTTAAACATTTATACATGGCCCGAAACCAGAGACTGTATCTGGCAATGACCTTGAAAACCCCTCTTGATATTCAGATCCCCTCTCAAAAAGCTGTTCTGGTCTCTAAACAATAACAATGATTGATGGCTAAATTAATTCCAGGCTATAAATAACAAGCAGGAACAACATAATAATGCCTCCAATCACCAATGGAACTTGTGGGGTGACACTGGTTAGTTAGAAAGGAAATATATCTGGGAATACTCTAAAGTAAGCGGTTCCCAACCTTGGGTCCGCAGATGTTCTTGAACTAAAACTCCCAGAAGCCTTCACCACTCGCTGTGCTGGCTAGGGTTTCTGGGAGTTGTAGTGCAAGAACATCTGGGGGCCCAAGGTTGGGAATTTCTGCTCTAAAGCAGTGGTCCCCAACCTTGGGCCTCCAGATGTTCTTGGACTTCAACTCCCAGAAATCCTGGCCAGCAGAGTTGGTGGTGAAGCCTTCTGGGAGTTGTAGTCCAAGAATATCTGGAGGCCCAAGGTTGGGGACCACTGATCTAAAGGATCTACATCACAAAGGTCCACCCCATGTGACACCACCTGGGCCTGCCTCTTAGAACTCAGGCTTTGATTCTAAAATGTCAGAGAACAGGATGCCAGGAGAATACAGGAGAACCTGAACTATCACATAAACAACTGGAAACAATACCTCACATTTCAGCCACCTGCTGTGTAAACTGTTTTTTAAAAAATAAAGCAAGAAAGCAGCCAGCCAGAACAAAAACTATGCCTACGAATCTACAGCTAGGGGAGAAAATGCTCCTAGAAATCTATTACTTTTTGCCTATCAGTTGTGGTTATTGGTCATTAAAATAGCAGCCATATTGTCAGGAAATGCTGGATCATAAAAAAAATTATGTAACACACATCCCTGAAGATGACCCCAGGGCTAGTGAATAGCTGTTCCAAGAAGGAACTTGAAATGGCTAGGTCTAATTTGTTAATTAACCTCCCGACATGTGGCTTTTTAAAAAAAATTAAAAAGATGGCTAAATAGTATTTGAGTTACTACATTGAATGGCTTTGTCTCATGTTATCTCACTGTTCCATGTCATTATGGAAGGAAATTGTGATTAATAAAAATCACTTGCTGTTTAAGGTGGAATTGGTGGAAGATACTTTTCAACTGCAAGTAGTGTCTTGAAGGTAATTGTGGTTTGCAGAGTTTCAAAGAAAAGAACATGGAAACAAGAAACTTGTGGCCTCAAGGTTACCTGGCAACTGTAGATGTGGGAAGCTAATTTCTTTAAGAGTTACTTAAACATGTTCAAGTTCTTTTTGGAGCTACTCCCACTGGTTCAAGAGGCATAGTTTAAAGATCACCTGTAATCTCACTTGCTTGTAAAACTTAATCCATTCCCATGGACAGCGTAGATTATGACCAGCAAGAACTGAAGGGATACAAAACAGCAGCTTTCCCTTCTGTATATACCAGTGTATTTCAGGGCTAGTGGCCTTGAGTCAGGTAATTCAGTCATTAAGAAGGTGGTATTGGTGATGTTCTGATTAGCCATGGTGTATTCGTAGCCATAAACAAATACCCCTGACCTAGGTGGTTGGGAAGTCCAGTCCCATCTCCCTGAACCAACTCATCCACTTATGGGCTCCTGTGCAGTGTGTAGAGATGACACTCTGCTCATCGTGCCCATCCCGGACATAGCCCTGCTGGTGCTTCTCTGCCCCCCTTTGCTGCTGGCCACTCAGCAGCTGAGCGGAGAGACTTGTCATCCTGCGCCATGGCCGGAATGGCCAGCAGCTCCGGGAGGAAGCGAAGCACCAGCCAGGCTATGTCTGGGACTGGCAGAACAAGTAGGATGCTGGCCACACACTGCACAGTGACCCATAAGTGGACAGGTTGGTTCAGGGAGGTGGGACTGGACTTCCCAACCACCTAGGTCTATTTGTATACAAAAACAAATATCCCATCTCTACTCCTGATAAATTTGGAAGTGCAGATGCTCATCATCCCCCAGCTGACCCCTTCCTCATAAGGAGAGTGCAGAAATGCAGGCTGCTGGATTGGTGCATATAAAAAATGGAGTAGCAGCTCTTCTGTAAAATTAATGGCTCTGAATTGCTAGTTCAAAACCATACCACCTTGAAATGCTTCTTATGCAACAAGGATTGCTTGCAACCATTCCTGGGAAAATCCATTTAGCTCCCAGGATTACAGCTCCGCTCAAAGGGAATGAGGAAGCTTGAGGGCAGTAAATGATGCTCTAGCTTCTGCTGCTGAGGAAGCCGTGGTGGGGGCGTATGCTGCAATACTGATATATAAAAAAGTAGTCTGTTCTGAGTCACAAATAGAGGGAATAGCCTTGTATCAACCGCTTTCTAAGGCTGAATGAAATTCTCTTTGATCCAGCATGCATAGTAACACTAAATGCCTGTGCTAGCTTCCTAATTTGTGACAATTCACTAACAAGATTATGCCGGTTGTGTTACACCAGTATAAAAACTCAATAGGATTTTGGCCACTATCTAAATTCAAGAAGAGCTGTTTTAATCTAGCAAGTATCTTCATGTGTTCACCTTGTTCCTTAGGGAAGCTCCTCTTGCTCCCTCTCCAAAGGCTTTCTGCCTCCTCTATCGCCCTCCTAGAAGGATATTCACACACATGCAAACTCTCTCACACACTCAATCACACACTTTTTTTGGTAGGCTTTCTGTCTGCCAGTTTGAAAAATAACAATAATAACTGATCCCCCAAAGTCAAGACTGACTGTAATTTTTGTAAAGGTCAGCGCAGTTAATATACATTACATCGCTGCAGTTAATAAACATTACAGGGAAGTTTTGAAGGATGCACCCAACATTATTTTAAATACAGGCTGCCTAAATACATGCAAGCACTGTAGTTCAGGTAAAGTTCAACCAGCAATTTTACATGGGCCTTGAACGCCAAACCCTCCTATACTGTTGGAAGCAAATGGAACAGCAGGCCGTCTCTCTCGTAATGGCCAAAATGTAATTGTAATCTGCTCACATGTAGCTGCTTCACCTTCGTCCTCAGCGGCACTACAACTTCTTCCTAAGCAGACAAATCAGCAGGACAAGCACGTGGCAGCCTGCTAATTACACAGGGATGGAGTGGCTTGAGGTTGTGTCCAGTACAAAATGTTCTTAGCACTTTGTATGTCTACTAAAAAGCAAGAATGACATAAAAAGATCAGAGTTCTCTCTCTAATTATATTAAAATGTAATTTTCCTGTTGAGGTTGGTCGATTTGGCTGGCATTTATCTTTCACCACAGAGGGAGCGTTTTCTATAAGAACGACTGCGCAGCAACAGTCTATCACACTCGGAGCATGACTGCACTGTTGAATTAGATCAGGAGCTGGTTCAGGTTTTTAGAAATCGATTTAACGTCACATGCTTTTTGTGTTGGTGTGTGTCCAGCAAACAACTTTTAGTCCAATGGTAAGTTATGTGGCACATTGGCACGACGGGCATTCCCTACAGTCCCAGTTTTGCCAGGTTTTGGTCTATACCTGTTCCTGAGGCAGAGTTTGCCTGCCTTCAGACAGCTGATGTGGGATTCAGCAACCTTTATTCACCAAAGCCAACACTGACAGCTTACAACACATCTCACAATTACTTTAACAGGCATTGCCCCATCCTCTGTCCTTTAAGAATCGTCGTAGCTGGTAAATCATGTTTAATTTTTAATATTAAGTTTGGAACTGACATAGCAGTAGATCAATGCAGCGCTAAAACAGAAACAGATAGGAAAAAAGAGAGGAAGAGTTAGACTGCAAGATATCTTACAGTCCAAAACGCAAGTCCCACAGACCCCACAGACATTATTTCCTAGTACACAGGAAATCACACATGCCAAATCAAGTAAAATCAATTAAAAATAAATAACCCCAAAGCAGGTGTCTAAAACCCCCACTTCCTGGCCAAACAGTGTGCTATATGTTGTGTAGTCAGAAACTACACAATATGAGCCAGCCAGAAACTACTACATGAGCTAGGCAGAAATTTTTAACCTCAAGCAAAAACAAAAGTATTTTGACATGTAGTTTCAGCCTCAGCGTTTTTTCCCCCAGAAGGCACATTCACATATATCCCCAAAGCAGGGAGTGGGCGAAGAGAGGATACTTATTTTTCTTCCATACATTCAGGAACTCTGGTCTACAACTGCATGAGCCAACCTGCATTACATGAGCCAGGCAGTTCCACAAGAATAACCACAGCCACTTCAGTTGTGGTGGCTTAAAAACACATGTGTGATCAACAGGATGGCCTCAGTTGACCATGAAAAGTAGATGTTTGCCCATAAGTTCACATATACAAAAACAAGGAGGTGGCAGAGAGCTGTGGAGACCAGCGGTTATGCTTTTCATGGGGCAGTTTAAATAGTTCTTGCAAAGCTCAGGCTAAAATCTGGAGTGGGTTCACAGCCTTGTGAAATCAGTGTCACCGCAAGGAAGGCTGTGAAAAACATCCCCAGAGTTTTTGCCTGCTGGAGACCCCCCCCCCCCATCATTTTCTCCATTTGAAAGTACAGGTACCACATTAACAAGGGTGGAAATGACCTGTACTTTTGCCTGAGAACCTGGGAAACTGTTATGCATCAGAGTAGAGCACTGGAAAAATGCACTGACAAACTGTAAAGCAATTCCAGAGCTGACAAATGTTATATTTTTGGACCTCAGCTCCCAAAACACCTTTGGCATGGCCACCATGTTGGCTGCTAGTGGTGGGAAGATTCTGGGCATTGCAACCCATAGATAATTTTACAAGCTCTACCGTTTCATATGTTCTTATAAGCTCCCAGAATCTCTCAGCCAGCATAGATACTGGAAAATCCTCAGAAATGTAGTATAAAAAGGATAACCTTTCTCACTTCTGCTTTTAAAAAGAGGTCTCTAAGATTTCTGCAATGTGACCTGCAGTTATTGTCATAAAATCTTCTTGAATATGCAGAATACATAGAATAATACAGCACTGAAATTACATATGCACACCCACATAATTTATTACGACAAATACCTTGTTTTATTTTGAAAGCCAAAGCAGGAAATATATATTTTAAAGAAATATGCCTTTAGGGATTGTACAGATGCCTTTTGTGTTGTTAACTAAACCTTCAGAGCTATTTCAGTGACAATGTTAAATTCTTTGAAGTGCCTACAGCGTGGTTCTGGGAAAATGGAGTCTCTGGTGATTCCATAGAGTTCAAGGAGATTGTGTGGCATCCTCAAGTTTGAAGTGTATGTTGACTAGTTTGAGAAGTGGAGTGCAACATGCAAGCAATGTCATCTTCTTTCTTTTATAAAAGAAATACTAACAAATAGTTGACTGATCTGACTGGCTAAAGCCTACAAGAAGAGTAATTGTTAAGATGCTGAGGTGAAATCATCAGGGAAAATGGTGAGTTCCGCCATCTTGCATTCTGCTTAATTAGTAAACAGAGAAAGGAAGGGAACAAAGTTGAGCTAAAGAACGTTAACCTGCAAGAGAAGAGATAATAGGGACAATGTTGTTGGCCTGTCTTGAGGGTGAAAGTAATATTACAGAAAATGTGCATTTCCCCCAGATAGAATACCTCAGACTTATGTACCCCAACAATCAGACTTGTAAACTAAGCCTGTGCTTACTCTCCTGTAACCAATCATAAAACAAAGTCTGTGAAATGTAAGATATATACTTGAGGAAAATCCCCATGCTATTGCAAACATTTCTGTCTGTCTGTCTGTCTGTCTGTCTGTCTGTCTGTCTGTCTGTCCGTCCGTCCGTCCGTCCGTCCGTCCGTCTGTCTGTCTGTCTGTCTATTTCCTTCCTTCCTTCCTTCCTTCCTTCCTTCCTTCCTTCCTTCCTTCCTTCCTTCCTTCCTTCCTTCCTTCCTTCCTTCCTTCCTTCCTTGACTTCTATACTACTTCATTAGTGCACAGCAACTATTCTGGACAGTTTACATAAACTTAAAAATGAATAAAATGCCTGAGCAATTGGCAGAACCCTGATAGCGCAAGACATTGGAGTGCAGGTGCAAGGATGAAAAGATTCAAAAGAGGCTGCCTTTGAAGGCCTCTCAAAAGAGATGCATCTTCATCAGCCTCTTAAAGCTTGGAAGGAAGGGGGCCAGGCGTAGCTCCACTGGGAGGCAATTCCAAAGAGATGGTGCCACCACCAAGAAGACCTGACCTCTTGTGGAAGGTTTTCTGGTATGAGGAACTGTCTCTTCTAAAAATTTTACTGCATGTATTACCTAGTTGGGTCTGTATTTTATTCTTCCTTTCATTCATTTTATTTCATTGATATCTTACCTTTCTTCCAGGGCAGGGATCCTCATTCTCTACCTCTGATCAATGCCCAGTTCTGTCACCTCCCCCATCCCATCCTGAAATGCTCAAGGAAAAATGCTGTGTCGATGGACTAAAAGACACATCTGTGAATTAATAATATGATTGCACGTTGAACAGCTGATCAATACAATATATCATAGAATCTGAGGGACGGAACAGAATAACATGTCATAGGATCTTAATCATACAAGATTTTCATCACACTAAATAATTATGGATCATAATCATACTAGTTCTTGATCACCTTAATCATGCTGAGACGATCGCATACACAAACCTGATCACCATACATAGTCATGATCATATACAAAATACTGATCACAATATTGTTTCTATACAAAATCTTGATCACACCAGGCATCCAGGTAATATCCTGTTACTACCTTCCTCAGGTGAAATGCAGAGTAGAACTGCTGGTTGTGTCCAGCAGTTTTATATACAGTATTTAAGTCACACATTCTAAGTACCAATTGATAAATTCTTTATCAATACCGCAGAGTGGTGTCCTCTGAAGATGCCGGCCACAGAGACTGGCGAAACGTTAGGAAGAACAACCTTCAGAACATGGCCAAAGAGCCCGAAAAACCCACAACAACCAAATTCCTTACAGTTCAACTTCTTAATACCCTCCTGTCTTTAAAATGAAGACATGGCTCCCATAGTATGTTATTTTGTTCTGTGATCAGATTCTATGATATTTGTATTGACTGGCTGTTCTACTCACAATTATATTATCAATATGTAGACTATTAGTACAGAATGTGCCTTGTGCATTTTTGGATGTTGATTTAGATCATTGTTATCCCTTTGGATTGTTTTGGGTTTCTCCCCAACAGAAAGAGGTGCTTTTTATGCCTTCCCCCCCCTTTGTGTTTTTTGTGTGTGTGTGCTTTAAGTGGTATACATTGCTTGACTTCATTTACTGAATTATCTCATTGAATGGGCCTGAGAAGTACTTCTGGAATGTTTGCCTTTCCAATCAGGTACATCCGCAATCAAGCATTGCTATGGAAACTCTGGAAAGGAAATTGTTTCTTTTGATTTTTTTTTTAATAAATGTACATAAAAAATGAAACTAAAGAAAATCTACATATACACATAATGTGCTCAGCCTCACCAGGGAATTGTTTCTGGCCCACAGACAATCCAGAAAGTTTGGAGTGAAATGAATCCATCAAATGTTGGACTAAAGATGGATTATCTACACAACTAAGGAATATAAATCTTTGTTTATTTTGTTCCATTAGGCAAGAATGATAATTTTCAAAAGCTTTCTCCCACCTGGGCTAAATTAGCAGAGTTTATATATATTTTTCACATTTTGCAAGCTTTGGGGAAATCACAAAAGTTGGTTGCTGTTTTTTGTTTTTGTTTTTGCAAAATACAACCTTTCTTCACAAAACATACTGATTTCTTTTCTTGATGCCAATTGGGCTGTCGGCACATGGTCAGGAATACAGCCAGCGTCTCATTAACAAGTAGCAATTTATCACTGAAAGTTCCAGTTTCCCTTATGCACCCGTAAATTGAAAATATGATTCTGACCATCATATCCTTACCTTCTTATCCCAACCCAAGGATGAACAATCTGGGTTCTAAAGTCACAGTCAGGTATTCCATGGGTGAAAGATGCTGGGCACAAACCATGATTTGGTGGTTCAATTCCATGGACAACCCAGCTTCCCTTGCCCACTCAGAGGCAGTGCCTGGAGGAGGCAGGGCTGGGAAACCTCACCGCTGCCTTTGAATGGGCACCTGCTAAAGGAGGCACACTCACTTAGAGGCAGGGGTGCAGCTTCTCAGCCCTGCTTCCTCTAAACAGCTGAGCGACACTGAACTGCCAAACCATGGTTGGTGCCCATCTCTAAGAACCCCTTTCCCCTGCTTGTGGAAGGTGACATGGCGGCAGCAGATGCATCAATGTTCTAATGCTTGAGTAGATCTTAAGTAGTAGACATTCCAGTGAGCTCTCCATTTTGGATACACAAAATGGAAGCCGTTTGTCATTGTATGTTGCCTGAGCACCTATTTCTTGCCCCAGCTTCCTTATAACTGAAATCTGGAATGCCACCCCTATTTTATCTAAGTTAGAAGGACTCATTTCCCCAATATGGGGTCAGTTGTTTAAAGGTGAAACAACCCAAAAGATTAGTGTCAAGGACCTGTATGATCGACATAATGTTTAAAATGATGTGTTTTGTGTTAAATAAAAAAAGGGATTCCTCTGAAAGCAACCAGGCCAAATGAGCTGACAGGGTCAAGCAGAATCCTTCACCAAAGTCTTTTCAAAATACTGTATCAGCTTCAAAATGTGCCTTAATTTCCTTTCCAGAGAACCTGAGAACCTGAGGTGGTCTAGCAGGAGATGGCAAGAATAAACATTGACATCCTGAGCATCAGTGAACTAAAATGGACAGGAATGGGTGAACTCAACTCAGATGATTATCGTATCTTCTACTATTGTGGGCAAGAATCCCGTAGAAGGAATGGAGTAGCCCTCATAGTCAACAAAAGAGTGAGAAAAGCTGTAATGGGATATACAGTAATCTCAAAAATGATAGAATGATGTCAATACGAATACAAGGCAGACCTTTCAACATCACAATAATCCAAGTTTATGCATCAAACACCATTGCTGAGGAGACTGAAATTGAACAATTTTATGAAGATTTACAACACCTTCTAGAACTGACACCAAAGAAAGATGTTCTTCTCATTCTAGGGGCCTGGAATGCTAAAGTAGGGAGTCAAGAGATAAAAGGAACAACAGGGAAGTTTGGCCTTGGAGTTCAGAACGAAGCAGGGCAAAGGCTAATAGAGTTTTGTCAAGAGAACAAGCTGGTCATCACAAACACTCTTTTCCAACAACACAAGAGGCGACTCTATACATGGAAATCACCAGACGGGCAATATCGAAATCAGATTCATTATATTCTCTGCAGCCAAAGATGGAGAAGCTCTATACAGTCAGAAAAACAAGACCTGGAGCTGACTGCGGCTCTGATCATCAGCTTCTCATAGCAAAATTCAAGCTTAAACTGAAGAGAGTAGGAAAAACCACTGGGCTACTCAGGTATAATCTAAACCAAATCCCTTATGAATACACAGTGGAAGTAAAGAACAGATTTAAGGAACTCTATTTGGTGGACAGAGTGCCTGAAGAACTTTGGATAGAGGCTCGTAACATTGTACAGGAGGCAGCAACAAAAGCCATCCCAAAGAAAAGGAAATGCAAGAAAGTAAAGTGGCTGTCCAACGAGGCCTTAGAAAGAGCAGAGAGGAGAAGGGAAACAAAATGCAAGGGAGATAGGGAAAGTTACAGAAAATTGAATTTATTTATTTATTTATTTATTTATTTATTTATTTATTTATTTATTTATTTATTATTTATTTATTTATTTATTTATTTATTTATTTATTTACTTACTTACTTACTTATTTACTTATTTACTTATTTACTTATTTACTTATTTATTTATTTTATTTTATTTTATTTATATCCCACCTATCTAGCCGGTTAAGACCACTCTGGGCAGCTTATAAGGAAGCTGGGGCAAGAAATAGGTGCTCAGGCAACATACAATGACAAACGGCTCACTCCATTTAAGATCTACCTAAGATCTACTCAAGCAGACTTCCAAAGAATAGCAAGGGGAGACAAGAGGGCCTTCTTAAATGAACAATGCAAAGAAATAGAGGAAAATAACAGAAAAGGAAAAACCAGACATCTGTTCAGGAAAATTGGAGATATTAGAAGAACATTTTGTGCAAAGATGGGCATGATAATGGACAAAAATGGGAGGGACCTAACAGAAGCAGAAGACATCAAGAAGAGATGGCAAGAATGCACAGAGGAATTATATCAGAAAGATTTGGATATCCGGACAACCCAGACAATGTAGTTGCTGACCTTGAGCCAGACATCCTGGAGAGTGAAGTCAAGTGGGCCTTAGAAAGCCTGGCTAACAACAAGGCCAGTGCAGGTGATGGCATTCCAGTTGAACTACAGTATTTAAAATCTTAAAAGATGCTGCTGCTAAGGTGCTACGTTCAATATGCCAGCAAGTTTGGAAAACTCAACAGTGGCTAGAGGATTGGAAAAGATCAGTCTACATCCCAATCCTGAAGAAGGGCAGTGCCAAAGAATGCTCCAACTACCGCACAATTGCACTCATTTCACACGTTAGCAAGGTTATGCTCAAAATCCTCCGAGGTAGGCTTCAGCAGTATGTGGACCGAGAACTCCCAGAAGTACAAGCTGGATTCCAAAGGGGCAGAGGAACTAGAGACCAAATTGCTAACATGCACTGGATTATGGAGAAAGCCAGAGAGTTCCAGAAAAATATCTACTTCTGCTTCATTGACTATGCAAAAGCCTTTGACTGCGTGGACCACAGCAAACTATGGCAAGTCCTTAAAGAAATGGGAGTGCCTGACCACCTTATCTATCTACTGAGAAATCTACGTATATGTGGGACAGGAAGCAACAGTTAGAACTGGATATGGAACAACTGATTGGTTCAAAATTGGGAAAGGAGTACGACAAGGCTGTATATTGTCCCCCAGCTTATTTAACTTATATGCAGATAACATCATGCGGAAGGCTGGACTGGAGGAATTCCAAGCCGGAATTAAGATTGCTGGAAGAAATATCAACAACCTCTGATATGCAGATGACACCACTCTGATGGCAGAAAGTGAGGAGGAATTAAAGAACCTTGTAATGAGAGTGAAAGAGGAGACCGCGAAAAATGGTCTGAAAATCAACATCAAAAAAACTACGATCATGGCCACTGGTCCCATCACCTCCTGGGAAATAGAAGGGGAAGATATGGAGGCAGGGACAGATTTTACTTTCTTGGGCTCTATGATCACTGCAGATGGAGACAGCAGCCACGAAATTAAAAGACGCCTGCTTCTTGGGAGGAATGCGATGACAAACCTTGACAGCATCTTAAAAAGCAGAGACATCACCATGCCAACAAAAGTCCAAATAGTCAAAGCTATGGTTTTTCCTGTCGTGATGTATGGAATTGAGAGCTGAACCATAAAGAAAGCTGACCTCCGAAGAATTGATGCCTTTGAATTGTGATGCTGGAGGAGGTTCTTGAGAGTCCCCTGGACTGCAAGGAGAACAAACCTATCAATTCTAAAGGAAATCAACCCTGAGTGCTCACTGGAAGGAGAGATCCTGAAGCTGAAGCTCCAGTACTTTGGCCATCTCATGAGAAGAGAAGACTCCTTGGAAAAGACCTTGATGTTGGGAAAGTGTGAGGGCAAGCGGAGAAGGGGACGACCGAGGATGAGATGGCTAGACAGTGTCATCGAAGCAACCAAGATGAATTTGACCCAACTCTGGCAGTGGAGGATAGGAAGGCCCTGTGTGCCCTGGTCCATGGGGTCACGAAGAGTAGGACACGACTAAATGACTAAACGATGAATCTGAACATCTGACAAATGCCAAATTCTACCAGGCTCCACCATGAATCTCCTAGGTCAGCAGTAAACAACCTGGAACTTGCTAGACCAGTCCCTTCCAATCTTTGGTTCCTGGATATTCTTGGACTGCATATCCCAGAAATGCTGGCAAACACAGCAAGTGGTGAAAGCTTCTGGGCATTTTAGTCCAATAACATATGGAGATTCAAGGTTGGGAACCCTTGCTCTAGACATGTTAGACTATAAATCCCAGAAGCCCTGGTCAGTATAGCAAAAGATCAAAGGACTTCGGAGTTGTGGTATAAAAATGGAATGACTGTGTTGCCTGTATCTGCTCTAGACCATGGATGAAGAACTGTGTTCTTCCAAGTACTGTATGGTTCAATTCCAACTCAAGTCACTACTAACCAGCAAGAGGTGATAGGAGATGTAGCGGTAGTCCAACATCCGGAGAACGAAATAGCGGATAGAGTTCAGCAACTTTCAGAGTACTTGTAAAATCCATATTGTGACTCAGTAGAGTCACTATCTCCACAATTATAGAGTCAGATATTGATATACTGTATTCTCTCTTTCAGAGTTACAGACTGAATTCATTTTTAAAAAATCTCCCGCTTATAAATTTGGGGTGTGTTTCTGTACCCACAATTCAAAATGCAATGAAATTGCCCAATATTTCTGCACAATATTGTGCCCACGTTGCCACAAGAAAAAGGATAGCAAGCTTTACATAATAAAGTGCAGTCTGAGTGTTGACACCACCAATGGCAGCAGTCAAGATGGTCTTCCTCTTGTGCTCATATCATTTAGAAAGTGACAACAAGCAAGGGGAACTCCCCAAAACTAACTCCTTTTTTCATCAGTTCTCACCCAAACTCAAAGCAATTGTCAGGGCTGGTTTTTGACAAGTGTGAATCGTAGCTTTATGTTTAAACAATCATAACTTGAAAACCCTCTGTCCAGACTTCCCCAAATTTGGCACAGAGCAAGAGCGGACTATCTTCTACACCTGTGCCATGTTTGGTGCTGATCTGAATTCTGGTTTCAAGTTATACTTTTTGTTTGGGTTGCCCCCATTTTTAGAATTGCCTTGTAGAATGTTGATTTGCTCTACCAGCACAGGATCATTGCTCCATTTTCATGCAGCAATAATACCCAGAGCTCATTAGGTCCCTTCTTTCTTCTGCCATAAAGAGTCTTACAGCCATTTTGCAGCGGCTAATCCCATAATTTAAATTTCTGCTATGCAAATAAATGCTTTCATTTACACTACACTGTATCTCCCAATAATCAGGTTGGCGCTGATTTTTAGTACGAGGAAAGAGGGACAAAGACTTATCCAGACACACTTCATCCTCTCCTTGTGTAATTTTATCCACTTTTTTCATGTGTCCCCTTAATTACTTTTCCCCCCTCTAAGTTTACTGTTTCTTGGTTATTTGTTTCCCTTTTCTGCACCTTTCCTAGTCAGAATAACCATGTCAGATAGCAACCAGAACCACATTCAAAGTGTGGTTGCACTGTAGGTTGGGATAAAGACATTATAACAGGGGTGGTTTTATTTGGGCTCTGTTTCCTAATGATCCCTGGCATGGAACAAGCATTCTTTGTTTTAACATTGTGAGCCACCTTGAGTCCCCCTCACCAGGAGAAAGACAATTTACATGAGATCCTCAGTGTCATCAGTCAACCTGGCCACTTTTCTGTTCACTTGTCACAAGATTATCTATGAATAGTTTGAAGAGTACGGACCCCAAAACAGACCCTTGTGAAAGGGGTCCCAAAGTTTACATTTCTTGATTCTGAAGACTGCTCATTTATTTCTACTCACTGCTTTTACCTCTTTCTTCTTTTAAGTAGTTCATGGTCTATACCGGGTAGATGGGGCTCGTCAGCCTTGGAAGGCAGCCCATCTAGGAGAAGGAAAACTCCGATTTCAAACCTCCACTGCCTTGTGGCTATATCCACTTATGGAAAAGGCTTCAGGAGTTAACCTTGAGGCAAAATCCGGAGTTTGAGTCCTGAAGGCAGTTTGTGTTGTTCTGCCAACTCCTGTGACATCGCTGGAACCAGTTGTATTGGCTCTTGCCTTTCCATTGGACCATTTCAGCAACATGGAGAAGGGGGATCTGCTGCTTGGGTAACAGCCTATCCTCCATATTACTTAACCAGGCTTCATGCTCTGGAGAGGACACAGAGCACATTGCCATAGTCTCTCGAGACTGAAGGATGCCTATGCTAGGTCTATACTGGACCTCTGCTCCTGTTCCATGATTTCCCAGGACCAGAACTTGAAACATTCTTTTATGTTGTTAATCTAATCCATGCCATTGAAGAAATCAGAGCCATATGAAAGTGTTTTCCTTGTGTATCTCCCCCTTCCCCATCTATGGAATAGGATGGGGGAGTGAAGTGTCATGAATTAGCCCTGAAGCCTATGATACATCCTCCCCGTTTCTTACAGCCACACCCCCTTAATGAGAATGAGTGGAAATATGTTAGTACTCAGGCATAATATCAAATGGCTTAAAACATCATCCACTTAAAAATCCATAATGAAGGGTTGTTCAGCTCTTGTTAGCTGCAAAATCAAACAAATTAGCACTAGCAGGTAAGGAATAGCATTTTACTTCCAAGCGCCACTTGGGAGTCTTTGGTGAGAGATTTTGTCAAATCCATTTGAGCATCCAAGCAAACAAAGTTGGCTGCATCACATCTATCAATGTGCTTATGGACACACTCAGAGAACTCTAAGAGATTAGTGAGGTCTCTTAACCTCGGCAGAAATCATGTTGATTCTTTTTTGAACAAGATCCAGGAGGAGGAGGAGACCATATGGCCTCTTTCAGAGTTTGCTTTGTACAGTATTTCTTTCCAGTGCTCTCTTATATCTTGCTCTTTTCCCCTAGAATTACTGCCCAGATATGAGTCCCATGTACATGCAGTGACAAAATTGCAGTTTCATAGAAAAATATGTTCTGTCTCCCTCTGTGTATACTGATGTTCACTGGTAATTGCCCAATAGTGTTAAGAACTTCCCCCATGTCCTGGGAGCAGATAATTTGAAAGTGTCGTTGAATTCATATAAAATTAACATGCACATGTCACATTTGCATTTAACCTAATGACTCGGTGGTTACAATGTTATTGCTATAAATGAGGAAGCTTTCCCTGTAAGCATCTTACCCCTGGGTCAGGCTGATCAGGTTATTTCCAATTTGCATGGATGAATGGAAGACAAGTGCAGATTAATGTTTCCTTATTAAATATCTCTGTGTGGTGTACAGAGTTTGTAATTCATAATCACTGTTATGTTTAACAAAGAAATGTGAATGGCTCCAATATGTAGAGTCTTAATTCTCATGTCTTTAGAATGAAATAGCTTGGGTAGAGAATGAGATCCACAAGATGACTTGAATTCCTTTGAGTTTCACTTGAAGGGGGAATTAAGAGTGCAGGTGGAGAGTGGATCATCTGTATGGCAGGATCCACATAGTTCCTTCATATCCATATGCACTGGGCACCAAAGGGGGCTCCAGTAAGTGCAGAACTGATCTTTCCTGACTGTTCTTCCTTACCTCATTCTTCACACAAGGAGACTGACAAGGTGACTTACAATAATATAAGAGTAGGGAAAGCACAGCCCCCCAGATGTTAGTCAGCTGGAACTGCTGGGATTCTTCACCATTGGCTCTGCTGGCTACAGTTGGCAGAAGCTGCTGTATCACCCACCCTGAAAAAAAAGGAGGGTTATCAAGATACTGTATAGTCAAAATGCAGTATTCAATTAAAAAGCTCATTCACACTTGTTGAAAAACAGCTCTGACAGTTGCTTCATGTCTAGGTGAGAAGTGGATAACTGATGGAAAAAAAGAGACAGCTTCTGTGATTTTCCCTTGTGTGGTGTCACTTTGTGAATGGTAGTGAGCGCAGGAGGGTATCCTGTAAACCATTTACTGCTGCCATTGGAGTTGTTAACGTTCAGGCTGTCCTTTGGCATCATTTTTCCTGCTAGCAATGCAGATATGATATTGTGTGACAATATTGGGCCTTTGCTTGGCTTTTTGAATCGTGGCTACAGAAGCATAATATCCCACATTCATAAACCAGAGGTATTTTTAAGAATTGAATTTTAACACATGCAGGAATCGACTGGTAGCCATTTTAACCCACTGATATAGATGTCCTGTAAATCTGATCTGCTTCCATGCCTCTCTTTCCTTTCTTTTATAACATCCTGCATGTTCTTTTGAGATTCAGTATGATGAACAGGATAGTGTCCTAGATCACTGGTTCTTAACCTTGGGTTACTCAGGAGTTTTGGACTGCAACTCCCAGAAGCCTTCACCACCAGCTGTCCTGACTGGGGTTTCTGGGAGTTGCAGTTCAAAAGTATCCGAGTAACAAAGGTTAAGAACCACTGTCCTAGATTATCCCTGTTAAGTTATAGAAACTCACTGGAGGGGCAGGAGGTGTGACAGGGGTAAAACCAGTCCTTGAACATCTTACATATCTTGGAAAACCATTAGGGTTCATGTAAGTCAGGACTGACTTGATGGCACAATGGAATCCTCTACATATTTACTTAGAAGCCACCGACCCTCTGATTTCAGTGGCTCTTACGTGAAATTCTACACTGCAATCAGAATTTTAAAAAAAAATTAATTAGAAAATTCTGATTGCACCGCTGGTCTTGAAATGCTAGTTTGGCACCAGCAGCTAGCATGATAGTGTGCATGCTACAGCCCCAGGCATTGCTACAACCAGGTTGCAAGCACTGCCTTTGTAGCTGATACATCCTGACTGTTGGTAAGGAAAAAGTACTGTTTTAGAGGATGATTGTATTAGCATGGGAAAAACCGATGGGACATTCTGCCTGTGTCGCTCTTGCCGGCATTTCCACTTTAAACCAGAAGATCTTTCCGTCTTGAAAATGGTGTATCCTTAAAATACAAAGAGAATTGAATCCTGTCTACCCTTATTTGCAACAATCATATTTTGACATAGTGTGGGCCATGTGGTGCCTGCCATCTGTATGTGTAGTGAAAGGGAAGAACTTCTCAAAAAAGGAAGTGACAACCCTAATCCAGCACTCGTATTTATTTATGTATTTTATTGGATTTCTACCCCGCCTATCTAGACCAAAGGTCTACTCTGGTGTAATCCATGGGGATTCATACCTAGACTTCTCTTGGCCTTGGTGGATCAGTCAATGTTGGTCCCTTGCACATTCATAGTTTTTAAAGCTCAAATTCTTTCCATTTGGAATATGAAGAGATTTTTTTTTTCAGTTGCTGTACATTGTTCTGAAAAGGTGAATTTTAATAAATTATCACCCATCTGTTATTGACATGTGGGTTGTGAGTTTTCTTTGGTGCCACTGTCAAGTCAAACCTCTCCTTGTGCTGGTGCTGTGAAGAGCTTCTGGTCTACTGTGGGTGTACTGGGTGGTCCTGCCATGTTAGTGGTGCTGAGACTACAGCTGAAAGAACTGTGGGATTCTAGGAAGTGAAGTATGGAATGACAGCTTCCAGAATCCCCCAGCCAGCATAGAGATTCTGGGACCTGGACTCTAAATAATTAAAGTTACCAAGGATGGTCAATCAGTAAACCCACATGTTCCGATCGCCAACCTATGCAACCTGCAAGTGGCAACGCTTGAACACTAGTACTGTATGAATGTGTCATTATATGGCATTGAAAGTGCAATACAAGGATGTCCACTTCAAAACCTGGATATGATTCTGCCCGAATGGCTAGCACTGTAGCACTCACCTGGCAAAATGTTGCAAACCAAGATTCTAGTTTGGGTTTCTCCTGAGATGTTTTGTTGGCTACTCCCACATCTCCAGTAAATGTCTGTTTCCCTCACCACCACCTTCTGTCACAGCAGCAGCACTTTGCCGATTATTGTAAAGAAGTTTTAGATAGATGCTACTATCAAGAATCCCTGGTTTTTTGCTGCATTTCAGCTTTCAGTAATGGAAACACATATGAATTGTACATGTCCATTTTTCTGCTGCAATCAATGCTTATTTTGTAACTGTGAAAATGTATTTTATGGGGAAAATCCTTTCAATATGATCCAAATGTCTTAATTTTCCTCTCCATTGATTTGACTGTGAGATCCACAACTTTTCCCTATTGCAGTATCACTTCTGTTATGAAAACTGCGTTGTGCTATTTTGTTTAAAGAGCAATTGCCTGAAATGACTGCAGAAATAAGCTTTCAAACACCAGATAAACGGCTTCTTCGCACCTTAGATTGTAGAAACCAAATTGCCAAAGGGCCGGACCAAAATAATTCTCATCCGGCATAATGAAAACTATTGATTCTTTGTAAATCAGAAGGATCTGAGCTATACTTCGAACAAATTATACACATCTGTTTTTGTTGCAGGGAAGTTCTGAGTCTCAAGGATCTACAGAAGCAATCCACGCGTGACTTTTAAAAGCAGAATAGAAATGCACAGAACATTAGGCAGGAATACATTGTCCTGTTCTTTTGAAAGGAGAGATTTTTCAACAGCAGAGACAGCCCAAATACCAGGGACAGAAGATCTTAAAAAATCCCCTCCCAGCATGTTGATATTAGAACAATAGTAAAGATAGGGCTGTGCAAATGGACAGGACTTAACTCGGTTGCAGATAACCCACAGTAAGCTTTCTACCGTGCATTATCTGCAAACAGGCATGCAACAGCTGTAATTCCTCACATTAAAGTAACATGTGGAGCAGCCACCAGCCTGCTGGTGCTATGAGGCTTCCCAGATACTGATAACACCAAGGTCGGGGCAGCTGCCCACGTGCTTGCCATGCAGTGAAAATGGAGTTGCTGGAGCTGTGTCCCTCCCCCCCCCGCCCCGCAACAATAATATCATCAGCTGGCCAGTACCGAGGTAGCTGGAAAGCCTCCCAGCACCGGATGGGTGACGACGTTGTTCTCGCCCAACATGCATTTCCAGTGGCTCCATGTAAAGCAGGTGAGGATTCTTCTGCCCGAAGGCCAGTACTGCCAGTCACTGGGAAGTCTCCCAGCACTGACCAGCTGGTGATGGAAGCTCTGGTTTATTGTGTTAAAAAGTGTGCGTTGGTTTCCTTTTGGAACTGCACCAGGGTTTGTGGCAAATGCGATGACACTGCAGATGCCCGACGCGGCAAACGTCCTTTGGATTTTTCCTGAGCATGTTGTTACAGCCCAGATTGGGATAAATCCCAGATTCCAAACTGAATTGGCTGGATTCAGGTCAATTTGCATGAGGTTCACACTGAACCGGAATTGCCGGATCAGTTCCAGGACAACGTGAAGTGTAATTATACATTGATTGAGATCTGGGGCATACAGTTGTGCCAATTGAATTAAATGGAGCACAAATGGCTTCAGCCTGCTATTAAAGAAAACAAAACAAAATTTAAAGGTGCCTGCTATGTGGACTCTTAAAGCTAACAGTCGGAAATCTTGCAGGTTCCCCACCCCCACCCCCAATATATTGTCTAGCACGTTTCTAATTTTCTAGTGCAATACAGAAAACACACCAAAAAATTTATGGACCGCTGTTTTGGTTCTCCAATTGAAATCCATGCAGTGACTTTACTGATTTATGAACCACTTTGGCTCTGGGACACAGATCAGACTAGATGGGATGCAAGTTATGCTGAACCAAATCAAGGTATGTTCCAGTGCCCCAAGCTGGTAGTAATTGTAAATGGTCCTTGCATTTCTTCATTTTTTGAAGTCTTTTTTTTAAAAAAAGGTTTGTGTGTGTGCAATGGGATACAAAATGTGTAGTCTGAGGAAAAATGTGCAGTTGGAAACCAATAGATGTCCAAGTTGGAGATCCATAGGGAAAAAAATAAGGTATACATATCTGAGAAGACTCCTTGGAAAAGACCTTGATGTTGGGAAAGTGTGAAGGCAAGAGGAGAAGGGGACGACAGAGGATGAGATGGTTGGACAGCGTCATCGAAGCTACCAACATGAATTTGACCCAACTCCGGGAGGCAGTGGAAGATACGAGAGCCTGGAGTGCTCTGGTCCATGGGGTCACGAAGAGTCGGACACGACTAAATGACTAAACGACGATCTGTTTATTTGCAACTGAAGCAACAAGCAGTGTCATGTATAAGGATCAGGAAGTGCTTGGTTTCCATATGTAAATCAAATTGGCCAAATGATTTTAAAACAACTTATTTCTGGCAGGAACCCCCCCCCCCTTCTTCACCTGAAATTCTGAAGGCTCTGTTGTGTACAATACTACAGACATTAAAGCATCCACCCACCCTTAAGATTTCTGCTTGGCATTTGAGGAGCTTGGCACAGAACAACTGTGGAGTTGGAAAAATTGCTTTAGAAAAAACCTTCCTTTAAAAAAAGTGGAAGGAACATGGGCTCCTCAGCCAATCTACGATACAGACAGCAGGAATGCAATTTATGTAGGGATGCTAAGGGCAGACTCAGGAAGCAATCTGCCTGAGTCTTGCTGTTTCTCTTGCTGTTTGGTACACTGCAGGGGTGGGTGAGTTTGCTCTTTTTTCTGGCTTATGAGGCAACACGATCTCTAGAGTGAACCTACCTACACCTTTTTAGGCCCTTGTCAGAGGCTTCTCCTTTTTTTTTTTTTGAAGGTTTTCTAGCATATGTGATCACTGGGAATGAACCAAAATCAAGTCTTGTAGCTATCAAAACTGCCAAGGCTCTTTCTGCTGTGAATTTCAGGTATCATGAAGTGGCTCCATAAACGAGCCACTCAAAATAATTGAACACTTCCCCTGTTCTTCTGCAGAGGGGCAAGGGAAGTGAATGGTTTTTTCCCCCCCAAAAAAACCATTGCTGATTCACTAAATCACTTAGATAATTTTTTAATTGCCTTGTATGTAGTGCCAATCATGAAAATGCCTGCAGCCACTGTTTTGATCAGCACCTCATACGAAAGCAAAGAATTATTTTTTTTAATTTAATCCAAATGTTTCAGCACAACAGTGATAGTCTAGCAGAGAGGGAAAAAAAATAATAATTTCACTTCTCATGTTCCTCTGCAGAGGAGCAGGGAAAGGGTTCAGTTTTCCAATATCCTGAAGTAGTTCGTTTATTAAGCCACTTCGTGGTACCAGATATTGACTGTGGAGGGAGTCAGACTAAATAGGCCGGTTAAGGCCAGTACACCATTTGGATGTGAGGACTGCACCAAATGGCATATACCTCCTCTCCCCGACCTCTGGTACCTTATTTAAAATGCCCAAGTCTGCTCCAAAAGGGCGGGGGTAGTTGTCCCATCAGTTGAGTTAAGTTAAAAAGAATAAAAAAGGAACGATGATTAGTCGAGAGGGGTTGTATTGCAAGAGATGGGGAAAGTTGCTTTTTGGACTACAACTCCCTGTATCCCATAACCAGCATGTTGAAAGCTGTAGTTCAAGAAAATGATTGGTTGTCCTGGTGTCAAATGCTCTCCATTTTAACAGTTTACTGGTGCTGAGCTACATTCCCTGTGTTCAGTATGCATTGTGCCTGAAACTAAATGTTTTCATTTTCATTCCAAGAAAATGAAGAAAAACACCCTTTCCGTATATGGTGCATAATTCACTTGCTCCCTTGCTACAGACTCCATCAAAGCATCTGGGAAAGAAAAGAGGTTAAATCACCTTTGATTTGACGGTTGCTCAAGTGTCACTGGTAATGAATGTTTACCGCTGATGATAGAACTGCATTTATCTAGTTCTCCATGTGACTGTTTAGTGCTAATAGGTGGCTATTATCTGATGATGGCAATGCTAATTAATGGCCAGGACACTTAGAGGTGGTTTCTTGGATGCTTGATTAACTCTCTCGTTCTTCCATTCTAAAGACAATAAATAAAACTCTAAAGTCGGTACGTAGCTCTAACCAGCCCTTTCATAATCATACAGCAGGCAGATAGTATTTTAAAATTATTATATTGACCAACTGTGGACATATTGCCATCGCGTAGGGCTGGGCAAAGTGGAGCCCAGAGTTGCATGTACTGACTCCCCAGGATACTTTAGTGGGTCCACAGCCACCCAGACCCTCACTGCCCCCACTCAAATATTTCCCCAGGGGAAACAAATTAAGTATCTGCTACTAGAAACTTCCAGGTTTAACCTCACCATTTAAATTGATGACAGTCTTCATTTAAAAGGGAAAATCTTTACTTTTCTTAAATTAGATGTATACCCTGCCCCTCTAGACCGGGTCTACTCGGGGCAGCTTACATACATAAAAACATTACAGACAAAGTCTTAAATCATTAAAAGCATTAAAATATCAAACTTTTAACAATTATATAAAAGCCTTGCCAAGATGGAAAGATTAAAGAAAAAGTAAAGACAGTTTGACTGGAGGGAAAGCATGCCTAAAATACCATGTTTTCAAGTGGTTTTTAAAAACATCCAGCAAGAGTGCCAGACAAGTTTCTGTCGGGAGGCTGTTCCAAAGCCGAGGGGCCACTGCCAAGAAGGCCCGTTTTCTTGTTCTTTCTTTCCGGGCCTCTCTCAGTGTTAGGCCCCTCAGCCATCCCTGCTGGCATTTTCAGGTGATTCGGGTAGAATCATATAACGTCCACCACAGGAGGGATCAATGAAACCCCTTCCCCTTTTTCAAACACCTCTGGACACTTCCTTGCTTTGTTTATTGAATTTGGCATTTGGGGCATTCTGTCTATCCCGGAACAAAAAAAGATGGATCTCAGGTCTGCTGAGATTGTCCACCTTTGTTTAAGTGAGCGTGACTATTCCCAACCACATTGTAAACTATGCATGTAAATCACTCAAGGAGACAGAGTCCACAATCAATGATAATGCACACAAAAAGAAGAACAACAAGGTTTCAGCACAGTACGTATTAACATGGTATCTCAGCAACAACTTGACAACAGATGTAAAATACTCCCTAAGAGAATACTAATGGGGGGAGCCATCTTGTTCATTTCTCACCAGTAGAGGTGTTTAACATGCAGTGCCATTCTTTACCTAAATTAATTTGCTGTTAAACTAGGAGTGTTTATACATATTTATTTTGCATTTGTATCAAAAGTACTTCCCAATAATCTGGGACACTCGCTGTGTTTCAGAGAGGGTTAATACTCAGTATAAGAAGTCAGGTTAATAGACTGTGTGCTTTAGGATCTGCAGTGGTTTCTCCCACTTAACGTTGTATATTGACTCTCCGGAGATTAAAACAAGCCTGCAAATGCAAATTTAATAATGTGTTCTGATGCCTTGATTCATCCCAAATTGCAATCCAAGTTTGACTTTCCAGCATATGACAAGGTCTTGGGAAACATCACCTCCCAGCTCCATGACAGTCTAGACAGAAATGAGTCTAAGACATGATTTCTCTGGAAAATAACAACAATAAAAATTGTGTGCTGTCAAGTCAATTTTGAGATATGGCGACCCTTTCCAGGGTTTTCTAGGTCTAGAAGATCAGAGCTAGTTTACCATTCCCTTCTTCTTGGGGCAAATTGGGACTATGCAGCTTGCCCAAGGCGGCATAGTAGCCACTGTGGCTTTTCTGGAAGGCACAGTGGAAAAGTGAACTTCCAAACTCTGTTTCTGCAACCAGCTCTCTGCTCATTGAACTATCCAGCAAGCTCCATTAGTGGGACAGCAGCCCATAAATTGGATGAATTAATGAAAAGAGGGGGAAAATATTGTTACAAATGTATTTTTCATCCCTATCTGAGGGAGGGAATCTTACAGATGTTGGAGTGGCAACACCAAATCGACAAAAATATTTAGGCTTTCTCCAAAAATATTTTAAAACAGGTTGTCCATGTAATTCCAGGGCTTTTTCACCTATGCATACAATTTATCACTGTATCTTGGATCTGTTCCATCAGAGTGGGGCAAGTGAAGTTATCTTCTTGCAAAAGAAAAGAAAAAAAATGAACCAGTTTAGCTTATTTGTGCATAGCTGTCTTATCTCATCCAGCAATTCTCATATCACTATTTCAGCTTTAATATTTCAAGTTATGCACCAGTCTTACAGTACAGAACAATTTCTGACCAATTTCCTCCCTGCTGAACGTAATGGTGGGGAAAGGTTTATCTCCGAATAAGAATCCTTTGGATCTGATAATTGCTAGTATTAGTAAAATGTACAAATGGTCAGTGAAACCTCGTTCCAGGGCCAATAAAGATGCAGCCCAAATATATGCTCTAATTGCATCTGAGGATTTGTTAACATCAACGTCGTGATTCTGTGCACACTTTCCACCTGTCACTATAGCTGGTTACTGTCTATGCTGGATGAAGGATTCTGGGGGTTGTAGTCCAAATGTTGCATTTTCAAGTTCTAGTATACATACACCTATGTGCACACACGACATGGAAGGGTAGGGTTTCCAGCATGTCTGTCTGTCTGTCTGTCTGTTTGCATGCTTCCTTTCTCTCCACAGAAGACTCAAGGCAGCTCACAACAAATAAAATTATACAACAGTTGTTGTTTCACAGATCACATATAAATCACATATAAATTGTTGTACCTTTGCAAACATCTGCAGTTCATATTAGCAGCTGAAATTGTGGATGTAATAGATTGGAGGTATCATTGCCAAGTCTTTCCTAAAACTGAAAGTAAATATGCATTGGGAATCAGTTTCTGTAGTATTTACTTGCCTTTTTTTAAAAAATGTATCAACAAAAATTGGCAGCAAATCCAAAGTAATTAGTGGGATTAAACTGATATAGAATTGCTGGGATGGAGGAATCCAGCTTTTTTTTTCATTTGGAATTGTTTTTAATGGTAATGGAAGGGGGGGAAGAGCCTTTTCTAGCAGGGCAGATGCTTGTTTTTGCTCTCAGAGTGGTATGCTATCAGTTTTGCACTATTATTATTATTATTATTATTATTATTATTATTATTATTATTATTATTATTATTATTATTATTATTATTATTATTATTATTATTATTATTATTATTATTATTATTATTATTATTATTACTATACAAACTTAAAAATATTAACAACCTAACATATAATTAATGAAACAAAGAGACAAAAAAAATAAAACTACCAACTAAACATCCTTCCTTCCCCTATGGATCAGAGATTTCACCGTCGTTTGGACCTCGAATGTCTTCAAGAGGATTCTGGTGAGCACTGAGTTCGCTACAGACTAAGTTTCCCCCTAAGCTCCTGTCTTTTTTCTGGGCCCAATTATCTATTGGCCTCCAATTTTTCTTTACAAAGTCTCTTGGCTGGTCCTGTAGTGCCTCTGAAAGCATATCTAGTTCTGCAATGTCCTGTAGCTTCTTTAATAGCTCGTCCGTCGTTGGTGTCTCTTCATTCTTCCGTTTTTGGGCCCAGAGTAACCTAGCTGCTGTAAATATATAGAGTAGACTATATTTTATTTTCTTGTCAATAATTTCTGGCATTATATTCAATAATAACATTTCAGGTTTAAAATTTAAAATTTGTTGAACTATTTCTTTTGCCATTTCCCAAACCTATATCCATGACACATTTTAAGGATACTTTCTCCAAGATTCACTGGCTTAATCATTTTATGATTCTCTTTCCACATCTTTATCCATCTTTGTCCATGCATCAATATCAATATTGTACCATCGTCTCCTTCACCCTCTCATTCTCCAAGACATATTCCAATAAGTATGTACTGTATACATTTTTTATTATTATTTTCTCATTAGTGTAGATCCATAATTCATTCACCTGGACTTTCTCCTCAAAAAAGCCCATAATTTTGACCTCCATAACATTGACCTCCAATCTGTAGCTAGACCTAGTTTGTCCAGATATTGCTTGTCTTTTATATTTATTTATTTATTTATTTATTTATTTATTTATTTATTTATTTATTTATTTATTTATTTATTTATTTATTTATTTTATATCCCGCCTATCTAGTCACTTAAGACCACTCTAGGCGGCTTACAACAAGTGTGATGCAATATAATTAAAACAATTTTTAAAAGGGGACAAACTTTGGACAAGATGGAACAGACACTAGGAGAGAGGGGGGGGAAAAGGGGAAATCAGGAATTGGTTGAGGGGAAGGCCTGCCGAAACATCAGTGTTTTTAGTTGTTTTTTAAAAATACCCAGCGAGGGAGCCGCGCGAATGTCTGATCTTTAGTTAATAAATCTTTATACTGTATGTGAGTAATGCTCCCTTCTGATTCAATACTTTCAAAGAGACTGTTTCTATTGGAGCTACCCATATGGGAATTTTCTTGTAAGTTTGTGTTTGAAATTTTTGCTATACTAAGCATAGCGCCTTCCTCAGAATATGTACTGCAAAATGTGAATGTTCTTTATATTTCCCATACCACACATATGCATGCTAACCCATTTTTAGATCATGACCCTCTAATTTCAATAATCTTTGATTTTCTAATGTTATTCATTCTTTCATCCAGAACATAGCATATGCCTTATAATATAATAGCCAATTTGGTAGCCCTTAACCCCCTCTTTCTTTTAAATCTTGCAGTATTCTAAGTTTTATTCTTAGTTCTTGGCCTTCCAGACAAATTTTGAAGTCAGACTGTCCAGATCCTTGAAATATTTATAATTTAATAAAATTGGTAAATTTTGAAATAAAAATAACAGTTTTGGTAGTGTCATCATTTTTATTGTTGGGATTCTTCCCATCATAGAGGTTTGTAGCTTGTTCCATTCTTCCAAGTCTTTCTGAATTTCCTTCTGTGTTGTAAGATAATTTTCTTTCATCAAATTACTTGGGTTTTTTTTAAATAATAACTCCTAAACATTACACTTTCTGTACCTCCTTGAAGTTAGTTTTCAGTACCAGTCTTTCCACGTTTTCTTTCTTTATGTTTTAGTCATAAATTTTGTATTGATATTTATTTATTTATTTATTTATTTATTTATTTATTTATACCCTGCCCATCTAGTGAACTGACTACTCTTGATAGTTTATTTTAAGACCTGTAAAAGCTCTGAATTCTTCTATAGTTCTCATTAATTCTTCCAAACTGTCCAGAGGGTTTTCTAGTATTATTGCTAGATCATCAGCATATGCTTGCAGTTTAAATTCTTCTCCCCTGATTCTGAGACCCTTAATTTCAACATTTCCTCTTATTTGTCTGTTTAGAATTTTTAATGTTAGAATAAATAATAGCGAGGAGAGTGGACAACCCTGCCTTGTGCCCTGTTCAATTTGAATATTTTCAGTTACCTGGCCATTGATTTTGATCTTGGCCTTCTGTTTAGTATATATAGAGATCGGTATAAAGGTTTTTAATTTCTTTTTCAATTTCCAATCTTGCACTTTTAAAATGCTGATTCCACACATGCTATTTTACAGAAGCACTTGAAAGACAATTTTATTTCAGGATTATCAGCATTACGGTATATAGATCAAGATTGTGACCACCACCAACAAACTACTGAGCCAAATGAAATAACAACTAAGATGGTACAGACCTCATTAAATGCTGGAAGTTAGGTTGCTTCAGTCATGAAATAAGAAGCAGAAAGGATAGGTGTTACATACAGCACTGATGTTACCTGTCTGTCATGGGTTTGGAGGGAAAGTTCCATCCTATGGGGAGTGGAAGGCGGGACATCAGGAGGAGGGGCTGTACTGTATATATATGTGGAGCGTGTGTGGAGAAAGAGACACTGTGAGATGCTGAGAGACACTGGGATGTGACGAAGCAGCAGCTGGGAAGAAGAAGCTGTTGTGGGAGTCTGTGTGTCAGACAGGGTACTTCTGTGTGTCAGAGTACCAACCTGATAGGTTCAGGTGTCTGTTGGTTAGCCAGAACTGATAGGTTCAGGGTCTGTGCTTCAAGTTAAGGGTTCTGTGTGAACCAAACTGTATGCTTGTATGAGTGAGAATAAGCCACGTTACTTTATCTATTCACCTGATTGTTTATTTTTCCCTGTGTGTATTTAAAATAAACCTTATTCTTTTTATTGTTTAAAAATCCATCCCTGGTCTGTGTGACTTCTTACAGGGAATGGTTGGTGGCAGCTTAGTAACTGTGTGACATATCCCAGTAGGTCTGGGTTTGTCACATTGATTGGTGGCAGCGGGATTCTGAGGGAGGCCAACTGTCTAAGGCTGATCTGAAGAAATTCCCTGTGTACCACAAGGGAGATTGTCCTGAGGTGTTCTTTTCCTTAGTGGAAAGAGCGTTTGTGGACTTCTCAGTGAGGGAAACTGAGAAGATGACCATCATGCGGTCTTTAATCAGTGGTAGCCTGGCTGAGGTTTATGCCGAGATGCCTGAGGAACTGATGAAAGATTTTGCAGAGTATAAAAAACTGGTGTTTGCCAGACATGGGATAAATGCAGAGCAGCTGAGACAAAGATTCAGGTCCCTAACCAAGAAGCCAGAGCAGACTTTTACCCAAGTGGGGGCCCAATTGGTGAGGCTGCTTGAGAAATGGCTATCGCAGGAGGGAACAGAGACCTATGAGCAGCTTAAAGATTTGATAGCACTGGAACAGTTCTATTCAGTCCTGCATGGGGAATTGAAATTCCAGGTGAGGGAAAGGAAACCGAAATCTGTGGCAGCAGCCGCTGAGATCGCGGATTTTATTTCCCAAATAAGAAAGCCCTTGGGTGAGGGGAAATCTGTAGGTAAACCCAAAGAAGCCTACAGCAAGTACTCTCAGGGACCAGGGAAAAACCAGCAAGGGGGAGGGGCCCATGGTGAAGGGAAGCCCTCAGACATGAAACCAAGACCTCAGATTTTGGAGGGAAAACTAAAACAAGATGAGAGAGAATCAAAATACACCAGAAAATGTTATTTCTGTCAGGGAAAGGGCCATCTAATCTCAGAGTGTGAGAAATTAAGGCAGCTAAAAGGAATGGTGCCTCAGGATTCTAGTGGAACCAAGCCAAAAGCTGTGTTCTGTGTCCAGAGAGAGCAAGGCTCATTGTCACTGAGGGAGCCTGTTGCCATGACTACTCAGTCTGGAACAGCTACCTCTGCTGATCAGGCTGAGGAAAATGGTCCTCTTATAGAGGTAAAGCGCTGCTTGCTGATAAAAACAGATTCTCAGTTGTTTGAGACAGCAGGGGTGGACGTAGGAATACTTGACCGTCAGTATAGGGGGCTGCGGGACACTTGTTCCCAGGTAACCCTGTGCCATCCAGATATTATTCCTCGGGAGTTTATAATCCCAAATGAGAGCATAAAGGTGGCAGGGATTGAGGGGCAGGTAATCTCTCTGCCAGTAGCAGAGGTACCTGTCAACTTTCAAGGCTGGAGGGGAGTTTGGCGGCTAGCGATTTCATCGACTCTGCCAGCAACCGTGCTCGTGGGAAATGACCTGGCTGAACATGTGAAACGGGTGCTAGTGATTACACGCTCACAAGCCACCACAGGGACAGTTCAGGGGGGTAATGATGAGCCAGAGACGGAAGCAGAGGGGAGTTCAGAAGCTGTGGTGGAAACCTTAACCACAGACAGCAGATTTGGACAGGAGCAAAAGGCAGACGCCACTCTCCAAAAGTGTTTTGAACAGGTGACTGACGCCCAGCTAACACCTGAAACCCCAGTGAGATTTCTGGAGAAAAAGGGGATTTTATATAGAGAGACCCTGAGGAATATCTCAAAAGGGGGAGATGGGATCAGAAGTCAGCTGGTGGTACCTGAAAAGTATCGCCCCATGATCTTACAAAGGGGTCACTCTGACATGTTTGCTGCACACTTGGGAGTGAACAAAACACAGCAGAGAATCACACAGAATTTCTACTGGCCTGACATAGGGAAGCAGATCAGGGAGTTCTGTAAACAATGTGATGTGTGTCAAAGGCAGGGGAATAACCGAGACAGGACCAAAGCAAAGTTGTGCCCTTTGCCTGTGATTGACACTCCGTTCAAATGCATAGGGGTGGATATTGTGGGACCTTTGCCCAAGGCCACAAAGAGGGGGAACAGGTTCATTCTAACAATTGTGGACCATGCCACAAGGTATCCTGAAGCCATACCCTTGTCTAACATTGAAACTAACACCGTGGCCGATGCTTTGGTGGGGTATATGTCCAGGATGGGATTTGCCTCAGAGATAATCACAGATTTGGGCGCATCGTTCACATCAAAGCTCATGAAACGCTTATGGCAAATCTGTGGAATTAAGCACAAGGAAACCACTGCCTATCATCCGGAAAGTAATGGGTTAACTGAGAAGTTCAATGGGACTCTCATGCGCATGATAAGGGCTTACTTGGCAGAGAATCCAAACAATTGGGACCAGAAGCTGCAATCCCTTTTGTTTGCTTATCGATCAGTGCCACAAGCCAGTACCGGGTTCAGTCCATTTGAACTTTTATTTGGAAGAAGGGTGAAAGGGCCCCTTGATTTGATCAAACAAAATTGGGAGCAGATCACCCAGGATGACCCACAAGACGTTGTGACTTACATAGACACCTTGATGAATGACCTAAGGAGAAATCTAGAGCTGGCAGCAGAAAACCTGCAAGCTCAGAAGGTCAGACAGAAAACATGGTATGACCGCAAAGCTAGAGAGAGGCACTTTGACCCAGGGGAGGAAGTGCTTTGGCTTAAGCCCTGCAGAGAGAATAAACTGCAGCTCAAATGGGCAGGACCATATAGGGTCATTTCCAAGATGTCAGACCTGAACTACCTAATAGAGCAGGAGGAGAACCAAGCAAGGAGGGTGGTTCATGTGAATGCACTAAAACCCTACTACAGAGGGGAACAGAGGGTTTTATTCGCGATAAAAGCAGCTGAGAGTGAGGAAGCTGAATTACCCTTCTGGGAGGGTAGAGGGGAAGTAAAATACAACCCAGAGGAGGTAAAGATCAGTCCTGCACTCACCCAAGACCAGCAGCACGAACTAAAAATGCTGCTTAGTAAATATCAACAGGTGTTTTCCAACAAGCCGGGGATAGTGAAGGGAGTGATGCATCGGATCCACACAGGGGATGCACCCCCGCAGGCAGTATCCCCATACCGAGTAACGGGACCCTATAGGGACAAGGTGCGGAAGGAGCTGGACGAGATGCTGAGGGAGAACATAATCGTCCCCTCTTCTAGTCCTTGGTCCTCTCCGATAGTCCTTGTGGACAAGCCTGATGGGAGCATTAGGTTTTGTGTCGATTACAGGAAATTAAACCGTGTAACCACTCCTGATGCCTACCCAATGCCCAGGCTAGACAACCTGATTGAAACCATAGGGGGTTGTCGGTTCATCTCATCATTGGACCTGGTAAAGGGATATTGGCAATTAAGAATTGATCCCAGGGATCAAGAAAAGACTGCCTTTTGCAGCCCTTTTGGTCTCTATGAGTTTCGAGTCCTGAGCTTTGGTCTCAGAAATGCACCAGCCACATTCCAAAGGCTGATGGACCAGACCTTGGCAGGGCTCAGTGACTTTACAGTGGCCTACATTGACGACATAGGGATCTTCAGTAATACCTGGGAAGATCACCTGATACACCTGGAGTTAGTGCTGCAGAGGTTAAGTGCAGCAGGGCTAACAGTAAAGGCCAGCAAGTGTCAGCTGGGTAGCCCAGAAATAAAATACTTGGGTCACATGGTAGGGGGAGGAATGATAAAACCCCTGGAGGCCAAAATAGAAGCAGTTCGTGATTGGCCTAGACCCAACACCAAGAAAAAAGTCAAATCATTTCTTGGGTTGGTGGGCTACTACAGAAAGTTCATCCCGAGGTTTAGCGAGATTGCGGCTCCGCTGACCGATCTGACGAGGAAGAAGGCTGATGACCGCATCCCGTGGACCAGCGACTGTGAGGCGGCGTTCCAGAGGTTGAAGGAGGCGTTAATCAACTATCCTGTCCTGCGTGCTCCAGACTTCGACCGGGAGTTCATCATCTACACCGATGCGTCTAACAGCGGGGTAGGAGCAGTTCTGTGCCAGGAGGATGAGAATGGTGACCAGCATCCAGTGTCCTACCTGAGTAGGAAACTTCAAAAAGGTGAGAGACATTTGGCAACCGTGGAGAAGGAGTGTTTGGCCATAGTCTACGCGATCCAGAAGGCCAAGCCTTACATCTGGGGAAGACGTTTTATTCTGTGCACTGACCATTCACCATTGCAATGGTTAAAGACAATGAAAACCCACAATAGCAAACTTATGAGGTGGGCTTTAAACCTACAGGACTATGACTTTGAAGTGAAGGTGGTCAGAGGGTCAGTGAACTGTGTTGCTGACGCCTTATCAAGAAGACCTGAAGAATGAAGACGGCGAAAGAACATGGACTATGTGTATATAATGCTGATAAAAAGTAAAATGTACCTGGTTTTGAATTTGGTTTGTATTAATAAAGGTAAATTGATGTACTGTATATGGTAAAATGTTTAAATGCATATTTGCTATGGTTAACTTGGAGTGTAAGTATGAGTAAGTATAATATGGTATGTATAACTGTTTTTGTGTGTTTTATCAAGGTTGTTTTTTGGTGAAAAGCACCTTAGCTTTCCCCCTACAAAACAACTTATAAAGAGGGGAGGTGTTACATACAGCACTGATGTTACCTGTCTGTCATGGGTTTGGAGGGAAAGTTCCATCCTATGGGGAGTGGAAGGCGGGACATCAGGAGGAGGGGCTGTACTGTATATATATGTGGAGCGTGTGTGGAGAAAGAGACACTGTGAGATGCTGAGAGACACTGGGATGTGACGAAGCAGCAGCTGGGAAGAAGAAGCTGTTGTGGGAGTCTGTGTGTCAGACAGGGTACTTCTGTGTGTCAGAGTACCAACCTGATAGGTTCAGGTGTCTGTTGGTTAGCCAGAACTGATAGGTTCAGGGTCTGTGCTTCAAGTTAAGGGTTCTGTGTGAACCAAACTGTATGCTTGTATGAGTGAGAATAAGCCACGTTACTTTATCTATTCACCTGATTGTTTATTTTTCCCTGTGTGTATTTAAAATAAACCTTATTCTTTTTATTGTTTAAAAATCCATCCCTGGTCTGTGTGACTTCTTACAGGGAATGGTTGGTGGCAGCTTAGTAACTGTGTGACATATCCCAGTAGGTCTGGGTTTGTCACAATAGGTTGTTACAGTTGATCATTCAAGGTAAAATAAATGGGTAAAGAAGTGCAGGAAGGAAAGAACATCTGGCCTGGGAGACTGGATTGGATGTAACACAATGTAATTTTTTGGAATTGCCATGTCCAAAGTCAGAATAGCCATGACAAGCATTGATCTCTGGTTTCAGAAAATAGACGACTGTGCAGAAGGAGCCCAGGAAATAGGCAGGAGGAATGGTAGGGTAGGCTTTGGCTCATCGGCATCCTGGTTCCAAGCTACCAGACTGACTAAAGAAACAAAGGGCTAAGTTAGGCTTTCTAGATGTTATTGAACTGCAGCTTCCAGCATACCTCCCTACTGTGTATGCTTCCAGAACGTCTCCGGAGAACCACACTGTGCCCACCCAGATGTAGGCTAGCACTTTGAAATGTGTCCAGTAAGAAATCATCAGTCAATGAAGCTGGTATCAAAGAGGAATGCTCATAGAATCATTAAGTTGGAAGGGGCCTATAAGGCCATTGAGATCAACCCCCTGGTCAATGCAGGGATACAAAGCAAAGGATCTCTGCCTGGTGGTTATTGTTCCTATACCTCTAAAACCAATCACAGCATAAACTCAAGCACAAACAAGTCTGGTTGCTTCATATTGAACCAGCTGAAGTTTCTTAAAGCTTTTAGGAAGGGTGCCAACTTTCAGAAATGTTTCTGCCGAAAGGCTGTCTTCTAGTTTAGCATTTCCTCAGAAGCTCAATTGCTTATTCATATAACTCTCAGTTTATCAGCATACGTCTTCAAGAGCTTTGCTATTTCTTGGAGATCTTCTGAAAAAATCTAGTTCTAACACATCCTGTACATGAATATGAATAGCAGAAATGCTACATTTGGCCTTCTGTTTCCTCCTTGACACAGCTGAGGACTGTTGTCATATCAACTGGGAAAAAATGCTTTCTGAAATGGTTTTGTGTGCATCTAAGAAAGTGAAAATAATGATGTAAACTAAACTTTAATCATAAGACTTGGGTTGCTACACTGTTGTGTTGTTGTTGTTGCTCCTCTGCTGTCAAACATTCTGTTAGTCTTTCAGACCTGTTTTGTACCAATTCTTCATCAACATTTATAACATTTGCCGAGTCTGCAAAACAAATCTGAATAATGTACTCCTGAAACACCATCTCCCAGAACTATGCTAGATCAGATTTTTCCAAATGGTGGGTCTTTTAAGGAACATTTTCTCTGTAGGATAAGCAGCCTGTTTTCAAATTAAAGATTATGTGGGCCAAAATCTTATTTTTGAAAAACATGCAAGAACGGTTACACAGTGGGTTTTCCCTTCTGGTTAGTTGCCCATTGTGCATCCAAGACCGCATACCAGGTGCATGGCCCTTTCCCTGAGCCAATGAAGCAAAGGAGCACAAAGGATAGCCAGCAGCAAAAGCAGGTGTGCTATCACAGTTGCCTACTTATGTTGCGCAATGCCAGTAGGATTCTGGCCAAAGTCATGCATTGCAAAAGTAACATACTTAGAGCCATAGACCTGATTTGACTTAACAGCAGATGTTATTCATGAAGAAATGGAAAAACTGAAAATGGGCTACAGGAAAATATAATGTGCAAGGGGGAAATCCATGAGGTGTGCTGGAAGAAAGACCAAAAGGAGATAAACATCTGAATTGCCTCTGTCACTGTCCCTAGTATGGCCAGGATGCATTTCAAAAGAAATGGGTTCATGGCTCTCCAGTTTGTCTATCTGAGCACTAGTTCAAAGCATGAATGAATGTACATCTCTGGGAAGGTTTCTTTCTTAGGACATGGCAATCACTACCAAAGGATTATACTCCATTAAGGAGGTAAATACCTACTTAGCCAGGAGATTTCAAATAATTAGCCTTGATGGCAATATTTGAATTCATTGTATCATCAAGCTTTTGTCCTCTGTAAAGAAGCCTATAACTGGCAGATGGGGAGAAGGAAGTAGCATCCTCATGTTAGGAGTAACATTCCCTTCCATCTCTCTAGGAATGGGTCTGCTTGCACAAGAGTAGACCTCATGCAGATAACAGCATGCAGTAGGAATAAGTAAAGGCTAGGTTAGCTAGACTTTATCATGTTCCTAAGTGTATACTTTGAAAAGATTCAAGATTGGTTTTGTAATGGGTTGTAATTTTGTTCCATTTTACTAAGAAGTTTTTGAGCAGCCATTTAATCTTGTTCCTTTTTCTTCTTTTTAATAAAATACTTACGGTTCCTGTCCAGGAGCTGAGTAGATTTTTGTGCGCAGAAGAAATCTAAGTACCTATTTCTGGCCTCCACTTTGCCAAGCTGCCGAAGTTTAAAATAAGAAGACATTTGTGGGGATGGTGGTAATGAACAATGAGTGCATGAGTTGGGGCATCTAACATCTCCTAAAAGGCACAATTGCAAGAAAGATTTAGCACACCAGGAAGTGGAGGGGAAACATCTATGTAGGTCTGCTTGTTAGGTTCTCTCGCCCCGTGCCTTCCTTGAGTTTTCACCCCACCCCATGGTGAAAAGGGCTGGGGAGTAGATGGACTATTAGAGGACAAGGACTCTGCAGCAGGGCAGCAACCTCTGGAAATCATCACATTATTTTTTGAGGTGCTAATGAGGACCATAAGTGGTTCTGGGCCAGCTGGTTACAGAAATGGGCACATAACTCTCCAAATGAGACTGTGTCCCCAAGTGGGTGCACCATAGGTGGTCTCCAATACCCTCCTCTTCTCCTGGCTCTTTGTTATGCCCATGTTGCACATTAAAATGATACTATACTTCTCTATCTGCTTCCATTTATTACAGTAAATTCTGGACACACTAGATTATGCATGACCTGTTTTCTGGAACTTTATCAAGGATTTCCTGAAACTTGCAGATAAATTACATTGCATCTTCTGTCCTTATTAATTAATCTGCTGTCAGATAATTAATTATCTCTGTCCAGTTTCAGATGTATGCTTACCTGTGCATGCAAAGATGAAATTACAAAAGTAACCCAGTTTGCCTTGTACAAAGTTCTTATTTTTTTGCAATCTCTAGGAGGAATTCTGTTGTGAAGAAACTATTGATCAGGTTTGGTTCACCCTGTTTATGATACAGTCTCCCCCTGGCAATAATATGAAATAGGTAACAGGTTATTTCATCTGGGTGTACAGTGAATCATGTATACAGCACATAATGGATTTTCTCATCTGTCATAGACCTGTAAGCCCATTATAAAGAGCAATAATGACGGCTGCATTTATGCCATTTAAATCCTACTTTTCTTCCTTTTAGGGCTGCCAGTCTCAGAGTATCAATCAGAGACTGAATTGCTATACTTCTTCAATTCTTTAAAGTGAGTAACATCAAAAGAGAAGAAAGTTGCATTTTTGTAACAGGTTTCCCCCCCCCCCATGCCTTGACCCATTTCTGCACCCATTTGCAGCTGGTGCAATGGCTTACAGACTCAGCATGAAGGAATTTGGATGTCCATAATGACTGCATAATGGCAGCACATCAAAAAGCCAGGAACACAGGGAGCAGGACTAGTGAAAGAAAACCCTGGGTCCATGCACTTGAACTCGTCACCACATTGGCAGGAGGGGAGGGAGTGAAACACCATTATTGTAACTCATGAGCCTTCTTGTTACACAAATTCTGACAGCAACATCACAGGAGCTGGGGGCAGGGAGTATTCCCCATAGGCTAGTGATATGTATTCCATAAGTCCCAACTGTATCACATGTGGTGCAAAGATGTGGCACAACATAGGATGCAAGTCCTGGGGAAATGGTGGGCACACTTAAGTTCAACTTATTCCTGTCTACTTGCAGAAATGAGTGCCATTTCCCCTGGTTAGCTAGTCTCTGCCTGGATTCTACACTCATTTGCTAAAATTTCCCACACAATATTTTCCAGTAGCAGCTGACCCAGAAAGAATTCCAGCCTCCTACCAACCCTTGTCTGCCCTGCATCTGTGACATCACGCTAATGATATCTCCAGGGCCTAGCCAGTCTTGGGTTTCCCCCCTGAAATCTCAGGGAATTGGAGAAAGCTGATCTGATAGTCCTACTTCCATTAAATCTAAGGGACTCTAGAGAAGGTTTCCATGTGGTCCTCAAAAGGTGGCAGTCAAACTTGGACTTGCTCAGGTTCAATAAGATTCCATCATGGTGTAGCAGATTTATACATCTTGGGACACTTGCATATCATCAGTATAAAAGCAACATGGTGTCGTAAGTCTGCCCTCAATTATGACACTTCTAGATCTGTAGATGGTGCCATCAATTATACTGGCACCATTCAAGGGCGATTCTACCACAGTCCCATAAAAGAAGAACAATGGCTGTTGTGGCCATCATCCTGCTTTGGCTCGTGTAGGAGATTATTTGCATATACCAATGGGAGCTGTTGGGAGGCGGAGCCACAGAAACTAGAAGGGAGGGGTGAGGCAAAAAAGAGGAGTTTTGTCAGAGTCAGAGATGAGAGTCTGACGTGAAAAGCTAGTTTGTGGGAGTTAGAGAGTGTGGCGGAGTTAGAGAGTGTGGCAGATTTAGGAGTTAAGGGAGGCATTAAGACTGTGGAACTTATAGAGAGTTAAGAGTGAAACAAGTTATTACAAACCTGATGAATACTTTAAAGTCTTAGAAGAACCTGTGTATGTGAACTGTAACCAATAAACCTGTTTTGTTCAACTTTATAGTCAGCATGGACCTCAATCGTAAAGGAGGGAATGTGTTGTGGGCCTGAAGCTAATGAAATAAACTGAGGACATGTAGGGGCATGTCATAGCTGTAATGCCTGCACCAAACATGAGGAGAACTGCTATTGTATTATGTCCAGATCTCCCTTCTGGTATGGTTAGCAGGCAATCCTTGTCGTATGGCCCAAGAACAAGGAGATGTAAAATCCCTGGCAAAGTGGGCATGGATTTAGTGATGCATAGTACTGCTAAAACATAATGGATTGCCAGAAAAACATGTACTTCGCTTTTCTCACTCGGTAGAGAAAGCCAGTGTCCTTTAATCAAGCACTGGTAATCATCCACGGGTCCACTGAAAAGTAACAGCCACTTCATAGATCTCAACAAGCATGCAGCAGCCCACTTCATGAGTCATTAGAGAACATCTTGAAATGTCATGGTGTGCCAACAAAAATAATTAACATCATTAAGGCTTCCTAAGTAAATGCAGTGTACAAACTCCAAATGAAATGAGTGAGTGATTCAACAACAGACACCACTAGGATTGATCAAGGAGGCTTCCTTTTAGCGTCCCTTAGGCACTTTCCTGCTGACATTCTCACGAGAAGAAAACAAGCATCAGGACTTCTGCAGTGGGATTCAAAGAAATCTGCCTGTGGGGGTTAACTATATTGCCCACAAACATTCCCATTGACCTGGAGCGCAGTGAATATAATGAAACACATCCCAGTAATGGCAAGAAGTAATAAAGAAGAGGTACCTCCAGTATATGGGGAAAGCTTGAATCAGGGATACATGGCCGCTCCACCAGGGTGTAGTGCTGAGCCTATGCCTGAAGCCTTGGTCTATGATCAACAGAAAGAATTGCATTCTGTTGCACCTGCCTTTGGTCAAAGATGTTCCTTATAATAATCATGTAATCTAGTAGGCACTTCAAGAAACAGACTCTGTTGAGAGGGTAGGACCTCAGCCTAGCATGTGTTCGAGGTGCACAAAGCCACAGCTTTGCTGGGAAAAAAAAATCAGAAAGGTAAATGTGGGAATGAAGTGCATATCTGATGTCCAAATGTGTTGTGCAGCTTGAATAGTTAGTAAAAATAACAAAGGGCACTATCCCGTTTACCGCAGACAGTGTCAGAGCTTGTAAATGTTACTTTTTCGGATTACAACTACAATTCCCAGAACCTCCCAGCCACCATAGCCCACATTTCTATGCCCTAGGCAAAGTTAAAGACTCTCTCTTGAGACCTCCTGTGATCGCTTGCCTATTATTGCAGAATTGGGAGCTCACTCCTATTGATTTTAATGGGACATGGGCTCCTGCAAGATGGAACAGGATACTTCCTTGTATAAATAGATGAACAGAACATTGTGGGTGCCAAAGAGGTCAAGAGGAAGCATTCTGTGGCATCTGAAAGAATCGCAAAACTAACTGTGTTGTAATTTTCAGCATCAATATATGCTAGATGGCATGATGAGATGTGTGGCATGCATCTGATCAAGTAGGCTCTGGACCATTAAAGCTTATACCACAATGTACATGTAAATTTTTATTTACAGATCATAGGATTCAGGGATAAATCCAATATTGTTGTCGTTGTTTAGTCGTTAAGTTGTGTCTGACTCTTTGTGACCCCATGGACCAGAGCACGTCAGGCCCTCCTGTCTTCCACTGCCTCCCGGAGTTGGGTCAAAGTCATGTTAGTAGCTTCAGTGACACTGTCCAATCATCTCATTCTCTGTTGTCCCCTTCTCTTCTTGCCTTCACATTTTCCCAACATCAGGGTCTTTTCCAGGGAGTCTTCTGACTAAACGTGATCCACCTGGAGCAGGAACTGGCAAGCCACTCCAGTATCTTTGGCAAGAAAACCCCATGAACAGAAACAAAAGGCTAAAAAATTCCAATATTAGTCCCAATTAAAATATGACTATTGAAATCAATGGAAGTTGCATTTTTGTGACTGATGAGTGTTACTCATTTTTAAAAATATTTCAGCTTTGTGTAGCACACTCAAGTTTTCTGAGTGTGCTACACCCCTTTCCCTATTTCTGATACTGTGCTTATTGTAGAATCATAGAAGAATCATAGAAGAATTGAGCTGGAAGGAATCTCTCAGGCCCTCAAGTCCAGCCCTCTGCTCAATGCAAGAATCCAAATCAAAGCAAATCTGACAGATGCTTGTCCAAATATTGTCCTGCTCTAACAGTTAAACAATCCTCATGGTACTATATGTGCATGTATACTCCCACTGATGTGGCCTTGCATCCTCATTCTACAAAGAATGGTCTTCTACTACAAGAACTTTTGAAAGTCAGCACTTGTTTTGAAGGTGTCCTCTATATGAAGGGCTGATCATTAGAAGGATAATCAGGGTGGCTTGAAGGTTGTCATCAATAGTTTTCACCAGGTAGGAGACTGATTACTGTAGATACACTGGCTACCTGGTCCTCTTCTGTCAAGTCACAGTACATAGCACTCAAACCACCTGAGCTATTTTAAGCAATGAGGCTGAAGAACCCATAAATGTTTCTGTCCATCCCTGGCAGTAAAACTACAATAGTTACTCAATAAAATACTAAGAATGTTCTGCCCTTTTATGACACCCCAAAAGTCTTCTGCTTGTGATGTTACCTAATATTTGGGTTGGCCCTGCTGCGGAGTTACAGTCTTCTAGAGGTTTAATAAGTTTCCCAAATTTTCTACCTCTTTGAACTGGTGAGAAACAGAAACTATAAAGCAAGCGGTATGCAAGCTGCAACACATGGTTTGAAGAATCACAGTTTCCTTGGTGGCTGCAAATCCTGAGATCGCCCAGTAACTTGTGCAACTCAATGATTGAACTTCTGCCTTGTTCACACAAGGAAGCTCCTCAGATTTCCTTGAACAAAGGGTTTCTGGTGCTTCCAACTCATAGCAAGGAAGCCAGACAGCATAGCAGGGACAGCTGACCTATCAGTCCAGTTCCCAAGCACACCTCACCCCCCCCCCCACCAGTCATTGCTGAATGTCCCAACCTCACCAGGTGGGTGCCATCTCTCTTCCTCCCTTCCCAATCTTCTGCAGCAACACTACAGTGGCTTTTTTTTTTTGCTCCATAGCCATTGCCTAGGATCTCAGCCAAGCTGGGCGAGCCTGCTGTAAAGGCCCAATGTATTCTTTTCTACAGTGAAATCTTTTTTAAAAGAGCAATGCAAATCAAATCGTTTTGGCTCCCTATTCACTCCCCATGTGCACTGGCCAGCAGAACTGGCTATGAAACATCCAGTTTTCCCAGACCTCTATCTGGCTAATATTATGTTGTTTTTACCTTTCATCAATGCCAAACTCTCAGCAGTTATGGATTACAGAAAATATTGCCATCATTTGAACAGCCATTACAAAACGTCCTGGCTAACCTTCATGTTCTAGTACCTTTAAAACCCAACCTGTAGGAACAATGGATAATTAACATCCTACAGCCCTCCACCCCACTCCACTGCCAGCCTTTATTCATATGCAGCAAAAGATGATGAAGAGAAGAAGGGGGGAATATCTCAGATGGGCGTGTGCGTGGGAATTTCTTTCCAACCGCAGAGAAGATTGTCTGACAGCTCACGCTGCTTCCGAGCTATTCATATCAGTTTGTCATCGAGAAGAGCAAATGCTGCATCATTTGGATGCAGATGCTGAGTGACAGGAGGTTTGGCATGGAGAGGAAAGGGGCTTGTTATTTCTTTTAATGTCTCTTCTCTCCCCCCCCACCCCCAGTCTTAATAGCTTAGGATAGGTGACAACAACCATTTTGTTTGCAATAAGAATTGCTGCACTCCAGGGGTTCAGAGGAGCGGTTTTGGCGGCAAAGCATATGCTTTATGCACAATAGATTCTAGATTTCAGTTCTTAGCAACTTCAGTTCGTTGTCGTTTAGTCGTTTAGTCGTGTCCGACTCTTCATGACCCCATGGACCAGAGCACGCCAGGCCCTCCTATCTTCCACTGCCTCCCGGAGTTGTCTCAAATTCATGTTGGTTGCTTCGCAGACACTGTCCAGCAATCTCATCCTCGGTCGTCCCCTTCTCCTCTTGCCTTCCCACTTTCCCAACATCAAGGTCTTTTCCAGGGAGTCTTCTCTTCTCATGAGATGGCCAAAGTACTGGAGCCTCAGCTTCAGGATCTGTCCTTCCAGTGAGCATTCAGGGTTGATTTCCTTTAGAACTGATAGGTTTGTTCTCCTTGCAGTCCAGGGGATTCTCAAGAGCCTCCTCCAGCACCACATTTCAAAGGCATCAATTCTTCGGCGGTCAGCTTTCTTTAGGGTCCAGCTCTCACTTCCATACATCACGACAGGAAAAACCATAGCAACTTCAGTTAAGAATCTAGAAAAGGCCACTGGGGCTCTGCAAAGCTTGAAATGTTGGGCTCCTGTACTGAAAAACAAGGAGCCACGATGGCTTCAGGACTCTGAAAGTCAGACCAACAGCAGCAAAAACAACATTCACATTAGCCTTAACATTCTTAAGTGAAGTGCTTAATATATTTAGTTATATACTGCCTTTCTCCTTATATAAGGCACTCGGTTTTATTTATTTTTTATTTATACTAAGATATTTTTACCCTCCCTTCCTCCCGAAAAAAGATCCAAGACGGCTTAATTATTATTAAAAGACAATATTGAAAGCTAAAAGTAGGTATACAAATACTAAAAAGGATGAAACAAATGCCACTCTAAGAAATGGTAAACCAATGCAATACAAAAAAACATATTTGAAGCAATAAGGGACAGCCGCCCAGAGACTTTTGGGTAGAGTGGGCGGCATATAAGTTAAATAAATAAATAAATAAATAAATAAATAAATAAATAAATAAATAAATAAATAAATAAATAAATAAATAAATAGATAGATAGATAGATAGATAGATAGATAGATAGATAGATAGATAGATAGATAGATAGATAGATAGATAGATAAATAAATAAATAAATAAATAAATAAATAAATAAATAAATAAATAAATTTTAAAAAATTCATTTTTGAAAAACCCTCTCAGGTGGCGAGTCACTGAGGAAAAGCTTGCCTGACGAGAAAGGTCTTTGCTTGCAGAAGGACTGTAGAGATGGGGCCAGCCTGGCTTCCTGTGGGAGTGAGTTCCAGAGTCTGGGAGCAGCAACAGAGAAGGCCCTCTCTCATGTCCTCTCCATACATGCTTGTGAGGGTGATGGGACCAGGAGAAAGCCCTCTCTTGATGATCTTAATAACTGGGTAGGCTCATGAAGCAAGAAGCAGTCCTGGAGACAGCTTGTACCCAAGATGTTTAGGACTTTATGGCACAGAACCAGCACTTTGAACTATGCCTGGAAATGGTTTGGCAGCCAAGGAAGATGCTTTGGGGGGTGGGTGGGTGGGACTGGAATATCGCAAAGTAAGAGCACCCGTTACTCAAGAGGCCCACAAAAACGAAGCAAGTAGGTGCCTTGACAAGTGTGCTGTCTCTCCTCTTCCTTTCTTCCTTCCTTTCAGTGGTGTGGGTGGCTTCACCAAGAAGGAAACCCATTGAAAGCCATCATGGTGCAATTTATGAGAACATCTAGAACAGGGATGAACAAGTGAGGCTCAGCCACTCAAGGGCTTCATGCAGTTGTCACTCTGGTTTTCCATCCCTCCAGCACCACCACCCTGGATCCTTTTGTTTATGTGGCAAAATGGTGAATTTTGCTTCTGGAAGCCAACAGGAGTAGCAATGCACCGTTTGTTAAATGCACCATTTCAGACATTCACAAACATATCACTTTTCAAAAGCAGGAATGAACTTCAAAATGTCAAAATTTTGTGGGGTTTTTTGGTGGTGTACTTAGGGGTTGTAGAGAGTATTAAGCAACCCAGGGACACATCAAAACTGTCCACACTTGGCACAAGTGATGCAGAGCTACAGCATTAGGGCACTCTGTGCCTGTAGAACAGTGGTCCCCAACCTTGGGTAATCCAGGAATTCTTGGATTGTAGCTCCCAGAAACCTTGGGCACCACCGCTGATGGTGAACGCTTCTGGGAATTGCAGTCCGAGAACACTTGGGGTCCAAAGGTTGGAACCACTGCTCTTGATGTACTCAGGAAATCTGGAAAAACAGAAACAGTTCGAAGCCTACCAGTTTCATACACATTTCAGATACTTCACACAACTCTTTTGGACTGTATTTCTTTTTGTATATCTCTAGCAATACAGAGAAAAATTAAGGCTGCTGCTGATACTTGGTGCAACTGCTTTTCTGTTCCCTTGTGGGAAGTCTGGCTTTCCTTCTGCCCTCTTAGCCCATTAAATGTGGCAGGAAATGGGAGAAAGATTCTCTCCATTCTGAATGGGTTTCTAAAGCCTCACTGAAAATTTGAAGTACAAAAAAATGCTTTCTGCTCTTTTAAACAGGCTACATCAATATGTGACAGCATTTGGGGGAAGAATGACAATTTTTGACATTCAGCACGGATAGCTGCACTTCCCAAACATCCTCAATGAGATACATCTCTTTTGAAGACAAAAGAGAAAATTGTGTTATTTTCAGTAGAGGCAATAGTATAAATAGAGTACTGATTCCCTTAGGGTAAAAGATATCTACATCTACGTATCTATCTATCTATCTATCTATCTATCTATCTATCTATCTATCTATCTATCTATCTATCTATCTATCTATCTATCTATCTATCTATCTATCTATCTATCTATCTATCTATCTATCTGTCTGTCTGTCTGTCTGTCTGTCTGTCTGTCTGTCTGTCTGTCTGTCTGTCTGTCTACACACACACACACACACACATCAGACAGATAAGTGCGTAGTTGTATATAGAGCAATGCCCAGGGATCCTGAATTTCTAATATTGCAACCCTGGAATACTTATCTAGGAGTAAATACTATGGAACTCAGTAGGGCATATCTCTGAGTAGACATGTGTCAAATAATAATTGGATGCCTTCCAGTTAATTTTAACTTAAGCCAACTCTTTCCAAGGTTTTCTAGGGAGAGAACACACAGGTTAACCATTCCATTGGGGGTGCCCTGAGACTGTGCAGCTTGCCCAAGGCCAGCCAGCTGGGTTCCACTTCAGAGGAGACACTGTGGGGGATCAAACCCCCAACTTTTGGCTCCACAGGCACCTAAACTACTGAGCTATCCAGCCAGGCAGCCTTGCATAGGATTGCAATATTCCACTGTTTACAACTATTATCCTGTTCACCTTTTGAACTTGGAGGGATTTACTATGAGGTATTCTTAGCGAATCAGCACTTTTCGGTTCTCTAATAGAACTTCGCTTTTAGTTAATACATAGGACTGCACTGCATTTCTTATTAAAACCTATGGGATAACTTAAAAGTGATCTGCTAAAGTGACATTGATTTCCAGGAGATTCTGCTCTGCCTAGAAATTTATCCTTCAAATTGTGGCCTTACTGGTAAAACACAGAATATAAATTATTCACTTATACATTCCAAGCTTCTCTTTCAACCCGGTCTTTAGCTTTCTCATTCTGTTTTTAAGCACAGAACAAAACTGATTTCAGCTTGATCCCAACTCTGAGGCTTTTGTGAAGTGCTGACAGTTCGTCGAGGTCATGATTGTATTAGAACTTTGTAGTTTCATATGCCCTGAAATCTGTTACAAAAATTAAGCTGTCTAGTAAGATTTTATAGCAGATCCATCAAATGCTTCTGGTTTGGTAACAAGAGAGGGTGGAGCTTTTTCACTTGCTGGTTCTCTGCACCCCTGTCTTCTCATCAATTCAAGTCTGTACTAGTTATAGGGGAGAGGTGAGGGAGTAGAGATCGTTCTTTATGGAAAAGGCCATTGCTACCTTTTGTTGTTCACATTCATCAACGTTTCATCATACACTGGAGCACAGATGAGATTTATCTCTAAAATGTCAAAACAAAACTCTTTTTTCAGTAACTGAACACATACATAATTTCTTCTTCAACTTATACTATCATTTCAGAAGCATGAGAAGTCTCTTTTATTCTCCAGATGACATGGACCCCATATAAAAATGCATTTACTAACGTTTAAATCTTCTTTCTGGATTAATTGTTCAAGTATAACTATATAAGTCATTTGTTATTTGTGCCTAAATATATGAAATGTCTTATCTCCATTTTTCCTCATTAACGAATAAACAAAATAAATAGTACAGCATCCTACTTCTTTAATCATTTGAAAAATTGTAGTTTAAAAGGTTGCAAAATGAAATTTATGAGTGCCTTCATGTAGTTGTTTTTAAGACAGGATTCATGTGCTTCCTTAACCATGATTATTTGTGTGCATACTAAATAAAATTGCACATACAAATGGATGGTTTTTTTGGGGGGGGGAGTTATTTTATTTTATTATCTGTGCGCTTCCTCATGTGTCCTGCACCTGAGAAATTTCTGTTCATGTTTATTTTATATAGAAAAAAGATATTTGCATGGCAAAAGGCAATGCTCTTTGTGTATTCTTTCAAGTCATAAACGTAAACAAGAAACCTCCCTGTGAGGAAACATAACCTTTGACCTTGTTTAACTTAGGAAGAATACCCAGTGTGGTGTAGTGGACAGAGTGCTGGACTAGGACTGAGGAGGCCTGGGTTCAAATCTCTGCTGAGCCATGGAAACTCAATGGGAATGTGAAATTGGTAAAACCACTCCTTAAATATTGCAGTTACCTTGAGAGCCTTATTAGGGCCGCTATAACATGGTTTTGACTTGAGAGTATAAATAACAACCACAGTTTAGAGGGAAAAAGGAATAAGATGAGGCATTATATGGAGAAAATTGATAGGAGGGGAAATCCCCCTCCCTTAATTATACTACAACCTATGGTCATCTTTTGAAGCTGAATGGTGGGAGAAACAGGTCGGGTGGATGAAAATATTTCTTCACAAAATGAAGCTGTGGACTTTGTGGCTGCAAGAAAGGCAGTCATCAGTGGGTTCCTGTGTTGGTCAGGGGTCGGACTACGATCTCTAGGATCAATTCCAGGTTTTCAATTCAAGGATGCAGTTGCTACTAGTCACAATACTGCCACCAGTACAGAGGCAGTACGGCTCTGAATGCTAGCTGTTAGCGAACATCTGCTACTGTAAGATATTCTGGCATCCCACGCTTAGCCACTGAGAGAGCAGGGAGCTGTGCTACGCAGGCCTTCCATCTCATCCAGTATGGGATGACAGTGCAGGGAACTAACTTAGTATTGAATCAGACTTCCCGTGCATTTAGTGTGGCAATCTTATCTTTATCCGTGGCAAGCAAAAAGGCCATTGGAGCTTGATAAACAGAGTGAACTGGAGGGAGGGGGGATTTCCCCCTCGTTTTATCCCTAAAATGTATTTGTCAGCCATGGCTAAGAGCCACTTTTGTTGGGATTTGTTTTAATCTTTTTCAAAAGGTTTCTATAGTACACACACACACACACACACACACATACACACACACACACACACACACACAGAGAGAGAGAGAGAAAGAGAGAGAGAGAGAGAGAGAGAGAGAGAGAGAGAGAGAAGGACGAGAAAGTGGTCAGGAAACATTCTTAAACAGGTGTGAAGTTTCTTATCTACCTAAATCTCTTTTAAGTGAAGAGTTTGGAAAGTTACTTTTTAAAAAGTGATTTGTTATAGTTCCGGTATCCTCAACAGTCATTTTATTTGTGGTTATACTTTTAAAAGTAATTTTTACTTCTCTTTCATGTTTCTTAAAGGTAACAGAAGTAACAAAACGAGTTGCTTTATTTACTTTTTAAAAAATAGTCCACGCCACAGACCACTAGCCTATGGTAACAAAATGGAGTCTTCTCCCCTCTGTATCAACATTACTTTGCACTAAACAACCCTTTACACTTACTGTTGCTGATTTACACACCTTAACTGCCATTGGCACCCTGCCACTACCCAATAAGATGGTAGTCATGCTACAAGGCACATGCCCCATTATGCAACAGGTGCATGCCTAGTAATGCAACACTTATAAAATCACAGAATCACAGAATAATGTAATTGGAGGGCGCCTGTAAGGCCCTAAAGCCCAACCCCTTGCTCAATGCAGGAAATCAAATCAGATCTGACTGATGGTTGTCCAATTTTCTCTTGAATGACTCATTTTGAATCACTCACCATCTTCTGAGGTCATCAGTACCATTGTTGTTCTGTTTTAATGGTTAAGATATTTTTTTCCTGATATTCAGCCTAAATAAATCTGGCTTCTTGTAGCCCGAGCCCATTATTATGTATCCTGCACTCTGGGATGAGCAAGAATAGACTAAGAACCTAAATATGTTTTGAGGAAACATCGCTGTGGAAACCCACACTGGACCATTTCAGTCGTATTGCAACCTATGGATTTGTCAGCAGGTACAGGAGCTATAAAATTTAATCTTGGTTCACTTATTGAAGCTTGTGAGCAAGGTTTGCACAAACAAGCCTGCTGCTTTCAGATAAATAAGAAAGTGTGGTTTGTCTAAGGCTGTGCCTCACATTAGGCAGAGTAAAGCACAAACCTAAAACAAACAAACAAAATGCATGGGACAATAAATCACACACATCTCCTCACTGAAAGGGCCCTAGGCTGCTCCAAGAAACCTAACTAGCTGTGGCCTTCATCCATCTGAAGCAAATGTCAGAAAATCAGGAAATGGGAAATGTTTTTCTCTCTGTGTGTGTCATTCACTCACTTTCTCTCTCTCTCTTCCAGAATACTTCAGTGACAGTAATGGCCAGGGTATTCCTGGAAATATAGTCCAAAAATATAACTTTCCCTGGCTCTGGTCAAGCCATTATCAGTGTCTAAAAAGCTGCACCACCCATTTTGCTTCGTCAGCCACCCTCCCCCCCATGTGCATTTCTCTGACACATCCTCCTGACAGCAAGACATGAAGGATGGGGTGGCCACGGAGATTGCCTGTTTGGTAGTAGCAGAGGCGGCTTCCATGGCTACCACATCTGCAGTTTTGAAGAAGGACTCCTTGAGGCATTTGAAATTAAATAAGTGGTGGGGAGAAGAGGCTGAGTATTAAGGTTACAATGGTAAGGATAAGAAGTGAGAATGAACAATACAGGTTATTTTCACTGCCTTGAGAAAGGACAAAACAAACTCGTGTCTTCCCCCACCTCACGCTATATAATATACATTTGACAATAGGTGGTTCGATCTGCCTCTATGTATTGATGTTCCTCAAGTCTCTTAATCTGTTTGAAGCTCCGTGACGCTTTTGAACCAACTATACATCGTGTTTTTTATTTTCCTATTCATTTCTTGGTTGGGTTAAAACAACAACACCCGACCACCCCTGGAAACATGAATGAAATATCACACTGCACATGTGCTACCTGCTGTTACCAAGGCAGTATTGTTTTGACATCTGTAGAGGTGGAATTGCTTTCGTTTCATCTCAAGTGCTTTATTTTGATCTTGGATCTGCACCTGCTTAGCAACAACAACAACAAAAGTAATGTGTTTGCAGGACTCTCTCCAGAAAGCTGACCTGCAATATGCTTGTATTCAAAATGGTCAAAAATTTCAATGTGTGGTTTGTGAATAGACCTAGAACTCTGCAAAGCAATGTAATTAACCGACCAGATAGGCGGGATATAAATAATAATAATAATAATAATAATAATAATAATAATAATAATAATAATAATAATAATAATAATAATAATAATAATAATAATAATAATAATAATAATAATAATAATAATAATAATAATAATAATAATAATAATAATAATAATAGCAATGGTTTAAAAAGAAGAAAGCAACAACAGTGCCATGTGCACTCCAGATTTTATAAACCAAAGCTCTGTTCAGATGAGATCCTTGGTCACTCTTGTGCTGAATCAGACACGTCTCAGCTAGAAAGGAAAGTACCATGTCACTTTGTTGCTTCAGGAAATCCACTTAGTGATACTTTAGGGGGAAAAGCTCTGAATGTTGTTCAGTACTGAAAACCCTATGTGTGCAGGTCCACTTGCAGAGAAGTCATGTCAATCCGCCCCTCTAGCTAGGAGGAGGAAGAAGCAGGAAGTGGTTACTGAAAGTGTAGGAGAAAGGAGGTTTACCAATCTACATGTAAATCTAAACAAGAAAAGAGGTATAGACACACCTATACTTTCTACATTCCTATTGAGCCCCCATTCCAGTTCAGATCATTGGCTGTATTAATTGGTGCTCTGTTCCAGCATTTGGCAAACCATGGTGTCAATTGCTGGTATGTGGTGCTGGAGGAGGCTCTTGAGAGTCCCCTGGACTGCAAGGAGAACAAACCTATCAATTCTAAAGGAAATCAACCCTGAGTGCTCACTGGAAGGACAGATCCTGAAGCTGAGGCTCCAGTACTTTGGCCATCTCATGAAAAAAGAAGACTCCTTGGAAAAGACCTTGATGTTGGGAAAGTGTGAAGGCAAGAGGAGAAGGGGACGACAGAGGATGAGATGGTTGGACAGTGTCATCAAAGCAACCAAGATGAATTTGACACAACTCCAGGAGGCAGTGGAAGATAGTAGGGCCTGGCGTGCTCTGGTCCATGGGGTCACGGAGACTCGGACATGACTAAACGACTAGACGATGACGATGATCCCAGATTCCTCTCGCTGCACTTACATATCCCTATTTGACACCATCTTTATATGCTTTAAGGAAAAACTATAGGGGAAGAGGCAGGTTTTGCACCACATACTACTTGATTCTGGTCCACTCTTTTTGCTAATACAGTTGCTAACATTTAGCAATACAAGCATAATTGTTGCTGAAGCAGTCAGATCTAACATCTGGGAAGCTAAGTGTTGCAAAATTATTTCAAAACTAAACAATAATATGATGAGACAGTATTTCGTGATTTTCTCCTTAGTTGCACATTATGGGAGAAAAATTAAGATTGCCTACAGCTACTCTGGTAAACTTGTGCATGAAGGTGGAACTGTGTTTTGAGGCAAAACCTGGTGGGCATTTGCAGCTAAGAAGGGGTTGAGTAAGACATATGTGGTTGAATACCAGTTGTTAGGGGACTATGGGAGAAATGTGGGAGAAATGTATCCCCCCAGAGACCACAACTGTGGGCTTCTTGGGAGCATCTGACAGACCTCTGTGTGAACAGAATGCTGGACTAGAAATTTGTTATTTACTGATTATCTGCTGTAATATTTCAGTGAGGTAGCTGTATTAGCCTGTTTCAGCAATGACAAAACAAAAACAAAACTTTAAGACTCACACATTTATTTCTGGGTGAGCTTTTGTGGGTCACAATCACATCTTCAAGAGCATGGAAGGATTTACAGATGGAAACCAGTGTCTTACTTTGAGCTTGCAAACCACAGCTGGGCAGACTAATGGGACCTCCAGCAACATCTGGTGGGTGACATTTTGTTTATCCTATCGTGGATGAACTGAAGGTTAATGTAGTTGTTTTGGGACTAACGATAGACAATCTCAGTAGCACAAACAGAGCAGTATCGAGACTAGAAATGGGAGCCAGCCACTTAGGTGAGGAGGCAGTCAGCTGAGGGGAGGGGCCAGGCAGCGGGGCGGGACTATGCCCACGATTGGCACAATCTTGTTTCCGTCAGAGGCGTGCCCTGCAAGAAGCCTGGTGAGTGGACCGGGCTGGTTCTGGAGTCGGGAATGGACTGCCCTGGCACCTGTGGTGCCGAGCTTCATAGTCATATATCCATACAAAGCTCCCGTGTCTAATTAAGACATACTGATGTCCTAAGCTACACCAATAAAAAACCCACATAGCATTACCAGAATCTATAATTTATTCTAACTGTTGGGAGTAATTTTTTTTGCCTTTTTTGTAATTGGGAGCCCCAGGTGACCTAAGGCCCCAAGTTCTTGGTTACTAAGTCTGTGCAAAAATCCAGGGTTATGCATATCACGCCATAACTATGGATAGATCAAGAAATAACTAAAGCCTCAGTCCTCAAAGCATTCTGGTTCCAACTGCATCAGATGTTGTCATTTCCATGAAGCCTGTTACATAAGGTAGGCCTCCTAGAGAAAATAACCACGTTTGAGGAATCCTGTGTCACTCCCACCAAAGTGCCTGCACAATACACTCAAATTTTGGAATGTAGTTAATGGAAGACATGAGGCTTTAGACTGGCTTGGAAAAGCAATGCAAATTTTAGCACACCAGAATATAATGGGGATCATATGTGGAACTAGCCCTCTTTTAATTCCATATATGCACAATTAATGGAATTAAACATTAATTCCATTAAACCTTGCTGCCATTTATATCTTCTTAGATGGCCCAGATAAATTAACTTGCTCCCCCTCCCTTTGAAATGTATACACGGACAAAGGTTTGTTGGTATATATGTGATATCCAGAGTACACATCTTTTAGAAAGAAGTAACTACAGTATTTAATAAAGTAACTGGACAGAATGTACAGTTCAAGAAATCTGTTACACGGTTATTCTTGTTCTTCAAAGACAATGAAATATTGTTACACAAAAGACCCATTTTGCTAATGATTGGAGCTGCATGCCTGGAAATTGCACAACCTTGGAAAGCTTTAAAGGGTCTTAGCACCCACACCTGGATAGAAAGAATCTGCATTATTTTTCTCTGTGAAAAACATTCATCCCAATTACAAAGAACTGTTGCATTAGGAAAACAGACACTTTTACTCTGAAACAGTTTCTATTCATTTTGCTTGTGAACTCGGAGCAACAAAGCTATGGTCCTCTATCACAGCACTTTTGAAAATGATGGAGAAATATCCTATGAATGGCAGCAAATTACTTATGAGTTTTGGATAACATTGAAGAACCAGAACCACTCAGTCTTTACATTTGTGTGAAATACGATTACACCATGCTGATGAATGTGGTCTACTCATCTGTGCTTGTAAAAATTTCTGTTATTATTTGCAATACAATTAAAACAATAACACAGCAAGTAACTGGAAGCACAGTTTGGGGGGAAAAAAGTGAAAGAATCGAACACTTAGACTACAAAAGAAGATGAAGACTAGATAGAATTCTTAAGCTTCAGCAGACAAGGGAGCCACTGGAGTTGGAAGAATAGCAAGACGAAGCAGAGGAGGAGAATGCTGAGGAGAGAACAGACACAGTCGAGGAGACGCCATGGAAAAGAGTCACAGTTAAGAGCAAAAGAAGGAGATGACACCGTTCCCCAGTGGAACTGCAAAAACTGCTTTCAGATTCTTGAAGAGGAGTCTGACAGATAGCATGCAGAGGAAGACATACAGGAGACCCTGCAGGAGGACATTAGGAAGGCTGAAGCTCAGCCATATAGAGTCACAAAACTATACCCTGCAGAAAGAAAAAGGGAAGAGCAGTTGTAGTAGGAGACTCCCCAGTGTATGGGATTGAAACTGAAATATGCTGGGAAGTTCCATGGATCTGCCAGGAATGCTGTCTCCCTGGAGCACAAATTAAGGATGTGATGGAAGGACTGCCATTGCTTGTAAAACCCACAGAAGCACATCCCTTTCTTCTTATCCATGTGGAAACAAATGACACAGTCAAGAGGAATTACAAAAGAAAACAAAAAATAAACAAATCAGACTTTGAAGCTTTGGGAAGCAAACTCAAGCAGAAGCAAGTTATATTGCTTATTTACCACCCCATAGCACTTAAACCACTCTCTAGGTGGTTTACAATTTAATTATGCAGGCTGCATACTGTCCCTCACGTCAGTGAGCTGGGTGCTCAGTTTATCAACCTCGGAAGGATCGAAGGCTGAATCAACCTCGAGATGTCTACATGAGCCCATTGGGATAGAACTCAGGTGGTGAACAGAGTTTTGACTGGACTACTGCAGTTTAACCACAATAATCTTCCTAGTACTCAGAAGAGAAATAGGGGGGAAAAAAGGAAAATACTTTGGGTGAACAACTGACTATGAAGGGGATGCCAGTGTGAGGGATTTGGATCTTGGGCCATGGCTATGTTTCTTGGAAGATGGACTGCTGGCAAGTGATGGGTTGCACCTCACATAGACTGGGAAGAATGTGGTTGGCCACAGCATGAAGAACCTCATCAGGAGACCTTTAAACTGAATTGGAAGGGACGGGGAGATGCAAACTCAAAGACAGATGAAGGGTTATGCTCAATAAAAGGAACAAACTGAGCAGCTCTAATGGGGCCCAATAATAATCTTCAAAAAATGTATGAAGGAAAGCAGGGCACAAATCACAGTTTCTGGTTCTAATGCCAGGAGTATGGGAAATAAACAAGAAGAACTGGAAATGTTAGTTCAAGAGGTTAAATATGACTTGATAGAGATAACTGAAATTTGACGGGATGGCTCCCATGACTGGAAGATAGCAATTAAAGGGTTTAAATTAAAAAAAAACAGAAATAATTTCTTAGGCTTTAAACATACAGAGAAGAATTCTAAATAATGTTCTTACCCAGCCCACCAGCCTTTTGCCAGTTTGTTTCTATGGAAGAAAATCCATGATTATTGTTGTTGATAGAAATGAAGGCTGCTGCTCTGCTGCTACATGATAGCTGTTAATATATCGTCTGTGTGGTGTTACATGAAGTTGCCTTCTTGTGTTGATGAGTGTGCATATTTCTGTCTTATCTCACTATATTTATAGTTCTTTCAATTGTTTACGTTCATACTATCAATAATCTTTTCTCCAGGGAGATCCAGTGCCCTGGAACGCCAAGGGGAAATATTCAGGAGAAAATTCACTTGTTCCTGAAGTCTTTGTAACTCCAAGAGTTTCTGTTTCAGAACCTGGCAGCTGTCACTATGGTGATAACATTATTGTTTTCATTAAAACTTTGCAAAGCTTGGGGGAATAAAAGTCTGTTGTACAAGGGTCCTGAAGCACTAGAATACTGGCAAACCAGATTATTGTGACAGCTATGTTTTGGAACTATAAAGAGAGCAAATTATATGTGCCACCTCCTTATTTACTCATTGTAACATAAATACATTCAATTGTCAGGATTTATTATGGTACAGTGACCTTGCTCAGCTGGAAAGCTGACTAATTGTCTTGCAATGACTATAGGAAACTATTGTTCAAGCCTCAATTTTAAAAGCATTTTCATTTTTAGGATTACTTTTTCTACACCCCCTTAATTATTTTGACACTCTGTACACACAAAATGTCAAATTTTGACAACTAGGTGTGGGCTGGATGGGATGTCAAGTGGATACGGAGTTGGTTACAGAACTGAATTCAGATAGTGCTTATCAATAACTCCATCTTAAACTGGGAGGACATTACAAGTGGGGTACCACAAGACTCAGTAATGAAGCAGGTACTCTTCAACGTTTTAATTAATGACTTAGATGGGTGAGTGCAGGGAATGCTTATCAAATTTGTAGATGACACAAAATTGAGTGGAATAGCTAATACCTGGAAGCCAGAAACAAAATTCAAAAAGATCTTGATGGGCTCAAGCACTGGGCTGAAAACAGCAGAATGAAATTTGACAGGGATAAGTGCAAAGTTCTACACCTAGGTGGCAAGGGGAACACATCTGGGCAATTACAGGATGGGGGATCCTTGGCTCAATAATATTAGAAACAAATCTTGGAGTTGTTGTAGATCACAAGCTGAATACGAACCAGCAGTGCGATGTGGCTACAAAAAGGGCAAATGCTATTTTAGCATGCATTAACAGAAGTGTAGTATCCAAATCTAACGATGTACTAGTTCCTCTCTATTTGGCAGTGGTTAGGTCTCATCTTGATACTGTGTCCAGTTCTGGACATCACTTTAAGAAAGATGCCGAAAAACTGGAACGAGTTCAGAGGAGGGCAAGAAGTATGATAATATGACTGGAAATCATTCCCTGTGAGGAAAGACTAAAAGAACTGGCTGTGTTTAGCCTTGAGAAAAGAAGAGTGAGGGGAGATATGATGGCACTTTCCAAATATTTGACAGCTAGTCATATGTGGAGGTGCAGGATCTGTTCTCAATCATACCAGAGTGCAGGATGCGAAATAACAGGCTTAAGTTACAGGAGGGCACATTTCAGTTGAATATTGGGAAAAATTTAGTAACTGTTAGACCAGTACAACAATGGAATAAATCACCTTAGGAGTGAGGTGAGCACTCGAATACTATAAGAATTTCAGAGAAAATTGGACAACCATCTGTCAGATCTGCTTTGATTTGGAGTCCTGCATTGAGCAGAGGATTGGACTCAGTGGCCTTATAGGTAGGTCCCTTCTAGCTCCATTTTTTTATGATTCTATGAAGTTCAGGACATATCATATGAGTCAGGGATAATAGGAATTATATTCTGTCACACTTGACCCGCAGTAGATTGGGGGAGACTCACCTAGTTATCTCCTTGCTGAGAGTGAGAATTTCTCAGATTATGCTGTCATTCCATAATCACCAGTTCTGCTGCTGTGCTACCATGCTGCCATATGGTGGCATGTGGCCAACAGAATGCATCTGGCACAACTAACCAGAATGCTTATCCAGCAGCAGAAAACTGTGAACATCTTTCTCTCATCAACAGCATACAAGGGGAGGAAAATAAATAAATAAATAACCAAAAGAGAAATGCCCTCAGAGCAGATATGCTGTTTAATGCTGGGAAATTCTTCCTCTACAATCATGTATCGCTCCCATCTGCTTCTCCTTGATGCCAGCTGCCAAGCATCCCTGGGCATGCACAGTGAAAAACATGAGATTCCTCTCCTCAGTCCACCTTCCTTTCTCCTGGAGCCTGGCTATTTGAGAAGCTGTTCTTGCGCTGCTACTGAGCTCTGCACAATCCAAATTGGTGTGGTTGTGTATAACGTGCACATGGATGTGTATAATTTGATCCTGGGGGGGGGGAATACAAATGCAGGCGATACCTTTGTAGTCCACTAAAAAAGTCATCATACAATAAACAAAATTCTGTGGATAAAAACACCGCTTCATCAGGTTTGTACCAGTGTGAAGAAGTTAAAGTCTAAAGGTTCATGGCAAAATGGATTTTGCCAGGAAAGTTATTCTTAGATGTAAAGTCCAAAAGTTCTTGGCAAGATGGACTTTGCCAGACATTTCTCTCTTAGGTGTAAGTCAGTTTGCTGTTTTATGGTTCCCGCTGTCTGTCTGGAGTGTTTGGGAAATGTTTGCAACCTGTAGTGTTCCAGTGAATTTTAATGTGCAGGCAGTCATCCTGTGAGTTCCAATAGCCAGACACACAAGAGTCCAAAACTGGGTCAGTCGTGTTGATCTACATCTGTAAGTGTCTGTTTGTATTACAGACACATACAGCCCTCCACCTTAATAAGAGTTTCCCAATACCAAGGAGTAATATTTTTCCAGAGCTAAGATGAGAATTGCAGTTTAGCTCAGGGAGAACAGAGAAACTTGACAGGCATAGCAGATGATGCTGTTGTTCCTGCTAATCACACAAAGAGCTGGTGGTTTGACCTCGTGAACCCAGCTTCATTACATTACTGACTATAGTGCTTGCTATTACTATCCTAATAATAATTATTAGTATTCATACAGCATCTGTGTGAAACCAAGTGGTGTGGGCGGCGAGGGAGAGGGGATCTTCAACATGGCATTCATTCATTCATTCATTCATTCATTCATTCATTCATTCATTCATTCATTCATTCATTATACTGCCCATCTGGCCAAAAGCCACTCTTGACCATGTGTCCTGTTCCACCAGCACATATGTTGGCCATGTTCCATAAACACCTGTATATTCAGTGTCAGTGTGAAGAGAGTCTAAGCCAGGGTTTTTTGAAAGCAAATTTTCCAGCTGCAAAAATGATTTGTTGGACCCCATACCTGGACAGATAAACATGGATCTTCAAGATGAGTGGTTGCTTTACTGTCTGCTGTCATGGCATCAGCAACCTGCAGACTTTCAGTATCAATGAAGTTGAAGGAAAGGAGATTCTCGTCAAATCTAATAGCAGGCCTGAAAATTAAGTAAATACAACTTCAGATGAACAACAACACATGACATATAGCACTGTGACTTGATTTATTTTACAAAAATAAATCCAAAATGAAGAAGTCATGTGTGAAAAACTAAGTATATCCTTACTGCTTCCATAGGAATTAAGAACCTAAATAGCTGTCAAGTGCTGCTAACCAAATGCCCTCAAGTAATTGATCATCAGCAAATGTGACCACCTCTATAAAAACTGAAGTTTTAGCAGTTTGCTGGTCTGGAGCATTCAGGTATGTATTAACACAATGCCAAGGAGGAAACACATCAGCAGTAATCATAGGGAAGCAATTGTTACTGCCCATAAATCTGGGAAGGGTTAGAAGGCTATTTCCAAAAAATTTAAAGTCCATCTTTCTACAGAGAGAAAGATTATTCACAAGTGGAAAATATTCAAGACAGTTGCCTACTAAGGCCTGTAGAGTCTGAGAATGTTAACATTTAACATACATTTACTAGCATGTTAAATGTTAACATTCATGACAGTACAATTAGAAAACAACTGAACAAGTATAGTTTGTTTGGAAAGGTTGCTAGGAAATAGCCTCTTCTGTCTAAAAAGAACATGGCAGCATGGCTTAGGTTTGCTAAGTTGCATCTGGACAAATCACAAGACTTCTGGAACAATGTCCTTTGGACAGACGAGACCAAAGTGGAAATGTTTGGCCACAATGTACAGTGCCACATTCAGTCAATGAACTGAAACAACATTGTAAACAAGAGTGGGCCAAAATTCCTCCACAATGATGTGAGAGACTAATAAAGTCAGACAGAAAATTATTACTTCAAGTTATTGCTGCTAAAGATGGTTCTATGGAGGGGGTGCTAACAAGTATTGAGCCTTATCTGGAAAAAATTGAGCTAGGAGGCTGTAACTGCCACACTATTTTACATATTCCCCCAGCTGCATCTATCCTGCAGCTTCTTTGTTGTTGTTGTTTAGTCATTAAGTTGTGTCCACCTCTTTGTGACCCCATGGATCAGAGCACGCCAGGCCCTCCTGTCTTCCACTGCCTCCCGGATTTGGGTCAAATTCATGTTGGTCGCTTCGACAACACTGTCCAACCATCTCATCCTCTGCCGTCCCCTTCTCCTCTTGCCTTCACACTTTCCCAATATCACGGTCTTTTCCAGAAAGTCTTCTCTTCTCATGAGATGGCCAAAATATTGGAGCCTCAGCTTCAGAATCTGTCCTTACAGTGAGCAGCTTCTTAAGTCCCTGCAAATAAAATTCTTCCAGCTGCTGGTGTTACCACTGATTAGCAGCATTAGTTGTCTCCAGAACACTACCAAATCATTGTCCCTTTAGGTGTTTTTTGGGTTTGGGGAACAAATGATAGTCAGAAGGAGCCAGGTCGGGAAAATAGGATGGATGGGGCATCACTTGAAAGCCTAAGGAGGTCAGTTTTGCCATCATTTCACCTTGCAGTATGTGACGAAGTGTTGTCATGCAACAGGATAACACCTTTGCAGAGCTTTCCTCGATGTTTTTCCTTGATGTTTTGCCTCAGCTTCATCAATAAAGCACAGTAACGTTTTGTATTAATGGCTGACCCCTGTTGGAGGTAGTCCACCAGCAGAACTTCCTTCTTACCCCAAAAAACTGTTGCCATTTGCTTCTGCACTGACCTTTGCACTCAGAACTTCTTTGGCCTGGGGGAACCATTGTGCCTCCATTCCTTAGACTGTTCCTTTGTCTCAGGATTATAACAATAAATCCATGTCTCATCATCAGTTACCAGTTTGCCCAGGAAATCTGACTCATTTCTTGCAAAATGTTCCAAAACAGCCACCAATGACAGTCCACACTTTTGTTTGGTTGTCAAAAGTTTGGGGATCCACTTTTGGCTGATATTCTGTGGTCCTCTATGATCATGTCAGGGCTGGCTTTCACATTTGCAGGCACAGAGACAGAAACAGGCTTTCTACTGGGTTTCTCACTTTCAGCACTGAAATGGCCAGTTTTAACATTGACAACTCAACGTTTAACTGATGCATATGAAGGGCCACGGTCACCCATAGTTTGTCCAGTTTCATCATGGATCTGCTTTGCACCTTTCCCTTGGAGAAACAGGAAATTGATTATGGTCCTATGCCCACAATGAACTTTTCTGGAGGTGCTGCCATGTTCACTTTGGGCCTGAACATGAAAGATAAGTTAAAATCATAGGCAGTTGATTTTTGCACCATTGAATATAGACAAATTGCCCAATACACCCTGCAATTTACAGCTTCCTAGCTCATTTTTTTCTGGCTCAGTACTGTACTTGTCAACATCCTCTCATAGAAGCTATTGAATCACAAGGTGTACTTAATATTTCACACATGGCTTCCCCATTTTGGCTTTATTTCTGTTAAATAAACCATGACATGGTGTAATATGTAATGTGTTGCTGTTCATCTGAGGTTGTATCTACCTAATTTTCAAACCTGCTAGGGACCATATGTCTTGATACGTAAGACCACAGAATTAAAGAGAGTGTACTTTCTTTTCCACATAACTCTATATGTAAAAACAAGCCAAAACTGATACTGACTTTTGATTATGTCTATAGAAAAGCAACAGAAGGTATGCGAGAGTGCTATTTTTGTTCAAGCATTCCACACTAAATGACAGTAACTTTCCACATTATGCACTGCAGTTGGTCTTATTTTTTTAAAATACTACTATTGCGGTGACATTTAACATTATCATGGCCGCTTGCGAATAAACCTAGTGAGTACTGTAACATTCATTAAATCATAGCCAGCTCTAAAAAGAATCAACATATCCTCAAAAGTATCCGAACCACACAGATTTTCCCTCTCTTTTAAAATGAGGATTTGATACCACATCTCCAGATAAATACTTCACAAAGCTGCCTTGCTTTCTGGGGCCTTAATGGGAAGAAACTCAAGCCGAGGATTTCAGATGTTTGGGCCTGGATCAGCCAATAGCCCAAATGATGGCTTTGGTTTAACCATTCCTGACCTGAAGAGTTATTTTATCCTATGATGGTTTTACAGAGAGATCTCCTTTATAAGATTTATCTTCTAAAGTCACTCACTTTCAAGTGAGTATGTGTGTGTACAGAAACAAAACAAATCCATACACCACACTTACTCTAGCCTTACCATTGCCATTGTAATGATAGACCTCAGGTTCTGGGCTAGGGACATTTTCTCCTCTCCTGGGCTCTGAGATCTTCAGAGCAGGACCTTTCAGGGGTGGGTGGGTTGTGCTATTCTCATGGTCACATCTGATGGGGTGGCAAGATCAGCAGTTCCCAGGTTGGAGAACTCCCTGCCAAGAAAGGCCAGGTTGTCCCCTCCCTCTTGTCCTCTGGAACAGACTAAGACATATTTATTTAGCCAGGCTATTGTCAGCTGATCAGGTGGTTGAAAGGGTTTTTTTTTTTAATTGAAACGGTGCTGTATCCTTTTTTAAAGTATGTTTTTAACTTAGGTCCTGTTCACATTAAAGCAATAGTTTGAAATTCAGTATGTGTTGACATACATTTAAATCAATGCCTAGTCATGTGGTGTCACATGGGGTTTGAGCCACAGTTTGCATTCCCTTGAAACAAATGTTTAATCCTGTGTTTTTGAAAGGAGACCTTCACCAGAGATGTGTGCTGTCTCTCCACCCCAAGGATGGAATTCAGAGAGGCAGGCAGGCAGGCGTGTATGTATGTAATCTCAAGATTAGACCACTGTAATGCGCTCTACGTGGGGCTGCCTTTGAGGCTGCTGCGGAAACTTCAGGTGGTGCAGAATGCAGCAGTCAGACTCCTCAGTGGTGTGAAAAAATACCAACATACAGTATTTCACCCACTCTGGCCGCATTGCATTGGCTGCCCATCCGTTTCCGCATCGACTTCAAAGTGTTGACGCTTACGTATAAAGCCCTAAATGGTTTAGGGCCTCGATACTTGGCGGAACGCCTACTCCCACCAAGATCTACCCGTGTCACTCGTGCGAGTCAGGAGGTGAGGCTGAGGAGCCTAATGCCGAGTGAGGCCCAGAAAGAAAAGACAAGAAATTGGGCCTTCTCGGCGGTGGCTCCTCGCCTATGGAATAATTTACCTCCTGACATTCGTGCGGCTTCCTCGCTGGGTTCTTTTAAAAAGCAACTAAAAACTTTGATGTTTCGGCAGGCCTTCCCCTCAGTTAATTCCTGACCTCCCTTTTTTCCTCTCCCTACTCTCTGTTTCCCTTGTTGAAAGTTTTTTCCCTAAGTATAACTGCTTTTATATAGATTGTTGTATTTTTTTCTGTAAGCCGCCTAGAGTAGTCTTAACCGACTAGATAGGCGGGATATAAAATAAATAAATAAATAAATAAATAAAATTAATGTTTACCCTTGGTGTGCACACCTGAAGGAAGTCAATAGGAAACCACTAAGCAAGCCAGCACTAGAATAGCCTTCGTGCATACAACGGTGCCTTTGGAGCAGTGACACACACAGGAGAGCCTGGTGGTGATGGGTGGTTGACGCTTGCAAAGAAAACACACAAAGCCGGCTTGGAAGAAACACAGGCTGAAACTGGCTGGCTGGAGAGGGGGGAAGAGAGAGGTGGCAGTAATGGTGACGTTTTGCCTGCTCATCTGTCTTTCTGTCATCATTTCTGGGTTTTTCACACCTGCCCAGTGAAGAGATGCCTCCTTGGGTTGACCTTGCGTTTTCCAACTCTCCAACCCAGCACTGGAAGACATTTTGGGTGAACAAGCAAGCAGCAAGATGCTCCTGTTGGCTGCTTGGAGGTCAGGCTTCTTCCCCACCCTCAATACAAGAATAGCAGGGCAAAGGGCTGGTTAATATAGACAGAGGTGCTTTACATAGGGGAAAACATTTTAAATGAGTAGATTCCACATCTGCAACAAAACAAATGAACCTCTGATGGAGGAGTTTTTAAAAAAATCCCCTAAAAAACATGAGTTCCCATAAAATTAATCCATTCTTACACATACATCATGAATTCACCCATTTTAACAATGATTCAAAAGAGGCTAAACCCAAATTAAATGGGGGAGAGGGTGGAAGCAATGTAACCAACTTATTAATAATAACAGTGTTTTACTATACTTGTTTAACTGGGTTTCAGTATTGTAACTTGCTTTTATGTTTGCTTTACCTTTTTAATCTGTACCTGTTTTTAACCTTACTGTAAGATGTTTGTTTTAGTTATCGGGAGAAAGGTGGCTTATAAATAAAACAAATAAAATTAGTAAAATGTCTTGAATCCCAGGACCAAAATATATGTTATATGTGGCAGCTGGAAATCTGTTCCTGTTCCAGGAAGGTAATCAGGCATACCTCAGTGACTGAGTAAACCTTCTTGCAAACAAACCTGAGTTTACAACCAAAGATCAACCACAGAACAGAGAACCTAATTGACAGACTATGGAAAGCTTGAAAACCTGCTCTCCAGTTGTCAAAATCGGCCATTTTGAGCAGTTAAGGAATTCCCTCCTGTCATCATGGGTATGGTTCGGAGTCCTCAGAGGAAGGCAGGATACAAGAAAACAAGCAACCCTGTATAAGACAGACAGACAAACTAACAAATATAATTCTTATCAGCCAATTAGGAGAGGAAGATAACCAAATAGCATGAGGGAATGTTTCACCCTTCTGAACCAGAGAGAGGGGATCATTATTACCAGAATGCGGTAGGCGAATAGCAACGTGTCTTTCATCATCACTCTGTTTGCAGCATGGCAGTGGGGACAGGGTGGGGTTGTGTCTCCCTCCACCTTCCTAATTCTTCCATCTCCATATACTCCTCCGTGCCCTTTGAATGCAATAAATTAGATCAAACTCCTGCAGAAAGTGGAACAAGCTTTGGAAGAACCGGAAAGATTTCAGCAGGGGAGGAATTCTGAGAGCAGAAGGGATGAACCGAGCCACCTGGAAGAAGAAATGGCAGGAGACAGTTTGGAAGTGGTCTTTAAACTCTACTCTACACCTACAGCCCAATAATGATTGCAGCAGGGCTCCAGCTATGCTGGGTAGGGGATGCTGGGAGTTGTAATCCAAAAAGAGAGAGAGGAACTTTAGAAAAACCTGGACCTCAGGGTGTCTTTCGTTTGACCTGTCAAGCATAATGGAGCCCCAAGTAATAAATTATGTGCTGTGAAGCTACTCAAAAGTGACTGGCCATTCTTGAGGCAATCTGGGACTATGCAGCTTGTCCAAGGCCACACAGGCAGGCTCCACTCCTGGGAGGCACAATGAGGAATCAGACCCAACCCTTAACACACACACACACCCAATTTTAGCCCTGCAGCCAAGCTCACTGAGCTATCCAAAACAGAACCCAACAGGCATACTATATTATGATGGGAAGAAATCACAAAGCTTGTTTTGGATTGTTACTTAGTTGGACACTAGAGATGACAGGAGGCTAAAGCACCAGGTTGTCCTCTCTTTTTTCTCCAAGCAGTTCCCCATCTCTGGAGCTTTCTGTGTCAGATTGCAGAGCCTTGGGACTAATCCTCTTTGAGCTGTACAAGCTTGCTACCACGTTGCCCCACCCCAAGCACATCCAGATCTGCATGTTGTCAAGTTGTTTCCAACTTCTGGCCACTTTTCTCTGTTTTTTCTAGAGATAAGGTACAGAGAAGTGGTTTCCCAGTTCCATCTTCTTGGTGCATTTTGGGGCTGTGTAGCTTCCCTGGAGCCATATGAGACACGGAAAAATCTCAACCTCTTGCTCAGCAGCCACATATTCTGACTCACTAAGCCATCAAGCCAATAGCTTCCCCATTATATCAGGGCTTAGTTTTGACTCTAGCTGTTGAGACTGCCGAGATAGAACTGTTCCAGCACACAACAGTCTGCATCCTCTATAGCAGTGGTCCCCAACCTTGGGCCTCCAGATGTTCTTGGACTTCAACTCCCAGAAATCCTGGCCAGCAAAGGTGGTGGTGAAGGCTTCTGGAAGTTGTAGTCCAAGCAGATCTGGAGGCCCAAGGTTGGGAACCACTGCTCTATAGTATTGGGTAGCGTAGAAAGCTGTCAACATGGCCGTCAACGTGGGATACCAGTCACCCCGTCTGTGACCCAGGAGCAGCTTGAGCAGATCTTTGGAAGCTTACCTTTTCGAATACAAGTCCCAGAATCCACAACCCAACTTGGCCCTTAGCCAGCTATGGGGCATTCTGGGAACTATAATCTCAGACAAAATACATGACAGATTCTCCTACTCTTGCTGTTTCAAGCAGACCTTTAGGGGAGTTTTTGAACACCTCCTGTTCCACCATAATGCTGATATTTGTGCAACACAGAATGTATATTTATATGTAAATGAATATTTTTTTATTTATTATTATTATTATTTTTTTATTTATTTAATTTATATGCCGCCCACTCTACCCAAAGGTCTCTGGGCGGCTTACAACAATTAAAATTCAATGCAATAAAATAAAATGATTAAAATACAATTAAAATATAATTAAAATACAATTAAAATTGCCATCATTAAGACCCACAGTTAATGTTATTTCAATTAAAAGCCTTCTGGAACAGGAAGGTTTTGACCTGGCGCCGAAATATCATCAGTGTCGGCGCCAGGCGAATTTCAGTTGGGAGGGCGTTCCATAGTCTGGGGGCAGCTGCCGAGAAGGCCCTTTGTCTACAAGCCATCCCTCTTACCTCCTTGAGGGATGGCTCTTTCAAAAGGGCCCCCTGGCTAGATCTTAACAGTCGGGTAGGCTCATATGGAAGGAGGTGGTCCTTCAAGTATCCAGGGCTTGCTATGAGCAGAATGTGAAATTTGCATAGAATGCTTTTAACCAATCAGATTATTTCTATGATCAGCCAGGCTGCTATAAAAGAGTGTCAACTCGTAAACAGTTAGATCCAGACAATATGATATATGGACTGTTAGAGCTGGCAGGGTCTCATATGATATGTACTTCATACCCTCAGACTGAAATATATAAATATCACTGATAATATGTACAGTACTAAGGTAAAATAAATATTACAAATATAACAATATAACAAAGTGATAACTGTTTACCAGTGAATGTCATGCCAAATAGCTACGTATTGTATATGTGTAATAAAGTGTAATATTGTGTGTGTGTCTGTGTGTGTTTATTGATTAGTAAAAGCTATTTATTATTGATAAACCAAGTCAGTAGTGTTTACATTTAATCTCTATACTATTCAATAGTAGTGTTTTTAATCTAAACGCCTCCAGCTGCAATATGCTAATTCAGCTAATTTTTAGCTTATAATTAATTTATTACAACCAGACTCAACACATACATTCTTAATAATTTGCATCTGGCTTAGATGGTCAATCAACATGGATATCCAATATATTCCTTTGTTTGGAACGGACATGGCAAGCCTGCCTCTCATCTCTCTGCCCAGGTCTTGTGACCTGAGCAGTGTGGACTTTCTGACTGTACAGAGATCTGCGATCAAATATCCAATGGCTTTTCCTTTTCATAAACACATCTACAAGGGCTCCACCTATTTTGAATAAGGGTCCACAATATGGGTCTGGGGTAGTGAGGAACTTTAACTGCTCCCCCACCCCATATTGATTTATTGATGCAAATCTCCTTCTGAAGCTGTTATTGATGCAGAGGGAGAATCAAACAGGCGTAATGATCTAATAGCAGCTTCAGGGTTTTCTGTGAAGGTTAACAGCCATCTCATGCACTTCCATCTACAAGGGAATTGTGTCCACTGTCCCTTTATCAGAGGAATCAAATGTAGTGGAGTCTTCACTGGGATGGTGATTTGACTTTGGAATGGCCCCTATCCCAAGGTATGCTTTACAGTCTAATTAGGCTATAATTTCAGCAGGGAATTGAAACTAGCTTGTTCATCCTAGTTCTGATGCATATTGATATGTTTGTCAGAGATTTATAAATATATGTTTATTTGTGTGTGTAAGAAGGATGGACATAGGGAGATAAAGAGAACAGACACAGGTGATAGCACACAGCCCTTCTTGGAATGTACCACTTCATGCTGTAGAGAGGGAAGGTTCACATGTTTGAATACTGTCTTCAATAAGAAACCCCACACTTCCAAAACCAGTATGTTTGAAAGGAGGAAATCAACCTAATGTCCCTTCTATAAGCATGACTAGATGGGGGGGAATCTGGAGTGATGTGAGTTGCATTTAAAAGGCTCTAATCTTCGGTATAATTTATTTTATTTTGCACTTGAGCTGTCCTTCCGTTCATGTTTCTTCTCTCATGAGGATCCAGCAACACTTCAGATTGCTCCAATTTCTCCCTTTTTCAATTAAGTTGGAGAATCCAGTATCATTTTAGCACCCACCAGTGAATATCTGATGGAGAGTTGGGGTTTTTTGCAACCTCGCATGCTGCATTTTGCAGGTTTGGCTTGAACAGACCCTTCTGGTCTGAGGTGACTGTCAGTCTATCCACACTAACCAATCGTTCCTTCCCTGTCTGTGAATTCAAAGAGAGCTCCTTCTCTCTGCTCTGTGTCTTTATCTCTCTCTTTCTGTCTGTTGAAACAGACAGGCAAGTTTGTCAGTTTGATGTTTGATCTGTTTAACTGTAAGTAAATAAAACATTTTTATTCTTTCCCTACAAAGTCTCAGAGTGAGTTACTGACACTATAAGTGCCAGTTAATGAGAAAAGGGGTACTCTGTTCTTGCAAACTTGAATCTGTCCTGCTCTGGGAATCCCTGCATTTTTGTTCTTCAGCTAGTGGAATTTAATCAAAAATTCAAATCTCTGCAACATATTCAACATCATATTCCTACCTAAGTTGCCTGGTTAGTAACATCTGTTGCTGGTTGACAGGTTCTGTAGATCTGGCCTATGCTGACCTTTCCCCATGACCTCAGATGCCATTATTTGTTTCTTTCTTGGTTTAGTTTGTTATGATGCTATTTGTCACTGTTATATATTATGATCATGATCATTATACTACTGTATTTTTACTACTGGTATTATTTTACTACTATACTACAACTGGTGCAAATTACACATTTTAGTCCAATAGTTCTCTTTGTCAGGCCAGATGAGGCAGAGTTCATGAAAGGGGAAGGGGGAGAAATAGAATAGTATACACATCATCCTGGCTAGATGCTGAAGCTTCCAGATCTGTGGTTAAACTAAAGCTTCATGAAAGAGAATGTAAACTTAAAGAATCATTTTGAGGTGTGTTGCTGGTTAGCCTCAGGTTTCACCACTAGAGATGCACAAGAAATTGTTTTTCTTCACCTCTGTAGACAAAGGGATGCCTATCACTCAGCAGTGGCCAGAGGACTGGAAAAGATCAGTCTACATCCCAATCCCAAAGAAGGGCAGTGCAAAAGAATGCTCCAACTACCGTACAATCACACTCATTTCACACACTAACAAGGTTATGCTCAAAATCCCTTGATGAAGAATGTGGCTTGTGTTTTGACTCCTACTCCATTCCTGTTTTTTAGATTATACACATGGACTAAATGACAATGGTTCATAATTTCAGCTCAACTATGTAAATTGGATTAAAGAAAAGAAGTTGGTAATCCCAGTGCAGTGGTTACATCACAGGATGTTGTCGATTGAATTCTGGGAGTATTTGCAACCCAAAAAGCCTTTAGGACTGTAAACAATCCATATGTTTGTCAGAGCTGTCTTTCTGGGCCAGCTCATAAAGGAAACAGGACTTAATTTGCAGTGAAGCTTCCTCTGCCTGAAAGCACAAGTCTCCAACTAGTCTCATTTAAACCACCACTCACAATGAACAGTTGTGCTTTTAATCCATTCAAAGCCCCCTGAAATGTTCTTTCCTTCATATGAATCTTGACTGATCTAAATCATTCTAAGGCATATTCCTCACACACACGTTCTTATTTAGAGAAGGAAGGGCGAATGATCAGAAGACAAACTTCATTACCTCAACAATCATGATTAGTTATCCTTTCTTCTCTCTCTCTTTCTGCAGCCCGTTGTTTAATGACATTCAGACATGCCTCAATAACATCCAGCTATGATGCAGTGAATCAGCAAATGGATAAATTCCCTGTTTGATTCTAATATGAATGGAACACCAATATCTGATCGTACACAGGATACTCAGTGAATAGAACAGCAAGGTGGAAGATTTCCATTTTTTGTTTCAATGTAAGGGATGTGGTGGTGCTGTGGGTTAAACTGCAGAAGCCTCTGTGCTGCAAGGTCAGAAGACCAACAGTCGTAAGATTGAATCCATGTGATGGAGTGAGCTCCCGTCGCTTGTCCCAGCTCTTGCCAACCTAGCAGTTCAAAAGCATGTAAATGTGAGTGGGTAAATAGGTACCACCACGGTGGGAAGATAACGGTGTTCCGTGTCTAGCTGCGCTGGCCACGTGACCACGGAAACTGTCTATGGACATACGCTGGGTCTACGGCTTGAAGACAGGGATGAGCACCATGCCCTAGAGTTGGACGCAATTAGACTAAATGTCAAGGGGAAACTTTACCTTTACCTAAGGGAGTAGGAAGAGTGAAACTGGTGAAGGAAGGAAAGGTGCATAATGTGGCCTCTAAAATGCAGCTATTCCAACATTTCACTGGCCAAAATCCTGTAGCTTAGTGTAGTAAATTGCATTCAAGCAGACCCAATGGAGAGCTGATGAATCAATTATTTTATAAGTCCTATTGATTCCAGTGGGTCTACTCTAGTGAGGACTCACTATGCTAAATATAATTGCAGTTAGAATAGGCTCATTTAAATCAATGGAACTTATGGAGGAGTTGACTCACTAAATTCTCACTGATTCAACGGTCCTACTCTAGTATGATTTACTACACTAAGCAACAGGATTTGGGCCACTGATTAGCAAATATTCATGGAGTTTTTTAAGTCACTTGTAGGTTGTTTACATGAAAAACGTCTATCATAGAATAGACTTCTAGAAATGGCTCACATTCGTTGTTTTAAATAGTATACAACTAATGATATAGAAATAGAATATAGAACCCCAAAAGTTCTTGAAGCTGAGATTAAAAATCAGGCATTTAGAAAGATATAAAATGTCTGTGGGAATAAAAATGACCTCCTCTGGTTCCAGGATGAGTCTCCTTGAGAACAATTCAGAGTTGCTGAACTGTACCATGTTCCAAGTAGTGACCAGTCTGAAAACCCACACAAACATGCAGTAGCGTTCAACATGGGCTGTCCCATCCTTTATACATGCCTACCTGCACCCAAAAAGGGAATGGATTTAGATCCCAGACCAAAATTCCACCATTCCTCCTATAGACAATACTAAGCTAGACGGAGCAATGATCTGGGTGAGTATGAGGTAGGGCCTTATTAAAAACTTGGCACACCTATATTCATATTATTACGAGCCAAAGTAGACGTTGCATTGAGATGTACGAACAGTTGGCAATATTTTTCTCTCTCTAATAATGAAAAATGGTTGTGGAAATGCAGCACGGGAGGGAAGCATAACCCTTCTCTTGCCATTTGTCTGATAAGGGAGGGAGGGAAACCCTGAGTTCTTAATTGGTCATTAGCTCAAGTATGGCTTTTTCTGTCTCTCCCAGATATTAACACTGAGAAAGCAAGCACACCACAGTGTGGCTTGTGGTTGCGTGTCACTGGTCTCATGGGATACCTGCCTGCTTGTAACACAGAATATTTTGCCTTTTAAACTTGATTTTTCACAGGGCCTAAGTGTGGCTCACTTATTCTTTTCCTTTCCTTTTCCTTTCCTTTCCTTTTATGTTAAGAGTTTTTATACCCTGACAATTTGCATCTGTTCCATTGGTTTCTTTCCTTGCTCAGATGTTGCTATTTTTAAAAATAATTACTGTCATGCATAGATTGATGTGATCATTGTTATTTGGTATACATGTGTTCCATACTGCTTTGTTCCGAAGGAAGAGAAGTGCATGTGCATTTGGTGCGTACCTGCATCCGGGGGCATGTACAGAAATAATTAGCAGCCACTTCGAAACAGCTGATATATGCCTCCTCCCTTCAGTTCAGTAAAATATATTCCTCTTTTGTCTTCCTTACCTGTTCACCATTTTCTTGCTTCCAGCTCTGGCAGAAGTTACTTTTTGGACTGCAACTCCAAGAATTCCCTGACAATATAGTAATTGTAGGGATTCTGAGAGTTGTGGGTCAAAAATGCAACTTTCCTAACATCTGTTTGTTACCAAGATTTGTGGTCATTAAAGTTCAGTCCCCTCCCGATTTAATACAGAAGGCACACTCTACTTGTGCACAGAAAAATACTATTAACTTCTAAAGAGTGAAAAGCAAGAATAGATCTACAATGAGCTCTTCTCTTGTGTTGTTGCCGAAGTTTGTGGCTTGGGATATGTCTCCTGATTTTAAGGATGCCAGTAATAGCAGTTAAAATCCAACAGGTTTAGTGGATGGGAGTGCCGTACTGTGTGACCCAGGAGGTATGGGTTCAAATTCCTGCTTGGCCATGGAAACTCATGGAGGGTGGGTGTTCATATTCCTTCAATCTCCTAGTAAAGTCACTGTATGTATGTCAGAAGTGACTTGATAGCACACAACAACAACTACAACTACAACTACAACAAACTGGATTTAGGTCTACAGAATCTGTGTAAGCTTTGATTGTTCTTCAGTCCTAACCATCTTGAAAAGGTTAATTTTTGAGGACATAGCTCCAAGACTTTTTCCAGCAATATGGGCACTGGCCCTACTGGCTGGTGGATTCTGGGAGATAAAGTTCAAAAAGCAATTTTTCCAAGCGCTGCTCTTCAGGTTTGCTCCTTGAATCTAATGCTCACTTATGTAGTCTTCCAGTCTTGGCTATTGCCCTTGCCCTTTGACTAGCATCCCCTTGTCTCACCTCAGACATCCCCTTAATTTATTTGACTTGCAAATATCTTATCTGTTTAAGTTGCAGCTATAATCATGTGTTTGATGTTTATCCAGAACCAGGAGCCTCTAGCCCCCTCTGCTGTTATCTCTGAACAATGCTTAGAGACAGAGGGTACTTAAAGACAAACAGAATTTGTCTCTTGATGTTGGCATGCAAGGAGGTTGCCCATTTCTAAATCTGGATCTGGACAACCACACAATGGATCATGCAGAAATGCAACCACGGCTCTTTGCTTTCGCTTCCCCCCCCCCCCCAATGGGGAGCCTTCTGTTCCTTATTTCCTTTATTTACTTTAGCATGTGAGCTTTTCTCTCATGGCATACTGGCATGCTGTTGGACAGTTTGGGAAGAACTGCCCTACTTAGCAAGACAACATATGCTTCGTTCACTTAATGTGCAGGCTATCTCCGACTCCACAAAAGGAGGCCAGAAGTAAAACACATGGAGGAAGGGGAAGGGAGGGGGTGGAATCAGAGAGAAGAGGAATTCACAATATACTAGGCTTGTACTATCACCAGAAGAAAGAGCAAGGCTTCCGTCCCACCATGTGGGGATTACATAATCACTCCTGGTGCGCTTTTAGAGATTCTCCGAACATTCAAAGCTTCCCCTCTGTGCCATTTCTACTAAAATGATGAAAACAGCGCAAACGCACGCACTGGTGGCAAGCATAAAGCTTGTGTTGCCGTGTCAGAAAGAGTCTAAGGACAATCAGAGATCTCCCTCACATCTAGCAGATCTGGCATTCTCAGATGTGGAAATGAGATCTGTGAAAATGGAAAAAGGGTTGAGGAAGTAGCAGAATTTTAACAAAAAAAGAATGCATGATTATCCCCAGCCCCTGTTAAACTTGTGTTATGAAGTGTTCTTTGACACATCACTGTCTTCATATTTTCCTTAAGACATCAGTAAGGCTAGAAGACTGCCATTTTCCACTGTTTGATAATACCAGTGTGTACATAAATATTTTCTGATTACTTATCAGAACATGAGAAAAAACCTTCATCTGGACTATACCACTGTACACCATGGCTACTGGCAAGGCTAGCTAGGTGATTTTGAAAGTTGCAGTCTAACAAAGGTAACTTTCCCGTGATCTGGTTTCAGTGCTTGAATTACAGCGGAGCAGCCTTTTTACCCAGGGATGTGGTGGCGCTGCGGGCTAAACCGCAGAAGCCTGTGCTGCAGGGTCAGAAGACCAAGCAGTCGTAAGATCGAATCCACGCGACGGAGTGGGCGCCCATCGTTTGTCCCAGCTCCCGCCAACCTAGCGGTTTGAAAGCATGCAAATGCAAGTAGATATATAGGGACCACCTGGGTGGGAAGGTAACAGCGTTCCGTGTCTAAGTCGCACTGGCTATGTGACCACGGATGATTGTCTTCGGACAAAAATGCTGGCTCTATGGCTTGGAAACGGGGATGAGCACCGCCCCCTAGAGTCAAACACGACTGGACAAAAACTGTCCTTTACCTTTACCTTTAGCATTTTTACCTAGGATAATTCTCTTGGCTACATGAATATCGAGGAGATGGGCCATTATTTACTAAAAATGAGGAAGGTATGGCAGGTAAAGTGTGCAGATTTCAGCAAACTTTGGAAGTTAACTAGTTACAACTAACAGTTACATATTCAGTAATGGGGAAAAACTAGGTTATATTTCAAAAGCAGTGTAACAAGTAGTTACAAAGGTTTTTTTTTCAACAAATACTGTAGTCAGGTCTGGAGAGCTACCCAAAAGGAAGTTCTGTAGAACAGCAGAGCCCTCTCGGCATATCCTAAAGTGACACCCTCATCAACCCTAGTAGTAGGTGCTGCTTCCAGATCCATGGATTCAGTGGAACAGCTAAACCAACAGAGCCCTGCTGTGTACTATGCAGAGGCATTTCTGCAGGTATTTGTGAATTTTATTCAAATTTTAGCCAAAGGCCATTGAAACATTGAGTCAATACACAAAACCAATGGCAAGTCAACAAAACAGCATCTTCATAACCATATATAACAAGTTCCAAAATGGCTAGAAGTTAAGATATGGGGTCTTTATCCATTTGATTAATCCAAACTTGCCTTAGCTTGATGGCTAGCTGGCCAAATTCGGCCACATTGTAAGTTGTAGCCTCATTTCTATCTTCTAGCAAGGTCTGGAGACAGCCCTTCCTGTCACCTCCATCCCTGTCCAAAATAATTGGATTGATGTAGCAAAAAAACTAAGAGCATGTCCACTGGTCCCATCACCTCATGGCAAATAGAAGGGGAAGATATGGAGGCAGTGACAGATTTTACTTTCTTGAGCTCCATGATCACTGCAGATGGTGACAGCAGCCAAGAAATTAAAAGACGCCTGCTTCTTGGGAGGAAAGCGATGACAAACCTTGACAGCATCTTAAAAAGCAGAGACATCACCTTGCCAACCAAAGTCCAAATAGTGAAAGCTATGGCCCTCTCTAAACCCTTGAATGGCCCTCTCTAAACCCTGTCTGCTCTTCAGCCAAACAGTGCTCTTGATGAATCCAATCTTGTAATTTCCACTGCAGTTGTCTAGCATGCAGTTTACTTAATAAAGTAAGCTAATAGGTCTGTAGTTTGATGGAAGATATTTGTTACCTTTCTTATATATAGGAACAATTATAGCCAGCCCCCTATCCTTGGGAATTCTCCCATTATTATCAATTGCTGTAAATAAAGATGTTATAATTGGTACCCACCAGAGTTTTTCTTATTTAATTCTGAAGTGATTAGATCAGATCCCGGGCCTTTACCAGGTTTCAAGGTTTGAATAAGAATCCTCACTTCTACTGAATTCACTGGTGGCCACTGAGGGAGATTGTCCAATTCATCAATTTCATACTTTGCAGATTCAGAAGTACTATACAGTCCTCTAAAATGTTATTTCCAAACTTCTGGTAGGATGTAATTGTTCATGGCCATGGGGGAGCTAATTGGATAGTCAGATACCAGATGCCAAAAAGGGAAGTGTTCTTAGTTTTAACTGCTGACCTTAATTGACTCCACATTCTACCTTCAGCATTTTTTTTTTGCGTTGAGGAAGGAATTTATAATGAGCTCATTGTTGTTTTAGCACCCAGTATTGTGTCCCTTCCGGGTTGTTTCTGTACCTACTGTAGCTGTTTCTTAGATCTTTTTTGCTACTCTACACTCCCGGTCAAACCTGGGTGCAGAAAACTGTTTGTTTACTCTTGTGGTGTACTTGTTGGCCTCATCTATGGTTTTATAGATAACTAAGTTTAGTTCCTCATAACCCTCAATACAGCCCTCTGGGTTTTCAGCCGTAGAGATTTCCTGTAGCATCTCGTCTAGTTCAGTGGTTCTTAACCTTTGTTACTCGGATGCTTTTGAACTGCAACTCCCAGAAACCCCAGTCAGGACAGCTGGTGGTGAAGGCTTCTGAGAGTTGCAGTCCAAAACTCCTGAGTAACCCAAGGTTAAGAACCAGTGGGCTAGTTGATCTGAGGCCAGCAGATTAGCTATCCTATTTTCTATTCTAGGATTCCACGTAGCCACTTTCACAGACCTATCTTGAACTAAAACCTCTTTATGAAGGTCTTTGATGCATGGGTTAAACCATGGTAAATCCAGCACCATAATCAAAGGTAAATGATTGCTATCCTGAAAGTCGCCAACTTTAAGGATTCAATGTATTGGACTATAGACTCAGAGACTATAAAATAGTCTAAAATGCTCATCCTTTCTCCAGACCAATATGTTAATTCTGCAGGGTGGTCATCTGGGAAGACCGATTTAAAATAAGGAGACTCAATTGATTGATCATCTGTATTAGCTTATGTCCAGCATAATTCACTTTATTTTCTTTGGACATACTGTGTAGAGGCAGTAAGTGTTTCCCTGATTCAGGTGGGCATATCTTCATACCGGAGTACAACCTGACATCATCCTGCCCTATTCTTGCATTAAAATCTCTGCCTACAATGACATATGCCTTTGAACTATTTAGTATTATGTTCCAGAGATAGCCTTCCAAGTTCCTCCACTGTTTTTCGTGAAAGTGGCCAGTGTGCATTTTCAGTGGTATTGGGAGTCTTCCACATCACCCTATGGCTTTTCAGTTGACAAACCAGTGAGCATAGGATTACAGATATTTTTGCTTAGTTTCCAACTTTATTTTGTCTACCATGCTGAGAACTTTGGCTGCAGGACAAATGGGTTTAGAAATCAGTATAAAATATAATAAATAAATTACACCTCAATCAACTGGGAACTATCCCCTTCAGGAGTGCCACCTTAAGAGCAGGCAACATGCTTCTGGTTTTCTTCTACAGTAGATATTGTTTGGCACCACAAAAAGATGAAACTGCTAGCACTGTCCCACACAAGGAATCTAAATATGGTTGTAGAACAATGTATTCAGCTACATTTGTTATCTGGAAAGCTGGAGAGGTAAGATGGAAAAGAAAAGTATGTTGTCATTCTTGATTTAAACTGCTGAGCAGAATCAACTTACTCATAGCTTACACCAGATCTCACAGTATGAAAGGGAAAGTGTGCTTGGCTAAATGTAACTGGCAAAAATTGTTTTGTCATTAAGCATACTTGAGTCTCAAGAGACTATGGTAACATGCTCTGAATATTCCAGGTGCCCAACTTTAGGGCAGAAGTTTTCTTATGATTGTTGCATGGTGCAGAGTTATCCATCTGCTTGTCGGCTTTCACCCTAAACCCCCCGCACCCTGTGAGGTTAACAGACCATGCCAAGGCAGCAGCTTACTGGCTGGGGGCTGCCCAGTTTAACGTGGGCAGTAGCTATCTAGTGAGGTGCAATGACCTCTCCCACCTTCAGAAATAGCTCCTGGCATCATGCTCTATGCCAGTCGAGCAAAGACTTATAACAGGTAACTGCTACTTCCCGTGTTATTTCTACACTGTATGCGAAGCTGGAGTGTCCTCTCCAGAGCACGAAGCCTGGGTAAAATAATATGGAGGATAGGGTGTTACCCAACCAGCAAATCCCCCTTCTCCACAGAAACAATCCAATGGAAAGGCAAGAGCCAATACAACTGGTTCCAGCGATGTCGCAGGAGTTGCCAGAATGACACGAACTGCCTCCGGGACTCCGGCTCTAGATTTTGCCTCGAGGTTAACTCCTGAAGCCTTTTCCATGAGTGGATATAGCCACAAGGCAGTGGAGGTTTGAAATTGGGAGTTTTCCTTCTCCTAGATAGGCTACCTTCCAGGCTGACCAGCCCCACCTACCCGGGAGTTTTGTTTTGTCATGTTATCATGTTTAAAAGTCAAAATGAGCCCTACTGTCATGTCTCACCTTGACCAATCATCTTCAGAAGAGGAAGATAATATCTTGTAACTAGAACAAGCCATTGAACAGGAAAAACTTAGCAATCCAGCTGATCACACTCTTGGGGAAGCCTTGAGGAGAGGGGCTGAGGGCACTTCTATCAGTGAGGCATTCGATGTTGGGAATTGCCTTGCAGTTGTGAACACTATTTGCCCGGGAGGGAGGGAGAGAGGGAGGGAGGGAGGGAGGAAGGAAGGAAGGAAGGAAGGAAGGAAGGAAGGAAGGAAGGAAGGAAGGAAGGAAGGAAGGAAGGAAGGAAGGGAAGGGAAGGGAAGGGAAGGGAAGGAAAGGAAAGGAAAGGAAAGGAAAGGAAAGGAAAGGAAAGGAAAGGTTGTGCTATGCTGCTACTGTTAATGGCCAATCAATTCCAGCTTTGATCGATTGTCCAATTGCACAATTACCTGGACAGAGAACCCCTTACAATACAGTGGCAATCTCAAGAACAGATTACTATTATACTTTCTACATGGTGCTAGACTTGAAGACGGTATGGAAACTTCAGCAACTCCAAAATATGGTGGCCAGGCTGATTATGGAGGTAAGTAAATTCAGTCACATCGCTCCATTCATGCTTCGTCTGCATTGGCACACAAATTGTTTCCATGCCCAATTCAAGGTGCTGGTTTTAACCTTCATGTCCATGAACAGTTTGGGACCTTGAAACATGTTGGAATGTCTCTTCAAAAAACAGCTACTCATTTCAGTCTTTTCTTCAAGGCCCTGCTACTACGGGTGGCCATGCCAAGAGAGGTCAGAAAATTGTCAACGAGGAACCAGGCCTTCTCAGTGGTGGCCCCATTTTTATGGAGTACATTTCAATTGGAGGTGCACCAGGCCTCATTCCTTTGAGCATTTAGAAAACCAGCAAGGGCAGATTCTTTGAAATGGCCCTTAAGAACATAATTCCATAGGTAGCACTTCATGTTTTAATCTCTTTTTTTCATTGACTGTTGCCATATCGCTATTTTACTGTTATTGTTATGTTGTTGTTTTAAATTACTGCTAGATTGCAATTGATGTAGACCGTGGAGAGGATGGAGTTTTCTCATTTCATTGTCTACATACACCATCCAGAGTCGTGTTCTTCACTAATTGAGCAGTACAGAAATCAATCAATCAATCAGTCAATCAATCAATCAATCAATCAATCAATCAATCAATCAATCAATCAATCAATCAATCAATCAATCAATCAATCAATCAAATAAATAAATAAATAAATAAATAAATAAATAAATAAATAAATAAATAAATAAATAAATAAATAGTGATCTCCACTCATCGGGAAACTGGTAAAACTGAAAACATGAATTTTCCCTCTTTTCTCTCTCTAGGAAAATGTAAAATCATCATCCCCAATTTCTCTGCCCCCAATCAGGGTGGAGCATTTTAAGTGGCCATTTATGCACAGTATCATCTTGCAAAGATTCATTTCTAGAAAGTCGCCTTTGGTTCGGTTTCAAGTCATTTGGTACTTTGGTGCACTTAATAATACCCTGTAGCAACAAGAATTTATGTAACCCTGTTTTTTTTCTGTTTTGTTCCCACACTATCAAATTGCCTTCCAGGTTGTAATTACAAACGAAACCCATCTGGTCCATTGTCTTTTCCGACTGCCTTCTCAAACACTAATAACAATAATATTTGTTAAACACAGTAACATTTTTAAAAAAATACCCTCTCTCACACACACCAGTGCTTGCCACATTGTGTCTACATCGGCTTAATTTGTTATCCCTCCTTATCTCCAAGCCTTTTGGCAGGTTATGAGCAAGGTTACAGCACTACATGATACATTTTTATCCCTATAAAAAAATCCCAAGCCTATAAACTTTCCAAGTCTTAGAGATTAGAATACAGTACATTGTGGGAGAAAGGAAATAAATGGATGTAGCCATTTTTGTTCCCTTTGTATCTATAACGTGCTGCATCCGCGCTCTGGAGCCAAGAGGGAGGAAAACTCCATATAAAGGAAGCAGTTTGTTTGTCTCACATTATATCGGTCTGCTGCCAAAATACGGCTTCACTATCTGCTACTTAAATCCAGCAGCAGATCATTACAAAATGCTTGCTATAAATCAGTGCTTGGAAACTGAGGTAGGTCCCAAGACCTACCACATGGAGCTCAACGAATATGAAAAAGCTAACACATCAAACACACTAAAACCAGTGCTGGCCAGGATTCCACTTGAATTTTTTTTAATGTTAAACACTGTGGGCAGAGGAGTTTTTTTTTTCTTTAAACCAATGCTCCTGGAAGATTTCAGGAGTTGCAATCCACATTTTTGCCCCTTAAAACCACATTTATACGGTAGGAACAGGATTGGGGGCCAGACAAACACCCTTTAGAGCAGGCTTGTCCAACCTTGGCCCTCCAGATGTTCTTGGACTTCAGCTCCCAGAAGCCTTCAGCACCACCTCTGCTAGCCAGGATTTCTGGGAGTTGAAGTCCAAGAACATCTGGAGGGCCAAGGTTGGACAAGCCTGCTTTAGAGCATCCCATAGTTACAGGGCTGCACATTCCCTTTGTTGTTATGTGTCATCAGGTTGCTTCCAACATTTAGCAATGTCTTTTCCTATAACATTCAACCCTGTCTCAAATGGTCTTTTCTGGTGAATCGGTTTCTTCTCATCATTGATCCAAACTAGAACAGCTTCAGTTTAGACTTTTTTAGCTCACATTCCCAATTTACCTCTTTTTAATCTTCCATTTATTTGTCTTTCTCATAGTCCATGGCAAAGCTCTCCTCCGAAACAAATTTTGAATGAATTGATTTTGTTTATGTCAGCTTTTTCGTTGTTGAGCGTTCACATTGCTACATAGAACTGGTACATAGAAGTGGGAAGACTACAGTTTGGCTGACCTTGACCTTGATCTCCAGCAGCACATCCTTGTACTTAAGGATCATCTCTAGTTCTCTTATAGCTGCACTTCCAAGTAAAAAAATCCTGAGCTAAAACATCCCCCGTAAGTAGCCATCCAACCTGTTTAAAAACTTGCAGTGAAGGAGAGTCCACCACCCTCCAAAGCAGTGCAGGCAAAATCTTCTTTCTCGTAATTTGAATCTAGGATTTTAGGTCCTACACAATGTGCTTAATCCTAACTATATACATCTGTTTGAAGCTGGTTCATTTCAGCTGATAATACTTAGGACTGACAGCAACTTGTGTAGATTCGTTCATTCACAATGGCAAACTGTGAGTTAAAAACAGAAGGAAAAGTTTCTAATATCTTCTTCATGGTAGCACTGGAGGAAGAGTAGAGGGGAAGGGATGACTGAGCCTAAGGATCATTCCTATGAGGTTAAGCTCAGAACTTTGAAGTAACCTGGTGTAAATAACATAGTTACCTGTAACTAGTTACTGTTTGAGCAAGAAATTACATAACTATTAGCTGCAAACTGCTTTATCTTTGTAACAAGTAACAGCTTGATTACTTAGGTGTAATGAGTAGCAACTAGTTAGTTTTTTGAAAATGACTGGCTGAGATCCTTTTGGGCTCTGCTGCCTGCACAGCATGAATGAAGCCATCAGCAGCAGATTTCCCATGGAAAAAGGTTTCTTTTTTGCAATTTGGGGGTGTGAACAGCTTGCACACGATTCAACACAATTGTGTGCAACTCCCAATTGCAAAAAACAAGCTTTCCGTCATCAGCAATCTGCCACTGCAGGCGGCCCTTGGCTGACACAACTTCAGCCACTGTTTATCATAATTTTAATGCATTTTTACATGCATTTGGATGGGTTTTATCGATTGATTGATTGATTGATTGATTGATTGATTGATTGATTGATTGATTGATTGATTGATTGATTGATTGATTGATTGATTTGATTTGATTTGATTTGATTTGATTTGATTTGATTTGTATCCCACCCATCTGGTCTATACGACCACTCTAGGCGGCTTTTCCTTTTTTTTCTTTTTTCTTTTTGGCCATTCTCATCTGAATCCTAAGTGACAAGGCTATTGTCTTTTAAATAAATGTTTTCAAGGTCCAGTATCATAACTGACTACTAGAGGTAAACAGAAAGTATTTTCCTGTATTTTTCTGGCCTGCTGGAATTGACGAGACAACATGCTAACAACATGAAATGCAACAAATATGCATTGTGCAATCAGAGCAACGATAATGCATTTCTTTTAAAATGTAACATTCCGGGTTCTGGTTAAGACACTGTTTAGTATATCTCCAAATACAGCCTGGTAACTCAGAGTACCTGTTTACGTGAGTACCTACAAAAATCTGACGGAAGTCTTCTTCTTCATCTTCCTTTGTCTTTACTATTCTTGCGACTTCCACTGCAGTGCCAATTTCTTTTTCTTTGGTGATGACTAATATTGCTTCTTCTCCTTTGTTTTCTGGCTGTTGATGATGCCTACAATATATCTGTCAGATTTGATGTATCTCTGTACAAAGGCTGGGAATGTGCTCCTGTCCTTTACAAAAGAAAAAGAAAAAAAAATAATAAGAAGAAACCAAAACGATGCCAACATTTCATATAAATATTTATGGACTTTGTGAATACATTTCCAAAAACTTAAGACAAGTCATCTCTTTTTTAATACTTTTGGTTGCAATGAAGGTTCAGCTCCCTTGTCCTCTGAAAAGTCCTCTGTAAAAAGATAGCACTGTTAGACACTTATTATTACAAGACACTGCAAAATCTGCATGTGGTGTATGTGTGAGATACATGCAGACACACAGGGAGAATGAGAAAAGGAGCATACACATTTCATTCTCACCTGGTGTAACACCCTTCATTTTCTCCATGTTATAAAAACCGAGATAATGATTACAGAAGTCTGCTTCCCCCTCCCTCGGATATTAAAACAGGCAATTATTTCTCATTATCCTTTCTGAATTTTAGTGAGGGTTCTCTGATTTGGAATTAAGACATTTGGAAAGATCCACAGGGTAGCACAGAGAATTGTGATTACTGGCTAGAGAACAGTTTGTGGTTTAAAATGACTTTATGTTGTCCTTGCTATTTGCTCCTGGATTGGATTTCAGCCTTTTTGTTTAAGAAACGGGAGCTTGCCTCTTTGCCTCTAGTCCACTGCTGCCGCCTCTTCTGTAACAGAAATTTAGACTGCGAGCTTCAAAGGACAGCAACCTGTCTTTTAAATATATAAGCACTAAAGCTCTCTGATATTTATTCAACACATCAGTTTGCTGTAGGCTTGATCTGTCCCCCCTGCCATGAAGTAACAGCTAGGTTTTTGGTGTTTTTTTTTAATTGTGTGCCATCAAGTCAATTCTAACTGATGACAACTCCTTTCAGGGTTTTCTAAGTAGAGTACTTAAAGGTGATTTACCATTCTCTTCCAGTGGGGGTGCCTTGGGACTGCAATTTGCCCAGGGCATCATAGGCTGGGATGAAGAATGGGGAACTGGACCTTCCAACTTCTGGCTCTGCATCTAGGTACCTAACTCACTGAGCTATCCAGCTATCAGTTATGGCAGTGACCGTGGCTAAATTAGGGAAGCCACCCACCATGTTAAATTGCCAGGTGTCCTTGTTAGAACATGTGACATGGCACAGCAATATCAGGTGCTGCAGGGCATTTTGGAAAATTTAACATAGTGGGGAGCTTCCCAGGCCCAGCCATAGCTGTCAGATCCACCTCCTAGAGCACTGGTTCTTAACCTTGGGTTACTCAGGAGTTTTGGACTGCAACCGAAAAAGGGATCGCTATGCGGATTCGTCGTTATACGGTGTGCTCGTTAAGTGAGGCACCACTGTATTTTAGTTTGTTCTATTCTGCTGCTTGTATTATACTGCTGTATTTAGAATCACATGTACATTTAATTACATTTATCTAAATTGTTTAATTTAAATTATATTTAAATTTCTGATTCAAATTCTATTGAATTTGTTAAATTGATAATTTGCTAATTGATAATTTTTTCAATCTGGTATGGATAATTGCTTAGTCTATTATTGTTGTATTAAATTTATTAATTTTCTTATTGTTATTTCATGGTATTAACCTAGTCTGTTCCTTAATTTCCTTAATTTTCTTTTTCTGATATGGAGAGGAGGGCTTGCCACCCCAGCAAGGGTTCTAACATCGGAGTGATTATGGGTAGAGGGAGATATGGGGCTGGCACAGTGCCTGCATGTTACAGAAGAATGGTGGACAGATGTTTGAAGGCTGTCCCCTGTTCTGGCACTGTGACCTCCTGCCAGTCTCGAGGTAGTCAGATCAGCCGTCCCTCCACTCTAAAACTGGTGCTGTTGTATGCCAGGTCTGTGTCCAATAAATCCCAGATTATTCAAGATCTTATTCTGGAGGAGACCTGGCATGCATACCTGGCAGAACGCCTTCTCCCACCTAGATCTACTCGAGTCACTCTCCATAGCCAGGAAAGACAGCTGAGGAGCCTGACGCTGAGAGAGGCCTGAAAAGAAAGAACAAGAAACCGGGCCTTCTCGGCGGTGGACCCTCGACTTTGGAACACCTTGCTGCCAGAGATCTGCCTGGCACCCTCGCTGGGAGTCAAATAAAAACTTGGCTCTTTAGGCCTCACGCCAATTCTTGATTGTACTTTTCTTGGTTTTTATTGTTTATCCTCCCATCTTGATCATATTATTATTGTAGATTTTAATTGTTGTTTTTATCTGTTTGTGTGCTATATACTGTGAGCCGCCCTGAGTAGACTCCTGTCTAGAAGGGCGGGATATAAATCCAACAATAAATGAATGAATGAATGAATGAATGAATGAATGAATGAATGAATGAATGAATGAATGAATGAACTCCCAGAAGCCTTCACCACAAGCTGTGCTGACTGGGGTTTCTGGGAGCTGCAGTTCAAAAGCATCTGAGTAACAAAGGTTAAGAACCACTGTCCTAGAGGATCTAGCAAACTGAAGCAACTCTAGTGCTTGGGTCCTGAAAGTGGCTGGAAGGTTACAGATGTGGGATGATCCCAGACATTACAGCTGCTGATTGCTTGCTAATTTAGAATGAGCCCCTCCATGGGACTCAGATCAAAGACAGAGGGGTCTGACATTGTCAAGTGTCAGAGTGCTGTCAGAAGGCTCAGAGAAACTTCTCCAGATCTTCAGCTCAGAAGACAAATTTGAGAGCAAGCAGCACTGAAGGAAAAGAATATTTGATTCTCATGTGCAAAAACAAGCCCAGGCACTCATCTTTATCCATCTCTGACTAGTAATCGGGCTCACTAGCTCAGCTTGTAGGTGTGTATGTGTCTGCTGCTTCAAATGGCAGAACGGGTCTTAATGCATGCAGACACTGGCTCGCTCTCCAGTCAATAAGGGAAGAAGTAGGGCACTTATATTGTGACTCATGAGCCTTCTTGTTTTATAAAATCTGGCAGCAAGGATACAAAAGCTGGAATACAGTCCCTACAGTCCCCTCTCTCAACTCTTGTCTCCTCTGCCTCTGGCCTATCACAAGGGCCCACCTCCTGCTCTCTGATTATGGCTCTGAAAACTCAGAAAATAGGACACTGATCAGCTGGCACCCTAGAAGGGTCTACTGTTTCTTTATCCACCTACTAATTCTGAAAGTGGCAATTAGGGGACGAAATGGCACCCAGGCCATTGAGAAAGCTGCAGTGGGATGTGAATTCACATCTCTGTGGCCCAAGAGTCTTACTCTATCTACAGCATGTCAATGGCTCCCTCTTTCCTGATATCACATCAAAAAAATCATTTCAAAAAGACTTGGGAAATCTTCCTCTGTTTTATTACTCTATCATCCGTGTTTTATCACTGTATTAAATGCAACAGAAGAAAGAGCCCTGAAATAAAACCTCAGGAGTCTTCCTTTGGAACCAAGTTGAGAGACAAAGAATTATTTGTGCAAGTCCTGTGAAAGAAGATTCTAGCTTTCTGCGGGTCAAACTAGAAACTGAAGAGGCCATGTTTTCCTATATGAGTAACCCATTTTCCTTCTCCCAATGGGATTTCCTCAGAGATGCATGTCTGCATTTGCCTTCAAACAGCCAGCCACAAAACAAAGTGTAGAAATGCAAGCTATGGAGATGACAAAACAGCAACAACAGCCAACCATATGTATGAGGTACACTAAAAGGTTTATGGCCTAGCATGCCTGCATAAGAGGCTGTTCTCTACTTAGTTTGGTGGACTCTGTGATAGAAGGTAATGGAAATGGGGTGGGTGGGGGTGGGGACCAAGTCCCGCGTGCTCCACTTGCATTTGTGAGCTTATTCAATACATTTATATAATGCTTGAATAGGGCACGAGTGTACCATTTATCAGGCTGCATGGGAGATGGGATGTCTGGCCCTTTTGTCAAAAGAATTAGAAGCTGGCATTTAGCAAGGAAGAACCCAGTCCAAAGCCCTTACATTTCCAGGGTGTTAAATCACAATTTGCTCTGCCTGTCTGAATGACATCACATTTTTGGTATGGCTGCCCAGTTTTGGGGTTTAGAGGCCTCAACGTACATGGGCTCAGAGGCTTAACAAACTGATGTTGCCGCACAGAAGTGTGATAACTTTTGGAATCTCTACAGAATGGCCAGAACGCCTCAGAGCTGGCACCATCATTTAACCAAAAAACAAACCAAACCAAAAAAAAAAAAAAAAACAAAAACAAACCCAAACCACCCCACAATATTCCTCCTGCCTGTTCGTCCAACTGCAGAGACCGAACAGGTGGGGTATTTTGCCTTTGTCACATACAGCTTTTGGTGCATGTTTGCGAGAACTAACAGGAACATGGATTATGGTCTGGGTTACACATGATGTCCAGCTCATTGACATCCAAATGGTCAGCCAAGGTCCCACCTGTAGACTGTAAGGGCCTTGTGGACTGTATTCTAGGCTGCTGGCACAATTAACAACACAGCAATACAATTCTGCCTATATTCACCAGAGATGAGAAACATTGCTTTTTTAATACCAAAACTCCCAGAATTTTGTAGTCCGCACCCACCCGAAACAACATGTTCCTATTCCTCATTTTTACCATAATGCTTCGCCCTCAAAGAGGAGGTTCAGAGTCTTCACTTGGGTTTACTTTAAGGTCCATAAAACAGGTTGCCATTCATCCCACTACAACTTTCCTCAGCCTGTTGTCCTCCAGAGATTATTGGCTGGCAAATCCCTTCCTCTTCTACTACTAAGGCAAAGAACCATGTTGTCTGGGAGAACCTGGAATTGCAGTACAGCACACCCAGAAAACTCTACTGTGATGTATCTTAATTAGGGTTTTCTAGTACAGTATTATTTCTTTTACTTAAATCCCACCTACAAGGGCTTGCAACATGGTTAAAAAACAGACAACTGAAAATGCAATAAGTTGGGTTATGTGGATACAATGAAATGATTTATATTTAAACAGCAGTGAAATCAATTGTAGTTCAAGGACACACCAAGGGGGGGGAGACCCTAAATCAAAAACACAGCAAGGACGTTATGCCAGCTTTGATGGTTCAAAAGCAGCACAGTCTAGTGCCTAGCAGTCCATTTTTGTGTTATGATGCCCTTTCAGTGAAGCCATTCAGAATGCAGAATGGGGGCACGGCAGGATATGACGAATGAGGGATTTATTATATTACTCTTAGAATTGCAGAGATGGAAGGGAGCCCATAGATCATCAAGTCCAGCCCTTGTCAAGGAGGCATAGTGGAGAACTGAACTCCCAAACTCTGGCTTTGCAGCCAGATACCTAAACCACTGAAATATACTGATGGGATGCATGAGAGCTGCACACAGCAGCCATAGGGTACTTAGTAGCTAGTGATAGATGGGCAGGTTCTACCATCAAACAATATAAAATGGAAGCAAGACGAACCAAATTGTGCTGTCAGTTTTATTTATGTTCTCCAAAAAGAGGGGGGCAAAAGATCTCCCGCACTTTACTTCTGTAGGACCCTCAACAGCTTTAATCTGCAACGTGGAGAGACATTCATTCTGGATCCAAGAACAGGTTGCACATAAAGAGAGTTCTCCCAGGAGGTCTTCTTTGAAGACTTAAAAGCAGAACACAAGAGATCTATTTTTATTCTTTAATCCATTGTAGTAGTTTTACAGTCGGCATCTTGGTATCTTGGAAACAGGGTTTGCACACACGTTTAGGATATATACGGGTGTATGTGTGTATGCCCTATAACTGCAATGCTATGTACTGTATTCCTTGATTTGGGCACCTGTAATAACAGTCAGTTTATTGCAGAAAGCTCTGGAGGTCTCAAATCTGAAATGAAAATGGAACACAAGTCTGTTTCAAAAATACATACAATTAAAAAATTAGAAGATGATGAAAGTTAAGGTTAAGAAGAATTTTGGAGTTGTTCCTTTGAGACCTTTGGGTAGAGTGGGCGGCATATAAATTAAATAAATAAATAAAATAAATAAATAATGAATTTTTAGAAGTGGCTTACACACATATAACCTTTGCAACAGCACACTATACAGTACTCAGTTCTGGTTAGCTTAAGATGTCAAGCTACAGTACAGTATTTTTCTATCACTAATTTGTTAGTCTCTCAAATATTGTAAATACATAACTGTTCTCAAATAAACTGAACTGAGAGTTCTTACACCCGTTTACAGAGCAGTGAGAACTCCTTATTGCTAGAGGATTATTTTGTTTCTTTACACAGAAGGAAGTTTACTATATGTGCACATATGTGTATCTCTGTGGGTGTTTGGTCCTGTCAACTCGGAACTGATTTATAGCGACTCTAAAGGAGTTTGAAAGGTATGAGAGATATTTAAGCAGAGGTTTTACCAGTTCCACTCCCCCACTCAGTCTGCACGGCAGACTGGGGATTCGAACCCTGTTCTCCAGCATCCTAGTCCGTTACGCTACCCATCACATCACACCGGGAAGCTATATACATCTACAGACACATCTATCAATGGCCGAAATCATGTTGTTTAGCAAAGTTGCAATTCGAGCAGACCCCAATGGAGCGGACCGAGGAGTTGATCCACCAAAGCTGCACGGATGGCCACGGCTCTTCTCGAGCTGGGGCTTCCGAGAAATAGCGCGCTGCGTTTAGGTTTTCTGAGGCGGAGGAGGAGGAGCAGCCCTTGCAGCCTCACAATTTCTCGTCACCCTGAGGATGCCTCTTGCTGCTTCTCCTTTTTGTCTGCGGAAGAGAATGTGGGGCGGAGGTGGGTCACGGTGATGGAACCTCTCCCTCCCTCTGTGTGTGTGTGTGTGGGGGGCGTGCAAATACTTCTTTCTCTCCCCCCCCGCCCCACCTGCACGTGGGTAGTTTTTTATTTCCTCCCCCCTCGCCCACACGTCACACCTGACGTTGGGACCCCCCCTCTCTCCTTCCCCCCCCTCTCCCTTCCTCAGTGCTGCCCCCACGCTGCGGCTGGCCAAAGCGGAAAGCGGCGGGAATCTGGGGCGGGCGGGAGAGGGGGGGCGGTGCACGAAAAGCGCCGGGTTGGGAGAGGGGAGGTGTGCGCAGGCGCGCGCGCGCTCCCGAGGCGCCCCCCCCCCACACACAGGCAGAGCGACTCCAGTCCGAGGCGCGCGCCGTCCGCGGCCGCCCGTGAGGCATTCCCCCCCCCCCACTCACCCCCTTCAGTCCTTTAAGCAGTGACACCCACCCTGACACGGGTTTCTCTGGGGTGTGTGGAAGGGAGGGGCGGGGACGCGCCGGGAGAAGCCACCGCAGGAGGTTTCCCTTCCTTAGGTCTCGTGTCTGCCGGCTCTTCTCTTCGCGGTCCCTGCCGCCGCTTCTGCGCTCGCGCGTCCCCGTGCGCTTTTTTTGCACAGCAGCTGTGCGCCAGGCGGGAGAAAAGACACAGGCGATGTGTGTGTCCGGGGAGCAGGTGCGCGCGCGCCGGAGCGTTCCCGCGCCTTTCTCTCAGGTCCACAGGTAGCAGCAGCAGCAGCAGCCGCCGCCGCCGCCGCCGAAGAAGAAGACGACGACGACGAAGAGGGAGGGGGGGGGGAGAAACGGCAACTCAGCTGCAGGAGAGCCTGGGCTCGGCTTTGGGAGCGGCGCCGAGGCTCCCTTCGGGCGTGCGGATGGATGGCCAGCGGAGCGCTCTCCCCGGGGCTGCCTGCGCCCGTCGCCTTTGACCCGTGTGGGCTGCTTGCTTTCTCTTGAGCCTCCTTTCCCGCCTCGCTCCTTCTTCCCTTCCTTCGTTGGTTTTTAAAAGATGATCGTGAGGATGAGGATGCTTTTAAAAAAAATCATCAGCCTGGGGATCCGTTGCGATAGAAATGGGATTTTTTCCCCTCCCTCCCCCGCCTTCGCAAACGACTTTTTATTTTAACCAAATGCTTTTCTTTCTGACTTGGACATCCGTTCGGCTTGCCAAGTTTGTAGCGAGACACGTCTTCTGAAATTTCTGTCTCCCGCTCCTCTGTCCATTTTCTCTTCCCCCCCCCGCGCCTTTTTTTTGAGAGGGGGCTGTTAACATCTCTTACAGCAGCCCTTCCTGCATGTAGCGACACCGATTTCGATTTTCTTTCCTCCTCTCCTTTTTTTTTTCCAAAACCGAGCCGCCTCTCCCCGCTTCTCTTTCAAGACATTGGCAGATCCTCTAGGGAGCTAATGGATACTAAGGAATCGCCTTGCCACCTTCTTCCGTCGACTCTTCACCAAAGAGGGACAATGAAGACATAACGTTGCTTGCCCCCCTCCCGTACCTCTATACCCATACATATATAAAACAAAAAAATTCCAGCCGTCAACTTCGCCTCCTCATCTCCAAGTATTTATGACTGCAGATCAGGTACTAAGGAGGGGTAGTTTGATAAGGTAAGGCGTTTATTTCTGTCCTTTCCCACGCTGACATGTTATATATCTTGGCTTTCTGATAACTTGATCACCTCCCCTCCCTAGCCATCTCCGTCCCCTTACCTCCAAGGGCTCGTTTTTTTTTCCAGTGCAATTTCTCTCTTGCATCTTTTGATAACCCCAGTGGTCTTTGCTTGCTCTCCGGTGTTAAATCTGATTAACCTCCTTTTTCCCTCCCCACCCCCATCGGATTTCAGGAGTTGATCCACACAGCATTTATTGGATAGCTGGGTATTTTTTTTAAAAAAAACAACACAACACAACCCCCACCAACATCTTCTGATTAAAGAAACAGCTCCAGTCCTGCCACCCTTCATCCTCTCTGGGGTGTCCATCATCTTCCCCAGCAGTCTGCATTAACACAGCATACCTAAGCAGCATTCAAAAGCTCATCTCTTCCCACCCCACCCCTGGCTGCCCAGGAGAACTTGACAAATGGAACTAAAAAGTCTTGTACACACACACATACACACACTCACAGAGCACTCGCTCACTTACTGAACCAAGCTGTGTTCTGCAGCTCTACAAGCATACTGCATATGACGAAGTGGTTTCAGCACTCCTTGTTACAATAGGATGGAGAAATTGGGGAACTGCTGAATTCTTGAAGGAACTGGGGACATGGATTGATAAAGGCTTTGAATTGTAGGATTAAGCTCTTGGCCGAATTTCGCCCTACAGGAGACCAATTCCTGTCCTTTTTTGCTTTAAAAGCCAGAAAAGTAAGGACTCCCTGGAAAGGGTGGGATGTTTCATTCTAAGGCAACATCCCTTGTATGCCCTTTCTTTTACTCCTCTGTCTTGGAAATCCTTGCATTCCTGACCTACCTCTTTCCCTGGTTATTGGCTTGGGTTTGCAGCCTTCGTATTCTCCTTCACCTAGATTTATTTGGCTCTTTAATGGCCAGCTCTTTGATAGCTGTACGTGCTTGTGTATAAGGGGCAAAATATGTTCTGTTTTGGGGAGGTGGATGTGGGTTGGCAGACAACGTGGAACAAGGAGTTAAAAGCATTGAAGAGGGCAAGTAATCTAATGTGGGTAGAGTGTTAGAACTAGGAGAATACTAGAGTATCTGAGCCTTCTGTGCAGAGGGCTAGTTGTTAGTTCCTGGCAGCTAAAGAATGACTGGGAGAAAGAACCAGGGATGGAAGGAAAGAAGGAAGATGTTGAAAAAATATAGAGGAAATATAGAGTTAGGGGATGGGTTGAGGAGAAAGAGAAGGGGAAACATAGGATAGATAAGCAAAGGTGGTATTCTCTTGAACGAACAATAATGTCTAAGTTTTTTCAGCTACACAGTGCTCTTCTTCATCAGGCGTTTTGTTGTTTACTAGCCAAGTACTGTGGCTGCCATTCACCTGCTAGCAGATGGATAGAAACCGATGTGTGTGGATGCTTGTGGATGTGAGTGCACGTGCATGTATGCGCACAGACACACACGTGCTCAAAATATGCTATCGGACTACAAGAGGCACTAGTAGATTAAAGCATTCTCTTGAAGAGCCTGGATTCAGGTTGCTTCCTTTCTCTGGATCTGGCAGCAGCTCCGGCTAAGCTCTTTGTCACAATAATATTTGACATTTCCATTCTGTCTTCCCTTCCCCTGCCTAGCTTCTTGGGGGTACCTCGCCAATTCTCCATTATTAGAAAGCTGGAAAAATATTCTGTAGAGGTTTTTCTCGGTCTAAGAAGGGTTGGAAGGGGGAAATGATGGTGGGAAACGACTACCCAACATTTCCCTGTATTGCAAGGAATTGTATGAATTGGAACTTACTTTCCTTGGGCCAGAATTACATATTTGCCATGTGATTTTTAGAGCTGAGAGAAGAGGAAGAAGACTAGGAAAGAAAAAAAGAGACAGAGAGAAATGAGATTTGGCCTCTCAGTGAAGCGGATTCTTACTTCTCATCAGTATGCTCTTTGAGTTGTGTTTTATATCCTGGGTTCATACTTGTGAAAGAGCAAGGCTTTCAAGCAAGCAGCTAATTGTAGAAAAAATCTGCATTTTATGAGACCTAACAGTCTCTCTCTTTCTTAAAAAAAAAACCACACACAACACCCTCATTTGTGCTAATAAAGCAGACTATCCATTGCAAATGACATATGCTCCTCTAAGAATAAATGTTAACATAGTTAATGTACTTCTTCCCCAAATCATTAATTCCTTTAAAAACAGTTACTAAGAGGTTCTTGATAGTAAAGATGTCATCAGGAAATAGATGCCATTTGACCATAGATTTTTTGACTTAAAATTTTTTTTAATGGTACTTCTTGTGTGCCATTGGATGATCATAGGGAAGCAGGAACACCTTAGTTGAGAAGAGTGTGAGGATTAGTGATAAAGATAACAGTATAGGCTGGTAGATTTGGAAAAAAAGGTACTGTTTCTGGAATGTGTACTGTCCTTGGCTCAGAAAAAGAGCTTTGTCACCTGGGAGACTGCTTTAGTGAGTTTATGAGGAATCTAAGAAGGAATCACCATTTGGGCCATCTGATATTTTGATTAAAAATGAATATTTTCCTAAGATGCTCAAAGGTATTTTGATTTGTGCATTTCTATTTAAAGGTAGGTTCATTGTTTTAGCTAGGTGACAAGATTCATTGTATTTCATTGTGTTTATTACTCTGTGCTCTTTATTGTATATTGTGAACCACCCAGACAGTGATAACAGTAATGGGGCAGTGTGGAAGTGGAATTAATAAATATATAAAATAAAATTTGGGGTGGGTGGGGTGGGAGGAGCAAATTGTTGCTGAAAGACTGCTGGCTGGCATGTTAGCCTTTGAAATCCTCTTAAATATAAAATCAGAGCTGTGTGGCATTCAGTTTTTCAGTAGAATACTGTATATTTAATGCTCCTAGGAAGAGGTGATGGTAGCTTGGGTTTCCTTGAATACACACACACATATATATAATATGTGCGTACATCTGTGCATACACACAGAGAGCACATATAGAAACCCTAAATGACAAGCTGGAAAAATCACAGTTCCTGAGATCTGTGCTGTTTATCTTCCACAAAGAAAAGAGTACAGCAAAAGACGTTACGCTTACCTAACTTTTCACTCCTCTGTTCCTTTCTGATGTCTCTTTAAAATACTCTGGAGCTGAAGCTAGAGACGTCCGTTGTAATTCTCATTGCCTCCGATCATTTGTTTTAAATATATCACACCATGTTTCAGCTGGAGTTCCATTTAACCGTATTGACAAATCATTCGTTGTAGGAAAACATCATTAGAAATGTAGGCACTATTCATCACGTGAGATCTGTAGGCCACCCACGTATTGAATATAATTAATCAATGAAACTAATTTCTTAACTAGAGAATTACCTTGTAGCTTTTCTGTTAAATATTTATGTGGCTTCAGATAATAGGGAGTGGAACTGCTTGTGGGATCATGCTGCCGGACAAAGTAGTAGTGAATATTTTAGCCTTTTTCCTGATATTTAACAGGAATTATTTTGTACGGATTGTAGCCAGGGCTGACCAAAGATAGTTTGCTCCCTGAGCGGCCTGTCTCCTTCAGTACCTTCCTGCCACCTCCCAACACCTGCCACCAGAGGTGACCACTTACCTTGTCTTATGGCAGGGTTGGCCCTAGTTTAAGCCATCCTGTAGCTCTGATCACAGTCACTGAACTGTAAACTTGGAGACCCAATTTAAATCTGGCCTGTGCCTTGAATTTACTGCATTATTTTAGAAAATCCATGATTTCTCTCTCTGAGTACATATTTAATCTCCAGTATTCAGGTGCTTTTTTTCCCTTTCTGAACTTCCTAAGAAGTTCATACACTGAAGCATATGTGAGCAGGTTAGTCCCATGAAACCCACAGCTTCACTCCCAACCACTGTCACCCATGAACAAATCCTGGCAAAGTTAGTTTACTGTCACCCATGAACAAATCCTGGCAAAGTTAGTTTAACAATGGATACTGGTTGACCATGTTCAATGGGGGATTCTGGGTATTGTAATCCAAACAAGTAACTTTGCCAAACCTGGTCCACAATGGAGATATTTCCCCATAATTAACAGGTATGTGAAACATTGGAAAAGGCTCTTCATTGACATTGGTACACAGCTGTAGAAAAGGACAGTGTGATGCAACAGATAAAGTGTTAGACTAGGACTAAGAAGACTTGGGTTCACATCCCTGTTCAGCTATAGAAAATATTTAGCAGGTGGTTGTCAAAGTTTTTCTTGAAAGCTTCCAGTTTTGGAGCACTCACCACCTCTCAAGGTAATTGGTTCCACTGACTGCTCTACAAGTTAATAAGTTTTTCCCAATATTCAATTGAAATCTGTCTTCCTGTAACTTGAGCCCATTGTTGCATGTCCTGCACTCTGGGATGATCAAGAACAGATCTTGCCCCTCCTCTGTATGCCAGCCTTTCAAGTATTTAAAAAGTGTTATCACATCACCCCTCTGTCTTCTTTTCTCAATACTAAACTTGCCCTTTTCCATTCTTTCCTCATAGGGCTTGGTTTCCAGCCCCCTGATCATCCTTGTTGCCCTCCTTTGAAATTGTTCCAATTCGTTGGCATCCTCCTTGAAGAGTGGTGTCCAGAATTGGACACAGTACTCAAGGTGAGGCCCAACCAGTGCTGAATAGAGGGGAACTAGCACTTTACAGGATTTGGAAGCTATACTTCTGTTAATTCAGCCTTTAATAGCAGTTGCCTTTTTTGTAGCCACACTGTTGGCTCATATTCAGCTTGTGATATTTGAGAATTCCAAGATCCTTCTCACTTTTAGTGAGCCAATTATGTATCCACCTGACACTTGATCTATCCAGTCAACACCTAGTTAGCTTGCTAATCTGGATATCATGGGGCACTTTGTCAAAAGCTTTGCTGAAGTCAAGATATACTATGTCTATAGCATTCCCTCTGTTGATCAGGCAGGTTACCCAATCAAAAAATGAGATCAGATTAGTCTGGCAGGATGTGTTCTTGACAAATCTGTGCTGGTTTCTAGTTATTACAGCATTGTTTTCTAGGTGTTTGCATAGTGAGCCTTTTATAATTTGAGAATTTTTCCTTGGATCAATGTCAAGCTGACTGGCCTGTAGTTCCCAGGTTTCTCGTTTTTGCTTCAAGTATGTAGCTCGTGTAATCCTCCTTCAGTGTCATACTCTAAATTAACCAGGTGACAGAATCCTAGATGAGATTAAAGTAGATTTTGCGGTGATCATAAGCAGAGAGTAGAAATTAGCTTGCGTTGCTTGCAGATTAAACAGTACCCAGACCGGAAACCTCATCACTGCCTCCTCCATGCCTTCAATTTTTAGATACTTTATTTTGTAGAACATTTGTGGACCATTTCTTGACTTCGATGTGTGCATTTATTTATTGATTGATTTGATTTGATTTGATTTATATCCTGCCCTTCTGGTCTAGTCAACCACTCTGAGCGGCTTCCAATAAAAGAATAGTATACAATAAATGATAAAGATTTTACACACAGACTGTGACATGTACGATAATAAAAGAAATAATAAATAAAAGGAAAAGAAATTAGGTGTTGACAGGGGGGAAGGCCTGAACATACAACCATGTTTTTAATTGGTTCTTAAAAGTGCCCAGCGTAGGGGCCGCACGAATTGCTGGAGGAAGGTTATTCCAGAGGCGAGGGGCCACCACCAAGAAGGCCCTATTTCGTTATTTATGATTTATGGCTGCTATATGGTACTCTTCTGTGCTCATGCCCATAAATCTGGATTTATCTGTGCTGTAGGAACTTCTTGTAGTGTTCATACATGAACAGCTGAGCAGATGGTGAGAGAGGACAATGACACATGCCCAACCTCAAAGCCGTGGTTGATTTATTGAGTTGCTGACCATGAAATCCAACCATTTGATGTGTCCCTAACTTTACTCTTGATTTAAGTGAAAGGACCAGAACTTGGAATTAATAAGGTACTTGGAATCACTTTCTTTTAAAAATAACTAAGTCATAATTTAGTTTTGTTATGGTAGCAGTGTGATGAGTGATAATTTCAGTACTTTTGCAGTGTAATTCTGACTGTTTCTAAGCTTTGGAGTATAGCAGCATTAGAGACAGTATAGGACTTCACTGTTTATTCTTATTTTGTACCACAGGCCAACCACTTATAGCATTTTGACATTTTAAAAATAACTGAAATATAATTTAGTAACTTTTAAATTACAAGAAACAAATAACTCTCACACACAAACCACAGCTAATTACTACTTCTGTAATAGTTACTGATTGCTTTTTATAATAAACATTTCCAAATTCTGAAAAGGATGCCATTCATTTTATGGGGCTAAGAAAGAGCTGCACTTTTCTGCACTCTGAGATGGTTCAGGATAGCAAGAGTTAGAGTCAAATTAAATTATATTTAAATAAATCAAGAGAATGCAGTGCTAGATCAGGCCAAAGGCTTATCTAGTCCGACATCCTGTTTCCCAGTGACAAATCAGATGTCTGTGTAAATAACAGGTTTATTCAAGCCTCCTACTATTTCATTTCAGTTATGAAGCTAATTAGATGGGAAGGCAGTAGCCCATTAATTATAGTTTTAGTTATGGCATGGGTAACAAAGACTTAGGCCAGAAAAGGAACTTTTGCAAGTTGTTGGGATAAAACAAGGAATTCTGGCATCTGGTGGTGTCTTGGTGGGGAGCCCACAGAGAGTGCTCTAGCTATGTAAGGTGGGCGATGACTGCTGTGTGTGCTCTTCACCCATGACATATCACCCACAGGAGATACTAGACATGGGGCCCACAATATTAATTATCATGTGCCATCAAGTAAGTACAGACTTGTGGCAAACTTTTCCAAGGTTTTCTAAGTATAAGGTACTCAAAAATGTATTCGTGAAGGCTTTCACGGCCGGGATCTAATGGTTGTTGTGGGTTTTTCGGGGTCTTTGGCCATGTTCTGAAGGTTGTTCTTCCTGACATTTCACCAGTCTCTGTGGCCAGCTGTCTGCTGAAGATGCCGGCCACAGAGACTGGTGGAACGTTAGGAAGAACAACCTTCAGAACACGGCCAAAGAGCCCGAAAAACCCACAACAACCATTACTCAAAAATGGTTTGCCCAAGACTGCGCAATATAACCAAATAAATTTAGACTACAGCTTTGTCAAGGTCAGAAAGTAAGAGAGAAGGAAACACACAGAAAGGGACCCAAGCAACAAATTGGGTGTCACATACTTGAATATATGAAGCATGTGGAAGACATTTACCATACTTGTTTTATTGGGGAAAGCCACTGTGGTGTAATTGACAGAACATGAAACCAAGATTCAGGAGATCTGAGTTCAAATCCCTTCTTGTCATTAGAAGCTTATTGGGAAAAAACAAGGGTAAATGAAACCTTGAATATCTTTCATACCTTAAAAATCCTATTAGGGTTAGCTTGTCAGAAGTCACTTAATGGCATATAACAAATGATTTTAAAGGTACGGAACACCAGGGCTGGTAGAGAACTCAAAACATGAGCATAGACAGTGAGTTGAGCACATCTTCTTTTTCCTTAGACACATACATGCCAGCTTAGTGTCATCAGCAAATTTGGTAGGGGTTATCCCTTCTACTCTTTTAGCCAAGTCATTTATAAAGCTGTTGAACAGGACAGAATGTGGCTGCACTCTGATCGTTGCTTTTCTCCAGGAGAATGAGGAAAGATTGGTGACCACTCTTTATAGCTAAAGCTTGTCAACCAGCCACAAATTACCTAGCAACGTCTAGCCCACAACTTACCAGGTTGGTCACAAAAATATCATATGGACCTTTTCAAAACCCTTGTTGAGATCAAGTTCTACTGTATCCCAGCACTCACTCATGTCTACTAAGCTTGTGATTCTATAAAAAGGGAGAGAGAGAGATTAGACCAACCACTTATTTTGGGGAAACCTCTGTAATCATGGTGTTCTTTTTTTACATTCTCACAGACAAGCTGCTTAATGATGTGTTTGGTGTCATGCTGAGTGACTGACAATTATCCAGATAATCTTTCCCCCTATTTTTAAAGATGTGGACAGTATTTGCAGAGTTCCAAATGTTGGGCTTCACTTGTTCGCCAAGTATTTTCCAAAATTATAGACATATTGCATTGTGTTGCGAGTCTTCTCACAACATCTGTAAAGAACTGAGCTCATGCAGGGCCCAAGATATTTTAATACAGTATCTGCGAAAAGGGGTGAGGTAGGTCTGTATTGAATCATGTCCTCATTCTGTTCCCAAGTTCAGAAGCCAATCTTACTTCAGCACTAGGAATAGACAGAATTCTCCACTTTACATAAGAACATCAGAAGAGCCCTGCTGGATCAGGCCAAAGGCCCATCTAGTCCAGCTTCCTGTATCTCACAGAGGCCGCACCAGATGCCTCTGGGAGCACACGAGACAACTAGAGACCTGTCTCCTGATACCACTCCCCCGCATCTGACATTTTATTGTACCTTCATTTTAAGCCTAGAGATTATACATTCCCATCATGGTGTGTAACCTGTGATGGCCTTTTTCTCCAGGAATCTTTCCATTCCCATTTTAAAGGCATCTAGGCCAGATGCCATCACTACATCCAACAGCAAGGAGTTCCACAGTCTAACAACACGCTGGGTAAAGAAATATTTTCTTTCATATGTTCTCACTCTCCCAACACTCAATTAGTGGATGTTCCCTGGTTCTGGTATTGCATGAGAGGAAAAAGAACTTCCCTCTATCCACTTTATCCATCCTCTGAATAATTTTATATGTCTCAATCATGCCTTTTCTCTAGACTAAAGAGCCCTAAACACTGTAGCCTTTCCTCATAAGGGAGGTGCCCCAGCCCAGTAATCATTTTAGTTACTCTCTTCTGTACTTTTTCCAATTCCACTATGTCATCTTTAAGGTGCGGCAACCAGAACTGTATGTAATACTCCAGGTGTGGCCCTAGCAGTGTTTTGTACAATGGCATTATAACATTGGCCGTTTTATTTATTTTCAATCCCCGTTTTAATGATACCTAGCATGGAACTGGACTTCTTCACTGCCACCGCACACTGGGTTGACACTTTCATCAAGTTGTCCACCAGCACACCAAGATCTATATCCTGATCCCTCATAGACAGCTCAGAACTCATCAGCTGATAAATAAAATTTTGATTTTTTTTTTGTCCCAATGTCATTACTTTGCATTTTCTTATATTGAAACGTATTTGCCATTTTGCTGCCCATTCACTCAGTTTGGAGAGATCCTTCTTGAGCTCTTCACAATCCCTTCTGGTCTTCAGTACCTGAAAAAGTTTCGTGTCATCTGCAAACTTGGCCACCTCACTGTTTATCCCTGTCTACAGGGGATAATCAAGTTGAAAAACACTGGTTCCTGGACAGATCCCTGGGGCACACCGCTCTTCATCTCTCTCCATTGTGAAAATTGCCCATTGACACCTACCATCTGTTTCTTAGTTCTCAACCAATTCTCAATCCATAAGAGGAACTGCCCTCTGATCCACTGACTATGGAGTTTTCTCAGCAGCCTTTGGTGAGGGACCGCCTCAAATGCCTTCTGAAAATCCAGATAGAAAATATTCACTAGTTCTCCCGCATCCACATGCCTGTAGACCTTTTCAATGAATTTTAAAAGGTTTGTGAGACAAGACTTACCCTTACACAAGCCATGCTGATTGTCCCCTTTGAGATTCAAAAAAGGCTTAATCCTAATATGTGAACAGGGAGAGAGTTCTAGACTTACATCTCTGCCTTCATTGGCTTCGCAGGGAAAGGAACAGTCTGAAGAGGAGAGTTCCTGCTGCATGTCCTTGCACTACTGCAGATCTTGAACAACCACAGTTGTCAGTTGTGTGGAGAGTCTCCACATGTTGCTCTCAGATTGTCCTTCATGGGGAAAAGGACATGGGAAGGAGGATCTCTGCTCGGCTGTTCAAATGATCTCTTTTTTGAACACGTTAATAGGGCTTTGGAGATTTCAGTGCATACTTTTTACTCTTAATACCTGATCACTGCTATTTGTAATACTTCCTGTCCCTGCATGTCTGCTCCCTGAGGTGACTGTGCCTGTTGGTAGGGCCAGACATGGGGGGTACAGTCTATCCTGAAAAGGCAATTTTAACATCTGCCAGGAAAAAAAAATTAAGGTTTGCTTTATGAGTTGGAATACCTGGCTGCCGAGCCAGAAGCTAGGAGTTCGATTCCCCACTTTGTGTGAGTAGGGCCAGCCTGTGTGAGTTTGGGCAAGCAAGCTGCATAATTCCAGGATGCCCCAACCACTTCTGAGTTCTCTCCACATAAAACACCTTGGAAAGTGTCACTGTAAATCAGGATTGACTTGACCTCACCTAGTTAATAACTAAATAATAACATACCAAAATTGCTGCATTGCCAGACTGTTCCTCCACAGCGTTTAAGACCACAGATAGAGCAGTGTTGGATCGCACCAAACGTCTGTCTAGCCCAGCATTCTGTTTATCAGTGGATAGCCAGATACCAGTGCATCTCAGATGCTAAATTTGGACCAGATAATTTGGCATTGAGGGAATTTAAAATATCGTGCTGTGGTTTCTCAAGCATTTGTAGGATTTTTTTTGTTCCTCTGCTTTCCCCAAATATCCCTGCTGTGGTGCTATGTCACGATATAATGTCTGCCCAAAGGGACTTTTTAAAGAAATAGGAGCAGCACAGTGAGGGACATACTTTGGCAAAACAAAAGCTGAAAAATGGAACTGAGAGACGAAAGGACTTGGGATAGAGGTGAAAGAACCTGCCATTGCAGCTCCTGTCATCTGAAACTTACCTTGAATTAATCGTCTAAACTGGGCAATAATTCTGAGGAGCTCTCCCCCCCCGCCGGCCCCCCCTGAATAAAGAAAAATTACTCTGAAAAATTCAGATCACAGTTGAGGAAAAGAGATAGCATTGGAGCACTAATATCCATCAGTAGGGTGCTGTTAGCAGAACTGCTGAGTTTTTGTGCCATTCTCTCACTTCAAATGTTGCTGACTCAGCTGTCTTTAAGACAATTGGTCTTGCTGGGAGGTTACCATAAAATCTTTTAGGCTCCTGTGCCCATGAATGCAGCAATAACAAGAGATCCTTAAATGACAGTGAATTGCCCGCGAAGAACGTTGGAGTTCATCAGGTCAAGTTGGTAATTCATTATTGTATCGGGAACATTGCTGATCTAGGTGTATGGTAAATTAAATCTCTTAAGGATAGCTTCTGGTAGGGGTAAAATACAGGTTCCCCGTTTCGCTCTTGTCAAAAGCTAGTAGAAGAAAGTTTCTTTCAAATGGGGAAAGCGAATTCATGCCTGCACGGCTCATACCTGCCTGAACTGAAGGCAATCTACCTGGCACAGTATGGTAGTTACATAATTTTAAAACTCTGGACTGTTATCATAGGTAGGTGGGAGCAGGACATAGATGCATCTATGTTAAGGCTAACACTTTCATATGAGCATTAATCTAAAAGTTAATTTGAACATAGGTTTAAAGTTATTTGGAAACTAATAAACTATTGTTTTAGTGAATATATATTTACAGTAATCAGTTACTCTTACGGCTAATATCATGTTAGCTGACATGTGATCCTCTTCTAACTATACAAGTGTTCATGTACTAACTATTTTCAGTAGTATCCTAGGCAACTGTTTCAAAATAAACATAGTTGATATGTTACCTTTTTGTTACATATGTTACATAGTTGATGTGTTCTTTTTTTTTTTGAAACAATTAAAATGGGCCAAAATGGCCATTTCCCAAAAATTGACTTGCCAAAGATAACACATTTTTGTTTGAGCATCATCTGTTTGGGCTTCTTGAAGTCATTTGCAATTAGCTCAGAGATGTGAAACAAACTAGACTCCATTATCTGACTAAGTTGCTTTTCATGAGTAATGCTGGGGTTTTGCATTTTTATAACAAAAGCCATTGCAGCTTAATCCAGTGGAGCTGTGGATAATTATATGGCTGAGAAAATCAGTGGTGATCAGTAAATGATGGACATTCTATTCTACACTGTAGTTTGGTCAGTGTTCCCAATTAGGGATGGCTGAATCAGCCAAACTCAAAGTCACAATTTCTTCTGTTTCCATCTCATAGTTTGTTCATACCCAAGTGTGTATCAGATTGTACAGTCTTCTTCCTACAAAGAAAGTTTCCCTTATTTCCATGTGCATTATTTTTCAATTGATTAATACGTGCTTGTTCTAATTTTTCAAATACAATTCTTTTCTGTGCACATTTTTGAAATTACCTGTTTTTCAACATTTTTCAGGGTAGAAAAGGCATCATGAGACTTTAAATATGCGGCTCAGAGCTGACAGTACTGGGCGAGATGAGCTAATGATCCTAACTCAGTATAAGGCATCTTCCAAGTTTCTTATCAAATAAAACCCATCCAATTAGTTGATTTGGAGTTCCCTGATTAAATGACAGCCCTACTTTTATCTGACCTTTTATACTGAAATTTGTCAGAAATTCTTAATCTTTACATCACTGAAGAAAAGGAATGCTGTACCAAAATGGTTGAAAATGTCACAGCTGATATGTTCCTAATAGACTGGAAATAAATAGGTGGAGATGGAACCATGAGGTCAGGCATTGTCTTGCCACAAAAGCCATTTGTTAAACCCTCCTTTTTAAATGCTGGTGAATCTGACATTGATTGTACAAACCCTATCAATAAAGAAACTCAAAGGACCATTGCATCCGGTTTGGTTTAAAGATGGCCTGACCTAAGTTCAATTGTTCTAGTAAATGAACTGATTCACTTTCTCAATGTGAGAATGGATTTCTGCCTTTGTGTTGTATTTAATCCATTTGTTTTAGTAGCCCCCTTCTCATGAATTATCAGATCTGATTTTTTTTTAAAGGTAACAGTGATGTGTTTGATGGTCTATGTCTTCTGTTCATGCATCTAAGGTGCAACAGTGAATATAATCTAATCACACTCTGAAACTAAGAATATATGCACCCAATCAAATTGGGCATATTCTATCCATAATTAATCTTTTTGAATGAGGATTTAAAAATAAAACAAATAAATCTTGCACTGAGCAATTTGTAGGCTGTTTTCCCAGAATCAATTATGCTGCATTGAGAGTTTGCTGTTTGGTTAGGGATATGATTAAGGTTGGGACTTAATATACATATTTTATATTTCATTGAAAATTCCAAGTGTGTGCTGCTTTCCCTCCAGTGAAACCAACCTGTTGACAACTGGGATGCTTCACTTCTGCTTCTTGGCACCAAGTTCACACATATGCATAACAAAATATATATTACATTTGATTGGCTGAGACAGAAGAGTTCCCCAATGGCAAAGATCAGTTGACTATTAGGATACTTTTTTGTTCTGGCTGTTTTTTGTTTGTTTGTTTGATTTAAAACAAGAGCATCTGTAAATGGCAAGTGTCTGAAACCTGATGACAAAACTTGCAACTGTTCAGGTAAATGACATCTCCAAATGCTTATTGTTATAGTTCTAATTCTGTCTGCATCAAAACTTGACTTCTGGGACTGAAATTTTATACCCTGGTACATGGGGATTAACAACAGGAGAAGAATCCTGTTGGAGCAAAACCCAAGGCCTGTCTAATGTAGCATCCTGTTTTCCATAGAGGTAGACCAAATGTCTATGACAAGCACAAAAGCAATTCTACTACTGCTATTACTACCAGGAGCAGCAGCCTGTTCCCCAACAACTATCCAGAAACATTCTGCCTCTGATCGTTAAGGTGTCCTACAGATATCTTGACCTAGTAGCTGCTGGTTGCCTTATTTTCCATGAATTTATCTTATAAAGATACCTATTGCCATTCATCACACCATTTTTGGGGGGATACAGAAACCAAAAGACAACCCAGCATTAATCACTAAGATATTGACAGCCTTCTTTTTAGCCATTGCTGCTCATTAAAAGCTTCCTTGGGTGCATGCAACTTCTGTCCCATTTTGTAGGAGTTGCATGCACCCTGAAATTGCTTTTAATCAGCAGGGATTTGCCTTTCGTCGTCGTATAGTCGTTTAGTCGTGTACGACTCTTCGTGACCCCATGGACCAGAGCAGGCCAGGCCCTCCTATCTTCCACTGCCTCCCGGAGTTGTGTCTTTGCCTTTAGTCAGTGGCAATTTGTGACTGATCATGACATCATCCGCACATTGAATGTGCAGCGGCCCATCAGTGTCAAAGGCATGACACTTGAACAATGACCTCAGAGCACTATCACACTTTATTAATACCCATTGGTAGTTTGATGCTGTGACAGTCCGCCACAGCTGACATTTATCCCAGAAGTGATTAATTCCAGTCTGAAATCTGTCCAAGCAGTGTTCATCTGGGTATCAAGGTATAAGATGTTTTGCTGTTGAAATGATTCTAGGCAGCATCAGCTTGATTATTTCTACAAACATGATTTGTCCGCTTTGCTTCTGTGTAGAGATGGGCATAAACCACTGTGCCAGTTCGTTTACTGGCCAAACAGCTGTTTGGCACTTCCTGGCCCTGCCTTCTCCAGTGGGTACCTACTCTGAGTCAGTACCCCTGCTTTCTTGCACCACCTCCACTGGATGATGTCTCTGGGTGAGTGCCTGCTAGGAAACACTGAACATCTATTCGGAAGGTAGATGAACCTGCATTAATTGCCGAACTGACCATTCATGCCCTGGAGTTGGGTCAAATTCATGTTGGTAACTTCGATGATACTGTCCAACCATCTCGTCTTCTGTCGTCCTCTGCTCCTCTTGCCTTCACACTTTCCTAACATCAGCATCTTTTCCAGGGAGTCTTCTCTTCTCATGAGATGGCCAAAGTATTGGAGCCTCAGCTTCAGGATCTGTTCTTCCAGTGAGCACTCAGGGTTGATTTCCTTTAGAATGGATAGGTTTGTTCTCCTTGCAGTCCAGGGGACTCTCAAGAGCCTCCTCCAGCACCACAATTCAAAAGCTATGATTTCCATAGCTTGGCTCAAATCTGTAATTACATAATTGTCTGTCATCCAGTCAATTTTTGACTTTCCAGGATTTTCTAGGTGGAGAGGACTCAGAAGTGATTTACCATTCCCTTCTTGAAATTGTGCAGCTTGAAACAAAGTCCCATTGTCTTTGTACTGAATAAACCTACTCAGAGTTCGTTGCCAGGGTGAGGTAGCATTGTTCTCTATCCAAACTATAGCTTTGTGTGTTAGATATTGGAGCTGAAGAAGTGGGGGGGAAATACAGATGTCCATGGTCATGGTGTGTTTACTGCTTGGTGTTGCATACCTCTTTAACACCATTGTTTGAAATAATAGGTTTTGAGATTATTTTTGTGTGTAAAGTTGTTTGTGCTCCCAAATAGGAGGAAAGGCAAAGATTGTAGTTCTGCCTAGTGTACAGAAATGTCTGAGTCGCCAACTCACAAATAATTCTTCATAGAGATCTCTGCTTTCAGTTGAACTTCCCCTCCATCCGAGTAATGTGGAAGGCTGTATAGGTATTTCTCCTTACAGATCCAGTTACATCAAATCTGTGGAGAGAAAATAGGCAAAGTGTAATTGAAAAGAAAACAGCCCACAGTTACAAGAATATGGAAAACTGTATACTGTATACGACTATTTGGATATTATAATTGTGCATTCAACAACTTCATGAGGTGAGCAGTATGCCAGCTCCACTTCCATCACTCTTCATAAATGATCAGGAGTGGGAGTGGAGGGTAGGGCTAGCACACTGGTCCTTCTTGGCTGCTTCTTGAGCACACAGAAAGATTGAACAGGGCTTATATGAAAGGCTGTTCCATGCCCTTACAATTGCTAATTTGCTCACATATTCTGGTTGCACAGAAGGGCCCTGTTCACACACGTCATTCGGTACATGATATGGGGGGGGGGGGTTAACACTGAGTGAGCAGCCACCGACCTGAAGCCAGAACAGTATTACCCACTTGGGAAATTCCTGGAGGGTTTCCCAGCAGTCTTTTCAATTTGAGGAGCCCTGTTGGGTGAGATAATCATTGCATATATTTTGTTGCAGATCCATGAGTTGCAGGTTCTAATTTACAACTTACAGTCATAAAGTTACTCACTGTTACATTTTAAGGCCCCACATATTTACTGTTATAGTTACAGTTGTTAAAAAATAACTCTTGCTTGATTTTTTGGCATTTAAAACTGACTAAATAGTTACTTAGATGCTTTGTTAGAAGACGTCAGCATGCAACAAGTCAATCAGTCAAGAAATTTATTATGGTTATATGACCTGCTCAGATACACATCAACCAATATACACACAATACAAAGAACACAGAATGTTTTAAAGACAATGCAAAGTTATTAAGCATCTTCTAAGACATGGCAATTCTTCATATTACAGCAAGGAAAAAGTTAGGAACTTAAGCAGTAAAGTAAGGATACCAGTCTGACAAACAGTACATAACCAACCACTTACCAGGATAGCCTTGAAATTTTTGCAAGAGGGGACAAATTAAATAATTCTTCATAGAACTTACAATATGGAAGGGCATGAGACAAAAATTCAGGAGTTCCAGCCAAGGATGGACAATGTGTCTCTTGACAGGAAATTCCCATGAACCTACCTGTACCAATGCTGAGGGTAGAACATTAAATCTAGCAAGCATAAATGCTCTGTTAGCTTGGGGTGTTCTAAGAGTTGTTAAATAAGCTGCTGATGACCCATATGTTAGCCCCACACCATTTGCAATAGAGAAATAGGCTCTGTTTGACAGAGAAAGCAGCTCGTCTCTGAATAGCATACTCCCTGGGAAACTACTCTGAATACTCGTTGTCTAAGCATAGAATGGAGTCAAGAGGAATGTTAATAGATCTAATTTTATGCTGACCACTTAATAGTATGTGAATCCATTGAGATAAAGTGCACATAGTCAGGTTGCTTGGCTAGAAACTGAAGCCGCAGCCATAATTGTATAGTTTGGATCCATGGTTTAGTTCCCAGTTGGCCTACTCCAGATTCATGACTGACTATCCTACAAAATTGGGAACACCCAAAACATGATGCAGATGGTGACTTGTACTTTCTCTACAGTGAGAGTGTATGCACAGAGCCGAATGGGAATATCATATCTAGCTGTGCAGTAGGCCTAGCTTTAAATACATGGATGGCCAAAGGGACAGTATGTCCACTGCATGCAATAAGCCACTGGCCTATGTCACAGAACACACCTAGTTGTTAAAAGACCACACACATTGTGTAACCATAAAAGTAACTAAAACAGTTACAATTAAAGCACAAAAAGAATGAAGTTTTTTTATGTTGCAGTTGTAAAGTAACTGGTTATGTCTTCATTATTCTTAAAAGGAGTTAGTTACAAATAGACTGTTATTTGTAATTGGTTGCTTCCAAGCTCTAGTTGTAATTCTGATTGTGATCCTCTTATCCAATCTCAGCTCATTTGTCTTGAGTTTAGGGCAGGAGAACAAAACGTCTAACAGAATTGTAAGGCTATATGTTTCTTCACCCTAAGTTAGGCATCTTGAAGCATCCTTCTCTACATTTTTACTGTTGAACACTTCTGTAGAAGAAGGAAGGGGAGATATCCACAGACCCGCTGGCTATCTAGCGGGGAGCTTCTTTTATATTCTTTTTGAAGTCTGTGGGAGGTTCAGAATATTTAAACATGGGAAGTTGACAAAAATATTATGCAATGTCACCTAAATTAATGCCCAAGACTTCTTCAGACTTCTCTTCTTAAAGTTTCATTCCATTAATTTCTGTAGCTCAGTAGACTTAAGCAGTTGAGATAAAAATGAACTTAATGCAATTACACTCTTTAAGAACCACACATTAGTTGGTGGTATTTGATGTTGACTACTTCCTGTCTTGTATTTTCCCTTTGTGTTCAGCATTTTCTTCTGCAGAATTAACTTATCTTGCTGTTTTCAATAAAGTCTCACCTCCAGCTGAGAAATGTTTAACTTTTTTAAAAAAAGCTTAAAAAAAGAATTAAAGATGGAAAAACCTCTTTGTGCTACTAATTAAGCATATTCATTAGAAAATTAAAGTTAAAAGGGGCTTAGCTGTAGATGAAACACGAGCAAGAGCCATATGTGGCTAGAAGTTTTTATTGTTAACTTGGTGATACAGTGAAAGTGAAATCACTCCATTGGGGAGAAGCGCTTTAGATTTATGCAGCACTGCTTACTGTTACTTATTGCTTATGTTCCAGGGGCAATTAGAGGCCACTCTAAAACTCATAAGCTCCCTGGGCTAAGCAGTGTACAAATAACTAATGCCAACTTGCCTGCCTACTCAAGAGGTGTCTTGCAGGGTAAGAGTGGGCTGGGCAATGGTAAGCTCACATTGGAAGCAAGCAATGAGCAGGTTATGGCAGTCTCCTGGTTAAAGTCTGCTTAGGATGTGACATCATTGGCGAGCTGAATCGGAACAATTTGGCTTTGCTGTGATTTGATTCACAGCCTGTATTATGTCTGAAATAGCAAACAGTTCTCACACTGGGGCTGTGGATTGATTCGGGAATTCTCTGTTCGTGCTGGTTGTGACTCAAGTCTCATTCCAGCCCACAGCCCGCCTCCATTCCTCCTTTTTCCTTCCTGGTCCTGACTGAGCCTCGTGGCGCAGTGGTTAAACCACTGTACTGCAGCCAAAACTGTGCTCACAACCTGGGGTTCAATCCCAGGTAGCGGCTCAAGGTTGACTCAGCCTTCTATCCTTCCGAGGTTGGTAAAATGAGTACCCAGCTTGCTGGGGGGGGGGCAATGTGTAGCATGTGTAATTAGCTTGTAAACCGCCCAGAGAGTGCTTGAAGCACTATGGGGCGGTATATAAGCAGCATGCTTTGCTTTGCTTTGCTCTTCTGGTTTGCAGCCCAGAGGAGTCCCAGGAGTCCCATACCCCATACCAAGAGTGAAAGGAAGGGGAAGAGGTGCAGCTGAGGGCCAAGGAAAATATTGTCTCCACAAGGATGCTCACATAGTACAAGTAAGACTTTTCATGAGCATCGGGGTGAAGCAGCTTGAAACCCCAACTGAACTTTCTCAGAAATCCCCCAGATGGGGGTAGGATTCTTATATGTACAGTCAGGAAAAATCCACAGGAAGAAATGGTGGATGTGTTGGCTGGATGCTGGGGGGAAGGGGGGGAAGAGTTGCAAATGTTCCCTGGTATGGCTTAGGGCCCTCCCAGAGAGGGGTTCTTTGCCAGAGTAAGCGCACCAGGAGACAAGCCACTTCCCTCCTTTTACTTTACTTTTATTAGATTTATTAGATTTTTACCCTGCCCCCCAGATAAAGTCTACTCCCCACTCAAACTTCAGACTACTATATTTCTGAAAAACTTTCCTATGGAAGTAGAAAAATAACACGGCGAAGGTACTCCATAATCTCAGAATACAGAATGTTCAAAAGTTTGAACAGTAATTTTACAAGATACATCACTATTCACAGTTCAGGATGATTCCATTTGGGCTCACCTCCTTCCCACCACACATCCGTTACTCCTTTATTTTCCAGTAACACATGCAGGAATTGCATGCATGATATGTAGTTTTAAGCTAGTTTCAACCAGCTCCATTGAATTGTTGGACATTTTATTCATTTTTCTTTTTTTTATGTAAACCCCAGAATAGTGCTAAATCCTAGGAATAAATAAATAAAGCATGCAGTTTCAGCTTGGAACCAATCCGACCCAGAACAATAATAAAGCCTTTCCACTGATTCCCTACTTAATATTTTGGCTTTTGTACCTGGAGCTGGCCTGGACAATTAGTTTGATTCTCCACTGTGCCTTCTGAGTGAAGAGCCAACCTACATAACCTTGGTTAAGCTGCACAGTCCCAGACACCTCCAGAAGGGAATGGTCAGCCACTTCTGAGTATACCTGGAAATCCCTGATAAAGGTCCTCATAAGTTGAACGTGGTTTGACAGTGTCTACTACTACCTTTTCTCTCCTCCTCCTCCTCCTCCTCCTCCACCTGTTTGAGTGTGTTTATTTTAAAAATAAGATACAGTATTCTTAGCCATTTTGAATTTTTTTTAAAAATTAGAATACTGTATACATTTTAATAGAAACAACTGTTGTCTTGGTCTTCGGATGATTTTGATTGGAGAACATTTACTCACTGGACATGATCAGAGAAGTAGTTTGTTACAAGCTTGGCATATGCATTTTGAATGAAAAAGATATAAAGTCACATTTCTGTTGTTTTTGTGGCACCCTTAACCCGAGTCAGGTCCCTCACAGAATCTGTACTTGTATTTTAAACTTTTAGATTAAAATTATATCTAACAACTTGTGAATGAATATTTAAACTTATTCGGTATTTAAACTTACAAATGAGTGTTTAAACATATTCAGGAGAGGGAGGACAGATAGTGAGCGAGAGAATATATATGTGGAGCAGAGCAGGATCTAAAATATTTCATTTCCCAGTGGACAAACTGCACAGTCAATTTCTGTTCTGTAATTTGTTTTAAAATCCCATAGACAAATCAACAGTTGCAAATTAAGTGATGGCAGACCTTCAGGCATCACAAAGCTGTGGTAAAGGCAGCACGGATGTTTGTTGTAATAAACCTCTTCCAAGTATGGAAATTTTAATATGAAATTTATCATATATGTGGCATATTTATACCTGTGGCATTGTTTGAGGAAAATTGAGCAAATGGTGTCTAACAATGTCTTTGAATCTACTTTGATAGTAAATGCAGTCTAACAACCCTGGAGAACTAGAATTTTAAGGAATTTTATTGCATTGATTAAAAATTACATAGCATCCTTAATACATTCACAAGCCATTAGTTTTCTTACGTGCAGTGCCCTCTTCCATGCTCACAAATGCAGGTGTCCTAAAAAGGGGACAGATTTTTGTAGTTCACACAGTGATATTGAACAACTCCAGCAAAGTCCTTTGAGTGGTTGCATTCATAAGCATGGAATAGGGAAGGATAAGGAACAAACATGTCACACAGTGTTTGCCCTATTCAAGTTTGAAAACTCTCTGAAGTAGAAGCTTAATTTGTAACTTTATTCTATTCCAAACTTTTCTCAACTCTGCATTTGTATGTGGATTTTTAAAAAATAATAATAAATATTATTAGGCAGATATTACAAAATCCAAATTATATTTCCAAAATAGGTGCTAATTAGATCGTGTCGTGAAACAAAGAGGCAATCTTGCAAGTTAACAATTGCATTTTATTTTTTTAGTTTAGTCCCTGGTCTTGATTCTGCCATTTGGGGGTCTCCATAAGTAGAAAACTGGCTGAATAAATTCCATGGAATTTGACAGAAGTTTTGGCACCAGAGGGAGCCACTTGCTCACCTCTTGGTGAGTGGGAAAAAAAAACCTTTTCCAATGTTAACTGACAAATAATAAAGGACAAAATTTAATCAGTGGGACATTAACTGAGTTTTGGCTTCAGAAGATCTCAAACTGTTTGTGAAAGAGTTGAAAGCTGAGCCTATGAAGATGTTGCATTTTAATGTATTATTAGTCAAATGGTTGTGTGGATCATGCTATACTTTTTAGTACAGAAAATGTTGTAGAGAATAGAATAGCAGCAATTAGTGCACCATTCTAATTTATTTTAAAACAGTTGGTCCAAATCCCATCATTTAACCCAACCGACTCAGTCTCATCTAGCTGGGAAAAACAAGTGGTTTTAACCCAATAAATGCAATAATGAATAAGCCTTAGTTGGTGTTAGCTACATTCTCTAGACAGAGTTAATTGAGATCAGTGGGTTTATTATTCTTATGTGATAAACTATGGGACAAGAGGCACAGGTGAATAATTTCAGAGTCTCTGATATCAGGTGCATCTTTCCTTTGGGCCAGTGTATACAGTGACAACAATCAAGTGTAAAATGTTTTCTTAGAATGCATCTTTCAAGTTTCAGTTGAGGGCTGTGTATTTGCATGTCCCGTTAAGAGAAAAACTCCTCAAAGGACTATATAAAAATATCAATCCAGAGTGAAATTGAAGTTGAATCCTTCTTCCTGCCATATGAAGCTTCTGTATGTGGAAAGGTTTATTTTATTGCTGTTCTTAGTGAAAGAACATTTTAATATGTAAGAATGAAAGTGTACAATCCAGTGTACTTATTTTTGCTGACTGTTTAAACTACTTTTCACAGGTTCATTTTCTGTGTATTAATAAGGTTCACATCTTATGCTAAACCATGATTCAGTGTTAAATGGGTGAATCACAGAGTGTCTTGGGCCTTATTGTACATTCCTATTCCTCCACAGACAACTTATGGTTAAGGCAGGAGCAGCCCTACTAAATTTTGACAGGCGGTACCTGCCAGCTTAGTCCATTATCCACTCCTCCCTTCCCCTTGCCTATGTTACAGGTGTGAGGTGATCTGATGCTTCTGTTTCTTATTTTAGATGAATTGTGGTTTAGTGTTATCTCTAAACTCTGGTCATTTTTAGCTATGATTTACTGAGAAAAGCCAGCTGCTTAACTTATGGTTTGATGTTAGCTTCTTTCAACCAACCATGTTTAGTCATATTTGGTGAAGTTGATGTGAAATGAAATTGCAAGTTGTATTTCATCTAAAATGGAAGTGGAAGCTTGGCAACTCTGGGTAAGGAATGAAGAGAGAAAGAGTGGCACAGTATTTCATGTAGACGAACACACTGGCAATTCTAATTCTTATTGTTTCATTCCTAACAACGCTAACTATTTCACAAAGTAACTAAAGACTTTTGCAGCACTTGTTTATGGTGTTTCAAAGTAAACATTGATGTAGGGGTGGATTATCTTCAGTTTCATCAGCTTTAGGTACAAGAGCTACAAAATAGTTGTATCTTTCAAAAATAAATAAAATGTCAGTATTCTTTTATGGGGAGCAATATGTTATTTGTGATCAGTGTTCCCTCTGATTTTCTGCTACTGAGCAGGGGTCCCACCTGTAACCAGAAGCAAATGGGTGGCAATACTGGCTTGGCTGCATGACCCCAATGCAGCAATTCACAGCCACATGGCTTAGAGGGAATGTTGCTCATGATTCACCCAGCTTTTAAGAATGAGGAAAGAATTTCTAGTTATTAGGCCAGCCTTGTCCAACATACATTGTCCAGATACTGGACTTCATCACTTGTTATCCCTGACCAGTTATGCTGGCTGAGGGCAATGGGAATTGTAGTCCAAAACATGCAGGATCCTAAATTGGAAAATGTGTGCGAAATTGGTTATCTGCTTCCTGAGAACATCTACACTATTCCTCTATTTTACTGTCTCAAGTTCTTATTTGTCTTATTCATTCATTCATTCATTCATTCATTCATTCATTCATTCATTCATGCATGCATGCATGCATTCATTCATTCATTCATTCATGCATGCATGCATGCATGCATTCATTCATGCATGCATGCATGCATGCATGCATGCATACATACATACATACATACATACATACATACATACATACATACATACATACATACATACATACATACATACATACATACATACATCTGTGGACTTGTGAACAACTGTGGTGACAGCAAATATTTTTCTTAGCATTCATGAGTAAGACATTTCTCAACTGAGCCATGTATGCTCAGATTCAGAATTGCTGTGACTTAATTTACCTGGCATGCTGTGCTCTTTCTTATGGAAATCCTGTCCACAGGAGACACAAATATGGTTGCGCCATAACACACTTCTCTTTACGATCTTCCCCTAATACTTTGCTGTCATATGTCATTGGCAAGTCTGACACCAACTTCAATAGCGCATAGAAGAACTGAAGCTGCACTGAAAGACTCCAGCGCACTCCAAGTATCCTGGTTACGTTGTATTTGATAAGAGAAATCAGAAGTGCCTGATTTACTCTCTGCAGTGAATTTGAAAATCGAGAGCCATGCTTGCCAATTTCACCTATTTGGGGTAAATCAAGTATGAAATGCTTTACTTCCTCAGTTCAGTACTGCACAAGTTGTACTGCCAAACTGAAGCGACTGAGGCTGCAATTCTGTACTCCTAACCTGGGATTAAGGCCCATTTGCTTAGAATGTACCTCTTAGTAAATGTCCCACAAGGGACGGGCTGACGCTGCAGGCTAAACCACAGAAGCCTTTGTGTGCTACAGGGTCAGAAGACCAGCAGTCGTAAGATCGAATCCACGTGACGGAGTGAGCTCCCATTGCTTTGTCCCAACTCCTCACCAACCTAGCAGTTCGAAAGCATGTAAATGCGAGTAGATAAATAGGTACCACTTCGGTGGGAAGGTAAACAGCGTTCTGTGTATAGCCGCGCTGGACACGTGACAACGGAAGCTGTCTTCGGAGAAACGCTGGCTCTACGGCTTGGAAACAGGAATGAGCACCGCCCCCTAGAGTCGAACACGACTGACTAAAATGTTAAGGGGAACCTTTACCTTTACCTTTAAATATTTTGTAGGAATGTGTTGCTAGTAAAATTCTTTCTCAGAAAGTGAGAAGAACAAGAGGACAAGTTTGTTTACTTGAATTTGTTTCCCCTGTTTGTCTGCCTTGTGAATTATCTTTACATCTCGAAAGTCTCACAACATCTTTATGTGACCTGATCCTACAATGGTTGAACAGATCTATTAATTAGTCAAATGTGACCAAACCTTGGCCCATTGACTTCTAATGCTTGTTTGTAGTATTTGGATGGAGATAATGTGAAAATATTGGTGGGAAGTAGACAAGTGTTACTATGGTAATTTCAGTTTTTAAAGAGGGAATAAACATTGATCAGTGAGTTTGCTCACTCTGCATCCCTTAGTTTTCCAAATATTTTGTACCATCCATATCTGGAACACTAAATTTTTGGATTAAATAGCAGATATCATTCACTCCATAAGACACACCTCTCCATAAGATGCACCAAATTTTTAGGAGAAGAAAACAGGAAAAAAATAATCTGTTTTCTTCGCTCCACAAGACGCACAGACTTTCCACCCCCCTGTTTTATGGGGAAAAAGTGTGTCTTATAGTGCGAAAAATACGGTAGTTTATGCTCAAGAAGCTGTAATACACTTGATATAGCTTTTTGTCTAAATTTTAAAAGGTCCCTTCAAAAACCAGTCAGACCTTTAGTGAGAGTCATCTGTCCTGCTTGGGCAGTTGTTAGGCAGGGAGAGACATGAGTAATGGATAAATGAGTAAAAAAAATGAGTAACAGAGTAAGAAAGAGAAGGACTAATAATGTTCTTGCCATTTACCACCATCACGTGACTCCTCCAACAGAATATGTCCCTTAACACAGTGGTCCCCAACCTTGGGCCTCCAGATGTTGGACTACAACTCCCAGAAGCCTTCACCATCACCTCTGCTGGCCAGGATTTCTGGGAGCTGAAATCCAAGAACAACTGGAGGCCCAAGTTTGGGGACCACTGCCTTAACAGAAAGAGTCTTCCACACCTGTCTGAGAGAAATGGGCAGGCGCCTTCCATGCACCTGTGTAAAGTAGTTAATGTAACAGTCTTACCTACCTCTTTTCTGTCCTCCTGTTTGTGTCTAGACCAGTGGTTCCAAACCTTGGGTCTCCAGATATTCTTGGACTAAAATTCACAGAACCTTCACCACAAGTTGTGCTGGCCAGGATTTCTGAGAGTTTTCTAGCAAATCAGATCAGAGAAATATCATTGGTCTACACAGCAGATTTAGTTCCACAAGACCATTTAATCAAGAACTTTGAAAGAGACCTGCATATTTATAAAGAAAAAGTTGAAGGATTTTTATACTCAGCAAGATTTGAATGTAATTAAGATTTCATTATTTCCCTTTATTTGCGCTTTTTGAAATTATCCCAAGGTTTATGAATTATTTACATGAACTGTCAGCCTCTTCCCTTAGAAAAGCATTTTTGGCAATAAGATTTCAAACAATTCTATCGCAATATATGGAAGGTTGCTATGCCCAGACACTAGTATCACGGTGTTTTTGTATATGTAGAGCCCAAATGGTAGAGGACATACAGTACCTATTTCATTGATCTTTAAATTCTGAACCTATAACAAAGTTTCTTTCATTTCTCAAGTTTATTTAGGTTTGGTAGCCCATAAGCCATACACCATGTCAAGTTTTAGAGTTTAAAAATACAGTAGGGTCTTGACTTACGAACGGCTCGACATACGAACGTTTCGACTTACGAACCGCTCTCGTAGGAATATATGGACTTGACTTATGAACTTAGATTCGAGTTACAAACTCTTTTTTTCCCCTTTTTTTAAAAGCTAAGTCATCTTAGGTTAAAAGGAAAAAAGAAAAAAAATATCCCCCCCCCAGTGGCAGAAGGCAGAATAGCAGCTTCCCATTAGTTTCTATGGACGAAAAGAGCAGATACGGATTAAATGGTTTTCAATGCATTCCTATGGGAAATGCAGATTCGACTTAAGAACTTTTCGACCTGAGAACTGCCTTCCAATACGGATTAAGTTCGTAAGTCGAGACCCCCACTGTACACTGTAACATAACTTTGCCATATCTGTCTGTGAAGATTCTCAGTCATCCAGGTGTGGTTATCCTTAGATACAATCTGCGTCCCGTTTCTCATGCTGTACTTTCATCTGTCCCCAGAAGAATTAGGGACACACACAAGGAAGATCACTGTTAACGACCATCAATGACCCATGACAATGGGTGGAGAAGGACTGTAGAAGGGGAATTTTCTCTCATCCCCAGTTCTTTGTCCCTCTAAGGAGACTGCTCAGACCAGGGAGAAGTGAAACCAATGCGGACGATATATCAGGGATCTCCTACCAAGTCTCCTCAGATTGAAGAAGCTACTTGGATGAGTAGCGAAATTTTTCAGTCTAACAAGAAACGTTCCAGATTTGCCACATCTACAACAAAGATTTTGCTAAGACTGCTCAAAAGCAATTTTAGTTTTGAAGCATTTGAAAATGTTGAGTATTTCGATAGTGAAGTGGGGAGCATTTCCACCTAGCATCCTCTTGAAGGGTGTTCCCGTCTTGTTTAATCCATTTTTCCACAACTAGTCTTCACCTTCTCTTATTTAGATCTGTTTTCTTGCTTTCATATCTACAGCATCATTCCATTTTGACCAGCAGCACTCTTGTGCTGCCAGTATAGTGGACACAGTTTACATCAAATTTGCTCTAAGATATGGCAGATAAGAGTGACCGAAATAATCTGTTGTATGGACTATGGAGCGATAAGAGATAGAATAGCAAGATTTGTAATAGCTGCCCCAAAGTTGAGGAAGACCTAGATGGTTAATGGAAATTACTTAATTTTTTAAACAAAATGGTGTGTCCATTTTAATTTGTTTGTACTTCATTTTTAATCCAGTATTTTGTGAATGCATACATTTGTACTTTTTAATTTGCTAGCATTATTTTGTCAAGCTGCCTCTCTACATGTGCATATATTTCTACTTGTATTTATGTTTTAATTGTAATACTAGTGGTGGTTGAATGATCATCGTTATTAAGTCAACAAAAAGCAAGTTAAAGTTAAGTGGGCAATAGTGATGCTAGGGGGAATATCCCTCATTTCTCTTAGTCATGGGACATTCTGCATCAGGAAGTCTTGCTTGCATCTTTCACCTTTCCTTCAAAGATGATGTCACTTGCCATATGGTGACAGTGCTGGAGAGTGAGAATACAGCGGTACAGAAACAAAATCAAGTTGTGGATTCAGCCTTTTGAAACTTGGAAAGAGCACAGTTACCCCTTTGTAAAGGAACCTGTCCACACCTCTTTCTAAGAAAATACGAGAAGTTTATTAGAGAAGTACATTTGTAAGGAGAAAGTGATAGAAATCCTAGTTATAACTAAGTAGGAGATCCCACGACTGTCTCTTTTATCTCTAGGGAACAAAGGCAAAAGAAAGGTGTGATATCAGTAACCTCAAAAATAGCAATATAAGGTGAAAGGAAGATCAGCTGTGGTCAGAGCAGCTAAAGGACAGTCTAGGAACCTTGAGGTCCTCTCTCTGCTTGTTCCCCATACAAAGATATACATAAATTGAGTTGCAGCCTAGACACTTCAAACAGGCAGAGAAAGGGAGATCAGTGCTATATCAGTAGTTACTTGTATCACCCTTGCAACTCAAAGGAGCCTACAGTATGAGATGCAGCCAATATGGCAGCTTAGGTTTTTTAGGTCAAACTTCACCACGCCATTGTAGCATACCGAGATATCTTCTGCTTGGTTGTTCTGATCTCAAACAGATGTCTTTCGCCCTTCTAAGGATATGTTGAGGTTTGAACTGGGAACATTGTCCATGAAATACATGTATTTCACAATTGAGTGAAATCCTTGCCAAATATTCAAGATATTATTATGTTGTACTACATGTTAAAGATTTTTATTTATCCAGCCTACCCATTGATAGAGATGCGAAAACTCCATTTCATTGCATTTCTCCAAATCTAATTTTCATTATTACTTCACCCTTTATCTGCTGCAAATCGTGAAACATTTAAAGAGATTTCAGACACATTTTTCTAACATACATATTTTTCAACACATTTTTCCCAATCTGTACAATTTTGTAGCTATTTCTGCCTGTTGACTAAAGTGCATATATATATATATATATATATTGAACTGCAGACATTTTGAGTGCTTTCTCTTTTGTTTTTTAAGCTGCTTATTTTTATATTTTAAAATATATGCAAAGTTTGGTGTGTATATTTTATTTGTTCAAAATGCATCTCCCAAACCTGTGAATTTCTGAAGGAAGGTGCACTTTGCCTTGCAGTTAGTCTCTAGGGGCACAAAACCGTTATCTTCATCAAGAATCGCAACTCTAGCAACATTTTTCTTCATCTGTAGCCCTCTGACAGAATGTCAGTGTTACAGCCATTTGGTGAGTATAATAGCTCTGTTAGCCCCGCAGAAGAGAGGAAGGTGTTAATAAGCAGCCATAGAAAGAGATAGCTTTGTAGGAAGCTGTGCCATCAAGTAGTCTTTGGGGCTTTGAATCATTTCTTCTTTGTGCTTCAGACAACTTGAATTGTAATGACTATGGGAATGTAACGCACAAGTTAATCAGACAGAGAGGAATAAAAAAGCTGGCGAATATTTCTTTAAAAGATATTGATTTAACAGATCTGCTTCTCAGATGACAAGTTCATGGATTTTAAACAAATTGTATTCAATCAGCTCACCACTGAATTTGGTTATGAGCTGTTCAAGTGCTTACTACAAGCCATCATGTTTCTAGTGAAATCCTATACATTATAGTAATGAGTGCTTTGGGGGATGTCTAACATGGGAAGATAAAATGCTGGAGAGGAAGAGAGTGAGAAAAGGCAAATTGCACCAGCTGAGAAGAACCACCATAAAGAAAAAGGCTAGATTTGCCTTGAATAATTGGGGGTCAACACGAGTGCACAGAGACCTGTGCTATGGGAGAAGAGAGGGGTGTTTCGTCAGGTAGAACTCAAGGGCTGAAGCCGTACTCAGGAAAATGGTGGGCTCTGCAACAAATTTAAAATGATGACTTCTTGGTCCCAGACATCCAGTACAGGTGAGCCAAGATAGGCATCAGTAGCAGCAGACCTTACAAAGTCAAGTTGCCAGGCAGCAACACTCCACTCCTGTACCATATTACATGGGCCCAGAACCTGAGGGCAGTGCTGTGTGCCCATGTACTATATTAGAGTATCATAAGGATTGGTGCTTACAGTCTCAAATAGGTGGCAGAAGAAAGAATTGGGAGGTGATCTAGAAATGCTTCTGGGCCAGTTGATTGTAAAAACAGCATAAGGATAATTTGGGTAAATGGGCACAGAGCCGAAATGAACCCAGCTTAGCAGGTAATATTTCAACCCAGTGCCAGAGAGAAGACCCCAACACATCAGGCAAGTGATGGGAGGTTTTCAACATCAGTAGCATTTGGTACTCTGTCTGCTAGATTACACATCCTGCTTGTCTTCAACTATAGAACTCCTAAGGCGTTTTTCCAGTCTACATTCAGTTGTCCGTGCTTGAAGAATGCTTACTACCATCCCATAGGGACTTTTTTCCTCCAGGTCCTGTGCCACTGTTGCCGCAGTGTGTTTAACAAGAAAGTTCATGAAGCACAGCCCTAGTGTACCAGCCCCTTGCTGTGCTTGATAGGTTGGGCCAACATGCTTTCACTCATTGGCACTCTACCTATCACTTGACTTTTGAGAATGGCAGCTTTACCTAGGTAGCCCATATGCAGCAGAGGGGCTTGTTATCGTATAGAATTAATCGTTTTCACACTGAGCCAGTGAGCCCTGGCGCTTTATGAGGGTGGGTGGAGATGGGTGCCTGGGCTTTATAATTACCTGAAGCACAAAAGTCAAACTTTCTCTGTTTCCAGCAGCGCAAGCCCTAAGATTATTTCCTTGTCTGGAGACCTGGGAAAGCATAACAATTCCTGGGACCTCAGCTGGTACTCTGATACCTGCAAACCCTATAGAGAAGGTCAGGCATTTATGCTGGATCTGTGTTTCAGGTTCAGTTCACTAGTCACAAATTGCACCATTGCTCTCTGTTTGTCTCAAGTGTGTGCATGTGTGTGTGTGCACACAGTATGTTCCTACTTTCCAACTATGCCAATGTACAGCATACTGGTGATCCTGTCACACATCCTTTGGCCATGCTTTGAGGACATCTGGAGAGTCCCACTTCAGGTTTCCCTGCCTTTCAACATTCAATGGCTGAGTAGAGGCCTTCTCTGATGTTATACCATTCCTAAATAACCCTGTCCTGAAAGACAGTTATTTCAGTCTGTCTAGACCACTCACTTCTAGCTTTTAGGAATAGAGACTTTCTTAAGGAATGCTTTGAGTAGTCAGACTTGTTTTATTGTCATATTATTAGCGGTTTCTAATTTATTTATTTTAATCCCTTGTCATATCTCATAAAAAATTCCTTTAATTGTTTTGACTGCACTTTTAATTATACATTGTACCGTACTGCATTCTAAATTGTACATTGGTAGATCTTATTTAAAAACTCACATTTTTATACTTGTTGTGAGCTAATAGTAGCCTGGAAATGGGTAGATTAAAATAAAGCATTAGCTCAGTATCGTTTACCTCAGATAATGGATTTGTTGTTGGCCATTGCTGTTTTCTATGCCTAGAATTTTGTCCTGGATTACTTGGTATAACTCTCCTATGCATTTAACTATTTATGTGAATGCCATATTTTTATATCTTCGTGTCTTATATTTGGAACAATATGAGCACGTGCCATTGTGGTTGATTATCTGCTTTCTATTGTCTTGAAATCTTGTCTTGTTTGGAGCCAAGACATGATTTCAGAAGAGATATGAGAAATGTTTCTTTCTCCTTCACCTACAGAAAACAGTGAAAGTAGAAAAATAGAAAAAAGAGGGACGTCTTCCAAAATGTTCTCTCTCCCTCTCTCTCTCTCTCTCCCCCTCTCTCTCTCTCTCTCTCTCTCTCTCTCTGTGTGTGTGTGTGTGTGTGTGTGTGTGTGTGTGTGTGTGTGTGTGTGTGTGTGTTTGTGTGTGTGTGTGTGTGTGTGTGTGTGTGTGTGTGTTGGCCACTGTTATTCTCAACTAGTTGTCTCCAGGAATACTGTGGTCATATTATAGGGGATACAAAGTAGCCTTCAGGCCAGGAATCAGAAAGCATTTTAGCTGATAATCTTTCTTGAAACAGTAGGACAGAAAAATATTGGATAAGGAAAAAGAAGCCTTCTGAGGGGGATCTCCATCTGCAAGAAAATCTGGAAGAATAACTCATCCTCATGGGGCTTATGAGGAGTTCCAATTTTACCTCCCATGAATAAGAATGAGAGGGCTATTTTTACTTGTCTGTCTAGACTCTGACTACTGAGAACTGGATTATCACTATGTGTTTCTTTTAAGGCAATGTCAGATCACAGTCTGGGATTTGATAAAAGAATGGGAAGTACCTTAACACTCTGGGATGGCCAGTGAATGTACCTTCAAGAGGGACCAACAAATTGTGTTACAACACTCCAGACAGCAATACATTTATTTTGACATAGTATTTAAATACGCTCATGGAATATGAGAGAGAGAATCAGTCAGTCAGTCTGTCTGTCTGTTTGTCTCCAACACAGCATTCAGTCTGGATATACAATATACAATTAAAAATAGGTGGGATGAAGTAGTGTTGCAAATAATACTTGGTAAAATCAGTCTCCCTGCAAAAACATTGATATTTTTATTTTTTAAAAAAATTATGTAATTAAAAAAAATTAAATTAAAAAAATCAGGAGAGGAACTGCTGGATATTTGACTTCTGGTTTTAGTGGCGTGGGGTTGGGGCACCTCCCTTAACCTGATGTGAAAACTGCTGCTCCTGAGAGCAGGAACACATATTTTTGTTACATTTTTTTCCTATTCTGGGTATTAGGTCTTCTATGAAAATAACTTTTGTTGCCCACCCTAATGGTAAGACTAGCCCTGGAAGGCATTAAATATTCTGCTGAGAATATTTTGGCACCTTGCTGACTGCTGAAAAATGGTATCTCTACCCTCCCCAGCTCTAAATTTATTTATTTATTTTATTTATTTATTGGACTTATATACCGCCCCATAGCGCTACAAGCACTCTCCGGGTGGTTTACAATTTTAATTATACAGGCTACACATTGCCCCCCAAGCGAGCTGGGTACTCATTTTACCGACCTCGGAAGGATGGAAGGCTGAGTCAACCTTGAGCCGGCTACCTGGGATTTGAACCCCAGGTCGTGAGCACAGTTTTAGCTGCAGTACAGCGTTTTAACCACTGCGCCACAGTCAGCTGTCTCAAAAGCATTTCCAATCCTTGCCACATACCTATGGCATCCCAAGCACCCACATATAGTCTCAGCCTCCCAGATACGCAGAATTAGGGGGGGGAAAGGCTTCCAGCTCAGAGAACATGACCTCAAAGCCAACTTTTGCCCCCTGCATTTCTTCTGCCCTTGCTTCCAAACCTTTAAATGCAATTGCATCCACAGATGCCGGATGATTAGGAAACATAGGTCATAGGGAAAGCATCTTCCTTTCTCCACACAAATATTTTTTGAAGGCTTATGGCACTAGAAGTGGGGAAGGGAGAAGCATTCACTCTGAAGCGCAAGTGAAAATGGAAGCTGTTTTATGAAAACAGTCGCTTTTTGCCATCTGGTCCATGGAGCAAATCTTTCCAAGGTGTTTGCAAATGCTGTATCTGAAAGGTCTGCTTAGACCATCAAGCTAATTGGAACATTTTGCTGTGAGTTTTTCTCTCCATTAATTTTTGAACTGCAACTAAGGGGAGATTCGCACTACCATCAGGATTCTGGTGACCTTTGGTTATCATTTGCAGTTGCTAGACCTGTTGGTTTCAGGATGGTCACCTTCTAATACAGGCCCTAGGCATGTACCTTTAAAATTTGCCATTCAAACAAGAGTCAAGACAACTGTTTTTCCTCCTACCCTGTTCTGCCATCTTCCTTCTTCATTGCATGTTCATAACATGGGTAGGCCTTCCTGACTCAGAAGATGAGTGGTAGGGAAGTAAAGAATACTCACTATATTCTTTGTTCTAATTAGTCATGACTGACTCAATTTGACGAGACGCCTCACTGAAGAATTTTAAAATCCCACAAGTTTTCTCACCTCCAGGTGAGGGCAAAACAAGGAGTGCTCTTGTTCATCAACATTTCTGTGATTTGCGCCCACTGTCTCTATGTTAAACCAGCATCCTTTCTTTTTGAGAAGGAAGGTAACACACTCACTTGTGGTAATAGCAGAATGACTAGCTGGTGGTTTAAAAAGATCCAGGATCCCTCTCTGATGCTTCTTATCTCTCGGAGGGCATCCAACAAAAAGCAGACACTGTGATTTTAAATAAGCCTTATTTGTGCATTTTTGTTTAATTTGCGCGCACACACAAACACTTTTGGTCTCATTTTCTTATCAAGAGTGGCACAAAGTGCCTCATCATGTTACACAGAATAGTTTTGCAGCTCCTTCTACTTAAATGGGAAGGTGGACAAGTGACACGTTGCAGTCTTATCTGATGGAATCAATATTGGAGAGGGAGCAGTTGAGAGTAATTATAATCGCTGTTTCCATTTGAGAATGGGGTATTTAAGGGTCTGTTTGATATTCAAGCATCAACATAGTTGCTTTCTTGTGAAGGAATGCTGGTTCTGTTTATATAGGATTATGATTTCATTGACCTCACAATACTCACCCACCTAAAACTCAGCCAAATTGGGATGAGTTGTCTTATACGTTCAGCCAATAGATGAGCCTAATTGTTCTGTTGCACTGTCTGATCAAAGCCCCTTCCGGTTGTTTGAAAATTTATTTGATGCTTTTGAAGCAAGAGTGGAGAAACTCTTTCAGGTCATGGGCTGAATTTTGTTTCCGAAAATTTCTCAGGCGACCTATTTCAGTGGGATTTGTGGCTGAAGACAAAGGGTGGAGCCAAAAAAAAATGCTGGCATACTGCAATTCACTCCTCTTAAACTCCTCGTAACTAAGCTTTAGTGAAAGGCATTTCAAACTCTGAAAATGGCAAAAACCCATGGAAAAGTTAGAGCTCATGAAACAATCATGGGGAAGCAACATGGTCTTGTGAGGAACCCTGGAGGCCTGTATTGAGACTCCAGGTAGGTCCCATTTCACTGTTAGGGCTTAAGGTTCCTATCTGTGCGTTCAACAGAAGTCACTGAAGAGAGGCATGTTAGGAGGCGTTTTGATCCAAGACAAGGAGTTTAAAACCTGGCTTCTAAGAACTGTTAAGGGAAGCTAGGAATGCCTCTTTCAGGTGCAGTAACATCACATGCTTATCATCCTACAGTTAAAGGAGGGAACCGACGCAGAATCTTCACCTGTTGACACTACCTACTAGATTGAAATACGTCAGTGTTTCCACAATTGCCTTATGTAACAAATGGGCAAGTCCACACACACGCACACACACACACACACACACACCCCAATTCCAGTATGCTAGGAAAGGGAGTAGGGTTGCCAACATAGGGCCTCTGGGAGAGTACTGGGTAAAAACTAAAGGTAAGAATTACTTGTTTAATTGAAAACATTAGAACAAAATATTACATTCTGGTCGTCATGTGTTTCAAAAAAAGAGGTATATTTATACTCATGATTCTTTTTTCCATTCTGACTGATAAAACATCACTTGTACTATTAGAATTTATGAACTGTGGTGCTATAGCACAGTGGTCCCCAATGTTGTTGACAACATAGACCAGTTTAGCGTGTGTGCAGGGGGAGCAGGGGGTATCTGTTTGTGTGTGTATGTGCATGTCCATGCATGGGGACATGAGTGTATGCATGGGGTGTGTGCATACATCTTTGTGTGGGTGGGTGTGCATGCATGCATGGGGGCCCATGTGCATCTGTGTGTGTAGGGCATGTGTGCGTCCATTTGTACACACAGGGGGCTTGTGCGTTTGTGTGTGTGTGTATGTGTGTGTGTGTGTGTGTGTGTGTGTGTGCATGGGAGCGTGCGTGCATGAGGGCATGGGGGGCATGGGTGGGAGATCTGTCTCCACTGCTTGGTCCTGCCAAGGCCACAGACTGGTACTGGGCTGTGGACCGGAGGGGGTTGGGGACCCCTGCATCAGTGTTAGGCTTTGGTACACGTACTTCTTTCTTTTCTGTCAGCTTTCTGAGGAACAGGGGTTGACAGCTTCCAGACTGACACCAGTCAGCAGAGTGTCACTGAGAAGCACTGTCTAGACCCCTTGTGATATAATTTGAGCCACTTTTTGAAAGAACTGAGATAAATCACACTTTTCCATGTACTGTATATGCTGTACCTGTTTGGAAGGCCAGTTTTACTGTGCTAAGCCTGTTCATGCATCCCTACCCCTTTGTCATAATGTTTGAACAAGCAGAAGGAGAGAAAGAGAAAGACTGGGGTGTTATAAATAGCACAGAAGTGTTTACAGTGCTTTGTAGGCCCAGAATTAAATCAGTAATAAGTTGTAATAGCTTTTTGATTAACTCCTTGGCACTGAGAGTTAAGATTTTACCTGGTTGCAAAACTCTCTTTCTGGCAGCAAATACACGAGGAACCACCTGCTTCAGTGAATTAATTCTATAATTGAATTTACGCTCACTTTAGTGAATGTGTTTTGTTGTGTTAGGTTCAGATTGTAACTATCCCTAAAGTGGGCACAGGAGAAGAAGGTTAAATAGGAACATCCATCAGCCTTTTGCTAAGAGTCTAATCATAAACTAAAAAGCAGATGGTTGAAAGTTGCTAAGGTGAATAAAAGCTGAATGAAAATAGCAGCCTGACATACACAGTATTCTTCTCACTCAGCCAAACAAGGCTAAAAGCAGCATATTGCTCCTCTCTCCTGCAATCATTGCCTATGCTGATGAGATGTTATGGAACGTTAACAAATGCATATCAGCAATAGTATGTTCAAAACATTTTAGTTCGTGGCAGGAACATGAACGGTCAGTTTGGATGGAACCAAAGTGGATCTAGAGACAAGCGGAGATCTCTTAATTATTACATAACACTGTTACTGTACATGGTTGTTGAAGCCAAATATGCTAAAGATAAGCACCTGCTCCAATGGGCATGTAATCTAAACTTAAAGGCAAAGACAATAAGCCAATGCATAAGAGAACAGAGCAGGAGTAGTAAAAAGAGACCAGATATAAATGTAAACTTTTAAAAGCATGAATATTTTGACAACATGATAAAACCACAATATGTTAGGAAGCCAAAGTTCTGTGTGAAATGCATGTGGCAGATATGCCACAAAGCCTAGAACTGACTAGAGCTTTTAGCTGTATGTGAATCTCTTTAAAAAGATACACACTTGTGTGTTGATGCAGTTTTGAGATGTTTGGAATAAGCAAAAAATGTGCTTTCACTGTAGAGGTCAAGATAAAATATATTTGGCTTGTGGTCACCGAGATACAGCAACACAAAATGGGACAGAGCTGCTCGCTCTTCTGTTTGCACCATCCAGATAAAAGCCTGAAAAATTAACCTCTTTGAATTGTAGGTCCAAGAAAAAAATGTATAAGCTTATTTTATTATTTTATTTCATGCCTGCCACTTTTTGTAAGTACATTTATTTAAGGTGGTCTAGAGATAACACCATATTTCAATACAATGCTATCAAATAATAAGAGTTCTGGGTGAGGATTATGCAGATCTGTTTGGGTCTGACTCCATTCTTGGTTATGGGACAGAAACCGCTTTCATGGCCTTGATGTACACCCAGAAATGCACAGAGGCAATTTGCCCCTGTTGATTCTGCTGGAACAGTGTTGGGTCTTGGTACCATCAAGCATAGTATTATTGCAGCTTCCTGCCTAGGATTGGGCTTGGAGACTCTTTTCGGAGTCCTTTGAAGAGTTATTTCAGAGGATGATGCCTGTGGATTTCTGTTTGATGCTGTGCCTTTGGCCTGTCGTGTCCCTCAGGATTCCATATTGCCTCTCTGCGCTTCAAGTGTTTTAACAGATGAAGTATCTTTCCTGTCCATCTAAAGCTAGTGGAGATATTCTAGTTCTACACGAGTCAGGTATGAACTGGACGAATGTAAACAAATTGAAATGAAAGAGAGATGTTCTTCTCAAATAAAAAAAAATGCAGATAAGAGAATAGATACCATACAACCTTTGAAGATGATGTTAATCTCCTTCTGAAAACAAAGCTTTGTGATTGGGTTGTGTTTCTGGATCAAGCCTAGTGATGAGGAGTGCATTTGCTTGTGTAACTAAAGGTGCTTCAGTTAGGCAAATTCTTGGAGAAGATGGTTGTAGTTACAATTACCACAGGATGTGACCACATAGAAGGTTGTCACAACTTGACAAAACATTCCTGTACTGTACCTTGATACTTAAATTCTGCTCACACAGAAATGTTTAATTATGCTGGGAATGTTTTTCCAAATTTTTCCACATCGCAGCACACGACCCCTCGCATTCCTCTCTGCCTCTTGTTACCACCCTCTCACTTGCTACTTTCACCAACATTCGAATGCCACCCTGTTTTTAATGTTTAATGTTTAGCAAGTGAAATAGCATTGAATTAACAAGACACTGTAAGTATTTGATTCGGTGTTGTATCTGATTAGCACTATAGCTGGTATAGTTATAGCCCTAAACTAGAAGAGAAAAAAAACATTAAAAAGCAGTTTACAATTTTATCACATCTATACTCCTTACTATTGTGACCCAAAGGCAGGCAAGAGGAGTAGGGTTCACCCACATACCATGCCTCACTCTGCACATCATAAGTGATGTTATCTGAACACACCCAGTAACTTATCCAAAGGACCAATATAGGCCACCGCACAGGCCAGAAGCAAAAGAAAATAAGTCACATGGAAATGGTTGTTGTGGGTTTTTCGGGCTCTGGCCGTGTTCTGAAGGTTGTTCTTCCTGACGTTTCGCCAGTCTCTGTGGCCGGCATCTTCAGAGGACTGGAGAAGGAACACAGTATGGACTGAGTTCCTCCTACTCCAGTCCTCTGAAGATGGCAGCCACAGAGACTGGCGAAACGTCAGGACGAACAACCTTCAGAACATGGCCAAAGAGCCCGAAAAACCCACAACAACCATCTTTGTTTGCTATTAGAAAGATAATGAGAAGGAGCCAACTTTGCTTCCCTTGACATGGAGTACCAAACCTGGGTGCATCCAGTGACAAGGTGTTCATATCCCCCACCAGCCATGCAATAATAGCAGGACTGAGGGACAAATTAGACAACACGCTTAGCACATGTTCACAGCAGTGCTCCATGAAGGGGTGAAAGATGTCTGTTTATCATAGCTCATGCTTTTCTTCACATCCGTATCTTGCATTTAGTTGTGCACTTGTTGATTAGTCACTAGGAGTTAAAGGTAAAGGTTCCCCTTGACAATTTTTGTCCAGTCGTGTCCGACTCTAGGGGGCGGCGCTCATCCCGCTCTTCAAGCCATAGAGCCAGCGTTTGTCCGAAGACAATCTTTCCGTGGTCACATGGCCAGTGTGATTTTTAGACACGGAACGCTGTTTACCTTCCCACCGAGGTGGTCCCTATTTATCTACTCGCATTTGCATGCTTTCGAACCGCTAGGTTGGCAGGAGCTGGGACAAGCGACGGGTGCTCATTCCGTTGCGTGGATTCGATCTTACGACTGCCGGATCTTCTGACCCTGCAGCACAGGCTTCTGCGGTTTAGCCCACAGCGCCACCACGTCCCTAGGAGTCCCATGCACTAGGAGTTAAGCACTTTCAAATACATAGAAAGACATGAGTGGTGGATGGAAGTGTTTTAATAAGGAAACTCATAAACTCTTTACAAATTGCCGTGGCTGACTGTTCAGCAACAATATTTTCAACCAGCTGAAGTTTCCAAACACATTTTAAAGGCAGCCCCAAACAGACCATCTGTTCTGTTATATGTCAAGTTGCATCCAGTTTACAGAGACTCTAATAGGAGTTTCAAGGCATGTCTGATATTTATGGAGTGGCAACAGTAATTTTCCATGGCTGAGCTGTATTTGAACCCCAGTCTCCAGAGTCATAATCCAGCACTCTATCTACTACATCACACTGCCTCTGATGAGAATAAGTTACAGAAGACCAAATGGGATGTAATTAAGGGAGCAGCTAAACAGATATTTATCCCACCATTTGCGTCATGTTCCTCACTGTTCATTTTGATACTTATTCTGGTGATTACACAACATTAGCACTAATTGTGAGTAGATCTGACCATAAGTATATTTTGTTCAGCCAGCAGGTCCTAGGTTTGTTATTCATTCATTCATTCATTCATTCATTCATTCATTCATTCATTTATTTATTTATTTATTTATTTGCTGCCCACACTACCCAAAGGTCTCTGGGCAGCTTACAACATTTAAAATACAATAAAAATGTTGGCAACATTTCGATGTGAATGTATTTGTGAAGGCTTTCACGGCCGGGATCTAATGTTTCGCCAGTCTCTGTGGCTGGCATCTTCAGAGGACTGGAGTAGGAACTCTGTCCATGCTCTCTTGGTGTTTGTTGGATAGTATTTATAGCTGTGGGAACGGCTTTTGTCTTTTTTTTTCAGGTGATAGGGTGATCAGCATGTTTTAACAACCATTAGATCCCGGCCGTGAAAGCCTTCGCGAATACATTGAATGCCTCTATGGGGAGCAAACAAATATGTTTTTATTCAAATAGGCCTTTTGGATACTATTTTGACTGAATGGCTTTTCACCTTGTTTCAAGCTGTTTGTTTGTTTAATCATTTTAATTAGGATTTTGTGTTAAATTTCTATTTCCTTATTATTAACCCCTTTAATGTCATTTTGGGTTAATAGAAAGGATATAAATGCAATTCATAAAAGTCCATATATGGTCCAAGATATGTTAATCAAGCTTAGTATTTTCTATTCTGCCAGCAGCTTTTCAAAATTTCAAGCAGGAGGATTTTCTCACTTGGTTCTTTTTGGTTGCAAGTCCTGGGATTTTCTGCATATACAGCTAAGTTTAGATGAATTGAAGTCTGTTGAGGACTTCTGGATAGCTCAGTGGCTTAGGCATCTGACTGCAGAGCCAAAGGTTGAGAGTTCAATTCCCCATTGCACCACCTTGACAGGACTGATCTTGATCTCTTCAAGCTCTATAGTTCTAAATTCTAGGTAATAGGAGCTACTAGAGAATTGATTTAAGTTGTGTTTTTTTAATGGGTCTACTTGCACTGAAACAAATAATTGGATTTATTCCTTGATCTGAAATCCTCCAAATTCCCTAGCCAGTATGGACACTTTTCTGAGTAGCTTTTACCATCCTAATGTTAGGAAACTCTTCCAGGCTCTATACAAAATGTCCGCTCTGCACTAAACTATGATCCTCTCTCATTTGGAATATGATATGCTTTTTCAGCAATGGGCAAATTGTTTTCCTTCGGGTGTAATTAGATTACAGTTCCCACCAGCCCTAGCCAGCAATGCCAATGGTTAAAGATTTTGGGAGTCCCAGTCCAATAATACATGGAGACCCACAAGTTGCCTACCCTTGTTCTCACTGGGAAGATACAGGCATAGAATTCATTCTGGGAGGTCTTCCATTTCCCCTCCATGTACTTCTTTCTTTTCGGAAAGGAATTAAGATTTCCCAAGTTACCCAAAATATAATTAGGATTTATGCAATTAGCTGGCCTAGCATCATGGTGGCAAGGATTTGGCTTGTGCGACTTGAGGGAGTAACATTTTGGTTTTGCATAATCAGTCCCAATGACAGGAATGCCACAATATTCATCTTTTAAGGAAGACAAATAGCAAGTGTCAAGGCTAGAGTCTTTGGCAGGCCTTGAACTAAGCAGTAAAACACACTTAAATTAATGGCCTCATGGTCAAATAACTTGGCTGTGATTCATCTCCTGTTTCTTCTGTCATGATGGACAGTGCCTGAACAATGCTGTTTTCTCTTGACTTGCATCTCTAATCCATGAATGCACAAGGAACATTAATCAACTCATCAGGCTATTTCAGAGATGAGATTGTCTGCCCTGATAGAAGAGATCACATTGATGGTAGTAGAGAGCAAGTTGTGTGTGCTCAAATATTGACATGCTTGGATGATATTAATGCCGCTGACCAAAGTTCCAATCTAACTGCCCTGAATGGAATAGCCGTCGATCCCAACAGAAACCTTGGCACCCACAAGCCAAATCTAATGCAGTGACCAAGACAGGAAACTTTCCATCACTTCAGTGGCTGACCCTTTATGTCATCCTATCTTCAACTGGCATGTCTAAAACCGCTTGTAATTTTTAGTTCCTTAATTGATATTTTTAAAATGATTGGCAGCTCAGCCCTATCACTTTGATATAATCGTTAACAACCAGTTAAGACAGTGTTGGATGCTTTCAGTAGGAACACAAAGAAAATTAAACTCTACCATGAAGACATAAAGAATTTTGCAAAATCTCAGTTGCCATGACTACTTGATTTGCTCATTCCTGGAGCTTTAGTAACCCTTAAGAACTCCCCCACCTTAGAAAATTCCCAACTGGGCCAAATTCTAGAAGTTCAGGACATCCATTAATTGTAGACTGTGTTACTCATATGTTATGTAACTTTTAAGCCATCACAATTTAGGTATTTGTTTTAATTTCTTCCACTCTGTTCTGGCTGGTAGTGGAAAGACTATTGTACCATGATGGATGACATATCATGACTAATTAGATAATGTTAGATTGTAAGCCCTAATAGACACAATGCATCTTTAAGATTAGTTGTGTCTTCTGAAAAGGGCAGCATACACACTGATGGAACAAAGCCATTCATTTCAGATCTATTCCATTTGCAAGTAATCATTCACATGAAATGGAAACAAGGTGTATGACATGTCAATTAACACATGTTAAGAATACAGATGCTTTTTCTCATACCCTCATGCTGCCATGATTGCTGGATAATAAAGAGTCTGATTTACATGCGGGAGACAATAGATGGGAAAACAGCCTATTGAGAAAGATGGAGAAATATATACCCTTTCACCTATATTTCAAAGTTCCAACAATTAGTGGTAGAAGTCCGAAAGCAGATAACCAGACCAATAATTAAAAAAGGTCTTAGACAATTGTACTATCCCAGTGTAGCAAGAAGAACTTTCTCAGTGAGAAGAAAGAAAACTTCAATGAATATACTGTGCCCTCATTTCTCTTGCATCATTGCTGTTGGGTTGCTTTAAACAAGGGGGATTAGAAGGAAATGGTTCATTTCCTGCAGTCGACTGGAAGATAGATGTTGGAATGTTGAAAGATTTGCAAAAAAAAAAAAAAAAGAGAGAGAGAGAGAAAATGCTGCTTTCCCCTCTCCTTTTTTCTTCTGTATCCGCCTGAACAGCTGACATGTAAACCAGGTTAGACAAGGTTGTGTTTGTGTGTACTGAAGGAGAAAACTGCACACTGTGTTTCTAGAAATCTACTAAGTGTTTTTGATAGTCACAGCTTTTTGGGTGGTGAATGATGTCAGCAGTACGCCTTGGATTTTTGAGTAGCTGAAAAAGGGGGGAAAGGTCTTCAAATCGCTGTGGGTAAAATAGCGCCATGCCATGGGGCTGCTAGTCTGTGAAGCTCTCATGCCAGACTTTTGTCTCAGGGACATCAAAAAACCTTTCTCTCTCCTTTTGCCCTCCTTCAAGAAATAATCCTCTGACAGCCTCTTTTCAGTATCCCCCCTCCTCCGGTCATGGGGAAATGCGTGCTGCATTCTCCACAGCTGGTGCAGTGCCAAGAGACTAATAACACAGTGTTCCTTTTAATGAGGTGGCAGCCTTCCTATTTCAGAAAATTAGGAATGTCAGTTTGCAGTAATCTCTACCCTAGAGAAGCTATGCTCATATCACCGTCTCCCAGCAGCACCTGGAAAAAAAAAATTCAGCTACTATTTTCATTTCCAGGTCAAGCTCGAATTCCTATACTGAATGTATCTTTAGCACGCCAATAGAGTAAACAGTCTGTGCTGTACAACTTGGAAAGGTAAGTCTTCCTCATGAAAAATTCAATATCAACAATTCTCGCTGTATTGGTTCCATAAAATAACAACAGCAAAAGCAATTAAGATGGAGTGCCATCAGACCAGTCCAAACACTCTGTGAAGTTTTGAGTAATACTGAACTCTACGTTCCCACTCTGCCCATCTCTACACATACTATGGTAAAGTGTATTCTTCTAAACAAGGCTTGGGGGAAATTTATTTTGCACTATAGCTCCTAGAATTTTCTAGCAGGCATGGAATTCGGGGATTTGCAACCCAAAAAGTAACTAAATTATAAATCCCAGATTTCCTTAGGATAGAACCATGCCAGTTAAAGTAATTTTAAACTGCAATAACTATGCATCTTGGCAGCATCTTAAAAAGCAGAGACATCACCTTGCCAACAAAAGTCTGCATAGTCAAAGCTATGGTTTTCCCTGTAGTGATGTATGGAAGTGAGAGCTGGACCATAAAGAAAGCTGACCGCCGAAGAACTGATGCTTTTGAATTGTGGTGTTGGAGGAGGCTCTTGAGAGTCCCCTGGACTGCAAGGAGAACAAACCTATCCATTCTAAAGGAAATCAACTCTGAGTGGTCACTGGAAGGACAGATCCTGAAGCTGAGGCTCCAGTACTTTGGCCATCTCATGAGAAGACTCCCTGGAAAAGGCGCTGATGTTGTGAAAGTGTGAAGGCAAGCGGAGAAGGCGATGACAGAGGATGAGACCGTTGGACAGTGTCATCAAAGCGATCAACGTGAATTTGACCAAACTCCGGGAGGCAGTGGAAGATAGGAGGGCCTGGCGTGCTCTGGTCCACGGGGTCACGAAGAGTCGGACATGACTAAACGACGAACTATGTACTACACATGCACACTGAGTTGCCTGCTGAGGCCTCTTTTTCAACAATTGTTTACCTTAGTAGGTTTTGCTGTATTTTTAATCATTTATATGCAGTGCTGTATCATTGTGTTTCATGTTTGTTGGTCTGGGTCTCATTGGAGGGAAGAACAGCAGAAGGAAGGAAGGAAGGAAGGAAGGAAGGAAGGAAGGAAGGAAGGAAGGAAGGAAGGAAGGAAGGAAGGAACTGAATATCCTTTGGCAGCAAGTTCATCTGCTGTGGGGTAGGCTGGTCATGTGTCCTTCTCAACCCAGGAAGGGTTGTCAGAATGTAGTCCTCCATTTGAAGGTCTCCTCCGTTTGAGGACCTAACCCATTTCAGTCAAAGTGCGGTATAGAGATAAGAAATCAGAGAAAGGAAAATGGAGTACCTGCCTCTCTTGCTGTTCATGCTTAGAAAGCAGACCAAGCAGGCAGTCTGTTATAGTTTTCTCAACTATGAGTATAGGAATTCTTCCTAAATATAAATTTATACAGTACTTCCAAATTAGCAAATGTAAATGTCAACATCCGGCTGTTCTGCAGCCTCATCTCAGAAGGTTTGATTGTTGGGCATTAACAAACATCTGGTACCCAGTGCAGTAGTGGATAGCGTGACAGAATAGGACTTAAGAGGCCTAGGCTGAAATTTCCTGGCATAGGAACTCACTAAAGGTGTGAAACTGGTAAAACAACTCCTTAAAGATCTCATTCACCTTGAAAGTTCTACTAGGATCACTATAGGTTGGTTCTAACTTGACAACACTTAACAAATGTTTAACGCTAAGAAATAGACACTACATTTGGGCCCCCATCCCCTAGTTCCTTTAATTTTTATATACAGTAGGACCTCCATATCCACTGGGGATTGATACTGAAAACTGTGCACATAGATTGATAGATAACCAGAACTAGCCACTTGAGGGCACTGTCTAGTGGCCGGTTTTAGTAGTACATGTGAAAATAGTTTTTTAATTTTTTCTTTTAATATTTTTAATATTTTCAAACTGTGGATAAGTGAATCAGTAGATAATGTATCATGTTTATTAGATTGCAACCCAAAAAGCGAAGACTTTCTTTTTTTTCTTTTTTTTCTTCACTGTCTTTTACTTCACTCTAATCTCATTACCTGCAGTTCTTTTCCCACCCTCCTCCTAGTCTTGTGTGCTGTACATATGCCTGACATTCTAGATAACATTTGATGTATCTTGATGAAGCACTCAAAGTCACAGGCTCTAGTGTTGTAGCCTTTAAAGTGCCACAGGAATTTTTGTTGACATCTCCCCTTTTTTCTCCACTGTGATTTGAGGTGGATTACAGTTATACATAGTATAACTCAGAGTATAATGTGGGAAGTTACTTTTTCTTACTACTGCTTTCAGTAGCAGAGTATATGTGCAGAAGGTGTCGGGTCCCTGATATCACCAGTTTAAAGGATCCAGGTTGCAGGTGACATGAAAGGTCACAGCCTGAAAACCTGGATAGCCATTGTCAGTGAGAGCATCAATGCAAACTGATGGCTATCTAAAAACATCCAGGTGCTTAAGACATAGGGTCCTGCTCCTTCTCTTGAAAGATCTGTCACTTGAGTCTAGAGATGATTCCTGGTATACGCAACTCACAAATGTAATGTTATAGAGTCATATTCAATGGGATTGCTAAAAATAGGTGACCTGAACCGACACAACTGGAAGTTCCCAGGATGGGCAAATTGCCGTGAAAGTAAATGCAATAAATGAGTCCTGTCTGTGCTTTCTTACCATTTCATATTGACACACAGTTAGGATGATGGAGTGTTAAACTTTCAGGCTTAGAACTTTAATAAACTGTCAGTAAAGTGCAAAATAGTCTTTAATGTGCAAGGAACAGAAAGCAATTAAATGGGGTACTTAGTGCTTTTCAATTTGTTCCTTCGTAAGAGTTAAACTTCAAAGCAATTTCCTCTCCTATTGAGAGTGCTACATTGTTCCTTGAAAACAAAAACAGAATAAAAAGAATGTAGTATTATTCATCACTGAATCTTTCAGCCTATTTGTAATCCAAACAAATTTATGTTTTTAATTATTTTTAAATATTTTTTTGAATTTTAGGAGGAAGTGTGTGCCATCTGAACTTTGTCATGAAATGCTACATCCTGGCATCAAGACTTTATTGATTTTTGTATAGAGTTATCATAAAATACTTTATTAATGTAACATTGTTTATATTAAATGAAGGACATTACTAATGTTTACCAATATTCTTGTAACTGATGCTAAGCATTCAACATTATATAAGCAGCCATAGCAGTTGTCAGATCAGAAAACTGATGCTTGACCCTTTCTAGGAATCTTACAGAACTTTGTACACCTCCTGTAAAAAAAAAAATCAGAAACTTATATCACAAGTGGCATTTATCCCAAGAAATGATTAATTAGAGAATGAAAGCAAACAATCTTTGGCAATCATATCAACATTCATCTGGGTATCAAAGTATAAGTCTTTTCATTGCTGCAGTAATTCCAAGCATATCTAATTCTACAATCTTTAGCTATTTATATTGTTTCTATTATCCATATCCATAAAACACTTCGGGATTTTTGTAAAGTACAAAAGTCTTACAGCTATGTAGAAAACTTGAACAAAATCCTTCCATCAGGTTGTAAAAAGATGCAGGTGTTAAAACTTCCATTGTAAGCAGAACTCAAAACATGTTTGGGTCCAAAACACAGGAGCAAAAGTACAAGAATATAAACGTTTTAAATTACATTCTAAAAAGGCAAATGCTTACAACCCTAAAAAAAATTAAAAACAAAAGACAGAAAATACATCATTATAACGCATCAGTGAAAACGTAAAAAGCATTACTTTAAGTAATCTTTAGTCTTACTTAAAAGTATAGAAAAATATCAAAGTTGCTAAAAGTAAAAATGTACCGTAAAATGCATCACTTAGTCTCTAAGCATATTAAGAACACACACACACACACACACACACACACACAAAGTACTTTTAGGTGCTCACCCAGCCCTTTACCAGTTTGCATCTACGGAGGGAAATTGATGATTGTGAGTTGTTTTTGTTTTCAGCTTCTCTGCTACATAATTGTAGTTGATATCTGGCATGTGTAACGCAGCATGGAGCCATCTTGTTATGATGCAGTGAATGCACTGTTTGTATGTCCTGTCTCCACACATTTATAACTCTTTAACTTGTCTTCTCTTCCTCCTTGTCTGTAAACAAACTTTATCTGCACCATTTCCATGTTCTGAGGTCCTTGAAATCCAGCAATAATAATAATTTTAAAAATTAAAATTTTATTTCACCTGCAGTCTTTGCGGCTCTAGGGGCCTGCAATTTTATACATATCTGGCTAGCTTCCATTATTTATATTTGTGTCATTGTTTGACTATTGATTTTACAAGCCTCTAGAACTCTAATAATGTATAAACCCTTAGACTAGCAAAATCATATTACATTAAGGTTTTGGGTCATTAGACCATTGCAAAATCAGACTATTATGAGTTATGTGTAGTATTACACCTATAAATGCCATTTTCATATTAATAACACCATTCAACTCATTATATCATCACATCTTTTAGTTTACTTACATGCTGAACTTACAGCAGGAATGGAAATATTCAAAGCGGTGCTATCACATCATTGACCTTGTTCTCAGAATTAGCTGGAAAACAGCCAATTGTTTTGAAAACTAAAGTAAACTATTTCTCAAGCTGTACTTTTAAGTGTACTTTCATTTTCACAGCAATTTTTTTTCTACACTCCCTTTAATCTTTTTAACACGTTGTAAATACAGAATTTCACATGTTCACACAGTTGTCACCAAGAAATATTTAAAAGACTATATGCATAATGAATTTAGCTCATGTCAAACATCCATTGATCTAGTTTGGATGCCTGTAAATGGACTGTATGCATTATTTGGATTCACATGAGCAAAAGAGAAAGAAATATTCCTCCTTGAGGTTGGGGGGAAAAAACTATCATTCCCTGTTCCATGATCTTGGCAAACAGTTTTGTTAACCAAAATAAGTTAAAACAAAGTGGTATCAAAATATTGTTTGATATTCAGATTGTTTAATTGCGATCACAAGGATCGGGAACTATGGTTATGTAACCTTAAATTGTGTTCTGTTCTGAAATTGAACCCTGCCCCCTTTTCATATGAAAAGGTGCAAAGAAAGGACATGAGCACTGGTCTTGTTCATTCTTGTAAAACCTAGTTCCAACAATCACAAAAGCCATGTTTTGTTTTCTAAATTAGGTATTTTCTAAATCAGATCTTTTTCATTTCTTGTTTTATTAACATTCTGGCTTTCAGCCATCATGATTGTTAGGAGTGTGTAGATGGAGCTCCCAAGCAGCTTGTAACCTGGACATGAGCAGGGGTCTGCTTGGGTAGCTTGTGACTTCTGTGTTCTCTAGCAGAGCCCATGCCTTGCCTGACCTCCAAGTTACTGTAATTGTCAGAGTTTCAGTTTCAACCAACACAGTTCTGATGTGGTGATCTCACCTCCAGCAAAGACTGAGAGATCAAGTATGCACTCCCTCGGGTTTTCTGCAAGTTGCACAAAAAGGTTCCTAAGCAAACCAAGCATCTTTTCCCTTTGTCAAACACAACAGCCATGAAAAGACTGGCTCGTTGATCAGAGAGATGCACATAGCCCATGCAGTGCTGTTATATGACAGCAGTGCAGTAAATGGGCTATTGCTTGATGGGGCACTCAACTCTGATTGGCATTGGGTTACTGCTTTGTTTTCTGTGCCATAATACAATGCATAATGCGATATCTACTGTCTGATGTTGCTCCCAGGGGCATTTCATTATAAGCCATCATCTGGTGCTGATTAGAGATGAGTGACCATGCTGCTTCCAGTTTATTCAAGTGCTTTGCCACCAGATAAGAAAGCCAGTTCACCTGAGGAAAGAAGAGGCTGGTAGATCTGTGAAATTTATTTGAAAGCCCAAATGGTGCACTGGTGATGCATACCAGAGAATCAAATATACTCTCTCTCTCTCTCTCTCTCTCTCTCTCTCTCTCTCTCTTTCTCTTTCTCTCTCTCTCTGTGCATTTTGCAAAAATTTGCCCATTCTGCACTTTTTGCACATTTTTCAAATTTTTGAGGTCTATTTCTGAGTATTTTCATACATGTACAAAATTTAAAACCAACTAGTTGCTTTGTTGCATGGACTAGCAAAACTAGCACTGGATGCATTGCACATCCACTCACCTGACAAAACCTAGAAATCTTATTTTCATCAAGGTTGTTGTGTCAAATGTTTTTGCCTTATAAAATAATTGTTGCCTTATAAAATAATTGGTTTCTCTTGAAATATTCTTTGGATATTTCATCTAAAAAGAAACAAATTAAATTCATGAGCAATGTTCAGCTTTAGATAGGTAGGTTGTGGGCACTCTGGTCATATCTGGTGTAATATAGTAGGTTATATTGTTGGATTAGGTGTTGAAAAAAACAGGGGGACTGATTGTGTTTGGTGACTATAGACCAGGTGTACAGTTTAAGTCTGACTCATCTCGTGTTGTTATGAGAGTTAAAGAGCCATGTTCACATCCTTGAGCTCATTGGAAGAAAGGTGGGACATAAATATAATAAACAAATCAATGTGAAAACATCTGTAATCATTTTATGGTTTCATTAAATTTAACAGCATCTTTGTGCATAGTAATAAAGGTTTCCCCAGGGTGGAGTGATATATGGCAGAGAAATCTTCTCTTACTAAGCACCTGTCTGTTAGACTGTTCACAAGTCTGATCTGTGATAAGTTCATTAAAATGGGAACTCATTAAGAGATTTGTTCAGCCTTTGAAACAGATCAGTGCTTAATGGATCAGTTGTGTGCTAAGGCTTTTAAGCCCTGGAGCAGTTGTCCTAGTGGGGTAGCTGTCTGTCCCTACAACCAGTACCCCTCTGAACATGCACATATTTTCCCTCTTCCATTACCTACCACCAGAGCTTGTTGAAGTGCATTTAAGTAAACAGCTAGCAATTTATTACCTGAGGTTGATGCCCTACTCTGCCCAATGGTAGACCCAAGCGCTGTGTTCCTGAAAACAATTATCCCCTGGATCACATTGTCGTTTAGTTGTGTCTGACTCTTCGTGACCCCATGGACCAGAGCATGCCAGGCCCTCCTATCTTCCACTGCCTCCCAGAGTTGTGTCAAATTCATGTTGGTTGCTTCGATGACACTGTCCAACCATCTCATCCTCTGTCGTCCCCTTCTCCTCTTGCCCTCACACTTTCCTAACATCAAGGTCCTTTCCAAGGAGTCTTCTCTTCTCGTGAGATGGCCAAAGTACTGGAGCCTCAGCTTCAGGATCTGTCCTTCCAGTGAGCACTCAGGGTTGATTTCCTTTAGAACTGATAGGTTTGTTCTCCTTGCAGTCCAGGGGACTCTCAAGAGCCTCCTCCAGCACCACAATTCAAAGGCATCAATTCTTCAGCGGTCAGCTTTCTTTATGGTCCAGCTCTCACTTCCATACATCACTACAGGTAAAACCATAGCTTTGACTATGTGGACTTTTGTTGGCAAGGTGATGTCTCTGATTTTTAAGATGCTGTCAAGGTTTGTCATCACTTTCCTCCCAAGAAGCAGGCATCTTTTAATTTTGGGGCTGCTGTCTCCATCTGCAGTGATCATGGAGCCCAAGAAAGTAAAATCTGTCACTGCCTCCATATCTTCCCCTTCTGTTTCCCAGGAGGTGAGGGGACCAGTGGCCATGATCTTAGTTTTTTTGATGTTGAGTTTCAGGCCGTTTTTTGCACTCTCGTCTTTCACCCTCATTACAAGGTTCTTTAATTCCTCCTCACTTTCTGCCATCAGACTGGCATCATCTGCATATCGGAGGTTGTTGATATTTCTTCCGGCAATCTTAATTCCGTTTTGGGATTCCTCCAGTCCAGCCTTTTGCATGATGTATTCTGCATATAAGTTAAATAAGCAGAGGGACAATATACAGCCTTGTCATACTCCTTTCCCAATTTTGAACCAATCAGTTGTTCCATATCCAGTTCTAACTGTTGCCTCCTGTCCCACATATAGGTTTCTCAGGAGATAGACAAGGTGGTCAGGCACTCCCATTTCTTTAAGGACTTGCCATAGTTTGTTGTGGTCCACACAGTCAAAGGCTTTTGCATAGTCAATGAAACAGAAATAGATATTTTTCTGGAACTCTCTGGCTTTCTCCATAATCCAGCGCATGTTAGCAATTTGGTCTCTAGTTCCTCTGCCCCTTCGGAATCCAGGTTGTACCTCTGGGAGTTTTCGGTCCACATACTATTGAAGCCTACCTTGTAGGATTTTGAGCATAACTTTGCTAGCGTGTGAAACGAGTGCAATTGTACGGTAGTTGGAGCATTCTTTGGCACTGCCCTTCTTTGGGATTGGGATGTAGACTGATCTTTTCCAGTCCTCTGGCCACTGTTGAGTTTTCCAAACTTGCTGGCATATTGAATGTAGCACCTTAACAGCATCATCTTTTAAGATTTTAAATAGTTCAACTGGAATGCCATCACCTCCACTGGCCCGGATCACATAGCCTGCCACTTTTCACCATTAGCATGCATTTACCGTTTTGTGAAGGCATCTCCTTCTTTGCCCTTCCCCCACAATGCTTCTTGGCTTTAGAAATTATATGCTTGATCAGACAACCGAGGTAGTCTCTTACAACCTACTCTACAGTGAACCAGGTGTATCAAACTGTCATGGTTATGAAGGATTTTTATTTTATGTTTCTTTTATGGAATGGATGCTTTGAAGTGCAAAAGTTTGCTAACCATTCTGCAACTGCCTTGATTTTTTTTATTTGCAATTTTGATTTAACCTTTTGATGGGGCTCAAAAGATCTAACATGTCTTTGTGTGAACATTTCTGCTACTGCCATTGATACTAGAAGCCATATTTGCCTTTCTCTGGTAGTAGAGAGTGACAGTGTGCAGTGTCTTTTGTGTGCCCACTTGACCTCCAATATAAATGGTTAGTAGATGGTACATATGGCATCTCTCTTCCTTCATCTTATATCCTCAACTTTCGCATCTGGATAGGGAGCATAATGAAATGCTTGGCCTGCTTAGGGATGAGATGTAGCCCATCCCTTCTCCATTGTGGCTGTTTATCAATGGAAAATGTTTTCGCTTGCTTGCAGGCTCCACTTGTATGGAAGAGCCACAGTTTTCCAGGATTCTTGCTCGTGTATAGAGATTCCATTCATGCAGGAATATTTCTGCAGCAGGCATATTGCTTTCCATATGTAAACAACCATGGTGGAGAAGGGACATGCTAGTCACACTCTTTTAAGTGTGTTGAGTGTGTTCACGGACATAAGGACCTTAACCCTAGATCTTCAGAGGATTTGAGGCTGTTCTCAGGGTTTCCATACCCCCCCCCGGAACCACTGGCTGTTCCCAGGTTTTGGTCTGGAGACTCCGGTTTTGAAGCACATTTGTTATGTCTTTGGCTGTGGACCTGAAACCTAAGGGAGGGAAGAAGGGAGGTTTTACCAGTCTATTTACCAATAGACTTGTGTTACGATTTTAGCAGTGGCAGTGCTGATTATTCATGGCACAGTTTTAGGGATCGTGGGCCAAATCAATACAGCAGGACATGCAAAAACATCTATTGTCCTTGTATTGCCCAGCCCTGGTCCAGTCCAGAATCTCAAGGAGAGGTTCCATAACAGAGCCTGAAAGTAATGCGTTACAAATAACAAGTTATATTTGTTTTCTTTTTGCAATAATAAAGGCATAATTTAATTATATACTGATTTTAAATGCAATGAGGGATAATCTCACTCCTTTTCCAAACAAACAAATGAAAATTGCAAGCAAGAGTTAACAGAGAATTGGCAATAATTTGTTGGCTCTGGGATTCTGGGATCTGCTGAACAAAAAAAGAATTTTCCCCATCTACAGTAAGCGACACTAGAATTTGGTGAAGTTGAATTTGTTTTATATTGAATTAAGAATAATTTCAGTTTACTGGTATGTGGTTCAATAACTGTTTGCAAATAAGCTGGAAACTGAAGAGCTAATTCTGCTGAATGCTCCATTAGAACAGTGGTTGATAGTGATAGTCCAGTGTAGTAATTGCTTAATATCTAACTGATCTTATTTTGCCTTCCTATAAGCAGAACAAGAATGGAGGAGCATGGAATCTGGCAGTGTGGGTGTACAATATCAAAAGCTTTGTTACTCAATAATCAAGTCAGACTTACCCAAAGCGCCCAGAGATAAGGAACTGAATAATTAAATGGAAAAGAGATTTACATGCAAAAGCTATCCTCGCTAGATCTTCTTGAGATTTCCAGGAGATAAATTACAAACAGTTATCGATTTTGCTAAGACAAGATACAAGGCCATATCTTGATTTTTGGCATTTTACCATGTCACATCACTGTGTGTCACAAGTGAATACGATATAATCAGAGTGCAGAATTCAACACCTAATTTTTTGGATTATGAGTGGGTTTTTCCACCCCAAAATTATTTGATTACACACTGGCCAGCCATCACTTCACCTAGCCTTGGAATGGAGACTCAGTTGAGGCCACAGGCTCCACCCTTTATAAAATGAAGCATGCAAGATAGCTCTTAGAGGCTTTGTCTAACAAGCTATGTTTTAAGTAAGGAAAGCAACCACTAGCTTCCCCTGAAAATCCATCCTTCATTAATGTCACTTTTTATAGAGAATCTTGATATGGTTATTCCCAAATCACTGCATTCTGGGTTGTCCAACTCCTTTTTCAGACATCACTTATGGTTATTTTGTAGGGGTGGTGGTAGCACCATGTTTCCCTGAAAATAAGACGGGGTCTTATATTAATTTTTGCTCCAAAAAACCCATTAGGGCTTATTTTTAGGGGATATTTTATTTTATTCTTTCAAAGTCACTATATTCAACATTTATGCAATATTATGAGCCTTAACAAATCAAAGCCTCAACTTCTTAGCTGCCAGAGCAAATTGTGCAACAGAGCACGTAATATACAGCTGTGTAGCAGTGAGTTGTTGTCGTTTAGTTGTTAAGTCATGTCTGACTCTTTGTGACCCCATGTACCAGAGAGTAGTCAGCGAGTAGTCTTACTGTTATTTTCATTGGAGTACAATTGGGATACAGCTGAATAATGGGAGACAAAAATCTTTCTCTTTGGATATCCCAAACATAAGTACTTTCTTTGTTGCAAGAATTCCAGGCACAACCTGTCCAATTCTACAAATTTATTTTTGCAGAGCTTCTAGGTTCTGAAACATACAATTATTTCAGAGTTGTTGTAATATTCAAACGTCTTACAGTTGTAAGAAAAACTATAGGAACATCTAATTCAAGCGGTAAGCACAAACTTAAGTCATGTTATAATCATGTTTCGAAATTGTATGAGCATACATTTTAAAATTCAGGATCTTATAGCTCCAAAGGGCAGAAAATACACATCTAAAATGCATCAAAGTTCTTAAGAATCAAATTGTAAAAAGCAAATAAATAAATAAATAATTTAAGCATATTAAGAAACACAGAAAAACATTTCTAAACAAAGCTCACCCAGCCTATTAAGGTTTGAGGAAGAAATCTCATTGTTGATTTTCTGGAGCTGCTTCCTTATCTATTTCCTTGGATAAGATGTCTGTCGCAGCTTCCACTTCTCATTGATTCTTCATAACTGATTATGATGTGAGAAACCCCTGTTCATTTCTATTCTAAGTTTTGTTTACATATTCCGCTATGAAGCAAAAGCTATCCCCGCTTGTTAGTGGCGGTTGTTTATTTTGTCACTTCCAAGCATCTGAAGCAGCTTAGAAGTGTCTATGAAAACATACTAAAACAATTATTTTCAGCTGTCATATGTTTATTATTTTCATATCTCTTATTTGTACATTGGATAGCAAAATGAAATAGGTGGTTGTCAAAGAATTGTTATTATCTCAGTGACCTTGCTTACCAGACTGGATTCTTGTTTTGGAACTCTTGTAACAAACAATATTTTCATGTAGTAAGTTTTAAAATACCATTATTTTAGGACAGTTTTAGGGTGATTTTTTGTAAACCCCCCCCCCTGCCCTCATAATTATTCTAATAGCCTTATGCAGATGAAGTAGCAAACCATGAAAAGTCACTTCTGATATGTGGTGACTATATGAGTTAATGATTTCCCAAATTTCCTACCATCAACAGCTATGCTCAAATCTTGCAAACCAAGAGCATCTAATGCCAGCTTATTCTCTCATTCTGGTGCCCCCCTTCCTAGCAATACTGTATCGTCTTTTCCAAGTAACATCTGCTGATGTCTTGCAAACTAACAGCTGTGGCTTTGTTTATTGAGACAATCTGTCCCATGTTAGGTTTTCCTCTCTTCCTCTTGCAACTCCCCATTTTCTCATCAACATTATCTTTTCTGGTAAGTTCTATGTTGCCTTTATATGTGGGTGCTAGAATAGCCTCAGTTTACTCATTTTTGTTCTAGCAAGAATTCAAACATGAGTTGATTGAGCATCTACCTTTCTACCTTTCAGGCAGTCTCCGGTATCTGTAAGGCTGTCCTCTAACTACAATATTTCAGATGAGCTCATTCCCCCCCCCCCCATCTTTCTTCCTTGTCTTTTACATAGTATGGATTATTTTGACCTAATTTACAGAGGCAATCCTTGCTAATCTAAGACCTCCATTTTTTATTTCAAAAACTGAAAGGAGATCTTTTTTTTGGGGGGGGGAAGCACACAATATGTTCATAGAGCTTTCAGTGTGATATAGCTTTGCTTCCTCAGGCTGCTTACCTGAAAGGGTTTGGAAATTGGAAGATAGCTTTCTGCATCCTGAGGAGCAGGCATGGCAACATTAGTTTATCTGAGAAGTTAAAGGGTGTATAGATTTCTCTGTTGAATGTGTTGCATTTATTTCCTTTGCTTCACTATTTCATTAAATCCAATGCAGTACTTCAAAATATTTTGACACAGAGAGACTATAGTCACATACCGGCTTTTTTGTTTTTTGGGTTTTTTTTGCTTCTGTCCTCCCATAGCAACCATAATACATGCATTCACCTTCTGGCATCCTCTAACACTGGATAATTCTACACAAGGGAAATTTCTGTTGGAATGTGTGCAGTATGTATGTATACTTAAACTTCTATTTAAAATGCTAGGAAATTAAGTTCTTCAAAAAGACCTTCAATTTATTAATGTGGAATATTTTGCTTCTGCCTCCACAATGTAGAATGCCAAGAAATAGCCCAACATTGCTGTTCAATAACATGTGCATGTTGCCAGCTGGAAAAAAAGATGCAAAGCTTTATGTAGCAAGAGGCGGCAATCAAGATGGTTTTTATAGGATACCCTCTTGTGCTCACTACCATAAACTCGGGTTGAAAGACAACCCTGCCAATTGTCTTGTTTTTGGTGAAGAAGTAGTTAACTGATGAAAAATAAGTCAGCTTTTCAGATTTTCCCTCGTTCAATGTTTCATTGTGAATATCCCACCTTTTAGGCTGCTCTTTAGTGTGTAAAGTCTAGCATCCTTTTTCATGCTGGCAATGTGGGCATGATATTGTCCAACAATGCTGGCAATGTGGGCATGATATTGTCCAACAATTTAATTATTTTGTTTATTTAAAATATTTTTACCTTCCCTTTCTCCTACGAAATTGATCCAAGGAGTCTTACATTGTAATATATATGTGTTGTTCAAATATTTTTAAAGAATTAAATAAACAAATCTAAAAGCTAGATGAACACATTACTAAAACAACAATAATGGACCATTTCCTAACATTTTGAATAGACAGTGGCACTTTGTACTCTCATCGCAGGGATATGAATATGACCTGCGGCACCACAGGTGCTGCAGGGGCCCAGTTCACTCCCCTAGAACCGGCCAGGCCAATCACCAGGCTCCACACATCAATGGCATCCATTGGCAGCAGCACACCAATCCCGGCAGGAGCCTGGCCAGCCCTTCCCTGTCTCCTCACGCAGCTGACTGACTACTCTTTAGCTGAGTGAGGAGACTCCATATCCTGCTTCTGCACCAAAGTGCTTGGCTGTGCAGGGAGGCAGGGAAGGGCCAGCTGAAGGACCCTAGTGTTGCATGGAGCCCTGTGAGTGGCCCAGCTGGTTCTGGGGGGGAGGAGAGAATTGGGCTCCTGTAGCACCTGTGCTGCCATGGGTTGTATTTGTATCCCTGAGATATGAACAAAGTAAGGTAAAGGCAAAGGCAAAGGTTCCCCTTGACATTTTAGTCAGTCGTGTTTGACTCTAGGGGGCGGTGCTCATCCCCGTTTCCAAGCCGTAGAGCCAGCGTTTTGTCCGAAGACAATCTTCCGTGGTCACGTGGCCAGCGCGACTTAGACACGAAACGCTGTTACCTTCCCACCAAGGTGGTCCCTATTTATCTACTCGCATTTTTACATGCTTTTGAACTGCTAGGTTGGCGAGGAGCTGGGACAAAGCGACGGGAGCTCACTCTGTCACGTGGATTCGATCTTACGACTGCTGGTTTTCTGACCCTGCAGCACACAAAGGCTTCTGCGGTTTAGCCATGCAGGGCCACAAAGTGCCCACCTCTAATTTTGAATCATGAATGCAAAAACACAATATCTCAAAGTCATAAAACGGGATTTTAAAGAATTGAATTTATCACTTATCTACTATCCCTGCTCAACAGAAGCTATAAAATGGGTTTTTTTCCCTCTTCAAATTGGAAGCTTTATATTAACACTGGAATTTTCCTCAACATGCTTTGAAAGCTTCCTTACACAATGGGTCTATCTAGCTCCATATGGTTGCCACTGAAAGACAGCAGCTCTCAAGGGTCTAACAAAATTCTTTCTTGGAGATGCTGGAGCTGAAAACCTGGAACTTCTGGGTGCTTTGCCACCAACCTACGTGCCTTCAAAAGCTTGTTTTGAAGGATGGCTTTTAGTAGATCACAGTGAAGGAGCTTCTGTTATCCATTAAACCCTACCCAGCCATTTACTTTTAATTAAACAATACTAATACAAATAGGTGGGTACTAGATCAAATTAAGCCTGAAATCCTAACTGAAGAAAAAATAAAATAAACCAAGCTATCATACATTTAGCACGTGGTGGAAATATACAACTCCCTGGGAAAAAAACCCAATAATGGTAGGAAAAATTAAAAGCAGTAGGAAAAGAAGATGACCAAATATGAGATGGACTGGCTTCAGTAAAGGAAGCTGCATCCTGGAGTCTTCAAGACCTGAGCAGAACAGTTAAGGAAAGAACATTTTTGAGGACACTAATTCATAGCATTGTTGTAGATTGGGAGCAACTTGATGGTGTATAACAGCAACACCAACAGTACAAAAAGATCTTGGCTATTGAAAAGGATATTATTGGGTAATAATTTTTAATTTTGGCTCAGCTGACTGGCTGTATGCCATGCCAATGTGGCAAAAGAAAGTGCTACTGTGGATGCTACCATGCTGTAATTTCTGCTCCTCCTTGCTGTACCCTAGCTTGACCTTTTTGATCTCTTACCAGTTCTGTGTTCTACCTAAATTGTTTGAGCATTCCCTGTGTCATCTTCCCTTTTGTTGTTATCCAATAACACCACCTATATAATGTAACCTGTAGTATCATAGTTCTTATTCACTGACATGGAGACATGGATAAGAGAAAGCAGGATTGCATGCACATCTGCTTCCCTGAACTTCTGACCCATTGGCTGCACATCTGAAAAGCATTGTTCATGCAGTTTGGAACCCTGCCTTTTACAGGATTCCTAGTTGTGTAGAGAAAGCACACATGTAGAGATGGGCTATTCCCTTTAGAGCAGGGGTGCATCTCTTTTACCAAAATACATGAAATGTTTATGGACTTGCACAAATAGCAAGCCATTGATCTCTGAATTCATACAACATTATTCCTCGAATTTCAGCCCTTTTTCATAGTCTGCTTGTGTGGATGGATACTGATGTTCATTCTCTTAGTTATGGAAATTTGGAGCTTGAGTCTGAAAGTGGGACACAAAGAGTGTAGAATTTTCACTCTGTAGTCAAGGACAGTGGAGAGTTTTTTACTCTCTGATCCATCCTAGCTGCTTGGATGAACTGACTCGGCTTTTCCAAGACGAGGAAGTCACGCTTTTGAATACACTGAACATCAATGTGACAATTGGTCTTCCAGTCTATTTTTACAAACCGAAGCCATTTCGTAGAGGAAAGGTGCTCAGGAGAGGCATTATTTCTGTCATTGCTCTTGTTATACATTGTCCTTGTTTGCTAATAAGAATACTTTTAGCACTTCAGATGTGTTTTGGAGCATACAAGCAGTTGTCAAACAACTGCCCAGGAGGGATGTGAATCTTGGTGTCAGTTCTTCATGACACAGAGAGAGAGAGAAAAAAAGAGGGGGGGGTTTCTTGGTACAGCACGATCTCTCTATGCAAGATGTTGGTGTGTGTGTGGGGGGGAGTTGTATTCTCATAGAATTTCTCATATCTTTGAACATTTTTTAGGCAGGAAATGAAAGCATATACAGAACTCTAACCTTTCTAGTGCAAGATGGCCTCTTATAGGTGAATGACACCAGCTAGATATTTTGTAGATATTTCATACAACATGGAGCATTAACCTATGCAAATTCATTTGTTCCATGGAAAAAGAGAAAAGGTTTCTGTCATTTTAATTGTGATTGACATGTCGTTGAAATAGTGAGAGGCATCACCAATACCACCAAATTCCATCACCAATACCACCAAATTCTACCGGTGTCATTTGATGGTCGGCACAATAGGCAAATGTTTTTGCACAGAAAGAAAGCTCTGTCTTATGCAAGGTAAGTTACTGTCTTGTGAATGTTAGAAAACTGTTCTTTGAAAGCAACAAGAACTTGTTTTGGTAGGAAAAGAAAATGACACCATCTCACCCTTTTCGTTTTGCAAAAGAAAAGGACATTGTCTCACCGTATGCCAGTGCTACAAAAAAATGTTTAAGTATTCCTTCTGTCCTTACTGACATTGATCCAGATCATATGATTATTCTGTTTTTGGACTTTGATTGGTATCCTGTTCAAGTTACTGTGTGCAAAAAGAAAATAATGGAAGCAGCTGCTGCAGTACGGTGGTGTTGCATGACCAAGAAATGTGACCATACTTTCCCATATTGCAGTACTTTAAATGAGGTCCTGGTAGGGTGGGTGCTCCTTCTTGGCCATAAATGAGGACAGGTCTTGCCAAAAAGGAAAAGATGGAGAATAAGATATGGCAAAAATGAATACATTCTTCACTAAAAAGGAGGCTGTGTAGAGTTGGGTTTTGTTTTTGTTTTGCATTAAACCTGCATAAGTTAATTTAAACTAATATATAGAAATAACATCCTAATTAAACATTGTTACTGTAATTTAAGTGGAAATACACTACTGCTCACCATATTGTACCACCCTGTGCCTTATAGTATCTGCAACTTATTGAAAATGTTCATATATAAAGAAAGAAAGTAATTAAAGGTCACTGTAGCTTTGTTGAAATATCTGGTTTAGCAACAATCAATTATTTCAGGGGAATGGTCTGAACAGGGCTTTCAGAATGTCCTCTGCTAACACTGATGTCACATTTGACATTCATAGAGAATTGACATGTCACACCATATTGTTCCTGCTGCTCATCAGCTGTTACAGTATATTGGTTCATGTGGGTTTGAGCCTTTTCTTACAAAATGCTTCCCCCTAGAAGTATTTTTACTTAAAAAATAAGAGAGGGCTGATTAGATGGATTTACAAACGAAAGCCTCTACTTCCTCTGTTCAACCAGGCAAACTCAGTGGGGGGTGGGGGTGAGGGTGAGGTGTCCACTTACATGTCATCCAGAGGAGGATAGCTTTTCAAATACAGGATCATCCTTCCAAAAGGAGAATGTACAGCCACACTCATTATTGGTCTTGATCGTATGTGTGTGTTTGTTTGTGTGTATCTTTGTAATTGTCTGTATTACTTCACTCAAACATATTTCTGCAACATTTTTTTGGGCTGATATGCCTGCACATTCTGTTTATGTATGATAGAAGCCACATCTCTCTGGTCTTAGAACTTCCTACTCTTAAATGGTTCTTCACCTCCTTGAGCTTGTCTTGAGCATACAGCAGGTCTCTCAGTTTGAAAAGCACCACCATCATTATTATTTGCTTCCTTACACACCATGAAAGTCTTAGGCATATCTTTGAGTCTGAAAACTTTCCGTGTTTGGAAACTGCTGTTTGTAACTCCTTCCCCTGCCCTCCACAGACTTCTCTTGCAAGTTTCACAAATATTGAAGCTTCTAGCGGATCCCAAACTCTTTGGTATCTCTGTTCCCAGGAGAGAGATATCTGTTGAAACTGAGTAGTATTTGCAGCCCTAAAACACACAGAGATTATTTGGAGGAAGGTGTGGAGCAGTGATCATGGGATTGCACAAAACAGCCTGACGTTAGAATCTGCATTTTGTTTCTTAACTCGTTTTTCAGTTGGTGTCTGGAACAAGTTGAATGAGTGTGGGTGTTAAGGTAGTGGAGAAAGATGAATGAGAAATAAAAAGCGGTAGGGGTGGAAAAGAGAGATAGCACCGAGAGGATGTAACACAAAGAGTGATGGACTAGGACTCAGGAGACCTGGGTTCGAATCTCTGCTTGGCCATGGAAACTCATTGGGGGTGGCACTGGTCAAATCACTCCTTACATATCTCATATACCTTGGAAGTTTTTCAGGTTGCCATAAGTTGGATGCAACTTGATGGCACAGAATAACAACATATGAATGTGAAGTGTGAATATGAAGAGTAAAAGTAATATATGGGGAAAGTAAACCAGCTAGTAATTTGAGAAGCAGACAATAAAAAGAAATCAATAAGCATGGGGGTGGGGGGTGGGAAAGCAAATATTCACTTTTTCATTTCAAGGAGTCCTGAAATCCAAACCAACCTGTTCTGGCCAATAAAGAAAAAGTTTGCATTTCCTTTCCATGCTTATCTCCAAGCCACTGATGAATTCTCAGTAGATTTACTGTCATTTCAGAAGTCTCTCTCTCTCTGTCATCCATAAAATATTAGCTCCTGTAGGAATATTTTGTGACTTCAAACTTAAATCTGTTCTGCTTTTATTAATGTCAATGCATTCAGTATAAAGTCTAATTTAAACACTACACCTTTCAGTCAGCCTAAAAGTAACACCCAAAGGTTCCAAGGAAGTCACTCTGTTTCTCATGGTGTCTGTCTGTCTGTATTTTCTACTTTGAAAAGGGTCTGGATAGGAAGTGATGTTGTAGACCAATGTTTGGAATGATTATTTTTCAAAACCAGCATTTCAGTACTGGTATTACTTTCTTAGAAAGTAATATATTATCCCCTTTTGAGAGTTCAAAGGAGGCCTCCTTTTGGTCGGACGCAAAAACAGGACACTCAGTTTTTGGAAATTCACAACTGGGGTTTATTGGAACATCAAACAATGAATCTGTAACTTTATAGTCCTTATTAACTCTCTCTCTTGTCACCAATGGGTCGAACAAGGGCATCCAAATATCTTGTAGAAATGGGTTGTAACCTGACTCATACCAAGGTCCTTTCACTAAAGGATTAGTGTCCTCAAAGTTAGGAGAGTCCATTCCATTGTCTATCAAGGGAAGGGGCTCCTCATCTCTCCCTTCCAGGTCAAAGATGTACCCAGGGTCTGGTGAATACCTCCTCCAGCGAGCCTCCTCCAGACGCCATGCCCTTCTTTCTCGTTCTTCTCTCTCTACTGCCTCCTTCTCCTCTCTCAACCTCCTATGCCACTCTCTGGCTTCTGATTCTCCCCAATACGAAGGGTGAGGAGGCAAGCCTCTCCTCCGCCTGTAGTCAGCCTCTTCCCGAGGCACATGGACCTTCTTACATTTCCCTGTCCAGGGATCTTCCACCCATATCAACTCCCAACACCCCGGTATGTCGTATCTCCTCTCTTTTATATCCCCCTTTCTCACCTCTGGATGTGGTGGCACTGTGGGCTAAACTGCAGAAGCCTGTGCTGCAGGGTCAGAAGACCAAGCAGTCATTAGATCGAATCCATGCGACGGAGTGAGCGCCCGTTGCTTGTCCCAGCTCCCGCTAACCTAGCGGTTCGAAAGCATGCAAATGCAAGTAGATAAATAGGGACCACCTCGGTGGGAAGGTAACAGCGTTCCATGTCTAAGTTGCACTGGCCATGTGACCACGGAAGATTGTCTTCAGACAAACGCTGGCTCTATGGCTTGGAAACGGGGATGAGCACTGCCCCCTAGAGTCGAACACGACTGGATAAGAAATTGTTAAGGGGAACCTTTACCTTACCTTCCCACCTCTACCAACGGCCAACCTCTCTCCTCTGTTCCCACCTTCTCGGTCCCCATTTGAGTGGATATAGATATCTTTCTCATCACCTGTTCCAGATCTTGGGTGTCTACTCCCTGCTGGACTTTCACGACACGTGGGGCTGGTGGATCTGTTTGCACCTCTTGTTCTCTCTTAGAGGAGGACAACACTCCAGCGAGGGCTTCAACCCCCTCGCCTCTGATCTCAACTGGGCATTTTTTTTGACACATTATGTTGCTCATTATCAATGCATTGCTAAGGTGTTACATTTAAAGTACCTTTGAAAAACCTTAAAAATAGAAAAGTGTTGTCCCCCCTCAGAAGACCCCAGCTTTGGGGGGAAGTAATGAATGCAAATAATAGGCAAATATTATGTGACCTGCATGGCTCGATGGTTAAATGCAGTACTGCAGTCAAGCCTCTGCTAACAACTTAAGTCCTGTCCCAACAGGCTCAGCCAGCCAGTTTGAGGTTGACTCAGCATTCTATCCCTCGTAGGCTGGTGAAATGAATACCCATCTCACTAGGGGACAAATACAAGTACATATGTTCCTTGCATAATTAATGTTGTAAACCACCCAGATAGTGGTCCAGCTCAATGGGGCAGTATATAAGTTGAAACAACCACAATTCCATAAACATACATTAGCGTGAATGTATGAAACATTTTGAAAACTAGCTGAAATAGTTTAGAACTCTGAAAGTCTTTCCCCTCCAAGTAAGGTGTTACAAGTAGCATCATTACTTGTAATGTATTGCTGCCAAGAATTGCGCTCTAGTAAACTGAGGAAAGCTGTGCGTTCCCCATCCCTGCCTTATACTGAATTCTAATGGTTAGTGTTAAGAAATAGGCTAAGAAATAATGCAAATGGAAGCTCCCAGTTCAAGTCGTACCTTTCGTACGAACCTCCTCAGCACCAAACTGAAGGTTCTTTCATTAAAATGGTGAGCTTTTATAGTCAGGTTTTAAAAAAATAAATAGGAGGCGTGGAAGTTCCGATACTTACTGGGAAATACAATGTGTATGTAGGTGAGCTTTAATCTTTTTCTTGCTCAGCTGCCATCTTAGCAAACTGTACCCCTCCATTTGTATTCAATATTAGAAAGATCTTGTTCATTCCAATTGAAAGTTCTCCCCCTGCCCCGCAACACAAATCCCCATGTGGTTAAGGTGATTTTGTGCTGGTTGTGGCTGGGAAAGAAAGGAGAAGATTTGTATTCTCGAAGGCTTTCACGCCTGGAATCCAGTGGTTGTTGTGGGTTTTCTGGACTGTTTGGCCGTGTTCTTAAGGTTTTTCTTCCTAATGTTTTGCCAGTCTCTGTGGCCGGCATTTTCAGAGGACAAGAGTCAGAACTCTGTCTACCCAGAGCACAGACAGAGTTCTGACTCCTGTCCTCTGAAGATGCCGGCTACAGAGACTAGTTGAAACATTATGAAGAAAAATCTTAAAAACATGGTCAAACAGCCCGGAAAACCCACAACAAAGGATTAGACTACTTTTCCCTGCATACTGTCATCCCTATAAGTATTAGAATTAGAAAAATAAGAATTATCAATTGATTTAGCAATGTGGACCCGTTAATATTAGAAATGTTGGTTGTAGAAGGAGCCACCAGAGAAATCTAGTGGCTGCGAAGGCTAGGAGGAGCAATGCAGGCTTTCCTGTGAGGAAAGACGGAAAGAACTGGGCATGTTCAGTCTTGAGAAAAGAAGACTGAGAGGAGATATGGTAGCACTTTTCAAATGCTTGAAAGGTAAAGAGGAGGGGTAGGATCAGTTCTCAATCATCCCAGGACACTTAATAATGGGCTCAAGCTACAGGAAGCCAAATTTAGGCTGACTATCAGTTAAACATCTTAACCGTTAGAGCAGTACAACAAAGAAACCAGTTACCTCAGGAAGTGGTAAGTGCCCCAGTGCTGGAAGCATTCAAGAGAAAATTGAACAACCATTGGTCAGATCTGCTTTGATTTGAATCCCTGCATTGAGCAGGGGATTGGACTTGGTGGTCATATAGGACCCTTCCAACTCCATTATTCTATGATTCTAGAAACTGACATCAACTGTCCTCTCCCAAGAATGGAGATTCATTAAGAATTTTGTGGGAGAATTTTGAACCATTTTTGAGTCCGGGGAATGTGCCTCTAAGACTATAGGATTGGTTTGGATTGCTGCAAACCACCCTGAAGTTGCTCAATGAAAGATAGATATAAATATTTTAAAAATCTCCTCTCTCTCTCTCTGTCTGTCTCTCTCTCCCCCTTTATGCACTCTTTTTACACAGACACACACCATACATGTAACTCACACACACACACACACACACACACACAGAGAGAGAGAGAGAGAGAGAGAGAGAGAGAGAGAGAGAGAGAGAGAGAGGATATTATGCCCAATTCTCTTCTCTTCATGCTGCAGCTTCAGGAGTTCTAACCCTCAGCCTGATCTAGCATTTACCCTTTGAAGAAAGTCACAAGAGACCTCCTGTGTTTTATGATATTTGTATTTATTTACAGTCTAGTTCTAAAACTGCAGGTTTGTCCCTTTTTTTGCTTCCTGCTTACACTCAGACCTGACTCATCCTCTCCCTCCTCTAGTGTGGGGGAAGAAGGATGAGTCATCTCCACCCATCACCTATGCTTCTTTGGGCCATCTTAGCTCCCACTGAGACACATCACCTCAGTATCACAGGTTAGCAGACAGTCATCCTTGTCAAATCTTATGAGGCATAAGATTTTGGCATACCACACGGTTAGACAGTCATCCTTGTCAAATCTTACAAGGCATTAGATTTTGGCATACCACACTGTTAGACAGCTCCAACCCCAGATGTTTTGCAGTCAAGAACCATAGAGCTGGGAAAGATATTATGGGATATCTTGATCCATTCCCATTCCCTAATCGTACTAAACCTTATTACTTCTGAAAAGATACAGAATCAGTGTTGGGCAATACAGTATATCTGTTGAACCAGCGAAGCATCCTAAAAAGGTTAGCCTTTCAGCCCCACAGGCTGGGCCTTGCAGAATTTTAGCTGGGGAAACAGAAAAGTTCAAAATCATGCCAGCTAGATGTTGAGGCTGAAGAGGTGTGGTGAGATTAAAGTTCAAAGATGGACACTTAAAACTCGAAGAATCAGCTTTATTGAGGAGTTGATTCACCAAATCTCTTCTCATTCAGTGGGCCACTTATCTCTTAAAGGTGTGGCAGTTAGAATTATGTGTCATAAACAGCATGGTGCAGTTCAATATAGCAGTATTAGCCAATTCCACATTAAGAGGTTCAACGCCTCTTGACCTCTCTACAGCATTTATTCTAAAATTTTTATATATATATTTGCTCCCTTCTGCCCTTGGGTCTCCCCAACTATGCTACCCAAATTGCAGCAGTGGTGGCAAAAATTACATTTATTTCCTTTGTAAAAACAAGTTGGAATACTAATAGCAATCCTGGAAGTCTTGTCTTCATTCCTACATTGCTTCTGTGGCTAATAAAATTGCTGGAAGTCTCTAAGAAGAATTATAAGCCTAGGAAACGAGGCACACACAGCCCATCTATCTAGTGTTTGCTAAAAAATACTGCTGTTTGTGTTAGAGACATGCCTTGTTTATGAAGCGGATACTCGTTCTGAGTAATATTTTCTGCCATAGCAAGTTTAGTGGCAGTGAAATTATGATGGGATAGATTAGGGCTCTGACCCTCAATCCTGTGGAATAGGCTTGCGCCTCTTGTAAAGTGTGAGGTTCTTTTTTTTATTTTTGTTTCACCTAGTGGTTCCCAAATTGTTCGTCCTGGCACCCTCGGGTGCCATCAAACCCCTACAGGTGTGCCATGGAGATGCAGAGTTGGTGGGGGAGAGGGGATCCCTTGCTGGCACCCCCTTGCCTTTGCTTGCGTCCTCTCTCTCTCTCTCTCTCTCTCTCTCTCTCTTGTCCCTCCCACTCACCATCCTCCCCCCTCCTCCTCCTCCTCCCAGGGGGCTGCTAGAAAGGCAGCAATAGCAAGATGGGCTCCACAGCTCTGGCTCTCTCTTCTCACTTGCTGCCCGTGCTATCATCGCTGCTGTCTCCCGCACTTCTGCTGCCAATGCAGGCTCCTGCACCACCCCTGCCTGGCCTTTCCTTGCTGCAGCTGCTGCGTCTGGTAGACCTGCTGTCCAAGAGCAATGGACAGTGAGATGGGGGGGCAGCCTGGTTCCCCTCAGAAGGGCTCCCTCCAGCTGTCCTTTCTCACTACCAACTCCCTCCCTCTGCCGACTTTCTACCCATCCATCCATCCATCCATCCCTCCCTCCCTCCCTCCCTCCCTCCCTCCTTCCTTCCTTCCTTCCCTCCTTCCCTCCTTCCTTCCTTCCTTCCCTCCTTCCTTCCTTCCTTCCCTCCCTCCTTCCTTCCTTCCTTCCTTCCTTCCTTCCTTCCTTCCTTCCTGCCTTCCTGCCTTCCTGCCTGCCTTCCTTCCTTCCTTCCTTCCTTCCTTCCTTCCTTCCTTCCTTCCTTCCTTCCTTCCTTCCTTCCTTCCTTCCTTCCTTCCTTCCTTCCTTCCTTCCTTCCTCCCTCCCTCCCTTCCTTTTCAGTCCTCTGCCTTCTCTGCAGTCCAGGCAGCCGCTGTTGTGCATCCCTCCTAACTGGGTCATTTGCCTTCTTTTCTCCATTATTTGCCCCATGTTTCCCTTTCTCTTCCTGTCCTATTCTCTCTCTCCCTTCATCAGATCTCCATTTTGATCCTTTTCTTTCTTCCCTTCCCGAAGCCCATCTCTTGCTGGCTGCATCCTGCTGGCCCCCAGCCACCCACCTCCCTCAGTGGGGCAAATCACTTTCTTTCCCTTCCATTCTCCTGCCACCCCTCTCCTCCCTCTTTCTTTCTTTCCTTCCTCCCATCCCCTTCCCCCCACTGGGTCCCTTACTGGCCACTGGCTACAGCTCCCCAATGCAATACAGTGGGGTCTTGACTTGAGAACTTAATCCGTATTGGAAGGCGGTTCTCAAGTCAAAAAGTCTGTAGGTCAAGTCTCCATTGACCTTGAGTGCATTGAAAACCGATTAATCCCGTAACAGGCCATTTTTGTTCCATTTTGTTTTTTTTCTGGTCTGTAAGTCAAATCTCAGTCTGCAAGTCAAACCTAAATTTTGCGGCCAGAGAAGTCTGTAACTCAAAAAGTCTGTAAGTCAAGCTGTCTGTAAGTCAAGGGTCCACTGTATTTTGTGTGGGAAGGAGAAGGGAGGGGGGGAAGCTTAACCTGAGTAGTTCTTTGTTACATTTTATAATTATAAATTATTTTCAGGGAGGAAAAATAGAAGCATTACTCAGGCTGGGTTTCCCCCCTCTTTCTCCCCCCTCACCCTAAGCATTGTACTGGGGAGCCATGGTGAGTGGCTAGTAAGCCAAAGGAGCTATGAGTGGCAAAAGTTTGGGAACCACTGCCCTAAATGTGGAGAACTGATTGGATACATCCGTAATTTAGGTATCAGGCTGCAGAGCCAGGGGCATTGGGCAAACTGCACAGTTGCAGGATGCTCCCAGAAGAATTAAATGGAAAACTGCTTCTGACTACCAATAAGTTAGAATTGACTTGACAGCACACAGACTCTGAGGGCCATATCCAGTGCCAGTTGTGAGGTGTGTGAGTGTGTGTCTGTTAAATATTTGTGTGTAATGCAAATACATGTGTATGTGAACACAACACAGAGTACTCCCTCTCATGTCAAAATGCACGGATAATGAGATTTTAGCGTCTTCTTATTGCCTGCTGTCATTCATGGATCACTCGGATGGTGGTGAAAGTATCTCATGCCACAAGGAGTGTCTACCGAGATGGTTGTTTTACTACTGCAAGAAGTGCTTGGGAAACATGATTCTCATAAAACAGGAAACAGCAGATCCCCTCTCATGTGTGACATGTTTGATCAGCAAGACTGTGAGAAAAAGTGGGTGAGGTTTCTCAAATTTGGGGGGGGCTGCAGAAGGAGTGGTCAAGGATCACAGGTCATGTACCCTGAGTTACACTAACCTACGTGCAATGAGTATCTAGACTTTTTCCATCCCCTCCTACTTGACATTGTGTCTTGGTCAAAATTAAATCTTAACTCTGATTCTTCCAGGCATACGAGTTGTACTCACTGACCTTTTCTAATATACCAGACTTTACATGAACTTGACATGTAACAGTGAAAATTAAGAAAGAGAAAGAAAAAGATGATGACGATGATGTAAAAGCAGAAGCAGATTAGGGTATGCTTGCTGACCAGAACAGGTTTTTCTCCCATCCCATCTTACTTGCATGTCAAAGTACTGAAAGCAAGAGGTGAAAAGGGGGCAGCTGTATTATCAGATCAATTTTGATTCGTTGGCTTTAGTTTTGGGAGAAGCCCTGTGCCTGGGAGGGAGCTTAAGGCATGTTCAAACTGTCTACCCAATTGCAAGGTACTCGTTTGCTTCTCAAAGAGACAGCCTAGAGACACTCAGGGAGTTGGAAGAGCAAACGAACACGTTGTTTCCTAATTAGGACACCTTCTGAGCTGCAACATGCAAAAAAATGACAGTGGACATTTTGCCTCCACCAGCCATTTTTAATCGAAGGTGTTAGACAAACGTGCCACGCAGCTGGAGGGAGGCCAGGGGTGAATCAGCAGCTCCGTGGCACTCAGAAGGCCAAAGGTGCATCATGCTTCGCTCTGCCCATAAATATGTCAAGGACAAAAGTGCTGAGGTCTGCATCCTCCTGGTGTAAATCTGCAATGTAGATGAGAGGGCAACAGCATTGCATTAATTCCATCTCGTGACAGTGACAGTTACAAGATCAGAAAAGGCTGTAACCTCATCGCTTTCCTCGTGTAACCTGCCAACCTTCCTTGCTACAGTATGTGAAAGACAACAGTAGTATATTGACCTGGGAGAAGCCAATAGCTTTTTCTTCCCATGGTTGTTTTCACCTTCCCAAATTATTAGCATTACACGTTCAGGATCCTTATCTACAAAAGTGGGTGTAGAAACTTTGCCGACTATAAACTGCCCAAAGTAGTGCATCGCCCTAATGGGGGAAGTATACAAATTTAAGAAAGAAAGAAAGAAAGAAAGAAAGAAAGAAAGAAAGAAAGAAAGAAAGAAAGAAAGAAAGAAAGAAAGAAAGAAAGAAAGAAAGAAAGAAAGGTGGTCGTCATTGTTTTACTTATCATGTGTTGTCTTATTTACATTTGGGATAATCATATGCTAAAAACAAGATCATTGTAACAGATTGTGTACATGTGATATTATATTGCTACCTTATACTACTTTTCATTGTATATTTGTGTTATAATCACATCTGGATGTATCTGCTGGTCAGTGACCATAATAAAGCTCATTCATTCATTCATTCATATCATCAAACTAATTTTCATCATCATCACCATCACCACTGTCAGTTAATCCTATCATTAATAAAGCTCTGTCACTTTGTCTTCCTTGGACCTAATAAGCAATAGCAGCAGTACTAAACGCGGCACGTTGTATGTGCCTCTTGCTGTCATTTTCGTGGATTGAAATATATTGATAATTCTCAGAAATGCTGTCTGTTCAAGACACATCTTCACAATAGTAATGTAATACAGCGCTTTTATCATTTAGAATCGTTTATTTGTATTTTTATTGTATTGTTTTTCGTTGTTAGCCTCCTAGAGTGGTCCTCACCGACCAGATAGGTGGAGTATAAATTAAATAAATAAATAAAAAAAATAGTAAATATGAAATTCTTATGTTGTATACAGAAGATCTAGAGAGGCTCAATCACTAGGCTAGTAAAGAGAATCCTGGTTTCTTTTCATGAAGGGTTTTAGATTTTATTTGTCTGAACTTGTTTGACCATTACAGACCTTGAGTTCTCTCCCTCTCTGCCATCAATTCCCTGAGGTGAACCTAACAAGGCACTCCACTTGCGAGGGTAGTGATGTCAGAACTTCTGAGGTAGCCAAAGCTCTATTGGCACAAACCCAGTTCGGTAGACAAGAGGCGGGCATATTCCCTGCTTTACTGTGTTTTCTTGGCTTTCTTTATGGAAGTGAAATTACTTAGGCCAGCTTGCAAGCTGGTATAAATTCCCTCCTGTGTTGGCAGTGTGTTCATGAACAGGGGGGGACTCCGGATTCTGCAGATACAAAGTTACCTCTGATGTGCCCAACTTGATGCTCTCTTCTCTTACTTGTCTGAATGCCAGACCTTCAACCTTGAGGAGCTAAGGGAAGCTGGTGCTTCTTCAAAGGCTGGAAGTTGGGATACAAAGATGAATCTCCTTCTCCAACAACTGACACCTCTCTCTCTCTCTCTCTCTCTCCACCCTCACAAGGAAAGATACAGAAAGCTTATAGCTAATGGGACACCTTTTTAGGGACTGCAGCCTAAAACATTGTTCATGCTTGTCATATTCACAGGCGCTCATGTTGAAAGTCCCTGTATAATTGCACTCCTCAAAAAATTACAAAACATATATCAACAAACCAGTTCTAGCAGTTTTGATCTTTACCAGAAGTGTGATATTTTTTACAAGCAGCTATTGGGTATTAATTGCCCATTTAGATTCACAGTACCCCCAAATTACCTTTTATTACTACAGGCATCACAAAACTATATAGCTGGGAACCACCAGCCTGTCTTTTAGAGAGAATAAGGAGGATTTATGTTATCATGTCCACTCATCAAAGAATATCAGCAGTTTAACCCCTTGAGCTCTTGTTCCCATACCCTACTGGACACAGGACTCTCCATTGAATTACAGCTGGGTGTTAGCAATTCACATATTCCTGCTCCCGCCTTCCCATGCATAGGCAGAGGCGAAACTTGCCCACAGGGTTCTGTCATCATCTCCCTTTATGGGGCTGGCATTTTAACTTTAGGGACTGTATGCAATGTGAAAATGCCATGTTATTAGAGAGACCATTGACATTTATTAAAACTGCTTCCTGATCTACCCTGTCATAAAGCTAAGAGCTTCTGCTTCTTAATGGGTAAAATGGAAAGGTTCACCATTAGAATGCATGAATATTCTGTTTCACGTCATGGGCCTAAATGTGAATGTAACTCAGTCTAATTCTGCATCAGGCCAAATGCGGGCCCATCATCCAGTCTACTAATGCAATGGGCTGGATGGTGCATAGTCTTCCAGGTCTAGAAAGAGACCTCCAGAGAGATGGTCTTCCTGCATGTCATCCATTTTCAATAAGGGCTAAGCACTAATCAAAAGGAACAGTGAATATTTTTATCAAACTAAATCAATGGTAGGGCCAGAACATTCATCTTAAAAGGAAGATGTTGTTACTTGTTAGAGCCCGGCAGCTAGTTGTTGTTACATATATTTTTGCTCTGCTAGCACAAAGAATTTGTTGTGTTATATATTCCTAATGAGTTGTGTTAACATTAGTAACAGATCAGGAAGATACAGTGGTTAAACTGCAGTACTGCAGGAAGATACAGTGGTTAAACTGCAGTACTGCAGCAAAAAACTCTGCTCATGACCCATGTTCAATCCAGCTAGCTGACTCAGTGTTCACTCAACCTTCCATCCTTCAGAAGTCAGTAAACTGAGTATGTAGATTGCTGGGGGAGGGGGCAATGTGTAGACTGCATAATTAAATTGCAAACCACCCAGAGAGCACTTTAAGAGTCATTTCAATCAATTTAGATTTTATCGTTCACACAACACAAGGGTGAAATTGATGTATACGGGCTGCAAAGAAAGTTGTTTCATCTGGCCAGCAGGGCTTTTTTAAAAAATAATTCACTTCCTAAATCAATTTAGTTCAATGCAGTTTTGTGGAAATGAGTCAATTTCAGCCATGTAGACAGCAAAAGTGGTTTAAGTTACCAGAAATAAATTGATTTCCATTCAGTGCACTGGCCAGTGCAACCTGGCCACTGGTTTAAATACCATGTGAGTTAAACCTGATTTTTGAAAAGTCTGAACAGAAACAATTCAAATTGCCAATGTGAACACAGGCTCAAGCTCTCCTGGAGGGAGGGAATTTTATGGCACTTCAAAATTCCTCATTAAGGAATCCCATCAACAAGGATGAAGAATCTAGCAAGTATTCTACATTGTGAGGTGGGGTGGAGAATGAAGAAGCTGGTGCTGTAAGCAGCCATAGGCATGGCTCTTCACACCCATGGCAAGACATTTTTGTGGCTAGATTACTTGCCTGTACTTGTAAATGATATGATGCCATTGTGGTTACACTGTCCTTCCTCCACAGAACAGAGGAAGGCATAAATTCCAATCTGTTTCTCCTTTTCATATCCATGGACATTGGTGTCCACTTCAGTAGGCATCCTTCAGTCTCGAGAGACTATGGTATCGTACTCTGTATGGAGGTCTTGGAACAGCGTCTGGTGTGGCTGAGAAGGCAATTCGAGAGTGACAATCTCTTCCACATTGAAGACAAATACAATCTGTCCCCTATCCAGCTCCCTGGTTTTGCTTGTTTCGGGACTGCCTCTTTGCCTCGGCCTGCTGGACAAGGGTCTCTTCAAATTGGGAGAGGCCGTGATGCAACGCCTGCCTCCAGGCTGAACGCTCAGACATCAGTGTTTCCCATCTGTTGAGGTCCCTTCCTAAGGCCTTCAGATCCCGCTTGCATATGTCCTTGTATCACAGCTGTGGTCTCCCTCTGGGGCGGTTTCCCTGCACTAATTCTCCATGCAGGAGATCTTTTGGAATCCGACCATCAGCCATTCTCATGACATGCCCAAGCCAACGTAGACGGTGTCCACTACGGGTGGTCTTAAAGGTGACCACGGGAGGCTATAAGATGGTCATAGATTGCTAGAAGCAATACTAGTTGATGCTTGTTATGTGAGGCAGAAAGCATAGCAACCAGTGTTGGGTTGAGCCAGGGCAGAAGTCAATATTCATATGCACAGTGGTATTTTCTTTCAAGATATACTGTACACAGAATCATCATACAGGCATTCACTCACATACTGACAGAGGCCCTGTGTCTCCTATAAGGAGGCAATCAGGAGGCTGGGGACTGCTGGAAATTGAAGTATGGTGGTGCTCTTTTGCTCTAATGCAGTGGTTCCCAAATTTGGCTAACCCAGGTGTTCTTGGACTGCAACTCCCAGAAACCCTGGCCAGCACAGCTGGTGGTGAAGGCTTCTGGGAACTGCAGTCCAAACACATCTGGGTTACCCAAGTTTTGTAACCACTGCTGTAATGGATGAACTGCTATTGTCCAGGAAAATGAGTTTTATTTGTCTGCCTTTCTTCAGAAATGATTGTGTTTAAAGCAAGAAGAGCTGATAATGATTATAGGATTTAATCACCTTTTGTCCTGCCAAAATGGCATGATTGGATGTGGTGCATCTGCTGTATTCCCCAAAGACCAGCAGTACGGCTGGTTGGAAAATACTTGGTCTTAGCATAAGAATCTTCCCCTAGATTTTGAGACCAGAAATTGGCCCTGTGTCAACCATTTGCTGGGCTTAAAACTGCTATGTTTTTATGAATTGCAAGGCAGGTGGTCAACCTAATGTTATCCATAACCTTCTCTGCTGCCTTCAAGAGTTCAGCATCTGTTTGAGCTGTCCTTTAATTACGGATGTTTGGTTATGGAGTGATGGAATAAAAATGACAGATTGTGGCATTCCTCGATGTAACACATAATCTGCAGGCAAGATCAAAGTTGCTGTTAATTATTGCCAGTTTCTTTGTGTAGTGCTTTTGATCATTATTTCCTCTCCTTAGAGATCTCTGACTTCCAGGCAAAAGAAAAAGAGAGAAAGAAGAGGAAAAACACATTGTAGTTTTTTGTGGTTATAGATCTTGGTTTTTTTTTGTTTTGTTTTTAAATCACAGAATGCATAGAGACTACAGGGGAAAAAAAAGTAAGCGTTAGTTTGCTTTTGATAAATGCAGCCCAACATTTCGTGTGGCGTGGCTGTCACTTCATTGAACGTCTAGGAGACAGTACATACTTAAACAAGCTGTCTTGGAAAAGATCGATCTTTTGTGATGTATTAAACTAATCATTACATTTTTCCATTTTAAAATATAATTAGTAACAGTCTTCAAAGAAATGCAGTGGCTTTATGAGCTGCAGGAAGGTTGGAGTAAATGAGGTTAAAGTAATACAGGAATGAGCAATTTGTTGGAAGTGACTCACTAGATGTTGTTGGACTGCAGTTCCTATGATTTCTCACCACTGGCTATACAGGTTACGGCTGAAGGGAGCTGCAGTCCAGCCACATCTATCTAACAGGCTACAGTTGCCCCTCCCTGATATCAGCCAACACGGTAGAAGGGAATGCTCCATCTTACATCTCTAATAATTGAGTAGAAGAAAAGATTTTGGTAAAGGTAGCATTTCTCATTTCTGCTCTGTAGACTAGCATTTCCACAAATTTATTAGAGGAGACATTCAGAGGTTGTGACCCACCAAGCCAACAGCATTCCATCAATGCCATATGGTGGCCCACCAAGAGCTTATTTAGCCTTTTGTTCTCTTTGTGAAGGTTGGATTAAATGGTGTGGCCAATCTACACAGCCCCATGATCCCCTCCACTTCTTCTTCTACTTCTTCTTTTTACAGTATATGTGATCTTCAAAATTTCATAACTTAGTCCATTAGTCCTCTAGCCCAGTGGCTCCCAACCTTGGGTCCCCAGGTGTTCTTGGATTGAAACTCCCAGAAGCTTCCACAGCTATCTGAACTGGCCAGGTTTTTTTGGGAGTTGTAGTCCAAGAATATCTGGGGACCCAAGTTTGGGAACCACAGCTCTAGCCTATCTTGTCTAGGCTAACTAACAGAGGTCTCTACTCTTCTCGCCTTGTTCTGCTACGGAGGTGCCAGATATTGAAGGTGGGGCCATCTGCATGCATAGCATGTGCTCTACAAAGCATTTTCAGCTACTTCCAAGCTATGGCCTTCCCCATAAGAGATTTGTCAAGGTTTTTGGCAAATTATGCAACTCTGCATTCAAGGTACAGGAGCTTCATCGTAGCTCCATCTGGCACTCTCAGATCTACTGTTTCATTGCCCACTAGTATCACCCTAATACCTAGGGATGGATAAAAAATGCTTTTCAGTACAGAATATTCAAATATTTTCATTCTTGTGAGATTTAAAACATCTGAATGTAGGATTCCATGGAGTGTCAGAAAGACAAATAAGTACTGTAAGTTCCAGAACAAAGCAAGCCATAGCTTTCTCTAGGAGCAAAAATGGAGAGATTAGGAAAAACCACTGGGCCACTCAGGTATAATCTAAACCAAATCCCTTATGAATACACAGTGGAAGTAAAGAACAGATTTAAGGAACTAGATTTGGTGGACAGAGTGCCTGAAGAACTTTGGATAGAGGCTCGTAACATTGTCCAGGAGGCAGCAACGAAAACCATCCCAAAGAAAAGGAAATGCAAGAAAGCAAAGTGGCTGTCCAACGAGGCCTTAGAAATAGCAGAGAGGAGAAGGGAAGCAAAATGCAAGGGAGATAGGGAAAGTTACAGAAACTTGAATGCAGACTTCCAAAGAATAGCAAGGAGAGACAAGAGGGCCTTCTTAAATGAACAATGCAAAGAAATAGAGGAAGATAACAGAAAAGGAAAGACCAGAGATCTGTTCAGGAAAATTGGACATATTAGAGGAACATTTTGCGCAAAGATGAACATGATAAAAGACAAAAATGGGAGGGACCTAACAGAAGCAGAAGACGTCAAGAAGAGGTGGCAAGAATACACGGAGGAATTATATCAGAAAGATGTGGATATCCCGGACAACCCAGACAATGTAGTTGCTGACCTTGAGCCAGACATCCTGGAGAGCGAAGTCAAGTGGGCCTTAGAAAGCCTGGCTAACAACAAGGCCAGTGGAGGTGATGGCATTCCAGTTGAACTATTTAAAATCTTGAAAGATGATGCTGTTAAGGTGCTACATTCAATATGCCAGCAAGTTTGGAAAACTCAACAGTGGCCAGAGGATTGGAAAAGATCAGTCTACATCCCAATCCCAAAGAAAGGCAGTGCCAAAGAATGCTCCAACTACCGTACAATTGCACTCATTTCGCACGCTAGCAAGGTTATGCTCAAAATCCTACAAGGTAGGCTTCAGCAGTATGTGGACCGAGAACTCCCAGAAGTACAAGCTGGATTCCGAAGAGGCAGAGGAACTCGAGACCAAATTGCTAACTTGCGCTGGATTATGGAGAAAGCCAGAGAGTTCCAGAAAAATATCTACTTCTGCTTCATTGACTATGCGAAAGCCTTTGACTGTGTGGACCACAGCAAACTATGGCAAGTTCTTAAAGAAATGGGAGTGCCTGACCACTTTATCTGTCTCCTGAGAAACCTATATGTGGGACAGGAAGCAACAGTTAGAACTGGTCATGGAACAACTGAGTGGTTCAAAATTGGGAAAGGAGTACGGCAAGGCTGTATATTGTCCCCCAGCTTGTTTAACTTATATGCAGAATACATCATGCGGAAGGCTGGACTGGAAGAAACCCAAGCCGGAATTAAGATTGCCGGAAGAAATATCAACAACCTCCGATATGCAGATGATACCACTCTGATGGCAGAAAGTGAGGAGGAATTAAAGAACCTTGTAATGAGAGTGAAAGAGGAGAGTGCAAAAAACGGTCTGAAACTCAACATCAAAAAAACTAAGATCATGGCCACTGGTCCCATCACCTCCTGGGAAATAGAAGGGGGAGATATGGAGGCAGTGTCAAATTTTATCTTCCTGGGCTCCATGATCACTGCAGATGGAGACAGCAGCCCTGAAATTAAAAGGCGCCTTCTTCTTGGGAGGAAAGCGATGACAAATCTGGACAGCATCTTGAAAAGCAGAGACATCACCTTGCCAACAAAAGTCCGAATAGTCAAAGCTATGGTTTTTCCTGTCGTGATGTATGGAAGTGAGAGCTGGACCATAAAGAAAGCAGACCGCCGAAGAATTGATGCCTTTGAATTGTGGTGCTGGAGGAGGCTCTTGAGAATCCCCTGGACTGCAAGGAGAACAAACCTATCAGTTCTAAAGGAAATCAACCCTGAGTGCTCACTGGAAGGACAGATCCTGAAGCTGAGGCTCCAGTACTTTGGCCATCTAATGAGAAGAAAAGACTCCCTGGAAAAGACCCTGATGTTGGGAAAGTGTGATGGCAAGAGGAGAAGGGGACGACCGAGGATGAGATGGCTGGACAGTGTCTGCGAAGCAACCAACATGAACCTGACACAACTCCGGGAGGCAGTAGAAGACAGGAGGGCCTGGCGTGCTCTGGTCCATGGGGTCACGAAGACTCGGACACGACTAAACGACTAAACACACACACAAAAATGGTTGACCTGAGGCTATTGTATTTTGGGTACATCGTGAGAAGACAAGAATCACTGGAAAGGACAACAATGCTGGGGAAACAGAGGGGGAAGAAGACAAAATAAGAGATGGATTGACTCAGTAAAAGAAGCCACAGCTTTGACTTTGCAGGAATTGAGTAGAGCTGTTAATGATAAGACACTTTGGAGGTCACTCATTCAAAGGGTCATCATACGTCAGAAGTGACTTGACAGGTCATAACAATAATAACAACAACAAGGACCCATTAGAGGGAGGGGGCACTTTTTTCCTGTTCGTAACTCGAGGGAAGTTTGTATATTGAATATGTTATTTCCCTATCGGGTGGGTTCATAAGTTGAATTGTTCGTGAGTAGGGCCGTTCGTAAGTCGAGGGTTGACTGTATGGGAACAGAATAATCATCTACCTGCAAAGCTTCCACAGTCTGTGGGTTACTGCCATCTACAATAGGAAATTTTCTCCATCGTTTTCAATTGGCTTATGTTTGCTCAAAGTAGTACTGGATACTTCCTAGAGTGAGATCAGGAACACTGCTTATAGAATAGAGCATTGCACACACAGAACACAAGGTGAAAGGACACCGGCTAATGGGAATTCTGAAGTAACATTTCAAAGTGGGAATGATGTTAATTTGTACGTGTGTACAACAAGTAATATTTTTCTAGTTAACTTTAAATATTCCACTTAGGTCTAGTAGGCATTTTCATAGGTCTTTTGATTGACATTTTTCAATTTTTCTTTTAAGAACCATGACAAAACAAGTTATTCCAGAATTTCTGGAAACCTCAGTAATGGCAAGAAATTCCTTTTTAAAGACTTTCTAACTCACCAAACTTTGGATTCTGAAAGAAGGTGTTAGGAAATGTGGCTGTCTATGGATAAACAGAACTGACAGCTCAAGATGATGCACCGTGAATATCACGGTGAAAAGGTGTGGATAGCTGTTCCCTTTGTATTTTAATCTCAAACTGATTTTTTTTTGGGGGGTGAGGGGTCCACCATAAGTGTATCTTTGACTTCCTCTCTGAGATTGAGCCTAGTTTAGAGAGGGCTCCAGGTGAAAAGCATCTTTGTTCAATGTTTAGGAACATACGTGCGTGTAGGCATCCTTCAGTCTCGAGAGACTATGGTATCGTGCTCTGTATGGAGGTCTTGGAACAGTGTCTCGTGTGGCTGAGAAGGCCAATTCGAGAGTGACAATCTCTTCCACATTGAAGACAAATACAATCTGTCCCCTGTCCAGCTCCCTGGTTTTGTTTGTTTCGGGACTGCCTCTTTGCCTCGGTCTGCTGTACAAGTGTCTCTTCAAATTGGGAGAGGCCATGATGCACCGCCTGCCTCCAGGCTGAACGCTCAGACGTCAAGGTTTCCCATCTGTTCAGGTCCATTCCTAAGGCCTTCAGATCCCGTTTGCAGATGTCCTTGTAACGCAGCTGTGGTCTCCCTCAGGGGCGGCTTCCCTGCACTAATTCTCCATACAGGAGATCTTTTGGAATTCGACCATCAGCCATTCTCACGACGTGCCCAAGCCAACGTAGACGGCGCTGTTTCAATATTGAATACATGCTGAAAATTCCAGCTCGTTCTAGGACTACTCTATTTGGAACTTTGTCCTGCCAGGTGATACCAAAAATGCGTCGGAGACAACGCATATGGAAGGTGTTCAGCTTCCTCTCCTGCCGTGCACAAAAGGTCCAGGACTCGCTGCAGTATAGGAGTGTGCTCAGGACACAGGCTCTATAGACCTGGATTTTGGTGTATGCCGTCAACTTCTTATTAAGCCATACTCTCTTTGTGAGTCTAGAGAACATGGTAGCTGCTTTCCCAATGCGTTTATCCAGCTCGACATCTAGGGAGAGTGTGTCAGAGATCGTTGAGCCAAGGTACACAAATTCATGAACAACCTCCATTTCTTGCATGGAGATAGTAATAGAGGGAGGTGAGTCTACGCCCTGGCACATGACTTGTGTTTTCTTCAGGCTGATAGTTAGTCCAAAGTCTTGGCAGGCCTTGCTAAAGAGATTTATGAGTTGTTGGAGGTCTTCAGCAGAGTGGGCAACAATGGCTGCATCATCAGCAAAGAGGAAGTCCCGCATGCATTTCAGTTGGACTTTGGTCTTCGCTCTCAATCTAGTGAGATTAAAGAGCTTTCCATCTGATCTAGTCCGGAGATAGACACCTTCTGTTGCAGTTCCAAAGGCCTGCTTTAGCATGACAGCAAAGAAGATCCCAAACAGGGTCGGCGCAAGGACACAGCCTTGTTTTACTCCGCTTCGGATGTCAAAGGGATCTGATGTTGAGCCATCAAAAACTACAGTGCCCTTCATTTCCTCATGAAAGGACCTGATGATATTAAGGAGTTGAAGTGGACATCCAATCTTGGGAAGTATTTTAAAGAGTCCGTCCCTGCTAACCAAGTCAAAGGCCTTTGTGAGATCTATGAAGGCCACAAAGGAACATATATAAAATACAAAGGAAACAGCTATCCACAGATAGACAGTTCATATGGGCCATTAGTCCATCTTGTCAACTGGCACCAGCTTTCTGAGTTTCTGGCAGAATTCTTTTGTAGCCTTGCTTGGATATCCTTGTTGTTCCTTTGTGGTTTTCTACTTAAGTAGTAACCAGCCCTGCTGCCCCTGTTTAGTTTTTGAAACCAGATAAGAAAATGCATGTTCAGAGTGTCATAGTGGTTCTTGCATTTTATGCCATTCTTGCTGTTGTTGTATCTGATGCACAGTTCATCTGCATAATTTATCCCTGTCACATGAGCCGGTAAATCTGTGTCCCTGGATCTAATTACAGCTACTCACTTACATTGTTGGTTGAGCGGTGACAGATGTTAAAAGTTTTCCTGTGATTAAAAAACAATATGATTTGTCTCTGATACTAGAATAATTCAAGAGTAGATCTGGAAGGGATCCCATGCGTCTTTGAGTCCAACGTGCTGCCAAATCAGAAAATCCACAGTGAAAGTATCCTTGACAGCTGGCCATATAACCTCCATTAAAAACTTTCCCATGAAGGATAGGCCACTGTCTTCCAAGGCTGTGCATTCCACTGTCAAGAAATTCTTATGAATGTTTACTGGAAATCTCCCATTACTTTGGATCCTACCCTCTGAAGCTGTAGAAAACAAGCTTGCTCCATTTCCCACATGACAGCAAATATTTGAAAGTGGCTATCATATCACCTGTCAGACATCTCTTCCTCAGGCTAAACATACCCAACAACCTCAACTTCACACAGATTAAAAAAAAATGTTAGTGTAGTGTTGGCCACAGAGCCAGTGTTGTCAACTTCAAGATTGTTTCAGTTATTGATTGAGTAGAGGAGAAGATGGTCCATGGCAGGAACATTGTCCCCACAAGCTTCTTATTGGTTCCACATTCAAAATGACTGCTCCTATATGAGGCTGAATATTGAGAAGGAAAGCAAAGCCACCTAAAGGATGCCCACTTTTCTTATATTGTATGGGTTCTTAAAGCAAAAGAAAAAAAAAAGGAACAAATGCACTTCAAATAATGTCTTGTACTTTTCCTACCAGAATTTTGAATGGACTAGGAATCCAAGAAAGAGATTTTGGATCTTCTGGCTCTTTTCATACTCAAAAGTGGAATATTTTAATAATAATAATAATAATAATAATAATAATAATAATAATAATAATAATAATAATAATAATAATAATAATAATAATAATAATAATAATAATAATAATAATAATAATAATAATTTATTGTCATTGTAAGTATATACACATAACATATAGTGGAAGATGGAGTTTCTGAAATGCTGGAAGTATGTCCCAGCGGGAGATGTTCACACCTCCTATAATTGGCAAGTTACCTTGCTTTGTTTGTGATTGGTCTTCTGCACCTGAACACAAGCTGTAACTCCAGGTACATTTGCTCATGCATGAAGATCTCTGCCTAAGCCATGTCTCTAAAACAATAATAGATTTCACTTTTGTTGGTGGTGTAACTTTTAGTTTGTTCCAGAGAATAGCTACAGAACTGATCAGCAGTGGTGTAGTGGTACGTTTTGACATGTAGTTGCTCTTCAGCACAATCTAAATAAGAGATTACCAAAAGGAAGATAGCTTTGTTGTGAATGGTCAAAGTGTGGTATCTTGGTTATATGGGCCACCACGAGCCCAAAGATGACAGTATAGCAACTTTGGGCTTCCCAGCACCCCGCTATCAAACATGTTAGTATATTTGTACTATTTTTTATCCCTTTCCCCGCTGCTTTAAACAAGCTGTGCCTTCTAAGACCTATGGTGGCCATTTTGTCATGTTTTGGGTCCCCCAGCATTCCTGCCCCATCCCGTTTGAAAGAGAGAGACACAGAGAGAGAGAGATTCCATAACATATGAGTTGTAGTAATTTTTGTTCCAAACAGCATCAGGTTGTTGTTTTGTGAAACCATTAGAAATAATGGATGAAATGTCAATTCCACAAGTAAGGTAAAGGTAAAGATTCCCCTTGACAATTTTTTTTTGTCCAGTCGTGTTCGAGTCTAGGGGGCGGTGCTCATCTCCGTTTCCAAGCCATAGAGCCAGCGTTTGTCCAAAGACAATCTTCCGTGGTAACGTGGCCAGTGTGACTTAGACACGGAACACTGTTACCTTCCCACCGAGGTGGTCCCTATTAATCTACTCGCATTTGCATGCTTTCGAACTGCTAGGTTGGCGGGAGCTGGGACAAGCGACGGGAGCTCACTCCATCACGTGGATTCGATCTTACAGCTGAAGATCTACAGACCTTACAGCACAGAGGCTTCTGCGGTTTAACCCGTAGCACCACCACATCCCATTCCACAAGTAGAGCATTCTAAAAATTCATTGGCTGTAGGAGTCTTGAGTGTGTGATACAATTCACATGCAGTAATTTATGACCTATTTTTGGTGTTGGGTTCTATTGTAAACATTTTTACAGGAGATAGAAAACAGATACCAGACATGAGCAAGGATATGAGGGGGGGGGGGAGAGAAGGGGTGGCAGGGTGAGAAGGCTGAGGATTCAGTTAAAAACTGAAGAGGGTAGGGGAAAGGTAATTTTGCTGGGAGCTCATCAGCTTTATTAAGACCCAGGATATAAAACCCAAAATATGAGAAGTCAAAATTCCATTGGCGGGGGAAGATGAATTTAGAAATATTTTAGTGAAGAATGCAAGATTTTCTTCTCTCCCTGCTCTCCCCTCTCCAGTTTTTCATCATATCTTTCTTTAAAAAAAAAACTAGGATTAAGTTATTTGCAATAGCAGATACTGTTGAGGCACATATTCTGTCCATGTCTCTCTCTGTGCTACCCACACTGAGATGCACACACAATCCACTTCACAGTGAGAAATTAGAAGCTCTAGGGGTTCAGTGCTCTTCCAGGTTAGCTTCCCTTTGGAATGAGGTTACCAAAGACTTACTTATCTTTCATAATATTTCAGCTAACTTATAAATATAGAGAAAGGGGGACACATTATAAACATTCCAGCAGGCTGTCACATGCAAGTGACATTCACATCAGATCTTCAGAGAAGTAGCTTCTCCAAAAGCTTACGAAGTCCCCAACCAGAACTCTCTGTCTATGTCTTTATTAGCTTCTGCTCTGGTTTGTCTCAGGGTTGAATGAGATTACACAATTGGTGTATATTCAGAACAATGCTCCATCACGTAGCAGAAGATGTATACTACTCTGTATCATGCATTTAGCTGTGTCTTGTTTTCTGATTGGTCAGTGGAAAATACCATATTTTCTGTGTATAAGACACCCCCATGTATAAGACGCCCCCCACTTTTCTAATACCAAATTAAGAAATCTAAGTGTGGCTTAGCAAGTGTAGGAGGAAAGGGATCAAAGCACTGCAGGATTGCTTTAATTCCTGCTTTCCCCTCCACTTGTCTTTGTTCTCTCCTCAGCTTACTTCCGTGTATAAGATGACCCTCAATTTTTAGTCTCGATTTTAGACAAAAGTATAGTCTTATACATGGAAAAATATGGTAAACATGAATTTACTTTGCAAGTCTGATTGCTGCAGCATTCTTATCTGAGGAAATCCCATCTGTGGAGGGGAGAACATTTTAATGGCAGTGAATATGTCTTCTTAACATCTGCTTAAATCCTTAGTTCCACCTGGAAGCTGCTATGTGACAGGTCCCAACCATAAGCCGAAACAAGGTATTGCCAGTTCATGCGGGGGTTATTGTTACCTCAGATTGAGGTTACTTAGACCTTTATTCTTTGGATGATTAACTGAGAGGGAAATTAATGTTTCAGCAGAGAATCAGCCTCAAACCTTTTCCTTGCTGAACAGAGAGAGAGAGAGTTGTACCAACAACATGAGTGAACTTGGGATTTTCTGGTTAGTAGTTAAGGAAAGAGTTATTGATTGTTTCACAGAGTAAGAAGTCTTCAGTGAGTTGTAAAAGTGGGGCATTTGGATCCTTTGGGTCCTCCTTCTACGCACGTGGTTGTAAATGGTGTCCAACCTACTAATGAATGAGGCCCCAAGTACCCTTGTTGGTGCTTATATACCAGATGGTGCTATATACCTTATTGGTCAACAGAGCAGGATTACAATGAAGACAAATTGAGCTAATAAAGTACAGCACACTTGTGAATTCTGAATAAGGCTGTGTGTACACAGTGAAAGTAACAGTATAATAAGCCGACGACTGTTAAAAAGAGAGCAGGGAGGGAGCACCCGTGCAAAATGGGCCACTGGTGTGCCACGTGGGTGGTAAACAGAGGCTCGAAGTTCACAAGAAAAAGGATAATCCCATATCAGAATATTTGAAAACAAATAATAAGGCGCCCGTGTGTTCCGAATGCTAATAGCAACTAGCCTGCCTGTTTTCTCCAGCTGTGAGTCTGGAATATGGCAGGAAAATTAGAGACTGCAGCTATAATGGAGCATTTGATTTGCAATTAATTTTAATTTGACAATTACAAAGGTAATTGATTTAGAAACATAAGAACAGCCCCAGAGAATCTAGATGCTGCCAAGCAGTTTCTCTAGCCCTGTGAGATGGCTTGTAATGTATCATGTGAAATACAATCGCTGGCAGATTCATTCATGAGATGTGCCCATTGGCCATGATATTTTGGTCAAGGGCAGAGGGGCGCAGCATTTAGCTAGGTTTGACCCAGCTAGTGAATGATCATTTCTAGCACCTAGTGGGTGCTTGTTTTCTTACTTTTTCATCTGAAGCTACTTGACAAATTCTATATTCAATATTTTTTTTAAAGGAGGGAGGAAACACTACTCAACACCACTGGGGAAAAAAACTTAGGCATCTAATGGATTTCACAGTTCTCTAAATATTCACAAGTTGTTTTTGATAACTTAAATCTCTCAAAATATGCATTTAAACACTATTTTGAGAGAAATGGGGTATATGTGTCTATATACATAACGTGCGCGCGCGCGCACACACACACACACACATCATTTTTTAAAAAGCAGACTAGTGAGAAAACAGAACAGAATTTTGGGTAAGAATACAAAAAAAAGTCACAAACGCATAAACTTATCCACCAGAACTTTCCTTTTGTATCTCCTGACTAATGGAGTTAGATGGGGAAGGAGCAGTTTGCAGTGCATAAAAGTACGTGGTAATCTTTCCCCTCCCAACCCATTACATTAATGGTGTAAGACTCAGCTTGACAGCACTTTGGAAGTGGCATCCTCTGCTTCCTTATGTTGCTGGCTGCTTATTTGAAGCATACAAGCTCCTATGATGCATTATGTTAGGGAGTTTTTCTTAATGGTTGCTGAAATTAAAAGCTTGTCACCCTTTTGGCAATTTTGAATTTGAACTTCTGGACCCTTAGTGTAGGGGTTTCTCTCAGGTGAGCACTCCTTCTCTGCTAAACCCAAGGTTATTGATTGCCATTAGTTAATCTTCACAGCTGCTTTCACATCAAACTGGGTGATGAGTCATTAGTACTTCTTTCCGGAACTCTTTTATTCTGGTCCTTTTCCCCATGTAGCCCAGTATTGCACCCTCTGATTGGCTATGACTGTCCCAACCTTAAGCAAAGTTTTTTTTTAACAGGATTTGGTACCTACTACTTTATCCATCGTGCTGGCCCTTTTCATGATTTGGAAAACTGGGCAGGGTCATGTCTGTTTAGCACTCAAATGGGAGACTAGGAAAATAATTCAGTTCTTCAACGTACCTCCAAATTTATGAATGTAGGATATTGTGCTTCTGTACCCATCGAAAGCCAAAAAATGACCTGATATTATGCCCACATTGCTGTAGAAAAAAAGATGGCAAACTGCTGACAACACCAATGGCAGCAGTCAAGATAGTCTGCAGCAGTGGTTCCCCAACCTTGGGCCTCCAGATGTTCTTGGACTTCAACTCCCAGAAATCCTGACCAGCAGAGATGGTGGGGAAAGCTTCTGGGAATGTAATCCAAGAACATCTGGAGTCTCAAGGTTGGGGACCACTGGTGTACAAAATACGCTCTTGTGCTCACAAAGTGACACCACACAAGGGAAAATTCCAGAAGCTGTCTTTTTTTTTCATCAATTCACCACTTCTCACCCAAACTCATAGCAATTGTCAGGACTATTTCTCAGCAAGCATGAATGGTAAATCCAAATGTCCCCAAATACAGCATAGAGCAAGACCAGACTTTCTGTTTCATCTGTGCCAATTTTGGTGCTGATCTGAGGTCCAGTTATAATTAGTTAAAACTTGTATTTTTATTGTTTGGGGTACTCCCAGTATTTAATTTGCCTTATGGAATACTGATTTGCTCTGTTGCACAATACTTATTGCTGCACTCTCGTGCAGCAATATTACCATAGATCTCCTGGTAGGAAAGACCTTTTCCTGAAGCTCCAGAGAATTGCTCCCCAGAAGAGCTGACCTTATTGGGCTAAACAGATGTATGCTCATTCAGAATAAAGCAGCTTCCTTTTATTTAACTGGATCCTGGCATATTTTGCATGCAAAGCCTGGGCCAGAACTGGACTCAAGGTAACCAGGCCTGCAGATGCCTGGTGTTCCATAGTGGGCTCCTATTCAACTATTAACTAGGCCTGACCCTGCTTAGCCTCTGAAAGAAGATTAGAGCAGATGTGTTCAGGGTGGCAGAGTTTACGATCTTTCCACATAGCCACACACAATTATATAACACGGTTCTTTGGATCCTTCCAGTTCTACAAGGTAATGACATTATGACAAACTGCAACAAGTTGCATGAAGTTTGCCCTTTCCATCACAAGCCTACCATTAGACTCTTCCTAGGAGTGGAGTGCCTGTCTAACCTCATTTGGAGAACTTGCCCGAACAGCCAGTCTTCTTCAATTGAGGCACCAGACAATAAAAGGCATGTTAAATGTCAAAAAAGAGTACCGTAGTGGAAGCAGCCTTCGTCAAAGGGCATGTTAAGGAAGGGTCTCTTTGCATATAAGTGTTTCCATACAAGTCATTCTAATAAGAAACTGGATGTTTCCATACAAGTCATTCTAATAAAAAACTAAATGCCTCATTTAAAATAGTGATTTTTTCAGTTATGGGGCATGCCCTCTGCACAGGTAGTCATATAGAAATTTCAGGGGAGATATGTTTAGCTTCAGAAAAGTAAATATGATATGATAGTTGTTTGTTTTGAAAGTGGAGGAGGGGAGCAATTATTGCTTTCTTAGCCTACAGCTCATTCTATCATCTTATGACGGGTGTTGAATGTTGATGTAAAGAGAAATAGAAATAAATATGGTTTTCCCCTACATTTGTAAATATTTCAGGTTTGTTTCTAGTAGTGCTGTTTTAAATTTCACAGAAAGTTCTTGGGAGAAGTAGCTTTCAAGGGAAACATGGAATTTTTAAAAAACAATTAAAAGAGAAATGAGTTTTTTTAAAAAGTTGATCTGGAGAAATCTGAATTAGCAAACATAGAAACAACATCCTTTCCAGCTCTGGAAATGCCAGAATGTCCAGAGCTCAGGAAAGATTAATGGGGGTGGTGCTGGGGTTTGGCCTTTCCCCCCTTGTTTTCTCCCAGAATTGCTCATGCAGCCTGGGGAATTTGGGGAAGACATCTTTTTCGAGTGCCAAGAATATCAGTGTAGACACATTGGCTGAAATACTGTCCCTTGGCAAGGTAAGTCGCACTGGAGTAGGCCCATTGATCCAAATGGACCTGTTCTAGTTGCAACTAGTGTGGTTAAGTTGCAACAAGGGCCGGATGGACCATTTCAATCAATGGAATTTACAGAGGATGTGGCTCGCCAAATCCCCACTGACTCATAAAGCTTGCTCTAGTGTACTTTACTATACTGAGCAACAGGATTTCAGCCTGTTCCTCTTGATGAACCTTTACAATACAAGACAAAGAAAATGAAAAAGGATAGAGCTTGGTAATAACACTAATTCTCCTGCCACTGGTACGGATAAACTAATGGCAACACTATTTCAGCCATTAGCTTGGCGAACATGGGCTCTCAGAAGGAGCATTTCTTATGAGAAACATGAAAATAAACTGTGATAGCCTCCTAGTAGCACTGACTCTGATACAGATTCTGGAGAAGTTACTTTTTTGATGAGTCTCAGATTAAAGCCGTTCTTGCTGGTGATTCTGGGGTTGCAAACTGAAAGAACCAATTTTCTCCAAGCTGTGCACTGATATTATCCCAGGGACTATCTGAAACATTGAAATTTGTCCGAGCCCCCTAGCATATGATATAATCCAGTTGATTTTAATCTGATGACTGTATGGATTTATCATTTCTCTCATGAGACAGTTTTTATTCTTGGGAGTTTTTCTACGGTACAGTTTTTCTGCAGCACAGAATGTTAATAAATAAATATCAGTCCATCTGTGAGAAACAGAACTATGTCCAAAGCCTATGCCTTGAATTTGAATTATGTGACCAGTGTTCCAAGTATGGACTGAGTCTCTGACTTTGCGATTTGAGTCACTGTTTTGATAAAAATGCACAGCCAGAGATGAATCAATTAAATGAGTGTCTGATAATGCCTAACACTCTCTGAACTGATGAAATGAAACCCATGTGGAGAAAGCAAGAAGGTGAATCTACTTTGCATAAATTTCCAATTGCATGAAATTTATGAGTCATCACTGACTTTGCGCTTGGCCTCCACTTGATACATGGGCAGTAGTGTATAGTCAACTCCGTGATGATAGATCACAGGCAAATGAAAAGGAGTAGGTTAGTCAGTGGAAGAAAGATGCATTTCTGTTCAAAAGCCTTGTTCTAAGCTGGAGGCTTTCATTGGCATGGGGAACTTTAAAAAGAACCACCAGCTTCATCCTTATCTGCACACTGTATGTTATAACTTCTGTCAGCCAAGTGCTAGGAATAACTATGACTCTATGATCTAAGGCACTGGTTCTTAATCTTGGGTTACTTAGGAGTTTTGGACTGCAACTCCCAGAAGCCTTCACCACCAGCTGTCCTGACTGAGAATATATATAGTAACTTCAACTAGAGTTAAGTCTTCTGAATCAGTGGGGATTTGGTGAGTCAACTCTTCTACAGTATAAGTCTCACTGACTCAATGGGATGAATTGAATTGCAGCTTCCTGTACTAAGAAACCGGATTTCAGCCATCAAGACTAGCTTATTTGATCAAAGCAGAAGTTCAAGAGTCACCAGGCCTGGGCCATCACATCTTGTTGTCTGAAGGAAAGGAAACTTTCAGACTTGTACCACTTACAGAGGCTAACTGGGTTTGCTATTGAATGCAACATTAACATAAGTGATGAGTGTGATGAGACAATGTCCTCCACTGTACTTCAGGACAGTAGACTGACTTAGGAGGTACATGAAAGGCTGCCTGGAACACAACAGACAGAACAGGTAGAGGGCTGCTTTCCTATCTACACCATCCAGCACCTGCCATTTGAGGCGACTATCTCACTTTTTTCTCCTTGTCAGCTATGCTGGGGAGGTTGTTGAGGATGGAGGTGCAACATCTGGAGGGGCCACATTTTCTCCACCTCTGCATTAAGGGGGAACAATATGAGCCCTTTTCATATGCATTAATTCAGGGAGTTCTGGACATTTTCAGATGACGGATCCCTGCAAATCAAACCAGAATTTCCAGTGATCAAGAATTACACCAGATTGTACGCTAAAGCATCCACAGGAGGTCAAGCTGCCTACTCTTGCTTTCATGGACATAAATACGATGGGAATTTGTCTGCAGATCAACAGCAAATGAAGGCATACAAGCAGAGACACATTCACAAAACTATAATCACCATTGAGCGTGTGGGATCCTCCCAGGTATCTCATTCTGCTGGACAAATGAAGGGATGGCTGGCCAGGGACCCTTGGTGGTCCAGTCTATAGGTGTGCAAAGGCTGTTCACAGTATGAAATTGCTGAGCACAAATATTTACTCATCTGTCCACCAACATTATGACCCCAAGCAGTAGGAAGGTCATAAACCCACTAGACCTTCCTCCAAATGTCAACAAACAATAACACCTAACCATATTAGAAAGAAAATATTTCACTGGTGATCAGCAACATTTGCTTTTTGATGTTTCAGGCATAGATCTTTTCCATCAGCTATTGCTGCTTTTCAAACTGGTGATGCCAGGACTGAGCGTGGGGAAACTGCTGTGTTATTTCCCACAGTCTGATCTTTTAAACAGGAGATGCAAAGGGCAAATATCTCGGACCTTTCACATCTGAAACTGTAGAGATTTTAAAACTGATGCGAGGTTCCTCTATTATTTGTCCACATTAAGGACTATACAAATAGCCATCAAAGCCATCCCCAAAAAGGGGAACAACCAGAATTTTCAGGCACTGGAAACCTTCCATGATGGAAATGCATGGTTCCACCAGCTGTGGCATTATTTATACAATTGTTAAAGCAGGGAAGAATTTCTAACATCCTTTCTAGAAAGGAGGGGAGAATAAGAAAAGGGAAAAAACTGGAGAAATTATTTTACACCAGCTAAAGATGTGTTCTGATTCATCTTTGTCAGTATGTATAAAAGACACGGTTGTCTCTATTTGTGTGAAAGAGTGTATTTTGGCTTCTTGCTGGGCATTACTTATTTTTGCATTGGTTTATTGGCTGTGTAATTATCCTACCATTTTCAGTACAGAGAGCTATGATCTCGTGGCAAAAACTGGAAGCCTAGGAAAGAACAGTGGGACATTATTATTGTACAGTATCTTTATTCATGATCCTTTTTTAAAAAAAAAATGCAGTTTACCCCAGACATGTTTTTTTCCGATATAAAAAAAAACTGCAAGAAACCTTGTTTAAGCAACATTTATCTACAATTTCCTTGTTTGGGACTTTGTGGGGGCATTTCTGCAAAGGAGAGAGATTCAAGACAACCACCATCTCTTTGCTATAATATCACAGAAACGATGACATGCTGGATAGTAAATTAAGTTACAATCTTTGCGGCTGAGAATGGTGTTTATTTTATTTACAAAATTGTCTGAGTCAGCGTTGTATTCTGACACATTTCGCCTTAATGTCCCCGATATATGCAACCACAGAGAGCGTTTACCCATTTCTTTTAAATATGATCAATGCAGATATTCTTCAGCTGCAAATTCGTCCAGCGCTATAAGTTAATAATAAGTGCATTTCCCAGATGTCAGTCCACTTAAGGTGCAGCATTGCTTTCTCTGTTTAACAATGGGTGATGCAGCGGCCAAAACTGTATTTCAGCTCTCAGTGCTATGGGGCCCTCATCAATTTTGCAGAATGTCAACATCATGGCTTCTGCCCTAATTAATATATAGCACATTAATGTCCCCCCCCCTGGCCTCAAAAATATCTATATATGAAAAGTTGTGCCGCGTGCTTTTTGAGCCAGTCTTTAAATTCCTTGTGAAGCAGAACTCCTTTCTGCTGATACCAAATACCTATCTCTCATACTTGCTGACTTCACTTCAGTTTTAACATGGCTGTAAACAGGAATTAGAGCAGAGATGGAATGCTCACCGTTTTCAGGATTTAGGAGATTCTGCTGATAATAGCATCCTGGGTTCTCAGTTGTGGGGTGGGCAGAGAGTGAGGGGCATAATCTAAGTCTACCAGCATTTCTCAGTCAAAACTTTGAAAAAGAAGTGCTGTCAGTTATACTGTGAGATTTAGCAAAGTTGTAGTCAGTACCCATTTATGCTTGCCTGGCCTTCAAAGGTTCTGTGCATTTTCTCTGAGTCATATTGTGTGTGTTGGGGAGGGCTCAGTCTGTCTCCTTCACTGTCTTCCCCTCCCCAGTTTTCTCTGCTTTCCCCATTTCCCTCAGTTTCAGCCTTCTCTAATGGAAACAAACAAACACAACTATGTGTAAGATTGCCAGGTCCCACAGGGCAAGCTGGCACATCAAGGAATTCCTGTTCCTCTCAGAACTCCAGATGGAAAGGCAAACTTCAGGGTAGGCAGTCCTTGAAGGAAAGAAATATACATTTTACTGTATTGTGGTAGCTTCAAAGTCTGGGTAGCGATCTTCTCCCCATTGCCAGCTTGTTGCAAGGGCTCTCTGGCTTGGCAAAATGTTAACAAAATATTTGTTTCAGAGTAAGTGCAGGAAACCCACATTTTCTGTCCCACTCTCTCTTGTGCATACATGTACATGTGTGTGCGCGCACAATATTTTATAGTTGTTACACAAATGGCCAGGCTTTTGTAGCTTCACAAGAATCTGAAAGGCTCCCCCTTTTTCTTTTATTTTGGCCCTGCAGTATAACAGAAAGTAAGATTGCTGACTTGGCAGAACTAATGTGATTGCTTTTGGGAATATGGTGTATGTGGAGGACAAGGAACCCCCTTTCATCTTCACTTGAGACCTCCTCAATCTATGGAGTTTTTGCAGCCTTGCATACTGCCTTTAATAGGTTTGGCCAGGAGGGACTTTTCTGGTGATTGTCAATAAATCCAGCACTAACCAATAGTTCGTTCCTGTGTCTGATTTAGAAGACAATCCTCCCTCTCTACTACATGTCTTTTTCCCCTTTGTTGAGGTCTGTTGCTAAAGACAGTCATGTTTGTCAATTGGCTCTTGATGTCTAAGTCAATGAAACATTTAAAAACTCTTTCTACTATTAATTTCTCAGAGTGAATTTTTGAGACTACAAGGGCCATTTGATGAGGAAGGGGATGGACTTCTCTGAGGAACATGAATGAAATTCTGTGCTGTGAATCCCCACACTTCTGCTGCGCAGCTAGAGGGATTTAACCCAACAAGTCAAAACTCTGCAACAGAATCCCGTCCCATTCTGCAATTAAATGTGTTTCAAAAGCCACCATTTATATGAAAAGGGACTTTTAAAAACCTAATTAGTGGGTGGAAAGGATTTTATGCACAATGCACAAATAAGGTTAGCCTTTGTCCCCCCAACCACACCCCCAGCTTGGAAATACTATTTTTGGGACTTCAGCTCCCAGGATTCTGTCACTAGCATGACCAATTTTGGTTTCTAGGATTCCCTACCTTTGCCTGGAAAGTCTTTTGGAGTTTCTGTTGGCACAAGTAGAAGGTTTTAAAAAACCTAATTATGGTATTTGCAGGGGGGGGGGGATTACATAGGAACAAAACCAGAGACACGTTTTAACCTAATCATGGGTTTCAACCACAGCTAAGCACCTCCATTTTAAGTTTCAAAACTGGCAGGAAGGGAGGCAGCCCAATCGGTCAGCCATGCCTCAAAAGGAATTTGTGGCCAGATCAGGTGATAACTTTACTGAGACACCTTCACCCATGATATGACATTTTCCACTTCCAGTACACCTCTCCAAACTTGGTTATAGTACTGCAGTGTGCAAGTCAGACATCACACCTGTGTGGATCCAGATTCTGTCTTTTGCCAGGTCAGCAGCGTTTCATTCCCTAAGAGTTCCGAGTCGAGACCTGAGGTGCTGAGTGTTAGACTGAGCGTTCAGCCTGGAGGCAGGCAGTGCATCACAGCCTCTCCCAATTTGAAGAGACCGTTGGCCAGCAGGCCGAGGCAAAGAGGAAGTCACAAAAGCAACAAAACCAGGGAGCTGGACAGGGGACAGATTGGATTTGTCTTCAGTGTGGAAGGGATTGTCACTCTCAAATTGGCCTTCTCAGCCACACTAGATGCTGTTCCAAGTCCTCCATACAGAGCACGTTACCATAGTCTTTTGAGACTGAAGGATGCCTATGTGCCCCAGCATGCATGTGTGTGTGTGTGTGTGTGTGTGTGTGTGTGTGTGTGTAAGAATGAGTGAGCTGTATTATTTACATAGGAGAACATGTGTAATGATTCAGATTGTGTCTACTGTCTACTATCAGCCAGGATAGTAGATTAGGATTGCTTAGTTAACATCATCAGGAGAGGGCTTTCTCTCGGTCCCACTGCCTTCACAGGTGCAGCTGATGGGAGAGAGGCTTCTCTGTTCTTGCTCCCAGACATTGGAACTCCCTCCCACAGAAGGCCAGGCTGGCCCCATCTTTGCTGTTCCTCAAACAGGCAAAAACCCCACTCTTCAGGCAAACTTTCCCTCAGTGACTGGCCACCTGAATGGCATTTTAAATGGATTGTTGTACCTTATTCCTTTGAATGTGTTTTGGTGTTGCTAATGTTCCTTCATGTGATATTTGTTTGATCCTTTTATACTTGTATACTCATCGTTGTTAGTGTGAAATACTGTCTTTTAACGATGTAAGTCACCTTGGGTCCTTTTTAAGGAGAAAGGTGGGGTAAAAGTATTTTAAATAAATAAATAATAAATAAAATAGAGTGTTAACTGCCAGAGATGAGAAAAATTATGAGGCTTATCTGTTGATAAGTTAGTTTCTTCAGCTAGGACAGTCTGCTGCTAAGGATGTCTACTTCTAACAGCAAGGAAGATGTTAGGAAACTGATAAGTGTCTGATATGAAACTGTAGTAAGAAGTATGTCAAGCACAAACCAAATCTGTATCAAGTCAAATATTCAATTCCCGTTAGTTTATTCTTCCATGTACAGTATTTTAAAGTAAAGGTTCTTAAAGTTTACCATGACTGACTGATTGTTCTTTTATCTGCTGGTACACAGAGATATATAACAAGGAGAATCATGTCTTCATAGTGATACCACAAGTGGATTTGTGCTGGCATTGTTTCTTTAAAAAAAATAATAATCAAGGTGGTAACTTGGCCATCTAACTTGGCCCAAATTGATGGTTGTATATTTGTTGGAGCTGTGACTCGGTTTAGAAAAAGAATTCCATCCATGCTCAGAGGTCCTTCACTCTATTCACATCTGTTTCTTTACCGAAGAGGTATAGCCACAGATTGGAGAGCAGATGCTAAATAGATATTGTCAAAGGAGGAAGGAAAGCTGCGAGACTCACATTACCAGCAAAAGTTCAGCTTCCCTTTACTTACTGTGGTAGCAGCAGAAGTCATTTGCCTTTCAGCATCTCTTCTGCATACATTTATCTCCTAGACTGAGGGAAAGGCAGTTCTAGCTAGCAGGCCTAAACTGTCCCACCAAGGAACATGGCCCAACAAGCAATCATCATCCTAGAACTCCACAGCTGAAAGGGACCCTATGGATCATGGAGTCTAGCCCCTATCAAGGAAACATAGTAGGGGATCAAACTCCCAACATCTGGCTCTGTAGCCAGATGCCTAAGCCGCCGAGCGATCCAGCAGTTCTCTTCCTTTCAACCCCATTGCATCTGCTCTATAGGAAGTGAAAGAGAAAAATCCTCACTGTCATCACTAATGAAACAGGGACAGTATTCATATTACTGTTCTCATTGTTTGTTTACTTATTTATTTGCTTGCTTGCTTACTTTATTTATTTATGTAGTTGTTTAGTCATTAAGTCATGTCTAACTTCAAGCTTAAACTGAAGAAAGTACGGAAAATGGGGGTCCCATCTTTCTTTGATGTCAGTTCTAGAAGGTTGTGTAAGTCTTCATAGAATTTGTCAATTTCAGCCTCTTTGGTGGGTTTTTTTTTTGTTTTTTTTTTTTGGTAAATTTGCTGGATGATCTTTTTCCAAGTCCTTAATAGGGTTCTTCTTATCATATGTGAGTTGAAACTTTTCTGCTCTTTATCTTTTTTGTACCATAGAAAAGCATGCCAACATAACTATAAATCATGTTCTTTCAACTTGATTAGTCTTTCATTATCTAAAGTTTTCCATTCCTTTATCCAGATGAATACACAGGCTCTATAATAAAATATCCAGTCTGGGGGAGACCAAAACCTGCTCTTTGTTTGGCATCTTGCATTGCTTTGATTTTAATTCTTGGTTTTCTACCTTGCCACACAAATCTCATGATTATCTTGTTAAGTCCTTGGAAAAAATGACTGTTTTAATATTATGGGAATTGTCTGAAATAAAAATAAAATTCTAGGTACAATATTCATTTTGATGGTTGCTATTCTTTCCATCAACGATAGCTGTAATTTGTCCCATCTCACCAAGCTATTCTGTATCTCTTTAATCAACTTCATATACCGTAATTGTCTTTGAATAATGTACTAGTTTTCTTTGTGATTTGGATCCCTAAGCATCTCTTCTTGAAAGTTAGTCCTTTCTATTAATTTCTGTCATTCTTGATCTCTCATATTTTTAACTAGCATTTTTGTTTTGTTTTGGTTTATTTTCATTCCTGCTGTATCACCAAAATTCATCAGCATCTCCATCAGGTCTTCAGTTGAATCCTTTGGATCCTCCAGTATAATAACTAGATCATCTGCAAAATCTTGGAGCTTAAAAGCATGACCTCTTACTTTCAGTCCTTTTATTTCCTTTTTATCTCTAATTTGCTCAGTTAACATTTCTAGAGTAAGAATGAATAGTAATGAGGTTCAAGTATCTTCCTGAACCTCTGTGAGTGGTGACCCACTTACAGTACATGCTAAATGATAGTAGTCCCCTGCATTACTGAACCACCCCCAAAATACCAATTTTTAAAACTGAAAGTAGATACAGTGGGGTCTTGACTTGAGAACTTAATCCATATTGGAAGGCGGTTCTCAAGTCAAAAAGTTTGCAGGTCGAATCTGCATTTCCCATAGGAATGCATTGAAAACCATTTGATCCGTATCTGCTCTTTTCTGTCCATAGAAACTAATGGAAAGCTGCTATTCCGCCTTCGACCACTAGAGGGGGATATTTTGTTTCTTTTTTTCTTAGGTCAAGAAAGGTTCAGGGAAGGCAGGGAAAATACAGTCCAGGCAGTACAGTACCAGGCAGTCTGAAGACTGTCTCCCAATCCACTCTCTAAACGCTGGGAGGAGTGAGGAAGCAGACAGGCACCCTTTTCACTGGCCAACAGTTAACTAAAAGTTCAAATTTTGCACTTTCCCTGCCTCCCACGTGGGTTTTTTTCAGTTCTTAACTCAAATCTAAGTATGTAAGTCAAGTCAATATTTTCCAATGAGAGTGGTTCTTAAGTCAAAATGTTCTTAACTCGAGCCGTTCTTAAGTCAAGACCCCACTGTATCTAGTCATTTCTACTTCCTTTTTTTTTTTTTTTTTTTTTTTGCATTTTGAGGGGATTTTTGGAGGTCTGCTTATCCCCTGTAAAGGGTCTGAAAGGCAGATAATTGGCCCCTGAACCTGCTCGGTTGTCCATCTGTGGGTTATGATGAAATCTGAAGGCAGTGCATATACTAATAAAACCAGTACTGGATTAGGCATTCTGTTCCTAGCAAGAGACTTGCAATACTGGGTAGACGCAAGGTTCACAAATGCTTTTGCATGCCAAATTGTGCAACCCCCATTGTGTGCCCTTTATAGAAAAGGCATTCCCTAAAGTGGTCCCCTTTCCAGGCATGTAGGGAATTCTAAGTACCTGACCACTCACATTTGTGGCATTGGGGGAACGCAGCTGGATGTGGAGATAATTTACATAATCCCCCAGTTTCAAAGGAAAGATTCCTTTGAAAATGAAACATTCAATTGACTATGGGCCCACCACAAGCTGCATTGTTGGCAGAGCCAAAGTGAACTTAAGAAAATGGGGGGGTTTGCACCCACCTAATCCTTTGTGAGTGTGGAAAAGAACAGAAAGCTTTGTGTCGTTGTCAGTGTACTCTATGCCCCTCAACATGTAGCATGGAAGACTTGACGCTAGCTGCTTCAGATGCTCTTGATGTTACCCATTATTATGCAATAATTATTTGATATATTTATTAATTGAATTGTATGGTTGTGTTTCTGATGAGATCAAAGAAAGAAGAAATATATAGAAGGAGTAGAAACATGCAAGTATTCATCTTGAGGGTAGCAAGTGAGGGCAGACATTTTCAGGTTTGAAATCATGCTGAAAGAGGTGTTATTAGCATAGCTGGACAACATTTGGTATGAAGAAGGGCTTTACATGTTAGGGAGATAAAAATACACAGCTTCCAATGTGAATACTGCCATTCTGGAACCATCCTTTAAAGAAGCAGTGTATCACATGCTGAGTTATATAAACTCTTAAAAACATAAGCCCTATTTCAAACGATGTTAAACTGTGATTTGTATAAGAAACATCAGGAAAAGGCCACATGGTTGTGGAAACAATACAAATGCAGGAGCAGGTGATGCTTTTAATCGACCATTAGGAATATAAAATTAAAAACAAAACAAAAACACGAACCAAGCAGTGAGTTTTTGATGATGAATCATCTTCTTCAAGGCTGTGCATCAAGTTCTTGTGGGCAGTTCCAAATTTAGGTGCTGTTTTTGTATGGTTCAAGGATGGACACATCCAGTGCTTGTGGACATGGATCCTCCTGCTGTGTCTTGCCTCCCTGAGCAAAAGTCTTTCTACCCCTCTTTTTCTAAACTAGAAGCGATTGTGAATTCACTTCTTTAAATTAAAAACTATTGAAACATTTAAGACAGCGGGCCCCAACGTTTTTTAGGACCGTGGACTGGTTGGGGGGAACAGGCTCTGTGGGGGGGTGCAGCCCCGTGCTCATGGGGGGTGTCACACACCCCTGCATGAGTGGTGGCACACCCCAGCGCAAGTTGAACACGTGCCCCATGAGTGTGACATGCCCCTGTGTGAATGTGACATGCCCACTGTGCAGGAGTGGGGTGGGTGGGTGGCAGAGATCTGTCTCTGCAGCCCAGTTCTGGCAAGCCCACAGACCGGGACCGAGCCACAGACCGGGGGTTGGGGACCCCAGATTTTAGGTATTTTCTACTCCCTATGCAGTGTGCTTTGGGGATTATTTACCTTTTGGGGGGGGCTAAACTAACTTGGCTGGGCAGTAGGGAAAGAGTACTCCTTGCTGTCTTGGACAGTGACATATTTTGAGCCAACTCTGTGCAGATAGCAACTCCTATCATCCTGAAACATTCCTTGTACTAACTAATGAACAGGAAGCAGATGGGCATGGCAAGCCAAAATGTCTAGATCGGGGCGACTGGTGACTCTGGGTTGATGGAGGGAGGTGAATCCACTCCAGGCTCTTATCTGAAGTATACAGAAGCTCTCCAAGGTGATGAACGATTCCCCAAAATAGGTTCAGCACCATGGATAGTCTATGTAATGTTCAAATGAAAACGCATGCTGTATTCATCACCCCTCTGAGCCCATAGTCATCAGCTGCCCCTGTTCTGGAGGTTGCCCGACTAGGAAGGTGACCACCTGAGCACTGTTGCCTGTCAGAATTGGCAGTCTTGGCAAGAAATCCCAATGAATGGAAGAAGCCAAATTTGTAGGAAGCCCTAAAGCTGTTTACCCTTGGAAACAAGTGAAGCACCATCTCTTGTCTCCTGACTGGCAGCCCTCTTTGCAATGAGAAGAAATTATAGGAAAGCATTCATATAAATCTTCAGTTGTCATCCCTGCAATGGGACAAGTGTGGCACCCATTTCAGCTAAGTAGCTGTTTTCTATACCATCATAGAGAGCATGGGGAGGTGCTGTTGAATTTCAGGAGCTAATCTCTTCAAAGTGCAGGTAAGCAACTCCATAATTTGTATTCTCAAAGATGATTTAGTGGAGCGGCACAGCCAAAAGCACCAAAGATCCCTGATGGGAAAGAGATAAGCAACATGCCTTAAATACAATCTTCTCACAGGGCCTTAGTGTTAATAGGATATTTTGTAGGAATCTCATTAGATTGTAACTAGAATTTACATATTGAACAATACAGGAGCTAAATCTTTCCTTAGGGAGAAAAGTGATAGGTACAGTTGACTCCTTGCAGATTTAAAATACACCCTGGAAATTGCTTTATTTATTTATTTGTTAGATTAGCTGAGTTCACCTCTTCTCATAGATTATATTGTGTTCCATTCATGTTCAAGATCAACAGAAACTCATTCCTTGCGTTCAAAAGGCCAAATTGAGCTTCAGAGTAGACTTGTTTATTCATTCAATTTCTTATTTACATTTCTTTGTCAAATTTCTACTCTGCCCTTGGTAGAAGAAAAAAGAAAAACAGAGGAAGGTGGGAAAGAGGAAGCATGATGTAGTTTTCAAATGAATTCATCACAGTCCATTTTAACAATGGAAACTGCATGGCCACTCTAACCTAGGGGATGTTTTGCCCCACTTTCTCTGATACAGTGGTGCCTCGCTTAATGATTACCTCATTAAACGACGAAACTGCTTGACGATGAAGTTTTTGCAATCACTTTTGCAATCGCAAAATGATATTTAGATAGGGAAATTTTGCTTGACGATGATCGGTTCCCTGCTTCGGGAACCAATTTTTCACTAGATGACGATTTTTAAACAGCTGATTGGCGGCTCTAAAATGGCCACCCACTGTGCAAAATGGCTCCCCACTGTGTTTTAGGATGTATTCCTCGCTTTACAAGCGCCAAAAATGGCTGCCCCTATGGAGTATCTTCGCTGGACGCTGAGGCATTTAGCCCATTGGAATGCATTGAACCCGTTTCAATGCATTTCAATGGGCTTGTTCGTTTCGCTTGACAAGGATTTCGCTTAACAGCGATTTCAGTGAAACGAATTATCCTCATCAAGAGAAGCACCACTGTATTACCCTTCTTTGAGTACTAATTTTGTTTATTCAGGAAGGATACTATGTTCCTTCATAGGTAAACACACCCCTTCTTCTCTAATCTTATCCACTCAATCCTCATACTTCCTAAGTTGATGGGAAAAACTGGAAGGATATTTTACTCCTGTTTTCTTGCAGGTGAGTATCTAGGTATAATGTATTACTTTCCTGTGGGTTCAAGGTCAGGACTCTCACTCAGCTTCCAGGCCTCCATGGTTCCTGTCCTCACATCAATGCATAGACCTTGTCCGTCTCTATCCAGAGGCTGGATAGCATCACAGCTATCCTGAATTTAGATGCAGCAGTTTTAAACAACGTTGTGTTGAAGCCAGACCAGTCTCCCAAGTTTTTCAGCCAATACATACTTATTCTTCCTGGTCTTCTGTCCCCATTTAATTTCCCTTGAATGATCATCTGTAACTATCTCTAGTTTTCATTTTTCATTACTTGGCCCAAGAATTCTAGCTTTCTACATTTTATGTGTTTTGCAATTTCCTGGTCCTTATTAATTCACTTTTTTCAAAGGACAACTTCCAGTTTCCCCAAGAAGCTCTTATCTTCCTGTGATAAATCCATATTTCAAACTTTTCTTCTAACCTTCTAACTTTTTCATAGTGGTGCAGATTTTGTAGACTGTTAGAATCTCCATTCATTAGTTCAAAAATGCTCTAGAATATTCAGCAGGAAGCTCAACAAGTAGAGAACGGAAACTATGCAAAACTCCACTAAGTAAAATAAAAACAATTGATGAATTTATTTTTGAAGGCTTTCACGGCTGGGATCTGATGGTTGTTGTAGGTTTTTTTTGGCTGTTTGGCCGTGTTCTGAAGGTTTATCTGCTTCTTCCTAACGTTTCAACAGGCTCTGTTGCTGGCATCTTCAGAGGACAGGAGTTAGAACTCTGTCTGTATTTTGGTGTAGTGTGTGGGATAGTTGAGTATTTATAGCTGTGGGATCAGCTTTTTGTCCTTTTCCAGGGGATTGGGTGATTATGGTAATCCGGGTGTTTTTTGTTATGGGTTTATTGTTGTGGTAAAGGGGGGAGATGATCTGTCACTGTAATTGATGGGTGTCATTAGCTGGTCTTTTTTGTGCAGTGATCACCAGTCCCTTGTGGCTGGGTAGAGTTCATTGACCTTTTGCAGGCTGTATTTTTCATTGCTAGGAGCCAGGCTTTGTTGAGTTTTAGACTTTCTTCTTTTTTGTTGAAGCTGTGCTGGTGTTTGTGGATTTCAATGGCTTCCCTGTGCAGTCTAATATAATGATTGCTGGTGTTATCCAGTAGTTCTGTGTTTTGAAATAGAATTTCATTTCCAGCTTTTTTCAGGGCATGTTCAGCTACTGCTGATTTTTCTAGTTCTTTTAATCTGCAGTGTCTCTCATGTTCTTTTTTTATGGATCACCATAATCACCCAAAAACCATCAGAACACGGCCAAACAACCTGAAAAACCTACAACAACCAATTGATGAATTAATTGGAAAAAAGTTGCTCATCTGTTCTATTGCAGCCCTTTGTAGTATTCAATACATCACATTGGGAATCTGTAAAGAAGAGTGAGGTTGGTATTATTTGCCACTGACCATGCTCGATTTCCAGTCTCTCCTCTTCATCTAACAGTAACATTAAATTGTAATCATTCTTGCTGGTTCTGATGCTCAGTGATGGTCACCATATTGCACTGAACGTACCAGATTGTAACTGATTTCAGACACAAAGCAGGACTTGCTCTGGTTAGCTTTGTTTTATTTCTATGCTGCCTTTCTTCCAATTATGGGACCCTTAATTTGGATGGGAGACCACCAGACAATACCAGGGATCTCCAGATGGGGCTAAGAACAATCCTTCCAGAAATCCAGTTTGAGTGGACAAGACTAGAAGGACCAATGACATAAGCTTCACTGTAAGGCAACTTCCTAAATTCCTTTGTGTGTCATTGCTTTGGCCAACAAAATGGCACAATCATGTACCACAGGATGGCATTAGCAGACTTTGGTAATATTGAGGCTGCCAGGGATATATGCAGGGGGAGCCTAAGTGGGGGTGAAGAACAAACTAGCCCAGTGCCAACTGAGCACGTTCAGTGGCCATAAAATGCTGACAACTGGTTGAGGGGGAATGACATGGAGTAACAGCTTGGATGGCAGGATTCAACATAGCAGCATTTAACTAGCTATAATCTATTTATGTATTGCTTTCCTAGAACATAGTACTAAAAAGCAATGTGCAACAACAATCTCACCCCAGCAATCACAAACACACTCATAAAAACCAAGTGTTAGAGATTTTTATGAATTTTGATGTGAACTTACTTGGTCTGCATCTCCCAGACAAAGATACTAATCAGAATTTAGATACCCAGCCACTAGCTTTTGCACTTCCTGAATCCTCTTCCCATGCAGTTCCTGACTGAAAAAAAGTAAATAGATAAATAAAATGTTTGGAAATGCATAGCTTGAGGGGGAAAATATGTTATGAATTATGCATTTAAATGCAAATTTCTGTGCAGATTTTTAAAATAAAAATCTTGCGGAATAACGTGGAAGCAGAATGGGACAATCATATGGATAAACATACATGAAAGTGACATAAAGAGAAATTGATTCACTCTTCTTTGCTAAATGCTAAAAATGCACCGAGGAAATGAGTCACAATCACGGTTTCCATTAAATTCCATCTCAGTTCAGGACCTTTTGTTGTGGAGGGACGAGAGCTCACAAGGACAAACCATTGGGCAGGGCAAGTCCTGCAAAACAGCCACCAGAGGTTGTTGGAGAACCAAGCGGGGTGTTCAAGGCTGACTGCTAAGCAACACCTAAGTTAGCTGCCTTCAAGGTATACACTCCCATTCCTAGAATTGAAATGAGGTCTAATTACCAGCCCTGTCAGCTTTTATACTTGGAACAAGGGTGAGCACAATTTTGTTCTTTACCTTAGGCAATGAAATGTCTTGGGTCAACCCTCATACAAGCACCTTTCAACTAGCAGCTGCCAGCCACTAGTACCTCGATTTTCACAACAGAATGAGGATGGGGTGGATTCTTTCTGGATTGATAGTGGAGCTTCAACTGCTGCTTTGACAAAGCCAGTGAACAAAAAGAAACAATCAACTGGAATGGTAATGTATGCATGTATGTACGTCTCTCTAGCTACATACCTACAGATATTTAGATACAATTATTGAATTTATTAGCATTTCAATTGTTAATATTTAGTTAAGTATTACATATTTGGACATAGCTCTGTGGGTTGGAGCACCTGGCAGTGCAGGCAGGGGTCATGAGTTCAAATGCCCACCAAACCTCCTGGAAGAGGGCCAGCCAAGATCACCTGGCTGGAACATATGTGGCTGATGGGGTTGACGTTCCTGCCACCTATGTGACTTTGGATAAACTGCACAGAAGAAGGAGCTGGTAAACTATTCTCTGCATTGCTGACCGCTCAGCAGCTGAGCAGGAAGACTTATCATCCCACCTCCTTGCTGGATTGGTCAGCAGCATCGGCAGGCGGGGAAGTGCCAGACAGGCTACTTCCACAATTGGTGTGATAGGGATGCTGCTGGCCATGTATGCTGCACGACAACCCATAAGTGGATGGGCTGGTTGGGGTCAGGCGGGTAGGACCGGACTTCCCTGCCTCCTGTGTTCATGATATTTATATTCGTACCCCCAGGGATATGAATAAGAATATCTCATCTTTAACATACATACATATGTGTGTATAAGAAAATCAGGTATGAGATCAGTACTCAGGACTTTCAATAGATACAGCTAATATATTATTTACATTTTGCTCATCTTCAGCAAAACCAAGTTGCCAATATTTCCAATGTTGTTTGGATATTCAAAACACCAAAGCATAAAATAAATGGCCCTGTTGCCTGGGTAGCTGGCAATCCGAAATAAGCCTGATTAAGGAAGCCATGATATTTTATACATTTCTGAGTTCTTAAGCTCCTACATTATATTGTTGGTAGCATAACACTTGAGCCAGAGCTAACAGCATTTAAAATGTGTAGGTTTTTTTTAAACATTACTTATCACCTTATCTGCATATAGATTCTGTACATTGAGGCAGAATAGAGAGCAGAAACCGTACTTTATTTTTAAAATTCTCACTGAAGGACAAAGCTGGGTGGTTACTCTATTACTGCCCCCCCCCCCAATACTTCCAAAAGCTTTCCTAGCTGATTCTAAGACCTTTTCCTAGCCTGAGGAAAATAACAAGGGATTAACCTTACCTGACCATGACTCAGGCTGTGTTCAGACAGGGAAACAGATTGCATTTTTTTTTTGTACTTCATTGTATCTCACTTCAGTTTAGTTTATATAATGAACATGTGCTGATGGAAAACCACATAAATGGAATTTTAATACTTGTGCTTATTAATAGTACTGTAACATAGTGAAACTGACCTGTGAATAAATGTGTAGGAGGTTGTACTATTACTTTGCAAATCTATGCCCTTCAAATTCAGAATTTTAAAAATATTAATTCTGCATACCTAGAATTCTATTATAGTCAATATGAATTATTATATACTCATTATTTCCCTCTTTTAAAAACCACAAATAGGCAAAACATTTTTAAAGGACTTCCCTGCTGCTGCCCAAGCTGACAGTCTGAGTGCTGATGCCATCCGTGTCCTTCTCTGGTGCACTGGTTGAAAAATGCCTTCTACACTCTTCTCTGACCCTTTACCCTGCCTAGATTTCACAAAGGTATCACTGGAATATGTCTGAGGTTCACTCATATCTGTCCCACCTTGGACCAGAGGCTTCTCTACTATCTCCTTGGCAGATACACACACACACACTGCCTGCTACTCTTTCATAGTACCAGTTGTTGTTGTTTAGTCGTTAAGTCGTGTCCAACTCTTCGTGACCCCATTGACCAGAGCACACCAGGCCCTCCTGTCTTCCACTGCCTCCTGGAGTTTGGTCAAATTCATGCTGGTAGCTTTGATGACACATAGTACCAGTACAGGGCCCATAACTGCAAATGTAGGTCTCCTTCTCCTCTACCTAGCCTCTGCAGCCTTCTGCACGTGTCTACTTCTACCATATCCACATTTCACACTGCTTGAAGACTCTATCCAAAGAAGAGAAGGATCTTCTACAGCAGAACACAAACAAGACTTAGTAATTGCTCTTGCTCGCTCCAAATCTTATTTCCCTCACTGATATAACCCAAAGTGGGCTAAACCTAATATAATGTTGATTTATAACATATTAATCTATAAATCTATTCATCCTAAAACTTAATTCTAACTCTGTTAAATAGACAATATGCAATGAGATGTAGCAAATGTATGTAAGTTGCGGGTTCAGAAAATAATACAGAGAAAACTGTTGCAGTGCAGGCTTGCACCAAAGCATATTGTAACATCATGTGCTCAAGTGATTCATGAGCAGCTATTCCCACCTTTCAGTTGGAAGGAAATGGAGATGGGAACTTTGTGCTTCTTATGAAGCAGTGCACTGCAGGTAGTGCTGAGTTCCATCTCCCTCTCCCCAGGCTGCCTGGTCCACTTACGGGGCTCTGCATGCTGCTGGGGTCCTTCTTTGGCAGCAGCGCTCCAATCCAATCACGAGTCCAGCCAGCCTTTCCCTGCCTCCTCAGGCAGCCAACCACTCTGGTGAGGAGACAGGATGGGGAGTCTTTCTACACAGCCAATGAGTGGTTGGCTGCCTGCGGAGGTAAGGAATGGCTGGAATATAAGGAATTATTATTACAGATATTTGGAACTATCAAATTCACATTCAGATATATTCAGAACTATCCAAATATGGCATTATTTAAAAATGTCTGAATCGAAATGCACATCCTCAGTTAGAAGCAATATGTTATAAGACGATACACCAGTTTTTATCCTCAAAAATGATTACAAGTAACATGAAGAGATAGCTATCCATCTTTTTCCATTCTTGAAATTAAGGAGGCAGAAAACAGAATGTAGACACAGCTCAATTGTAGATCACCTGCTATGCATGACTCTTGATGAAGCTGTGGTTTAAACTGCTGCAGCTAATAGGATTCTAGCCCCTGGGTTGGGAAAGACTTCCACTTGTGTGTTGAGGGAACTGCTGCTAGACCATAGAGACCAGTAAGCTAGATAGAACCGTAGTTGGCCTGCAGGTCATGCAGCTTTGTATGTTCAAAGCCAAGATATGAAATTGAATGGCAAGATGAACTGAAGGGTGTATTGTCAAATATTTATGCAGTGCTTCTCCAGTCGGAAAAGCTTGTAAAATGAGAATGCAGTTACATGAGAGAAAAATGAAAAAAGGCTGAGAAGGCAGATTTCTCTTACAATCATGTAAGAAAGGTGGGAGAGTTTCACTTTGTGATGACAATCAAAAATCCCTTTAACTCTCTGACAATAGAAAACAACTTGAGTGTACTAATTTGATAACTGAGGTCAAATGTACCCCAAGAAAGGCATACAAATAAAATATCTGGTGGTGTTTCTGAGAGGAGGAATTGTAGCTGTGCTTGTCTCAGGAAAAACAATAGCAAAAAGTCTTGTACTTTGAAAACTGACAAGTTCTATGTAGCTACCTGAAGGACCTTATCTTCCCATATGAGCCTTCTTGGCATATAAGATTGTCAGGGGAAGGCCTCCTCTGTCTCACTGTCAGCATAGGCATGGTTGATGGGACATTGTGAGCTGCCTTAGGTGCCCTTATTGGGAGAAAGGCAGCTTGTAAATAAAACAAACAAACAAATGCAACTAAGTTTTCATTCAATTGAACTCTCATCACTGAAGCCTGTGAAAGCATATGCCAAATAAAAGCTGTTAGCTTTAAGGTTCTGCAAGGCCTTGTTGTTTTATCTGGAAGATGCTATACATTGCAAACAACAATAATAATAAAAGAAATGCTTTGTTACTGAAGACTACCTTGCTGCATTAAAACCCTTTAATGTAAGTCTGCAGTATGACAGTTATTTGTCAAGGTTAATGGATCATCAAATGCAAATATATGAATATTCTTCAATGAATTGACGGATCGATGTGTCAATTCAAACTCTGGGAGGCAGTGGAAGACAGGAGGGCCTGGCGTGCTCTGGCCCATGGGGTCAGGAAGAGTCAGACATAACAATTAAACAACAACAAAAGCGTGCTGGAAGCATCGCATCTTCCTAAAGATGCTGTGAGATTACTCCAAGTTCATATACTTTGCATCTAGTTATTAACTTCGAATAATACTTTTTTTACTACAATCTCCAGAATCTCTCAGCTAGTATACAGGATTCTGTGAGATGTACTTCGAGAAAAAGGGATATCACCAAGTTGTGTTTCAATCACAGAGGGTATAAAGCTGCATCTTCTTTGCCATGGCACCCATTCTACAATGTTCTGTCTTTAAGAGATGAACATGCACTTTTTGTTACATGATTTGTAGCAGGAAATTGAAGTATTTGAAACTGAAAAGATGTTTTTTGTATTTTGCTGATTATGCAAAGGTGTTTGAACAGCTCTGGTGGTGGATGCAATGTTACCAACACACACACACACACACAGAGATAATAGTGCATTTATTTTCTTCATGGCCAAATCATTGAAAAAGTGCTGAAGAAGTTGTGTGTGTGTGTGTGTGTGTGTGTGTGTGTGTTTGTGTGTATCTGTGACAGAAGGAAAATTAGAGTTTGAAATCTTAATTATGAGAAGAGCTTTTGCATTTGAGCAGTAGACATATGCCTGTTGCAGTCCCACTTAGCAGATGGGGAATTGATTTCATAGTTACGTTTTAAGTATACACAAGAGACCTCCATGTCCAAATCATATGGAACACTCTACCTTCTTCAAGTATCAAGGTTATTGTACTACTGATTCACATTTCTTTTTGAGTTTACAAATCAATCAGGCTAGAAGAATAAAGCATATTTTCTTTTATTATTTTATTTTCCCCTGTGCTATAACAAGTAGTGCTCATTAAATTTTGGATTAAGGTGGAAAGGCAGTTGAGTCTCTGAATTCATGAAATTAATTGACCACCTCCTCCCCCCCACCACTATTCCTTAGTGAGCATTCTTCTCTCTCTTTCATTTTCATTCATTATAAAGCTAGTCTTATTAAACCAAAGAGTACCATCCACCTCCAATGAAGCACTTTGTAAGTGTGAATGGTCAGAGATGGGGAATATTACCACTTTGATTGCAGAAACCCTAGCTAGCAAGCAGGTATGAACCAAAGTTTGTGCACCATCATTGCTTGTAAGCAGTCTCACTAAACTCAGTGGTGGTTAGTTATTATTGAACAGGCATGTCCGTAATTGCTCTTTTAGGCTCCACTTCTATGCACACTTATCTCGAAGTAAATCTCATAGAATTCCAAGTCTTTGCTGAATTTTAGTGTACAAAAATACTCCACTTTTATCTGAGGCAGGAGACAAAAACAGAAAGAAAAGACTGGCATGTTTGGCCAAAGCAAGACTAAGAGAAAGTGAGGCCTTCCATATTGTTTTTGGCCTGGAACTTCCATCAGGAGAGCCAGAGGTGAGGGATGATGGGCATTATGATCCCATGTTCCTCATCTGTGCTCTTAGCACGTATTCAAACAATGTGTCTCAAAATAGAGGTGGGAGGTATGTGGCCTGTGGTGCCAAAAGCATCTCTGTATCCCCAGGGCCCCAGGGGAAAAAAAAACTGGACTGAAAAGGAACAGTTGTGCCATCAGAAAGTTCTGGAGATGGCCATTTTAAGGCTATTCAGGAGCCCTGTATGTTTTGAAGTCCTCAAATAGCCTTTTCACTATTACAGAGTTTTGAATTTCTGGTAAAATTCTTTTTTGCTATGCAGTAGACAGAGACCCACAGATGAGAATAGCTACAAATTCGCCAGAGTCTGTCCCTTTCTCATTAACAGGTACTTAAGGTCTCAATAACTCTGAAGCATTTGTAGGAGAAAGAATAAAAAATGTCTTTACTTACAGTTACTTGAAGTTACATACACTGAACAGATTGACAGGAAACAACAGAGAAGTGGGGCTCTCTTTGATTTTAAAGGCTGGAATGAACAATTAGTTAATGCTGGATAGGCAATTACCACAGCCCAGGCACACAAACTACAGACAGCAGGCGTGGCTGCAAATAAAATTCAAACATTCTCAAATCATGACTTGATCTAATCAATTCTGGCTTTGAAAAATAGGGCAGATACGGAGGACCTCAGAGGTGGAGAATGGAGCAGGTGTGGATCCTAGAGAAACGAGAAACTTAGTAATCCTGCCTACCTATTTTAAAAAGAAGCAGGACATTTCAAACGAAACAAAATAATGGTTTGTTTCAAGTTCCTTTCAAAATATAAATGCTGCAGTTGATTCTCAATAGCCAAACAGCTGTCTTTGAGTAAGGAAGATAAATGAGAAGAGGAAGACCTAGATGATCAGGGCTGAAAACAACCATATCCTGGGTAGAACCATCAGGATCTAGTAAGAGAACCATGGAGCTTATATGCAAGGAATTATTCAGCCAGATGCCCCACCAACCACCTGCAGATATAGCCCCAAATCTGTGATGGGCCCAGGGGCAAATCTGAACTCTTTCTTGGGTTGGTCTAAGTGCAGAAGCAGTACAAAAGCTATCTATACCCACCCATAACTACATAAGCCATGTGTTTAAATATTTTTAAAAATGAAGCGAAAGATCACAGCACAGACCAGTAAATCCTTTTAAATTAATTGAACAATGATTTATGGGAACTTGTTCTACATTTTACAGGATTAAATCTCAGCATTTCCGTGGGTGTACTAAATTGTTTGCAACATAAAGACCAATCCTCATTTGCTTCCAGCCATGCGTGCCTCCCAAAGGCAAAGAAAAGCAGAAGGATTCTTATGTAAAATAGACAATTTCCAACCCATTATTCTGAGATGCAGCGATGAAATATTATAAAAGAAAAGTGAGTCCTGGATATTGTCCAGGCGTATGTTTTAAAAGCATTATTAATTCCCCCAATTTACTTAGTTTGGGTCTAAATAAGGATGAGTTGAATCAGAACACATATGTATAAATCACTGTGCATTAATGCAGTCACAGAAATGGTTCAAATAGTCTAATATTGGTTCCCTTACCAGCTTCTGGGGAGGGGCTGGAGGGTGGGTGAGAAGTGTTTTATGATGCAAACTGCTAGAGATTCTTTCAGCAGTAAACCTGTCAAAGGAATGAGTTATTAACTGAACTCTGTGCACATTTCTGTGTTTGTGTTATGGGGAGGGGGGGATGAACCTCAGATGGGGAGACTGATTCATTACAGATTACATATCACTCTTGCATTGGGATGCTGTCATAACTTAAAAGATACCCTCTTCCTAAATTTAAAGAGAAATTGGGCCTCGGGCTTAGCCGATGTAAATCAGAATAACAACGCTGAACTTACTGTACAATAGTGTGAGTTTTTAACTTATTCTTCTCTCTGGCCTTCCCTGCTCACCAGAAGGGACAGTCCTTGTTGGGCCTGAGGGGGACGTGGAATGCCCAGATTTAGTTCCAGAACAAACTAAAGTGAATTTATGAATAGGTTTGTGTCCAGAGCAAAAACTGAAATGGATGGAGCACAAATTGCTTCAGCCTTGTCGTCCTCCTTTTTTTTTTTTTTTTAACAAACTTTATTGATGCCTAAGAGGCATGGTCCTGAGTTTTCTAAGATGTGATGGGTTTACCCTCCTCTTGAGAGTTTATTATGTAATTTCAGGTACTGTACCTCAGTACCAGACTACAAATGTCAAGTCTGTTTTGTTTTCGCCATATAAGTCAATAGGAGGTTTACAAACTGATCGGAATCTGGGCAGAAATCAAATCAGGTGGGGCAAAAATCCCTCTGAATTGGGATCTCTTCTGAGGCTTGGGATTGGCCTCCAAACGGTATCAGGTGAACTGATCACAGGAACTCTCAATAACAGATTTAATTGCTGTTGTTTTCATTGATCTGCTATGAAGGTTTGTGATGAGCAGGGTAGACTCACCAAGTCAGAAGGAGCAGAGAGGGGTCCTCAACAAGGTAGTGCGGGCATAGGCCATTCCCCTGCTTTAAAACTAGGAAAAAGTCTATCAGCCAGACACCTGAAAAGGCTACTTTTCAGATGTCTTCCTGAAGATATGAATATTGAGGATGGAGCCAACAAATCTTCAGAGTGGGACCAATGCCTCCAAAGCACATTTTAAATGGTGTCAGAAAGAGGTTTTTGCTAGAATATGTTCTTTGCAGAAGGAGTATCTATCAAGGCAGGTCAGATCAGCTGAAGTGGAAGCCTTGTTCTGATCAGTAGTTCTGGACCAGTGGTGTATACCATGGGTGGGATGCAGAAACAGACCAGGCGAGATGCAGGTTTTGTGTAACATTACTTTCAAATTCACTTTCAAATGTGGTGCTGCAGTTTTACAACTATTAAGAGAAAATCATTGCTTTTTATTTAGTTGCAGCTTTGCTACATTTCCCCCCCCCCATGTCATTAAATATTGCCATAAATTATAAATACCATAATAGAATGCTTGGAAATAAGTAATTGTCCTTGGAAAAAGAAGGATTCTTTTCTCTTTTTTTCTAATATCATGGTGAAACTCAGGTTCTTTGATAATCTTATTGATGGGAGGCAAGATATGAAAGGCTGAGGACCACTGGTCTAGATCATGTCACAAACAGAAATTAGAATAGTTAAGGGACAGCAAAGAAGGTCTCAAGGCTTCAGAATGTATTTCCTAGTGAATGAAGGACATTATTGTTTATCTCTGTTAAGCTCTAGGAAAGCTGAGGAGCCGTTTCATTTTAAATTCCATCAAGCTCTCCAGTAAATGCGAAGGCTGCCTACTGTTATATTTCTGCTGTGATGTACTGTACTGGTACAGGAAGCTATTGTACATTTTTAATATTACCATCATTTTCCTTGTGTTTTAATTTACTTTATTACCTTGGAAGTCATTTCAGAACAGTCTCCTTGGAATGTCACTGGAAACAAAACAGGGCCGGATAAACTTTTAACAGATAATTATTAAATCTTTTAAATTCTAACCCATTGAAGTGATGAAGGTTCATTTTTCTCCTTGAAAATTTTCACTTTGCTCATGGTCTTGATTTGCTGGGGTGACAATGGGTGGTAGCAATATATACCATATCAGGAGAGAAGCAGGGGACCCTCAGTATATAAGCTGTGGCATAGAAGCAGCCCTGTCTAGAGCATGGAAGTATGGGTTATATATAACATAGTTACCAAGAACTGGTTACTTACTTAGGTAATAAGGAAATGGAGTTACATTTCAAAAGTAGTAAGTAGGAACAAAGTTACTTTTTAGCATAACAAATAATATTTTTCTAATCCCTTTTGAAATGTATTCTCAAAGGCTTTTGAAATCTTTTGAAATACTTTTGAACTCTTTTAATGAGCATTTTAAAGCATTTTGGGAAACATTTTTCTTCTTTCATTTTATGTCTTTCTTCAATCGTGCTTAACTCCCCCTGAATCCAGAAAACTAATAGGCAATATAACAAGTAACGTAACAATTTGTCATGATGAGAGCTGCACAACTAAAGTAATTTATCAGCTAGAATCTTATTGGTGTTTGCTTAAGGTTTGTATAGGGACGTGGTGGCGCTGCAGGCTAAACCGCAGAAGCCTGTGCTGCAGGGTCAGAAGACCAAGCAGTCGTATGATCGAATCCACGCGACGGAGTGAGTGCCCGTCGCTTGTCCCAGCTCCCGCCAACCTAGCGGTTCAAAAGCATGCAAATGCAAGTAGATCAATAGGGACCACCTGGGTGGGAAGGTAACAGCGTTCCGTGTCTAAGTCGCACTGGCCATGTGAACACGGAAGATTGTCTTCGGACAAACGCTGGCTCTATGGCTTGGAAACTGGGATGAGCACCGCCCCCTAGACGACTGGACAAAAATTGTCAAGGGGAACCTTTACCTTTACCTTTAAGGTTTGTATAACTTGCATAGCACTTCTGCTGCCTCTCACTATACCCATTAAATTAGTCAATTCTACTAAAATGGGACTAGTCTGTATTGTATCTGTTTCTGCTACGGTTTGCAGTTCTCCTACATGCATTCTGGATGCTTCCTGAGACCTCTGCTATTTTCCTTTTCTGCAGACATTTTTTCATGGGCACAGAAATGGATGCCACCCAAAATAAAACAGGAGTACACAGTGGTCCCCTCAGTCATTGCACGAACCTGGCTTTCTCCCACATTTTTAAATCTGTAAGAGATGTATCTTCACAAGAGGTCTATTGAACAACAAACTGAATACTGGTTCAGCTGTTGGCCTTTCTTTCTCTTTTCAGCTAGGCTAACTTCTTCTGTTTCACATTTTGCATAGAAGAATAAACATTCATCTGTTGTCTTGTAAGGAAACATAAACATTTTTTTAAAATGGGAACCTTCCTCATAATGGGAAATGGTCTTACTGGTAAATTTTATGCATGTAAGAGCCAACATGATCAAACCAAGGAAAGGTGGACTGGATCAGTCTTTCAGAACGTGCTCCTCACTAAAATGTGGAGAGAAAGGCATGTATGAATTCCTTTGAAATTGGTATGTTAGGGGAAGATGAAAATAAATGCTCTCATATAAATGCAAATGTATAGCTCAGTGGTTTAGGTATATGGCTGTGGAGCCATAGATTGGGAGTTGGTTTCCCCACTATGCCTCCTGTGAGTAAAGCCAGACCAATGTGGCGCCCCCAGAAGAAGTGAATGGTAAACCTCTTCGGAGTATTCTTTACCTGGAAAACCATGAACAGTTTTGGCATAAGTCAGAACTGATATTGTTGTTGTTATATAAATGCATATGTAAATAAATGCTCCCTTTCTCAACAACTGCTTTAGGGAGGCATCTGCCTAGATCTTGGGAGTAACAAATGTCCATGATGCCTGTCAGCCCTTAATAATTTCACTTCCATGACTTTATCAACTCCCCCTTTGAGTCGTCTCAGCCATAGGTTCTTAACTTGTGGTCTGTGGCCTAAGTCTTGTCGGTCCATAGCAAGTAAAGATATTTAAAGGGGTTCCATGGTAATAAAAAGTTTTAAGAACCACTGGTCTAAGCTGTTGGCCACCATTCTAGTTTGTCACAGGGAATTCTGCAGCTAAGCTTCGTGCCATGAGACTTTCCTGGTTATACTTCCTCTTTCTCTTATTTTCTTGAAAGCACAGTGGACGGCCCATCAGTGTTGACCATAAACTGGCTTTCACTTTACACCTTTATAATTGTCTTTCATTGTTTCAGATTGGGGCTAGGAGCAGGTTGGGGACGTTTGCTCAGACATCCATGTGTTTGAGAAGGCACTTGGCCTTGCTTACAGATATGCCCTGCTTGGGTAGTCAGAAAAGGATTAATCTGAGAGTTCTAGGCACACTTGCCTTCTGACACTGTCTCCCTGGAGAGAAAGACTCATGATGGTACTTTTGCATTTCTTACACTTTCTGAACAGGAAGCTAGGCACAGCTAGGCCTAGCTCAGCTTCAAAGCCTTCCTAATTCATGTGTAATTATTTCGTCAATAGCTATCTTATTACTTGTAAGTACTGTAAGTAAGTTTCTGAGATGTTTGTTTTTAACTGATGCATAGAAATCTTTACTCATTTTCTATACACATTTTTGTAACCTGTGCATTTCTGTATGCGCTTGTGCCAAAGTATGCATTTTTATAAGTTTTCCTTACTGACTAAAGTGTGTTTGTGTGGTTTTTCAACAGTTTGCACTTTTTAAGGGTATGCATGAGTTCATGCCTATGAAACATTCTACGCGCCCCACAGATGGTTTTTGTGCTAAGATGCTCTTTTGTCTCACGATGAGTGTTGGACAGCACAGATGGTAGTGTCTTGGTGACAGTGTTGAAACTACTGGAACTCTTTCCATTCCCTTGGTGCCGGTTCAGAACTCTGGCATCTGAACATACTTCTTCATTACTTAAACTGTTTTTGGAAGGGACTGGCTTTCTTTACTGGGGGTGTATTTTTTTATGAAGAACAATCCAGTTAATTGCAGGTTTTAGCTCCTCCTGTTCTTTCAGTCTTCATTCATATCCGCCTGTCGTGTCTTAAGGAGGAAATAAAAAACCCAGCTGCCCTGTTCCATTTTAAAAGACAGGTGCAGAAACAATGGCTATAAAAGAACCTTCCTGTTCCTTTACAGTCCTTCACTTTATTTCCCCACTGTCAGTCTCTTGGTGTATAATTATGCTTAAAATGTTCTTTGGTATTAGCTGAGATTCTTGGCACTATTTGATGCTCATTTTTCAATTTGGCTTCCTCAAGTATTTTTGATTGCCTCAGGCCCTTGTCGTCATTTACATAATCTTCCTGTTTCCCAGATCCTCTGTGCTCTTTAAGGCTGTCTGTTTCTTCATCCTTGGCAAAGAAGTCCTCCCTTCTTCTTTTCCTTCCCGTGACTTCTCCTCTTCTCCCATTGTAAAGACTGTAGCCGACATTTTATCAGGACAAGGCCAGATTCTAAAATTCTCTTTCCCTGCACTTAGCTTCTGAATTATGTTTATTTCGTATCCATTTTCTGAACCACACATCCCAGGAGGGGGAATAAGAGGCTGCTTAGTTAAAAGTCCATTTTGCTGGTCTGGAATGTGTATGACACCCTTTCCTTTGAAAACTATCATGTAACTTCTTTATTGTTCTCACCGTTGTCGATGGGCTGTCAAGATGCTTCTGAGTTATGGTGACTCTAATAGAGTCTTCAAGGCATGTGAGATGTTCAAGGAATGGTTTACCATTGCCACCTGTTAGTAAGCTTTCATGGCCCAGCAGGAATTTGAATCTAAGTCTCTCAAGTCCTAGCCCAGGGTGATATATATAACATACTGGCTCTCAACTTTCTTCTTAGGCATGCCCTGATATTCCTAGATCTACAGCACCCTCTGTAGAAATGGTCCTAATCTGCAGTAGTTTGCATGGAAGTCAGGAAAGGCTAAGCTAACATTTTAGTGATTGCATTTGAAATAAACACACACACCTGTTTTATTATCATGAATTGTTTAGTGATTTGGTGATTATATCTTTCTGTTCTTTAGACCTTTCTCTCAGTCCCACCACCTTCACAGGTGCATTTATTTGGTGGGGACACACAGGAGAGGGCCTTCTCTGCTGCTGCTCCCAGACTTTGAAATTCCCTCCCACAGGAGTCCAGGCTGGCCCCATCTTTGTTATCCTTCCACAAGCAGGCAAAGACCTTTTTCTTCAGGCAAGCTTTCCCTCAGTGAGTAGCTGCCTGAGTGAGATTTTTAAAATGTATCGTTGTGCCTTACTGCTTTGAATGTGTTTTTAGTATTGCTTTTGTTTACCATTTCTCGGAGTGGTGTTTGCATACTTATTGTTTTAGCTTTAAATATTTTCTTTGGATGACGTAACCTGCCTTAAGGAGAAATAGGTAAACATATTTTTAATAAATAAAATTTAGGTTTAGCTTCTGCACTTTTTTTGATCCATTTACTGGGAAAAGTCAAGTTAGTGAAGTGGCAAATAAGTTTAGTTGTTTAATGCAGTCCTATTTCATGTTTTGCTCAAAATGGAAGTCAGAATTAGATGATAATGTGAGGAGTGGGAAATTTGGGTTGGAGGTCAAGATGAAAGAACTTAAAATGGTTAGAACTCTTTGATGTTAATGGTGGCCATGGTTAAGTCATCCTTCCAACACATCTACAGAGGAATGATTATTGTGGGTAATCCACATACCTCATTATAGAGAAGCTTCACACTTGGCTATAGTGACCCACTTATGCTTTGTCCAAAAGGAAGAAATGAGTCATGGTGGGTGGGGGAAACAATAAAAACTGCATATATTCATCTATAATTGCAAATTTTGAAATAATTACCCTTATTTAAATTGAAATCAAAGATGTCTCATCAGAATGGTGAAGACTTTGTTCGAATAATCTGTGTGTCTGCTCAGCCTCCTCGCCAGATGCTGCTTTTTGATGGAGAATATCAAGGCGTCTGTTCTGCCGTCTTAGGGTTCTTACATTTCTAAAATTGGAATTGGACTGAACAGTCCTTTCACTGCAGCATTATCTCCTCTAAAACAGGGCAGATGGCTAGCATATACATAGCATCGGCTAATAAAGTATTTCTTCCATATTCAGTCCAGAATATTGGACTTTGGAAAAAAGAGAAATTATATTTTGCTTTGTTTTTGTGGAGCCTGTCAGAGGATCCTGTCTTGAATACGAAACCTCTCTCATTCACATTGCTCATGAGCATAAAAGGATAGCCTGCTTTCTTTTGGATGACTTTGTCTTGGCAGGGCAGCAAAAATGAAAAAGAGAATTGGAAAAGAACTATTTGATTGGTGTGTTGGAAAACTTGCTTTTCTTTGCTTTTGACTTGATGGCCTTATAGGCCCCTTCCAACTTCACTATTCTGTGATAAAGCCCCTGCATGTTACTAACTTGGGATGTATCACTGAGGACATGGTTCTTACCCAGAGCTAACAATACAGCCTCCATGTGGTATAATAGTTACGGATGTTGTGGAAGGCTCTGTACCGCATAGCATGCAATCAGAAAACACTGAATTAAATTCAAGTGGTTCCAGAGATGGTTGAGCTGTTATTGCTGGCTATGAGGAAGTCCCAATGTTGATTTATTTTCATTTTTCATTTGACCCAAGAGGCTAACTGCTTCTCTGAGATCAATAGACCAGAGTAGGCTGCTTGGGAAACTAAGATATCTGATGAACTGGAGCAAGCAAAAGACACCTGTAGAGCAACAACTGATGTTATGCAATTAATAACCGCTGTTATGGCAATTAGGAGGGACAGGTCTGAAAACAATCCATATAAGAAAGCAAAATAGATGTGTAAGATTATGGAAACTCCCAAAATGCATGTCCAAGATCATTTGATACAAACTACTAATCCAGGATAGATATATATAGGACAATTTCAGATGTGTTCAAGACAGTCAAAGACATTTACATTCCAGCTTGTTGGCTGCATAGGACAATTTGTTAAGACAAACAGATCTTCCCTGCTATTGCTCTGTTTTTACCTTCCACAGTGTGATTTATTAAGATATATGGACCAGGGCACTTGCAAATTAAACGTATGTTTACTCTCCAAAAACCAATCATAGAACAAAACAGTTTGGAATGCAAAATACAGAGGTGAACAAAAAACATACTCTGTAATAAACAAATGCCTTTCTCCAATTTGGTGAGCAGTATTTACATACAGGCTAAATGTTTTGTCTAGTTTCAATCTTAGTGAGGCACTAGGCCATTTGGAGTGGCACCATGAAGATTTTCATTAGTTACCTGCAGTCTGATATAATCTAAATTCTCTTGGTGACGGAGGAGAAAATTATCTACATGCTGCAGTAACATCACTTCAGTGCACAAGTTCCAGGAAGACTGATTGTGAGATGAGTTTGGGGTTTTTTAAAAACCATTTTCTTTAAATTCTATGAGAATCATAGAGTTATAATGAGTGAATGAGCCATGTAGTGGAATCATCTGTCAATGAAGGAAATTCTGCCTAAAGCATTCCCAACATATGATAATCCAACCTCTTTTTAAAACCTCCAACAAAGGAGGGTCTACCATCTGTGGGGGAAGCCCATCACACTTATTGAACAGCTCTTGCTAATATTTAGTCTTAATCTCCTACTTATCATTTGATTCAATTGGTGCTTTCTTCCACTTGACAACCCATCAGATATTTGAAGATGCATACTATATTATTTTTCTGTCTTCTTTTCTCCAGGCTAAAAATACTCAACCCTCTCTCATTTCTACAGAGGGCTTGATTTCAAGACCTTTTGCCATCTTAGCCAGCCTTCTTTGGACACTTTCCAGCTTGTTGATAACCTGAAATTGTGAGGCCTAGAACTACATACAGTACTGTACTCCTGGTGAGGTGGAATAGAGCAGTACCATTTCTTAAACCAGACATGATACTTCTGTTGAAACCACTGAGTTAGGTTTTTCCCCCTGTTTGGATTTGTTTGTTTGTTCGTTTTGTTACCTTTTTTGGCATATCTACAACTTTCCAATGTTGGTAGAAAGAACTTGAGAATAAACACATTGGGCTGTGAAATGAGAGATAGTGAAAATAATTGGTTTGCATTTTGAGAGAGAGGGCTGTCAGTGCTTAACCCTTTGAAAATCTGACTTTAAATTCCTATATATTCAGTCTGGCTTGTCTGCCCACTTAGGAATGCCATCTTTTTATGTCCAACAGGCCAAGGCTGGAAAATAATTACTACTGTCAGGAAAAGAGTAACATTTTCAACCACCCATTTCTGCATTGAAAACAGAAATGTCCCTTGCTTTAATATTCGTGCACAGTGTGCTTAGAAGTTGTTTTGGAGAGCTCAACAACACAAAAAACTATGAGCACATTTAAAAATGCAAATGTCTGCAAATGAAAAAAGTAGACGAGATGAATTTATGTCAGTGGTATAAAAATTACACGTTAGGCAATATACATAAATAAATATATACATTAGGTACATTGCATAAATAAATGTCCACATTTGGAAACATGGCTAGAATGTCATAATAGAAGGACACGTGTGGAACTATTCCCTACTTCTAGCAGGTATTGCCCTATGTGAATGAATGAATGAATGAATGAATGAATGAATGAATGAATGAATGAATGAATGAATGAATGAATTTATTTATTTATTTATTTATTTATTTATTTATTTGCACACTGGCTGCAGAGTTGGATGTGCAATCAGTCCATATGAAGGGTGACATGCTGACATGCTGGAATGGAGAAGTGGCTGCACAGACACCCTTGCATACACAATTTTTGGGGAATAGAATTGTGAGCCAGGTTTAAAAATTATAGATGATAGGAAAAGCAAAGTCTTGCAATGGCAAAACAGAACAAAGGTAGTTCGAAAATACAACCCTCATTGAATTTGGTCAATGCAGGTGGTGAAGAAGTTTCATACAGCTCCTGTTTTTGTAAGATCTTTAGAAAATTCCCCTTAAATTCAATGACAAGCAGTTGACATTTAAAATATTTGAATATTGGAGGAAGTGAACGGATAGGTTGGTTCATCTCTGGTAAAGTTAAAGGTTCCCCTTGACATTTAGTCCAGTTGTGTCCGACTCTAAGGGGCTCATCCCCGTTTCCAAGCCATAGAGGCAGCGTTTGTCCATAGACAGTTTCCATGGTCACATGGTCAACGTGGGTAGATATGGAACGGTGTTACCTTCCCACCTAGGTGGTCCCTATTTAACTATTCACCTTTTTACATGCTTTTGAACTGCTAGGTTGGCAGGAGCTGGGACAAGTGACGAGAGCTCACTCACCACATGGATTCGATCTTATGACAGCTGGTCTTCCGACCTTGCAGCACAGAGGCTTCTGCGGTTTAACCCGCAGCGCCACCTGGTCCCTGATTCATCTCTGAGCCCTTCCTAATGTTAACATTGGTTTTAAATTGAAAATGTTCTTATCTGCCATTTTGACCCTGGACCAGCCCATTCTAGAAATTATAGGAGAAAGTGTGCAGAGAACGTTCTTTCAAGGGGATAGTGCCCAGTGTGTGCTGCTTCATGATAGTCTGAAACAGGCATAAACTAGCACTTCTGCTTGCCCTTTAACACCGTATATAGATCTGCATTTCACTGGGCTTACGAATATTACCATATTGCCAAGTTTATTGGCTAAATAAATAAGTAAATAAGGCCACCGATGCCTTCTGACACAATTATTTCAGTTTTATTTAACAAAAGAATTACTTGTACTTTTTGCATGCCTTCCAAGGTACTGTAGCTTTACCACAAATCGTGTGTCAGATTGCAGGTTTTTCTCCCCACTGTAAAACAATAGAATCTTAAAACCTTAGAACTATAGAGCTGAAAGGGATTCGGTGGATCATTATGCACACTTCCTGTCAAGGAGGCAGTGGGGAATTGAACTCCTAACCTCTGAGTCCACAGCTAGATATGTAAACCATGGAACTATACAGCAGTTAATTAGGGATGAGTAGAGATGTGGGGGAAAATACAGAAATACTCAGGGAGAAAAGTTTTGTTTCCTTTTTTTTTAGGGGTGGGGATATGACATTCCTTAAAATTTTCAGATATTTTCACCATGCCTTCACATCTCTAGAGGTGAGCAGAGGTAGCCTGGCCTCTCCCAGACTCATCCCATCAAATGAACCCCATAAACCTAAATTTATTCCTGGAGAGAAAAACCTAAGTCTTCTCTGTTCTCCTATAAAGCACAAATGTGTGAGAGTGGGGATGTGTTTGAGTGGGGGTGATCTGATTCCAGCATAAAAGGGAGTGCGCAAGAGTGGAGAGCTGCTTGCATTATGTTGCTTTAGGTAGTTTTTCTCCCTACTTCCCTCACTTTTGTGGCGTCAAAAACCAGTCTGGAGAAAATTTGCTTTATCCATACACATGCGCTTAAGATGCACACAGTTGCCCTTCACATTCTAAATGTTATTTCTTTATTATCTGTATTCCAAGGCTGTAAATATAAAGTAAATTATCAGTAAAATATAAGTGACCTTAAATTTTGTCCGGGGAAGTGGATTTTTATCCACGGAAGCTCACATGGAAACAAATCTGATGGTGTTTAAGATACCACAATATTTTGTCCCTCACACCATGCTAAAATAGACTAACAAAGCTACCTTTTTGAAAACCAGTAAAATGTGAAAACACCATAAAAGGTATTTTTAAGCCAGTTGCAGTGTAACAAAGGAATACAGTAAAAACCAATGCAATAAAGTACAAAGCAGTTCAAAGATGGAGCAGCATATATGATAAATCCCTTTCTAGTTAAATGGCCAAAGAAAACCAGTATTTCCAAAGCCGTCTGGAGAATCAGCCACAGAGGGAGCTAGCAGTATGGCTCTTGGGAGACAATTCAGTAGGATAGAAATTTGAGATGTATAGCTTAGATTATTCATTTATTTAATTTATATACAGCTTAAGAGTGCAATGTCACTCCCTGGACACTTAAAAGCCTACACATAAATAAAAATACCTCAATAAATTAAAAGCTGTTAAGACACAAGTAAGCAACACAATGCAACACAAAGCAATATGTTACAACAAAATGCAACGTAGCTCACCAAAGCCAGTATAAACTAATTTAAAGCACAGGTCATCAAAAGGAGGACATTAATAAAGGGCACCTTTGAATAGTTCTGTTTTTTGGAATTTTTTTTTAAAAAAAACTGGGAGGGTCAGCACCTGGCAAACCTCCTTCAGTGTTACAGTAAAGAGTGTGAGGAGCAGGATAGACAGGGAGCTGTTAAATTAGACACATTTACTGCCAAAACCTACTTTCTCTGCTTGACGCAGTTGGAGTGGATGGTGGTGGTCAGGAGCAGGAGGGAAACACAGGAGGTAGTGCCCTAACCTTCCACCTCTGGAAACAAGAACTGAACCGCAAATGGTTAGTTTGAGACATGTAAATGCCCCAGGGGTGAACCTGAATTGAGGCAGTACCCAAGCTCCCCTAAGATCAAGCCTTCAGTGGTTCACACAAGGATGCACACTAGTTATTTGCTGCTTAGAAACTGTAACTGAAGCTGAATGCCATTTTTCCACAGCCTTCATTTTTTTGCTGATATTCAGTGTCTCATCTTAGGGCATTTTTACACATGAAAATGGTCTTTTTGCTTCAGCTGGGTTTGTAATGCTGACATAAAGCTGGCATTATCTGGAAGAAGCTAATTCGCATTACAAATCCCTCCTTTCCTTTTCCATATGAAGCACTAACCTAAAAAGGGGGGGGGGGAGTAAGAAGCTCAATGAAAACTCCAGCCTTGCACAAAGAGGGGAAGAAACAATGTTGGTGTATTTCTGCCTTCCTGGATTCTGTTGCCAGTTTCCTTTACTGCTGTTTGAGTGCCTGTGGAGATCAAAGTGCCCATTTCATCTGCATTGGCTTCTGATGAAATGGGTGGAATAGGGTGGATAAAGCTAGAGGAGCTGCCTTCACTTCCTCAAATGAGTGACAGGGCAGAAAGATGCCAAACACTTCATCATCATAGCTCTTGCCCAGGTAAAAGTTGGGACCTGCCAAGCTAAACAGGGTCAATCAGAAACAAATTTAATCTTCTGGCTTGGTTGCAAACAGCAACAGAATCAATTACCAGCTAAGCCACAGTATAGGGACGCTGTGTTGCATTCAGCTAAAGGTTGTAGAGCCTACAAGATGGCTACTTGTGCATTGCCAGAACCAGAAAATACATCACCAACTAGATAAGAGGAGGAAAAGGATGCAGATTTTGCTTAAAATAGGTACATGCTAATTTGTCTGCACAAATGAAAATTTAAAAAGAATGGCCATATCACACATTAGTGGGGAAGACTGTGAATAAGTGACTTATTTATTGGCTAGTCTTCATGTATGTTTCATATAGTTTGCTAATTGACACAGTGTGGGAGCACATCTTGGTTATTAATCTTGTCACTTAACACAATTAACTATGAGAAGTTACACCAACTTTACATGAACCCCAACAGTATTCTGATGAGTATTTATTTGTAACATTTGTGTCTTGCATTTTCTCAAACAAGCTCAAGGCTGTGCACCCAACTCTTTTCCTCTGGACTTTTGTCCTCACAACAAACCTGTAAATTAGATTAGTTTCAAAGTGTTTGACCAACCAGCCCAATGTTACACAGTGAGCGTCATGGTGAAGTGAAGAGTGAACACTAGTCCAACTTTTTAACTACACCCTACCACGACTGCTACTAGATGTGTTTGGAAGCTCTATTTGTTCTTTTATATCCAACTTAGAGATTCCGACTAAGGAGTTTTTTTCCTGAAATCCTTATGTGTAGTCATGCCTGCATAATGCAAATGGTGGAAAGTTTGGAGGTGAGTCACCTGAAGTTAAGAAGTCACCATGGATGTTATCTATTGTATGTTAAGTTGTGCAACTTAGTATGCAATGGATAACATCTACAGTGATTTGTTACCTTGAGGGATTCACCATCAGAAGTTACTCTGTTAATGTCATGCCGGCATAACTATGCAGGAGGGTTTGGGCTTTTATCCTTAAATCTGGCTTGGGCCAGACAGTCCTTCAAACAGAAGAGTGTTCAATGCAAGGTGTGGCCCAAAAGACTCCAGTGGGCAACGTTGTCAGCTCCAGAACACAGTTACAGTGGTGTCTTGCTTAACGATTGCTTGACAAAATCGCTTGACAATTAGGTTCTTGCAATCGCTTTTGCAATCGCAAAACAATCTTTTAAATGTTTTTTTTTTCATTTAACAATGATCGGTTCCCTGCTTTGGGAACCGATTTTCGCTTTATGATGATCAAAAACAGCTGATCGTTGGGTTTCAAAATGGCCACCAGCTGCATAAAATAGCTCCCCGCTGTGTTTTGGACGGATTCCTTGCTTTACAGGTAGCGAAAATGGCTGCCTCTATGGAGGATCTTCACTGGATGGTGAGTTTTCAGCCCATTGGAACGAATTGAGGGGTTTTCAATGCGTTTTGATGGGCTTTTTTATTTCGCTTCATGACATTTTCATTCTACATTGATTTCGCTGAAACAAATTAACGTCGTTAAATGAGGCACCACTGTATCTCTGTTTCCAATTGCTGGAAACATGTAGGCCTGTTTCAACAGAGGGAGCCAGCAATTCTCACTTGCAGTACTGTATCACACAAACAATACTTTCCAAGCTAACCAAGTGGGGAGCAGGAGTGGCTTCCACAGGTACACCAGTGAGGTTGTCTGGCTGTGATAAAAGGTATGGAGTTTCTAGCACCAGACTTTTAGAAAAGGAAAGAGCAGGCAGGAGGCCAAAAGGCATGACTCTGCCTGGGCTATTGTCTTTTATAGAAGTAAAATTAACAGCTCCCTCGATTGCTGGTTGTTTGGTTTAACAGTTGGGTCAGTCATTGTTTCCTTTAGACTTTTCATCAGGAAGCAAAAATACTGTGGAGCGACCTTTGCTTCGGGGCAGGACACACCATTTATTACACTGGTTTGCAGTATTGATCATTGTCTGAGAAGCTCTGCATTGTTTTCTTTTATCTTTTTTATTTATTTAAAAATACCTCTAAAATGGCTTGTCTTTGAGTAAGGCAACATGAAAAAAGGGAATTACATGGAAACACCTGCCTTTATAGAGGCCCATGCTCACTCTTATCAGCTGGAATCCACAAGGATCAGCTGCGTAACTAGTGAAGAAAATTAGCTGAGAAATTAATTTGTCTAAGGAGGTCCTTTCTCGATTCCAGGAATATTAGACATGCAGAGGTTTGTTATAATGAGCAGACAGCAAGAATGGCAGCAATTTTTGTTACATTCCTTGTTCTCATTGATTTAGACTGTCCTGACACTTGACAAATTTTGAAGCCCAGAGATATTTCTCCTTTAGCATGAGAGGAAAACAAAGTGTCATTTGCTTCTCTGTTAGGATTTTTTTTTTTTTGCAATTTCTACAAAATTGGTCAGTCTGTGCAAAACAGATATCCTTTAAAAAAAAGCAGTGGTTCCCAGCCTTGAATAATCCAGGTGTTCTTGGACTGCAATTCCCAGAAACTCTGTCCAGCATATATGATGGTGAAGGCTTCTGGGAGTTGCAGTCCTAGACCACCTGGGTTGCCCAAGGTCAGGAACCACTGTTTTAAAGAAGCAAAGCAAGCACACAGCACAGGTAGGAGGACTAGTTTGGTTTTTAAGATTTTTAAAACTCAATGAAAGCAGTAGCTACAGCAGTTTTGTGCAACATACACAACTGGCATAAACTGATCAAATCAATAGCATCAGAAAACAGCTCACTCTGTCACAGAGCAAGGAGGAGAAACACTAGCTCTTTTCCTTTGCCCACAAGAATGAGCTTATTTTCTCAAGGCTAAACATGCCCAGTTCTTTCATTCTTTCTTCATAGGGCTTGGTTTCCAGACTCCTGATTATCCTTGTTGCCTTCCTCTGAACTTGTTCCAATTTGTCAGCAACTTTCTTCAATGTGGTGCCCAGTTCTGGACACAGTACTCAAAATGAGGTGTAACCAGTGCTGAATAGAGGGGAGCTGGTACCTTGTCCTATTTGTAGACTATATTTCTGTTAATGCATCCTAAAATAGCATTATTCTTGTTTTAGCCACATCATACACTTTCTTGTCCTTGATGAACAAGAGCACTGGTTCTTAACCTTTGTTACTCAGATGTTTTTGGACTGCAACTCCCAGAAGCCTTCACCATCAGCTCTGCTGGCTGGGGTTTCTGGGAGTTGCAGTTCAAAAACACCTGAGTAACAAAGGTTAAGAACCACTGAATAAGAGTATCTTGATGCCCCATTGAAAAAAATTGTCAACTTGACAATGAGAACAGGATCTGTTGAGATCCCGAGACAATTGAGAACAGGATCCAAATAGAATATGTTCTCTATCATCCCAGAGTTTTTGTTTGTTCTTCGCAAGACCAAGGTTTAAATCAGTAGCAAGGAAGAAAAATAGGAAATTATTTTGGTGCAAGAAATAAATAATGTGTATGTTATGAAAAAACTTTGCATTTCATATTAAAAACTTGAATACATGTTTTTGCACAATTTCTGGCAAAACCCCCCATATATTTTTGTGCAAAAATTGCTTGCATGAATTTTACACAAAATTTGAGAAATATACAGATCTTGTCCAACAGGAAGAATAATCTTTAAAATGTTTGTTCCCACATGTCTGTTTCCGGACACAGCTGAATTGTTGGTTTTGACTGACGAAGTCCTTTAGCACTTGGGAGCAGACTGTTTGAGGGAATGGATTCTCCCCTTACGAGCATTCCCAGGTTTGAAGATGTATAAATGAATCCCTTTGCTTTTTTCCACTGATTTCAGTATCTTATTCTCTAAAACTTCAATGGGCTCAGGACTCCCTGTGGCAAAAGGCTAGGTTGACCCCTCTCTCTGTGGTCCTTCTGCAGGCCATCAAAGCTATTTCGTTTAGTCTTGGACATCTTAGAGACCTTTAACTTCTAAACTGGGTTGTAGTTGTGTGTGAAGGTGTGTTGTTTCTTTGTATAGAAGTGTTTTAAATCTGCTTTTCTATGTCAATTGTGTTCTTTTAATTAAAAACTTACTGTTAGTAGTCTTGAGTATTTTTCCCCTCCGAAAAGCAGGAAATAAATTTAATAGTACAGCAAACATAGTATAGCCGCCCCAAGTAGACATGGTCTAGAGGGGTGGGGTATAAATTTAATAAATGAATGAATGAATGAATGAATGAATATATAAATCAACAAACAAACAAACAAACAAACAAACATTGTAGGGAGAGGAGAAAAGAAGACTGAGGGGAGATATGAAAGCACTTTCCAATAGTACTTGACAGTTAGTCATATAGAGGAGGGGCAGGATCTGTTTTTCATCATCCCAAAGTGCAGAGCATGTCATAATGGACTCAAGCTACAGGAAGTCAGTTGAGTCAGAAAAAAAACTCTTACCTGTTAGAACAGTAGAACGATGGATCCAATTACCTCAGGAGGGGGTGAGCACGCCAACACTGGAGGCATTTAAGAGAAAATTGGACAGCCATCTGTCAGATCTACTTTGGTTTGGATTCTTGCATTGAGCAGAGGGTTGGGCTTGATGGCCTTCTGGGCCCCTTTCAACTCATTCTATGATCCCAGGGAAAGCTGTCAAACCTTTGTATCAGCCTTTGGTTGGAGGTTCCCCTTCTCTATAGTGATGGTTAGCCCACAGCATGCAAGCAAAACAGGAAAGCAAGAACTGAAATTGGTATTCTTGCTTAGGTTCAGCATCCAGACCACCAGCAGAGAAGGCCATCATGTTACATGAAACTCAGAAGGATCTCTGGGCCGACTGATCATCTCCTGGTGGCAGCCTGCTATTTAGTTGTATTCTGTATGATGGAAACACATATAGCTCTTTGTACAGCCACCCTGTTTTTAATCCTTGGTTATAAATGGAGAATTCCTGTCTCTCCAGTGCTCTGCATATCAGCTATCATTTCCTCTGTTCTCTCTGCTGTGCTTTTTATTTGAATTTAGTTTCCCAGATAAAAAGGGATACATCTCATTCTCTCCATGTTTGCTTAATTGCAAAGCTAGTTTCAGTGCAATGGGCTCCATTGTGATTATAGGAGGGAAAAAAGTCTTCCACTCACCGCAATGGACATGACATTTAAAATCTCTTTGCTGTGTGCATCTTTCCAACAATGTACGGCATCTCAATGTCAACAGCGTATGTCATTGGCAGCAATACTTGTCAAGTACCTGCTTCAGCTTAAGATCCAAAAAGAAAATGGAAATAAATGTTGGAGTGGAAGAACATAAACATGTTTTCAATGTGCAAGCCTGATTTAGCAGTTTGCTATTACAGATCTTTACAAAAATTTAGGAGAGGTATTGGCAGATGCATTTGACTCCAAAGAACAACAACAACAACAACAAAAATAGAAAACAGGGTCCCATTTGATGAAATCATTTTTGTCATGATTCTAACAAAAGAGAGTGGTGACATTTTTGTAAAAATTAAGCAAAATGGTACAAAATTTATTCAGTGCAAACAACTTTAATGCAAAATAATGGTTTTTGCCGCTTTGATGCATGATCTTTGAAAGGATCAGAAGTACAGCTAGGGTATCTTTCAATCTTTCTAAAATAAATAGCTGGTTGCTTAGTGCTATCAGTTGTGTGTGTGTGTGTCTCTGTGTGTGCTTTCTTCCAAAAAGGAAAGAACAGTAGTTTTGCACAGAGACAGTCTGCACAAATTTCAGAAACCCATTCGAATCTTGGCTTTATTATGTTATTAGAAGATCTTGAGAATATGGTACATTATGAAAGTAGTATTATGATAGTAGCCAATATTATATACTAAAATACGTATATGAATGGTTTGAATGTTTGAAAGAGGTCTGGAATTTGGGGGGACAACTGGGAAGACACTGAGATGTAAAAAACAAATAATTGTAAGCAAATCATGTAACACGATATTTGACAAGCACAAATTGAATGTAGATAGATTGAAAAACTAATAAAATGTATTTTTAAAAAATTCAGAAACCCAGATGAGGGGGAAGAATACTGTAGCACTCTCTGCTCTTGCTGTCACTTGGAGGCAAAGGCTCTTGCAGAAAATGCTGCAGGTGTTTCTTCAAGTCAAGCAGCAGAGGCATTTCCACAGGGGATGAAAAATTCATGCCGGTTTTAGTCCAAACTTGACATGAGTTGTCAGAGGCGCAGAGCCCTAACCCCTCAAATAGGTTACCTGGCTAGCTTGTTTAGAGGCTAAAAGCGGATTCACTGAGCCACTGGAGTTGAGGCAATATAAATGGATGAGGATCCAGAATTTAGCAAGTATTATTTCCATTTTTAGGCACCATTTCATTCAGGTTGCTTTAATTTGGCCCCATTGTTATTGCATGCTACTCAGAGTTCTGTTTAAATTTCTGTGAATTGAGAAATGTGCCATTCATTATTGCTGTCGCATCATGGGACCGTCTTTGCCACAAAGCTGTGAAAATGTTTCTCTCCTTTTAGCCTTCAGAAGGACAGTAAGATTTATCAGATTTCCATGCCACGTGCCCACAACTTCTGCCTCTGAGGTCATCCTTTCATTTATTTGGACTGAAGTCAGAATGCATTGTGTAATATTCCGGCACACTTACCGAAGGCAGAACAAATGCAACTCAAGACCTCATGTATATGTCAGTGATGATAAAATTAGATTTCAAAAATCTTCCCCCCCCCCCTTTAAGCGGTGGAAGAATTCTAGCACACCAGCAATGAAAAATGGCCCATTTATGAGGATGTCTGTCCCTGCTTCTAAAAGTCCAAAAAATAATTTTTGTGATGTGAAAGGCATTCGTTGTATATTTTCTAGAAAAAGTGAAGTTTCTCAGCACAGCTTCTTTAGTTTCATTGAGGCTTCCTGGCTGCAAAGAAATCAATGTTGGGGTATTTCAAAGCCAAATATTTCCCTAATAAACAGGATGAGCATTCCAAATTGTATATATGACCCTCTTCAGATGAGAGTTTTGTGCAAGTAGAGAAATCTAGAATTTTACGAAACTCAGCATTTTCTCTTATAATGTTTTGTGTCATAATTTATGACACATTCTTTCTGCATGAGCAGCTTCCTCTGGTTGTGAATGACATTGCTAGGTAATCAAATAATGAATAGGGAAATCCAGAACAGAGGTGCATAGGTTTGTGTTTTTAAGACTACACATCTCAGAATCTCCCACACAGCAAGATCTGTGCCCTGGGGAATTCTGGAAATTACAGTCCAAAAAACTCACAAATCTTTGCACAATTTTAGTCCAAAGTGAGCAGTGAAGGCTAGAGTGTTAAAATTGCTCTTACCTGGAAGTAAGTCTCATTGAATGTAGAAGTGATATAATAATCCTTAAAGATGTATGCATTAGAACACAATTAGATCTCAGCATACTAAGCATCCTGAAAAATCTGGATCATTTAAAAAGACTTCCCTAGAGACGAAAAATATAATGAATTTCCTCGGGGGGGAAATGGCAAAAGTAGAGTGTCACACTAGAAAAGTCAAAGTCATGGGAGTCCAGAATCACTCACTATAGAGGTTGCAAGAATTACACAGAAGTGCCTCAAATGGGTATATTAATTAGATTTAGATTTAGATTAGGCCTCCTTCAGTTTCGAGAGACTATGGTAACATGCTCTGAATAGAGGACAGCATCTAGTGTGGCTGAGAAGGCCTATTCAAGAGTGACAATCCCTATATTAATACCCATGCAAGTTTGTGTGAGGAAAAAGATGAGTATTAATGTGTGTATCATCAACTCATTTGCAATGCAGTGTTGGAAGAGAACTGTATGGATATTATAGACTGTCAGTAAGTAGATTCTAGATCAAATAACCCTGAACTCTTCTTACTAGAAGCTAAAATGAATACATTGGGGCTGTGCTGGACATTTGATGAGACAACAGGATTCATTCATAAGCGTGCTAGAAAAAGTGGAAGGCAATAGGAAAAGAGTAAAATTGGCCAGAAGATAGATTGACTCAACAGAGGAAGCCACAGTCTTCAGTTTTCAAGATCATAACAGGGCTGTTAATGATGAGGAAGTTTTTAAGTTCACTAATTCATAAGGTCACCGTAAGTAGGAATGGACATAACAGTGTTCAGCAATTTACTATGGTATAAAATCAACTGACATATTGCATTTATTCCAAGTTCTCTCACTGGATCTACACAATAGAATAGATAGTGTGAATGTGATTGGGAGTGTACATCTTGGCGGGGGTTCCATTTGATTAAATTCAAATGCCCTGCACGTAGAAAACACAACAGGAAATAAACTGGGATCCAAGATGTTAAATTGTAGAGAAATGAGTTCTGTTATTCTTGCATTGTGATTACTCTTAACACAGGCAAAGCACCGTGTTTAGTGATATTTATTCAAATAAGTACTTATTCCATCTCAGGAACTTGATTCAATGATTTCTGCTTTCATTCTTTTCATGTGTAGCTCTAGCGTTTGTTATCTATCCCTGTCATTGGAAACAGAAATACAGATGTAGACATGAAGTAAATGACTTACAATATACATACACTATGTGTATTAAAAATATCAATCATCTCCAAAACTCTCACACAACAAAACAAAAGAAATATGAAACTAGCAAAGTCAAAACAAGGAAACTCCCAGGGTCATGAGAATCAAATATACTTGGCTTAATTTGAACTGTAATTCATAATTGAACTCTGTAATAAGTTCACGCAGCTAGCTGAAAGTCTCCTGCAGCTTTAGAGCTTGGTGGCTCAAATCATCCACTGAATTCCATCGTTCTTTCTCCAAAGGTTTTAGAAGACTTTTGCTATCTTGGTAACTAGCACTGCAGTTGTTAAAGCTTGACAGTAATGAATCTGGATGGCCAATGGACCGGTGGTCAAAAAGGAACAATAATAGTGTCAGAAGCAGGTTGTGATGAACAGCTTATGAACAATGGTAGCCTTAGATAGATCATTAGTGATGACTGATGTTCCAGGAGGAGCCTATAAGCAGTATGCCAAGGTGATATATCAGGTCCACATATGATGCTCCTCTTAGCCCGCAAATTGCACTGCCAATCACCCTCTTCTGAAGGCCTTTTCTGCCAAGAGTGAGGAGGACCTGAAATAAGTCTCCATTCTGAGCCTGATGAATGATGATTGAACCTTTGCCTGTTTCTATCTGAAGTATTCGGAAGCATTTAGAAGAATGACATTCATTCCTCTAAATGGATGCCAATGACCTGGTGTGATTTGGAGGGTTTCTAGTTTACAGTGTTGCGGACCTGGGTTGTTTTTCTGCCTTTCTATCTTTCCTTTGTACCTCCTTTCTCATTTCCTTTCTTTTGCCCCTCTAGATATAGAATTGTGGATTTGAAAAGACACCACATGAAAGTAATGTAGTTTAGCCTTCTCAGCCTTACACCCTACAAAGATTACAATCCCAATTTCCCCGACCATTGGGCATGCTGTCTGGGAATGATGGATGTTGTATTTTAACACATTTGAAGAGCACAAACTTGGGGAAGGCTGGGTTTTTCGGGCTCTTTGGCCATGTTCTGAAGGTTGTTCTTCCTGATGTTTCGCCAGTCTCTGTGGCCGGCATCTTCAGAGGACAGCAACCTGTACTCTGGTGTAGCTGGCTTGGGAGTGCAGTATTAAAAATACAAAAAACCCAGAACAACCATTAGATCCCGGCCGTGAAAGCCTTCGCGAATATACTGACTTAATTTTACTGCTACAGATGAAGGAAATCTGGTACAATAGCATGTCTGAAAGGTAGCCATCCAGCTTATACTAAATATCCTCTGATTCTCACTACCTTTCAAGGCAACCTGTTCCGCTATTGAACAGATTGTATCATCAAGATGTTTCACCTAATGTTTAATCAACATTGTTGTTCATGAAATGTGTTTCTTGTCATCTGAACCCTGTTTCATGTCCTACCCCCAGGAACAACAGAATACAAATTTGTTCCATCATCTGTGTGACAACCCATCAAATATTTGAAGATGGGTATTGTAGCACCTTTTAATCATCTCTTTTCCAGCTTAAACACACCCAACTCTTTCAACTTTTCCTCACAGGACTTCATCTTTAGGCCCTCAGCATCTTTATCCCACCCCCACCCCCACCTGGATATGTTCCACTTTGTCAAATTGTGGTATCCAGAACTTGGTATTGCACTTTGGTCTGACAAAAGTAGAGTCAAGCAATTGCTGCTGCATTCTGGAAACTATTTGTTGATTCAACGTTAACTTGCATTAGCCTTTTTAGCAACCACACTTCGTTATGGACTCATGTTTACCTACTGGTCGCACACCAACAGTGCACAGACAACTTAAAACAGTGTACCTGTTAATTCCATTCTGTCACTTCAGCAGCCCTTTGGGCTAGGTTTTGTTGAAAATCGAGTTTCTTGTTCGAAGTCACCCAGTGTCCTGTTCCACCATGGGCTGGCCCCAGGGGCAAGGTCTTGTCTGTCTCAAGACAATACAGGTTAGGGCCTTTGTGGCAAATGGGCATACCAGGGAAATGAGGAGACTCCAGAGAAAGACATGCAAAGCAAGCAGAGCTCAAGGAAACACAGTCTTATTGGCAAGCCAGCAACATTAGACGTGGGAGATCCAAATCCAGAAATCTAGAGGCGACCAAATCAAGACAGTTCACTTGTGACAACAAACAAAACAAGCAAAGTCCAAGAAGTGCGGGCAAATCAAAGTCATACACAGCCAGACAGTGACAGTCAGAGCCTCATGGCACAGGGGTTAAACTGCTGTACTGCAGCCAAAACTGTGCTCAAGACCCAAGGTTCAATCCCAGGTAATGGCTCAAGGTTGACTCAGACTTCTATCCTTCTGAGGTTGGTAAAATGTGAGTACCTAGCTCGGGGGGGGGGATGTGTAGCCTGCATAATTAACTTGTAAACTGTCCAGAGAGTGCTTGAAGCATTATGGGATGATAATAAGCAATAAGCTTTGATTGATTGATTGATTGATTGATTGCTATTCATTCATTCATTCATTCATTCATTCATTCATTCATTCATTCATTCATTCATTCATTCATTCATTCATTCATTGGCTTTTGTATAACAGGCAAGAGCCAGTTCTGAGGATGGATGTTTTGTATTGTTGAGTTGTTGTGCTCTTCCAAGCTGCAGGCATTGGGGCAAGTACTCTCACTAGGAAAGACAGCTTTCAATCATGAAGTCCCCCCTACAGTTGAGGAAGTCTCTAGTGACAAGGAGGCTGAGCACATAGTCTAGGGGCTTCTAACAGGCACCAAGGGTGGGTTGGGCGTGGGTCCAGTCTTCTCTGTGGTGAGCTGTCTCTCTTTGAGACATGTATCCTTGAGCATGTCGAATCTGTGGAGCTAGATAGCTCCTAATCAAGTCCTGGTTTAGGAATTCCCAACTCTCCTTAGTTGAGAATTCTTCTTCTGCAGCCACGAGACCCAGAGTTTCCTAACTCAGTACCACTTTGAATATGACTCTTTCCAGTCTAGGTCCAGCATTCTAACTACTATGCTGTGATGATTCTTGCAATATTCCAAGAAATCCTTGAATGTCTTCTTCCCTGCATGCTATAGGTGCAGAGATTGGAAGAACCTTTTAGAGTGTATGGGTTACCTATATACATATACATTCTTGATATGGGCTTGGACCCAAACTGTTCATTACCGATAGCCCACCATTACACCTGAAATCATGTTAGTTTTGCAGAAACATGATGCAGTCAGATTTAAGCCATCCCTGAAGGCCAGTCACAGAACAAAGCAAAATAATTTGCAAACTTTGGAAGATGAAGAAAACCTCCTGCTGTGGCAATTATACAATATCAGTGCTTAAGGATTTCCCTTTTCTAATGATGATAATATGTGTATTGTTTTAACTGGGAAGAACTTCTTAAAGAAAAAAAATTCCAGGCAGGAATTTTTCTCAGTTTTCCTAAGCTGATGTTTTAAATCTGGAGATGGCAGGAAATGAATCCTAGACCTGGATGCGTGCGAAGCAAACCCACTACTCTACCTAATGCTATATGCATCTTTAGAATTGGATTCTGCACTTAGTGTGATTTTCTCCTAAGTATCAACGATTTGCCTTTGGCATATTACCAAAACCACTTGTGGCTATTACCGTGCAGCTATAGCTCCAATAGCTCTTGTATTGGAATACAATGATGTTTATTTTAATCTGTGAATGGGCTAAAAGCTAGAAGAAGAAAAATGGACTAAAAGCAAATTTATGGGGCGCTGAAGAGATCGTTCTTGAACATTCACTCAAAATATTTATGCCAAAGCAGGCATGTAAAGAGCCTAAGAAGAAAAGAGCCTTTTATGACACATGCTGGGCTTTGTCTGTGAGAACTGCTGAAAGCATGAAATGTACTACAGAGGCAGCCACTGCAAAAAGAAGAAGCAGCTGACAATCTAAGTTAGACAGACAGTGAAAATGCCAGATGCCCTGAGAAGCCCAGAGGAGAATATGCGCAGGAGAGTTTTTCTATTATTAATTTCACAGGTTCATAGAAGCTTTGGATGATTGACTTTCAGGCAGTTTTTTGGAAGTACCTTTTTTTCCTTGCTGGGCATGGTGCTGGTGGTATTTGTAAGGTGCTTTTCCTGATGGGGCATTTGTCCCATTACATGCCACCTCATTTTCTGTTGCTTACTGAAGTTCTTGAGATTTACCGGGAGTCACGTTCTGATGGCGTGTGATCTCGCGCTGAACTGCTTCTCTGTTTCAGCACTGTACATTTGTTGTGCTTATACTTGCCAAAATCCAGAAAGAATCTACTCTTTTTCAGTGGATTGTGCCGTATTGGCTGTTGCTTCCCTAAGCTCGTTACGAATCAATACTGAAATTCTTGTGATGTGAACTCCACAACATATAAACTGGAATTATGTATTTTGTTGTTGTTGTTAAGTTGTGTCCAGCTCTTCATGACCTCATGGACCAGAGCACACCAGGCCCTCCTGTCTTCCACTGCCTCCCAGAATTCTATATATATAGTTCCATAGAGGCAAAGCTACATAGCATTGGCACTAATCCCATGTCACCACTGGGACAGTGCCTAAATGCTTTGTACCCACTAAGTAACTTTGATAAAAGGCCAAGGGACAAGAGATGAGCAGATGTCTGGTGGATAAGGCAAGAGCAAGTAATCTAGAAGACAAGTGGAGAAAGAGAGCTTTCCGGCATTGTTGAGTTAATTGCAAGAAAGTAGGAAATCTGAGAGCTATAAAATATTAGGGTCACCATGCATGATTTAGATTTACCCAGAGAAGGTTGGTATGGGACATGCCATACTGAAGGCTTCTTTTGCAAAGACTTTCCATAATTTGACTGTGCTCAGGGCTACTGTGTAACTTGTCCAGCACTGGGAATGTTGTGGGATAGAGGTATGTGCTCAGTAGGCACCATGAAAGCAAATATGACCTTCAGGGAACTGAACCTGATCAGAGGTCAGGCAAATGCCAGGCCTGTCGGGACCCAACAGGACTAACCAGGGCAGACACTAATGAACTAAACCACTGTTTCTATTTCTTTCTACATTTGTACATGTGTACAGAGTGGGATGTGGACAACTTTACAGTAAACAGGTACAGGCAAAGAGTACCCTTATGTGTAATGGATTTCCTGATGTTGGGTGCAAAGGTTCATCAAAATAATTCAGGGGCATCTTGCCAAGGTCACTCTCAAGCTTGACAACAATCCTGCTAAAAGAGGGGAAATGGTCCTTCAGATACACAGTGACAAGCATGTGTGTCTTATTTAAGCCTTACTATTCACACTACCCATAAGTGCGAATTACTAGTTTCCTTTGAATTCCACTGCATACATAGAGACATTGTTTAGGGGTTAGGAACAGAAAGCATGCATTCAGCAATGCGCTGTTCCAGCACATGTACCACTTCATTGAATTGAGCAAAATTCAGGCCAGGCTTTCTCGCAATTCTTTCCTCTGGAGAAGAGAATGGTGGAGGCATATGGTGTGTTTGCAAAAAAAAAAATCTGTTTATTTACAAATGTACAGGGTGAGAAGGAATAATAGCATACCCTCTAATATTTGACAGAGAAAAATAAGTACATGGATTTTATGTGAAGTGAGCAGGGGACTCATATTAGGAAAGACAGCAAGCCAAATAAGGTTCCACAGGATGTGGCAGCATGCTTGGAGAATGTCTGAAATATTAACTTCATTGAAATTTACATTTCCCCACCATACAGGCTGCACATTTTCATATTTAGAGGTTGTAAATGTGAGAATTTTTTTTATAGTGGCAGTTTTGCTACAAAATCACTCAGGATGGGTGTAAATGTAGTGATGCCAGTCGCTTAGCTGTACTTCAGCATGTGCTTCACCCACCATCATTCACCCACTCCACACTGAACATAGCTCTAGTTAATTAACAATGACATTAGTAGTTACCATTACTACTGTTCGGGGTTTCTATCTTAACCTAAGATCTGTGATCAGGCTTGATGCTGGTTATCCAAAATATTGATAGCAAATGGTTAGAACTTGGGTGGAAACACCACCACCATCCTGGAAAAAGCCCCCGGACATATAAAGCCCTAAACGGCTTGGGCCCTGGATACCTGAAGGACCGCCTCCTTCCATATGAGCCTACCCGGCAGTTAAGATCTAGCCAGGGGGCCCTTTTGAAAGAGCCATCCCTCAAGGAGGTAAGAGGGATGGCTTGCAGACAAAGGGCCTTTTCGGCAGCTGCCCCCAGACTATGGAATGCCCTCCTGACTGAGATTCGTCTGGCGCTGACACTGATGACATTTCGGCGCCAGGTCAAAACCTTCCTGTTCCAGAAGGCTTTTAACTGAAATAATATTAACTGTGGGTCTGATGGCAATTTTATATATATTTTAATTTATTTTAATTGTACATATCTTTATTGTATTTTAAATGCTGTAAGCCGCCCAGAGACCTTTGGGTAGTGTGGGCGGCATATACATTAAATAAATAAATAAATAAATAAATAAATAAATAAATAAATAAATAAATAAATAAATAAATAAATAAATAATAATAATAATAATAATAATAATAATAATAATAATAATAATAATAATAATAATAATAATAATAATAATAATAATAATAATAATAATAATAATTGTGCCTAATAACATTAGCTGATAACTCAGTATACAGTGGTGGCTCTCTGTGTGTTGAGGAATTCATGCAGTTGAGGAATATCTAGCAAAAATATGGCAGCCAGCATGGAAATGTGGTAAAGGTAGGTTGGCATTTATACCTTGCGGTCTTGGGACATGCTAGCTCTTTCTTCTTAGCTTCTCTTAGTGTGAAAAAGTTCCATGTTTATTACTAAACTCCTACAATCATAGTTTATTTGTCATGGTCTCAGTGTTGTAATTATTTCCAAATGATTTCAGGGGATATGTGTGCAAATTGCACCTTCCCTTTCCCATTTTATGTGTGGGCCTGTTCGGCTAGGAATTCTTGAGAAGGATGGAAACTTTGTAATGACATGGAGCAGCATCTTGTAGGCTGTTGGGTATACTTTGTCTCAGAGCAGAATTTTAAGATGTTTCTTTTAGATCTGTAATGAAATCTCCATCTCAGACCTGAAAAAAAACTCTTGCTCTTTTACCTGCTGGACAGCAGCTGATGAAACAGCCCTAATTACTGTGGCAGGGAAAGTACAGTACCTATTTATTGTGGGATTTGTAGGGAGCACAACCTCTGTTCTGGTGGTTCTTAACTGTTAGAGGAGTATGACAATGGAATTAATTGTCTTGACCTACTGGAGATGATTCAATGGTTGGACATGGTGTAAGGCAGTTCTCTCTGTTCTGTTTCATTTTTTTCTTTTTTCTTTTGTGCATCTGTTAAGGTGAAGGAGCCCTGTTGGTTTGGGAGCTTGAACCATAAGCTAATGAAATGAGAAACTGTCTTCAAATTCTTTCTCTACATGTCTGATTTTGTTGCAGTTCATGCTCACAGAAGATCTCATGGTCAAGGTGATTGAAACTGTTTCTCATTTGATGGCTCAGTTAGTATATATATGTTCTGCGCAGTCAGATACTGTCTGGATATCTCAGGAGCTGCTTTATCCTAATTAGTTCCCTAGATTCTTCCTTGGTCTGTATTTGGGTAAATGTACTCTCAGTGCTGTTGAGAAGACTTGGGGGTCATTGTCTACTTGATAAATGAGCTCTTGTTCAAGAGGAAAGTTTCCCCAGACACATCTTGCGCTTGGATGTTTTCTGTCATTTGTCTAATTTTGTTCTCAGGATTTAAACTTTTCATCAGGATGTATCCCTCTCAAACTATAAGTGGCATGAAAAAAGATGAAAATGGCCAATTTAGAACAGGGAAAAAAAGCCATTTCTGGTTGGGAGCGGAGAAGTAGTGCCGAGATGGCACCAATGACACCTGGTGACTCCAGTTCCCAGCAAGCTGTGAATCCATTCACAGTCTTCATTTTACAAGAGTTGTCCAAAGCACTGAACCTTTAGAGATATGGTTCAGCATTTTGGATAGCATCTGTAAAGCTCAGACTAAAACATGGAGCAGATTTATAGCCCCAATGAAATGCTGCCGGGATACATGCTCACCACGTTCTACACCTGCGGTTTCCTCACTCTTGATGCCTCCCCCAAAAAGCAGCTCCTCCATACTGAGATTAACATATGCACATTTTTGTTGTAGGCTAGGAAAGGGTTTCCCCTTGCTTCCACACCTTTGTTACAACCAGCTTCCCCTACTTGAAATGGCTTTTCTTTTAATCCAGATATGTTACCAGGCTACTATTTTATGCATTTGAGTGTAACATGTAGTTCGGGTCTCAAGAATCAGTGATGGTGGCAGATACTCTTCATTCCTCACATCTTGCTTAAATACAAATCCTCCACTTGGAAATGATACTGTTTTGGCTTTTCCATCGGGGAAATCTGAAAGTCATAGTTTATACATGTAATGCCTGCAAGCTCTGGTTGTCCCCTTTCTGCTTTCTTGCATTCAGGATGAGTTTTCTGACACAGCTAGATGTGGATATGCTGGCTGGTAGTGTCCTGTTTAGAATATAAGAGTTTTCATTGATCATCTTGTGTGAGGACAGGAACCCTGATCAAAGCTCCTACCATGCAAGGTGAATTAGGTTGCTTCAGGTAGTAGAATGGACACAGGAATCAGTGTGTGAATGGTGCAGCAACAAGGAGCAGGACAGGGAAGCATTTGATGTTCCACTTCAGGTCACAAAGTTTCTTAGGTCAGCACTGCCTAGTTCAGACACTTTGTGACTATGACTTTCTACAGTTTGGAAAGGTGATGGAATCTCTCTCTCTCTCTCTCTCAATCTCTCTCTCTGGAATGTATGTGTAGCACCTATGTGAGCATGGTTATTCATTTTGCTAGAGACACAGTTCCCGAAACCTGCTTCTGTACATATCTCCTCCCCTACATGGATTGGGGCAACGATAAACCACAGCAGTAATTATAGTGGCATTAAAGGAACATTAAACTGACTTACTGCATTACTATACTTGAGATTGTTATAATATACAGTATCAATATACTAAACTAAGCAAATAGTGGTGACTGATCTTAACATTCTTAACATGCCTTCTCAGGAGGACCTATAACTCAGAAGCAGAGTGCCTGTAGATGGACCCAGGTATGATTCCTGACTTCTCCAGGAAGTTTGGAAAAAAGAGGTGGCCAACATGTAACCTTTAGACTGCATGCACCTCCAGGGACCAAATGCAGAACTCTAGCACTCCTATTCCCTACCCTGTGCTACAATTCTAGTTAAACATTTTCTGCATCGCTGCACGCCCCAAAACATGTTTGGTTCAGCAGGTCTCCTTGTGCTCTCTAGATGGCAAGAGAGAAATGTTGCCATATTATGAAGCCCCCCCCCCAACATCCTCAGCCACCATATCCCATTTTCTTCTTTAAAAAAATGCACAGTTTTAATTTTTTTTTAAAAAAATAACCATTTAATAGTACAAGTTGCCTTTTTCTGTTTTTTTTTAAGCCATACCCACTTTTTTGGGGTGGTAGTGGTACTGAAATCGACAGTGAGAAGTGCGGAGGCAGTCCTCCAAGGTCTAGGGATGGGCATTCGTGGATCCCAAACCTTTGAATGTTGCCCACCCTTATGTTAGAAACACTTCCCTCTCTGAAAGCAGAAGAATCATAGAATCATGTACAGTGGTGCCTCACTAGATAATGATAATCCGTTCCACTGAAATCACTGTTTAGCGAAATCATTGTCAAGCGAAAAGCATTTCCCCATTGGAATGCATTGAAACCTGTTTAATGCGTTCCAGTGGGGAAGAATCGTCGTTGTCTAGCGAAGATCAGCCATAGGAAAGCCGCTTTGCAAACCACCAGTCAGCTGTTTAAATCGCTGTCTTGCAAAGCTTAGGTCCCGATAACACCTGTTTTGCGAGCGCGAAGGGAGCTGTCAAAATCATTGTCTAGCGAAAATTGGTTTGCGAAGCAGGGACCAAACATTGTCCAGCGAAATTCCCCATAGGAATAACTGTTTTGCGAATCGCTATAGCAATCGCAAAAAGTCAATGTCTAGCGAAAAAACTGTCATGCGGGGTAACTGTCTAGCGAGGCACCACTGTAAAACTGTGATATATAGAGCCAGGATGTTGTGTAGTGCAGTATAGTGGTTAGAATGTTGAACAGATAGGAGATTTTAGTTGAAGTGCCCACTGAGTCCTGAAATGTACAGCTGACCTTAGTCCAAGGACTCTCCAACCTAATCTAGTGTGAGGCTAAGGCAGGTAGAAGCAATTTTATGTGTAGTAGTTCTTTGTTAAAGGAAAGGTGTGCTGTAAAAGAAACATGGAAATATTTATAACAAGTAAGCAAGTTAGATAAATAAAGCAAGTAAGAAAGCATACGTCCATCTAGCCTAGGTTTGCTTGCTGTTTTTGGTTGTGGCTGTGTAGGATCTCTAAATTGTTTTCCATTCCTACCTGGTGATGCCTGAGGACTGACCCTCTACCTTCTGCATGGACTGTGTCACTGAGCTGCTAGATAGTCTAATGATCAGGCAGCTTCCTGTGTCCCTGGATCAGAATTTGATCCACTTAGCCCATGCTTTCTTCATCACTGACAATAGTTCACCAAAGTAGATAGAACATTCTCAGTCCATTTCCACAAGATGTTTCTAATAATAGCCACTGGTATTTTTTGCTTCAAAAGAATACATAGAATTGGTACAAAAAGCTCTGTTAAAGAGAAAGAGAGATAGGGAGAGAGATGATTTATCTATTATATTCTGGTAGCATGATGATTACCATGTCTGGCTCCTCCCCTTTTTATATGCAGTATGGTATTGTCCCAAATTCTGATCAATGAGTCATTTCCCCTTTTACAATGTAAAGAGCCTGATTAATTATCTTAAAACAGTAATTTACGGTTAAAAGGCATATTGTGTGCTCTTCTACCTATCATAAATTATGTATAATGTGCATCAGGACCTGACAATTTTCCTGGTCTTTATTAATAGGACTGTCTCATAAAAGAATTAATGATACTTTGTACCCCAAAAATAATACTTTTGGAAGTGATGGAATCTAAATCTTATTTTTATCCCAAGTCTGGTTCATGCAGCTAGCCCAGTGGGTGTTCAGTTTCTTTCTTGCAGTATGGAATCCTGTTTGCTGCTTGTCCTCCCCAATGCTAAGCAGAAGGTAGGATCCTGTAGTTGCGTAATTTTAGGATGCAATCAGATAGGGAAAAAGCTTGCATTTTTGACCATATGTGGCACAGTCCAATGCAAGCTATTTTCCAGTGATCATACAATGTATGGTGGATCATGAACCAGATTGACCCTGATCTGTGCCCAAGCTGGACTTTTTTGGTCCATCACAGGGCTACTGTTTTCTGAATCTCAGCTGAAGTGATTCCTGCACAGACAAAAGGGTCACTTTAGGGGGGGATCACTTTCCTGAAGAGGAAGCTGAAGCTGGAGGTGAGCTGTGCTTGGGGGGACATTTTATTTTTTGGTGAGGTATTTTCTTCTAGACTGACCTTTCTTCTCCCTGACTTCATGGTCGGAGGGGATGGGGTTTTAGCTTTAAATGAGTTTGAGCAGAAGCACACGCCTAACAGCATGTGAAATTCTCTGGTTCTATCTTTGACTCTAATCTGGTAAATAGGAAAGCCAAATAGCATTGCATACACCTGGGGGGGTGCAGGAATGTTTTAGGGGTAGGATCATACTTACACACTATTAGGGAGCAGGCCGGGTAGGTGGGGCTCATCAGCTTTGGAAGGCAGCCCATCTAGAAGAAGGAAAACTCCAATTTCAAACCTCCACTGCCTTGTGGCTATATCCACTGATGGAAAAGGCTTCAGGAGTTAGCCTCAAGGCAAAATCCGGAGCTGGAGTCCCGGAGGCAGTTTGTATTGTTCTGGCAACTCCTGTAACATCACTGGAAACAGTTGTATTGGCTATTGCCTTTCCATTGGACTATTTCAGTGATGTGGAGAGGGGGGATTTGCTGTTTGGGTAACAGTCTATCCTCCATGTTATTTTATCCAGGCTTCGTGCTCTGGAGAGGACACTCCAGCTTCGCATATAGCGTCAAAGCAAAATCAGGGAGCTGGAAGGGATTGTCACTCTCAAATTGGTCTTCTCAACTACACTAGATGCTTTTCCACATCCTCCATACAAAGGACGTTACCATAGTCTCTTGAGACAGAAGGATACCTACACACTTTCAGCATAACAACTCTTCCTAGAGTGATCAGATGTGATCCTTTTCTACATCTCTTTACACCTTTTTAGTTTGTTTACAATAGTGATCTGCTGCATTTCAGAGCATAGTTCTGAGAGCATGACTTAAGAGAAGAAAAGTGAGTCTTACAATACAGTACAATGTCTTTGTGATGTTTCCTGTCCAGCCCCACTGATCTTCCTTTAACCAGTCCACCAACTATCTGTTTTGCCTTGCTTTTCCACTAGAGCTTCCAAAAGTAACTGTTTGGGATGACAACTCCAAGAGTTCCTAGCCATTCCAACTGGAAGACTCTGGAAGCTGTTCTCCTCAAAAAAATAACTTCTCCAAACTTTGCTATCCATACAGCTGGTTCCCAAATGTTTTGCTTTCTCCACGTACTGCCTCTGCTTCCTTCCTTTTCGTTTTCTTATCAATTTTTTAAAAATTTGTCTAAAGTTTAGTAAAAACATTGTGTGTATGTTCCATGCCATCAGGTTGAAACTGTCTTATAAAGACCCTAATAGGGGTTTTAAAGTAAGAAAGATATTTAAGGAGTGGTCTTACCAGTTCCTTAGTGAGTTTCCATGGCCAAGTGGAGATTCAAACCCTGTTCTCCAGAGTCCTAGTCCATCACTCTATCCATTAGACCACACTGAGAATCTAACAAGAGCATCCTAAAATACATTGATGAGAGAAAGAAAAGCTTACACTCATCTAGGAAATAGGCTTTCTGTAGTAACCAGGTTAGTTCTTTAAAGCCCGTTTTGGTCTTTACATAAAAGTCTTTACCCCAGAGTTTGTGAATTCAATTCCTACTGTGCTTCCTGGGAAAAGAACCAATCTGGGTAGCCTTGGGTAAACTGCACAGTCATAGAGTCATAGAATCATAGAAAAGTAAAGTTGGAAGGGGCCTACAAGGCCATCTAGTCCAACTCCCAGCTCAATGCAGGAATGCAATCAAAGCATATCTGCTAGATGATTGTCAAGTTTTTCTTGAATGTCTCGAGTGTTGGAGCACTCTCCAGCTCTCAAGGTAACTGATTCCAATGTCATACTGCTCTAACAGTTAGGAAGTTTTTCGTGATATTGAACCGAAATCTCGCTTCCTTTAACTTGAGACCATTGTTGCGTGTCCTGCACTCCAGAATGATCGAGAACAGATCTTGCCCCTCCTCTGTGTGGCAGCCTTTCAAATATTTGAAAAGTGCTAATATATCACCCCTCAGTTTTATTTTCTCAAGGTTAAACATGCCCAGTTCTTTCGGCCTTTCCTCATAAGGCTTGGTTTCCAGCTCCAAGATCATCCTTGTCACCCTCCTCTGAATGTGTTCCAATTTGTTAGCATCCTTCTTGAAGTGTGGTGTCCAGAACTGGACCCAATACTCAAGATGAGGCCTAACCAGTGCTGAATAGAGGGGGACTAGCACCTTGCGGGATTTGGAAACTATACTTCGATTAATGCCGCATTTGCTTTTTTTGTAGCCACATCACACCGTTGGCTCATATTTAGCTTGTGATCTACGACAGTTCCAAGATCATTCTTCCTTGTTGTTTTGCTGAGCCAGGTATCCCCCATCTTGTACCTGTGCAATTGGTTTCTTTTTCCAAGATTCAGAACTTTGCACTTATCCTTGTTGAATTTAATTCTGTTGCTTTTGGCCCAGTGCTCCATCCTATCAAGGTCATTTTGAATTTAGTTTCTGTCTTCTAGGGTATTAGCTATTTTGCCCAATTTTGTATCATCTGCAAATATGACAAGCATTCCTTGCACTCCCTCATCCAAGTCTTTAATAAAAAATATTGAAGAGCACCGGGCCCAGGACTGAGCCTTGAGGTACCCCACTTGGTACATCCTCCAGTTAGACAAGGCCCCATTAATAATCATCCTCTATGATTCTGTAGCCAATTGTTTATCCATCTGACAAATCATGTATCCAGCCCACACCTAGTTAGCTTGCTGATCAGGATATCATGGGGCACTTTGTCAAAAGCTTTGCTGAAGTCAAGATATACTATGTTTACAGTATTCCCTCTGTCTGTAAGGGAGGTGACCTGATTTAAAAAATGAGATCAAGTTAGTTTGGCAGGATTTGTTCTTGACAAATCCGTGTTGGCTTCTAGTTATTACTGCATTGTTTTCTAGGTGCTTGCACAATGACTGCTTTACGATCTGTTCCAGAATTTTGCTTGGACCTTATGTCAGGCTGACTGGCCTGTAGTTCCCAGGTTCCTCTTTTTTGCCCTTTTTGAAAATAGGGACAACATTAGCCCTCCTCCAATCCTCTGGCACCTCACCCATTTCCCATGATTTCAAGAAAATAATGGATAGCGGTTCTGAGAGTTCTTCAGCCAATTCCTTTAGTATTCTCGGATGCAGTTCATCCAGCCCTGGAGATCTGAACTCGTTCAAGGTTGTAAGGTATTCCTTGACTATTTGTTTATCCATCTCCAGCTGCAATCCTGTTCCCCGCCCCCACTTGCACTTCCAAATTGTTTGGAAGTTCATAGTCTGTTTTATGGGAGAAGACTGAACTTTTTCTGAGCACATCAGAAAAAAGGGAATGGTAAATCACTTTTGAGAAAACCCTGAAAAGGATCGCCATGAATCAGAATCAGCTTGACATCATGTAACTATTACTGTAATTACAGTGTCACTCCCCAGTGAGTTACCATGACCAAATGGGGATTTGAATCCAGGTCTATTGACCTCCAGCTCAACACTCCACTCGCTATACCAGGCTGGTTCTTGTATTCTATCTAGGGTGTCTATGAACCCCTTAGGAAAAGAAGAAGAACCACATCACAAAAACAACAACAGCAACAACAAAAATGGCACAAAGAGACACAGAGGTTTACAGAATGTTGCATAAAATGTGCATATGTTGATTTAAATATATAGTTCCACATGTTAAAATAATTGCTATCAGATTGTTTATAGTGAAATATAAGACATTCCACCATAACTGGGAAAAGTATGCACCAGCTGACTTGCTGTCTGCCACGCCACCTGTCTAGGTGCCAGCTGTGGATGGGCAAGCCGAAGACCCCTGGTCTCCCCTTTTGATGGTTATTTTTAAACCTGTCTTGGATTCAACTGCCTTTGAAACACTGGGCACTATTAATAGAGGCCTCCTCCCTGTCATCCCTTTGAATAGGAGGCTGTGCTTTGGTACAGTAAGGCACATGGACACTTTAGCATTGCCATTAAACAATAGCCCTTCTTTGTGACATATCCTTCCTGAAACATGTTCCGAGCTTTGTTGCAAACATATTTGCAAGTCTCTGCTCCGCTCCTAAAACACTGAACTCTTGACACGGTTTGCAAGTGTTAAAACATATTTTGTTAATTTCCCTTGGGGCTGAAATCTTTAATGAAGGAAAGACTGGGACAACCATTAGGCAGTGTGACATAGCCTGCCTCAGGTAGATTCTGGAGTACCATTAAAGGACAGCCATTTGTCAATTACTGGGAAAGAGAGGGAGAGAGTGCAAGTTTGTGTATACACACACAAACACATACTATGATGGTGCCATTTCAGATTTTTATTTTAGTTTTGCTTCTGGCACCAAACTATCTTGGACTGAAAAACTCCTCTGTCTTAATCTGCAGATTTATCGATTAAAGACTTTGTTGATAAAGTTGATAGGTGATTCTGGTCTTTAGATCTGTGTCGATATTACGAAAATTATAACAAGCAATGGAAGCTTAGTACCAGTTACATATATGTAAATCTTATCAAGCCTATAATTTTAAAAACAAACTAACAGTTTGTGCATATTTTCATGAAGAATCGTTACGGCTTCTTGCAAGGTTTTTTTTGGGGGGGAATAAATAAAATATAAGCCTGCAAATAACACAAAGCTGCTCAACTTGGAAAGAAGGGTATAGCTTTGTGGAAAGGAACTTTATTTGTATACAGAAAGTCATGTGTTCAACCTGTTGGGTGTCTATCTCCAGTGGCTCATCCCATTACGGCAAGCAAGGTGGTGTTGCTGTCAGGCTCCCCCACTCCTCTTGTCCATTCCTGCCTGCCTTCTGACCAGGGTTGAGGGCCTCTATGCAGGTATACGTGTGACTGTTTGCAAGACTGCTCTGTGTGTGTGTGTTTGCGTGAACAGCCACTTTTGTCCCTGTCTGTGCTCAGCATTGCTTGCTGTGCCTTTTGCCCCTAGGTCTTCCATGAGGAGCATGGTATCCAAGGGGCCTTAGGGTCTGGACCTAAATGCTTGACAATGAGCAGTTGCAAAGCAAAAAGTGAACTTTTATTACCAAACAAGACAACTCAAATAGCTCACCTAACCTTCCTTCCAGTCAGTCTCTGTCATAACACTCTGCCTTTCAGGGTCCACCGGATCAGAAAGCAATTCCCATTATCCTCCTTGCTTACTGTCCTCACTGGTGGGGAGTTGAGCCTTGGGTACTTAAACCTTGAGGGCCAGCTGGCAAAGCTGCTCCGCCTGTTGCTTGTGATGCCAACAGTGTCTCTGGATTGTTGTGGGATAGATGGATAAGGGGGCTGGCTGCTAAGCCCATTGGCGTTGCTGCAACATGTCCTGGAACCAAAGCACCAATGTTTGCAGGACTTCCCTCATAAGTTCCACTCCATAACATCTTCTCACTTGTTGGGTCCCTCAGCTATCTCCTCCTCACAAGCCTCTGGAAACTGCCCCTCTATCCTTTTATAATCTCTTCTCCTGCAGGACTCCCCTCCTCCTCTGAAATGCCTTCCTGGATCAGCTGATCCCCTCCATGAAGGTTCCCTCTGCGAGCAGTGGTCTACCTTCCTGTTGGGGAACTTGCTGACTGTTCATCAGGTGATTAAAAAAGGCTGATCTTTGTCTCCAAGGGTAGCAAACGAAGGTTCTAGTAAAGGGCAATGATGGCCCAGGGTTGCAATATGGCGAGAGACACCTGTTCTTCACATATGTTATCCTGCTTAGTTCCTGCTACCTTCATCAGCCATTGCCACTGTTGTCTCCTTAGAAGATTTCACATCACAGGAATGGAAAGATCCTTGTCTTTGTAAAGTTGCTGCCTGTCAAAATAGGCACTGCTGTGCTAGACAACTTGGTGACTTGATAAAGAAGCATCCTGTTATCCATAAATCCTAACACAGTCCAAGAACTGTTTATGGTTATACATCTGGACTCCTCAAACCTCTTTTTCTTGACCGTGTGAGACTGAAAAAAATTAAGCAGTGGGCTAGGTTCTTCTGGAGAGGTTCATGCTGCTATATGAAGAATAGCATTCAATTGACTCTTTATCTTTTTAGTCTTCAGACTTATCAGCTAAAGTCTGTATTGTGTTGGTTCATCCATACTTTCCAGAGTGTGCATCCTTGAAACCAAATTCCATTTCAGTCCATTGCACTGCACAGTAAACAACATTACACTTGCACTGCAGGCGGAGAGCTTATGCCTTCTACAGTTACAGGGTATAGGAGACGCATTTGTCTTGTGTGCTAATGCAGAGCTGAGCCAACATTTTCTCAGAAGATATTTCTGGGAGGAAACTTCAGAGATGCCTTCTGTTGAAAAAGAAGAAGAAGCATTTTGGGCAGGCTAAGTAGTCTCTGAATATCCTTACCAGGCCCCTCTACAGTGCATCAGGAAACTACATGCAGGACATGATGAGGGGCACAAAGTAGTGGCTGGAATGTCAACACAGAAATTCTAATTGTGGCAGGAACAGAAGAGAGGGAAGAAAGTAGCAAGCAAGCTGCACCATGTCATTACTAATGGCAAGGCACTCCCCAAACTGTTGAACCATCCTTCCCAGTGATTGAGGAATCTATTGTGACATAGTGGCTAGCATGTCAGGCTACAGTTAGGAGATGGGGTCAATTCCCTGCTTGGCCATGGAGATCCACTGTGGCTGGGTGAATCTATGCCTTGAACGTTTATCATATAATATGTGCCTTGAACATTTATCATATTTTAAGGCCCATTGGAAGTGACTTGATGGCGCATAACCAACACATGTAATATTCACCACTCTTACCCCCATTACATAAGGGTAAGAGGGAAAGTTTTGGGAAGTCATTTCTCATTCTGCCCTGTATATCTATAATAGGGAGAGGAGGAGGAGAATGGAATGTTCCTAATAGTGCTGGCCAGCAGGGAGATAAACAAACACAGAATTGGCAACAGAAGCAAAGCTTGTATCTGTCACTTTTCCTGGGGATGTCTTCGGGGGGAGGAAAGAGGGCAGTGGTGGTGAAAGTGTGCATTAATGGAAGTATACAGTTACTGCTAATATTTTTTTTTCCTTCTCGGCACATAGTTCATTCAGACTCCATGCCTTAACAGACTTACAATAAAGCCTCTCTGTACCACCTAAAGACTAGTCACAAAGCAAAAGCAAGCTAATTAGCACTGTGTGGAGTGAGGAAAGCTTTTTTCAAAAAAAAGGATAAACAGACATTGTTTACCTCTTAAGGGGTAAAGGCTTCTAATAGCATCCTAACTGTGTTGTCTAGTGGAGGCAGGGTGCAAAGGGTGGTCTTCCAGATTTTGTTGGATAGCAGCTGCCAGCATTCTCTGATGGAGTTGTGGTCCAACATGTGCAAGGTGACACTTTGCCTACTCCAGGACTACTTTGAGTCAATTATTAAAAAATGGTGGCATATTGAAAGAAGAGATTGGGGGTGGGGAGCAGAGGCTGGCAAATCCATTTTCATGGAGAATGTGCATTTGCACTGGCTTTTAATCTGATGTTTACAGGAGCTCTCCCAAGTACTTCTAAACAGATTAGCTTTTATGGAGTTCAGACTAAAAGCAAGGGTGGGTTCACTGCTGCCATGAAATTAGAGCCATCAGCTTCCACTAAAGAGAAAAATAAAGGGAGTGACCCCCCACCACCAACTTTCGGCAGCGTGCAACAGGGTGTGTGTGTCTCTTCTGTCCTCCTGTTGTGTACAGTTACCACTCTAAAAGCTTAGGAGCAAGGAAGTAAATGTAATGTAAACCACAGTGCAACATTTGTTCTGTTTTATGGATTCTGGAAGGGACCCACCATGCCAGGCAGGCTTATAAGCCAGGTCAATAGGTTCCTAACTGAAGACCCACCGATTACAATCAAGCTAGGGAGATTGGACATGAAACCAGGTTTCTTTGCCAAGTCATATTAGTCTGACTTTTTAAAATGGGTATGTGAGCTATTTTCTCAGTGCTGAGAGGGCGAGGGCCAAACGGTTTGCATAAACTTAAATTCACCGAAGAGTGTAACACTGTGAAAAGCTTTCTCTTGAAGAGGAACAGAGGTGGAATGATGGAAATGATAAAACACAATCATAGATGCAATCAACCTCTCCTTCTGTGCAACACTGACATGCCTTTAAAAATAAAATAAAGTGAAATAAAATTGAAGCCTGGGTTATGAACCCTGTGGTATACAAGCTAAATTCTAAAGAGTCTATTGTCAAATTATAGCATACCTTAAGTGCTGTCAGTCAATAGAGATAGCATTGTAAAAAAAGGGGGGGGGGTTGAATAATCATGGCTGTCCTGCCCTCTTTAAGACTCCAAGAGTTCTCATTTTGTGAGAAAGCAGATTATTATGTTACAGTGTGGTGGGTAACATGCCTACATCACTGGTTCCCAATTCTTTTCAGCTTTCAGCTCCCGTTGGATGTGGCTTCCCCAGTATGATATGTGGGGGAGGGGAAGAAGAACATGGGAAAACCTGGCATAACTAGTATTCCATGGCATCCCTGGCTAAATTTGGTGGTGCCCTGGGCAGCTGCATCACACAGTTTGGGAACCATTGGCCTAGATTCAAAAGACCTCTGCAAGGAATCAGTTAAAGCCAGGGAAGGTTATTTTTCAGGATTGCAACTGCTTGGAATTCTCTAGCCAGCACAGCCACCCATCACAAGGCTGGCTTAGCAATGGTGGAATTGGAGCAAGTGTTCTTGGGTGCTTGGTAACAAGTTGCCCAATGCTAAAGCCATACCATGATAACTTCGTTGGTCTTCTCTTGGTACTACTCTAGTGCAAAGCAGTCTACAACGATAAAACAATAACCCGAACCATCCAGAAAACCAATATTAGACATCCCTATCTAGACACATACAATGAATACTTAAGGCCCCAAATGATGGCTGACTCTGGGGAACAAATATAGGAATAGATTTAAGGGAAGATGCCCTTGAATGCTTCATGGAACAATATTGTTTACTGGGAGTGCATTCCATAAGGTAGGGGCTATGACTGAGAAGGCACAATTTCTTTCTTCTTTGTCTCTCTCAGCATGGCAAAGGAGCAAGGCCTGTGAAGAACTGCTGGCACAGGCTAATGTGGTGAGGGAAAGACGTTCAGACAAATAGTGGAGACTTAAACCATTAAGGACTTTATAGACTAATACTAAAACCTTGAACCGGGCCCAGAAAACAGTGTTTCAAGCTGATTAATGTTAAATTATTGTAAGCAACTTACACTTTTAAATTGTTTTATGGTTCTGTAACCAGCCCTGAGATCCTCTGTCGATGTTTGAGAGAGAGAGAGAGAGAGAGAGAGAGAGAGAGGCCGAATATTCGGGCTCGTGTTAGCTTGATAGTGGTTTAGGTATCTAGCTGGAGAACCAGAGGCTGGGAGTTTGATCCGCTATTGTGTATCCCAGAAGATATGGCTTATGTGTCTTTGGACAAGTTGCACAGTTTCAGCCCCAGCCCCATGCTATAAGAAGTGATTGCTAAACCACGTCTGTGTATCCGCTACCTATAAAATCCAGCACAAGATCACTTATGGCAAACTTTATTGTTGTTGTTGTTGTTGTTGTTGTTGTTGTTGTTGTTGTTGTTGTTGTTGTTGTTGTTGTTGTTGTTGTTGTTGTTGGGACAACAAAGAAACAGGAAGAAGGAGTGGGCATTGGGAAGGCAGCTAGTTGGTGCATACTTGGGCTTTTCATCACACACACACACACACACACACACACACACACACACACACACACACACACCTTCATGCTGAGCTACTCAGCCTTGGCACTCGGGAGAATGGCTGGTGATTCTTTAAAGCCATCTACCCTGTCCCAACTGGCACGAGTGCTCGCTCAGGACAAGGGCATTTGTACACCTATTGTGGCTGTTTCCTTACTTTTTACATCACATTGCCCTGCTTCCTCAAACTGTGGGCCTGAAGTAAAAGGGAATGGGGTAATGCTGAGCTGGCATGCCTAGGTGTCAGAAAGAGAGAGAAGTGATAGAAAGGAAGAAAAGTTATCCTTCCTACTTTTGGCTTGGCTTCTGCCACTGCAGCCATTACCCCCAAGTGAAGGCTTGGCCAACCCAGCTTAAGCTGGTTATTAGTGATTAGGGGAGGGACTGGGAGATGCTGACATTTTCAGTAGACCCATATAAGGAACCCTTGGTCCTATAGATGTGAGTGGTCCACATTCGCCATTCTAGCCAGAAAACTCAGTGGTGATGCATGGTGGGAGTTGGAGTTTAGCAACATCTAGAAGGCCACAGGTGTACCATCCCTGATAAATAAAGAAGCCTTGTTTAAGGGGAACATACTTTAGCTCCAGCTATCCACTATGCCAGAGTGGGAAGCTATGTATGCCCATCCCTTGACCTTGGAGGGCTATGTTCCCCATTTCTTTCTTCCAAAAATATTCATTCATTCATTCATTCATTCATTCAATTAATATACCACCCCATTAGTGCAAGCACTGCACTGGACAGTTTACAAAATTAAATTCTAAAACTTTCAAATCCTAGTTTAAAAAATACTTTCAAAAACAATAAGCCAATAAACAATAACACTATTAAATCTATAGTTAATTTTTTTAAAATGGCAAAATCCAGGAGATCCTGTCTTAAAGGCAGCTTTAAATAATTTCATATTTACCAGCTTTCTGAACAGGAAGGAGGGAGCCTGGCTTAACTCTGATGGCATTTTATTCCAAGACTAGGGGCCACAATCAAGAAGGCACAGTTCCTTGTGCTCACCTTTTTAGCCTTCCTTGGTGTGGCCAGCATGGATTTAAAGGAGTGGGTGGAACAGATAACTGATTTCTGAGAGAGACACTCTGACAATAATCAAGGTCCTAAACCATTAAGCACCTTGAATTGAGCATGGACATTGAAAGAGAGCAAATGAAGAAGTGCCAAGGCTAGAAATATATGATCAATTTTACTAGCCCTCATCATCAGTCTTATTGCCACATTTTGGATTTGCTGAAGTTTCCATATTGTTTTCAAGGGCAGCCCTACATAGAAAGCATTACAGTAGTCTATTTTTGAGATTACCAATGTGTGAACCAGTGTTGCTAGGCATTTCTTATCCAGGTAAGGATGCAACTTAGCAATTAACCAAAACTGATAGAAGGCATTCTTGGCCATGGCAGATATTTGAGTCTCCATAGAGAGTGCTGGGTCCAAGACTACCTCCAAACTGTCCACCTGATCCTTCAGGGGATTTTTCTTTTAACTACAAAATGCCTCTTGCACCTTCTAGTGGCCATTTCTGTGCATTAATCCCAGACAGTTAGCCTGCTCCATGTCATGTGACCCTTGCAAAAACATCTATTGGCTGCTTAAAAGCTGCAAAGACCAATGAAACCTAAGGCTGATCCTTGTCTGAGACTAGTGATCCCCTGCTACTGCTGTTTTAACACCATGTGTTAGAATTGTCTGCAGCCTCACAGAAATCCCCAGGCTGGTGGTAGGGAAGCTGTGCCAGCTTAGGTTTGCCATACAGAACTATTGCAAAGCACAGCTGGTAAGAAGAGACAGCAAAAGTATATTTATATCTGTGGGAATCAAGAAGCTAAGAAAAGATGGTGAAGGGTTTGTTATGTAACAACTCATGAAATTTGAAGTATGATTCAGTCCTTCTAAATAAAGCACTAGGCAAATTCTTTTCCTCAGTGAAACAGACTGGACACAATCAAAATGCCTACAAAATTATGCAAACATGTACACAGTAGCTTACCTGTGTTTTTCTGCTTGCCGTCTTTCACTCTTGGCCCTTTATCCCAGACTTATTAAGCCCGGAGTGTTTGGTCTGTTTCTTTGATTTGAGTTCATGTTTGTTAAGAGATAGATATATATGAGTAAATCTAACTACTCCGTATTTTATTCTGAACTTTACAGGAGTTATCCAGATTGCTAAGGCCGGTCCCCAAAGAGGTTCAGCACTTAGATAGTTCCTTTAAAGTTCAGACTAAAGCTCAGAGCTATTCTACCGATCTTGCAAAATCAGAGTCACTAGTCTCCACTGAGTTTGGTATAATGGTTGTTAATTCTAAAAAAGATCCTTACAGGTAGGGCTGTTTGTGTAATCCAATCCATTCAAGTTCCAGCTGAAAATGAACTGATCTACCCCTCCTGAACTATTGTACAATTTGGAGCATTTTGTGCTTCTCAGATATTCCCAGTCTATGCTCAGTTCCAGAACTATCTCAAAACGATTTCAGAAACTGATGTTTTCAGTTTTTTTAAAAAAAAACATATAAATATGCATCTTAGTATATATTTAACCGTTTTTGTGTTTATATTTAAGAATGAATTAGTTTGTAGAAGAATATGGAATCAGGATGGAACAGAACTAAGGGTGAATGCCTATAAAACTGCATGGATCAGAAATAGATTGGGTCATCAATCTCCACTGATAGCCCTCTAAAGGGAGAGAAAGTAGCATTTCTCTCCTTAAGAGCTCCATGTTAGAATACAGGTTTTGCATATAGATGTTCCGAGATGAATTTGTTTGATTTATATTGCTCCTGTCTCCCCAACCTGACACTCAAAAAATCCCATTTCTGTTGTCTTCATGTAGGACTGGAAATATACCTGTCTAAAAAAAAAACCACTGCCAGTCACTAGAGCAGGCTTCTCCAATCTGGACTCCTCCAGATGGTTGGACTAGAACAACCATCTTCCTCATCCAGCTATGTGCTAGGACATGATGGAACCTTGGAGGTGTGTATGTGACTCCACACATACATGTATGTTATGTGTCTTATATTGGTTCCGTGTGTAAATCCTTGCTTGGAGAAATTGCTAATTGTTTCTCCTTATCTGCAAGGCTCCAGCATATTTCCTTCATTCTTGACAAGAGTTTTCACATTTTTGAGAATTTTTGCATGAATTACAGAGCTGAACTATGAGATTTATTCCATGGACTTGTAAAAATTAGAAGCTCTGCATGTCATCTTTCCCACTACTCTACTAGTCCTTCTGTGCTTGCTGTTTGCATCTTTCTCACCACTCAATGAGCTATTCTGTGCTTGCTGTTTGTGTGTTTTACTTGACAAAAAAGAAAAAGAAAACGTGGTTGTCCATGAAGGCATTTTGTGCAAATTGTCATGAGGCATGGATGATTCCCCACTGTCTTGTTCTTTTGTTGTAAGAGAGAAATATCATGGGGACTAATGGCATCTTGATAGGCTGTCTATTTTAGCAAGTTCTCTTTACATTCCCATGCATAAGTTAAGATGATGTAGTTATGGACAGGAGGCATGGTCAAACAGTGTGCTTTTGTTCTAAAATACTAAAGAGGCATATTTGGCTAATCTAAGAAGGATTAGGTCTTGGAATGATCTAATCAAATCGCAATGCCTCCTCAAGTACAGGCTTCTTCTCATGTGGAGTACAGCGCTATTCAGTAACCATGGAACAGACCAGGACTTCTGGAATATTTGGCACTGCAAGATGAAAATCCTACCTGACAATCAATACAAACCGAGTGCTTAGTTGTTCGTTTTTGATTAAGCGGCTTATTGATGTTGCATAGCAGACTCTTCCTGTAAAAATCATCTCTGCTTCCAAGGCAATTTATTACTCAGACATGTGATATTTACACATCTTTGAATTCCAAGAATCAAAAAGGCTTTCTAAAATTAAACTCTGTATACGGTCTATTTAGTTCTTCTTCTTTTAAAGTTTTTTCCCAAGCTTTGCAGTGAGAATATACTAAGGTGCATCTCATGCCATGCTTTCCACAAGGTTAAGAGAGGCTTGTTGTTGTCTTCAGAATTGCAAAGAGTGGAAGGAAAGGAGGTGGATATTCCAAATGATCAGGCAGTTGGAACTTTTTCCTAAACTGTCATTGAAAAAAAACAAAACACCAGGCTCTTTTTAGTTTCAGGGAAAATGAGAACTGGGAAGGAAAAAATAAAGGTTAATAATATTATAAGTGGTGTGGGAAAAGTGGGCAGAAACACGTTATCCAGGGTAATCACATCTCCCATTCTACAGCGGACAGTCCTCTATTAGTGTCTTCTGTTCAAAGAACTGCCAGTCCTAGTTAGATTTGAAAACAAAGAATCATGAGAAGGGAGACCAAAGGACATCCACAGCAGCAGGCCACAGACTAGGAAGCCACACAGGACATCCACTCATAGTATTTGCCATCACGAGGAGATATACTCCATTTGTATGTGGATTAAAACAGTTCTTTACAAACTTACATCTATTAGAGTGGACAACTTCTACTGGATTGGGTATCAAATTTCCATTTAGCTTGCCAAGATGCTGCTTGCAGCTGCCACTACTCAGTTCCCTGTGGCAGGCTCCATAACTATGTTTCCCCTATTTTTCTGCCTCAAAACAAGAAGCATGCTAATGAAGAGGCTTGTTTTTGAATACATATTTCTTGTATGTGTCTTGTTTTCTGGATTGCTCCTGGTGTTACCCAAATGGGTTATTGTTCCTTATATATCCTGGGGAGAGGGACCATAAGAGGAGAGAGAGAGAGAGAGAGAGAGAGCCTAGCCAGAGTACTGACAAGAAGACCATACATCAATAATTTGGGGTTAAGCACTATTCATGTAACATTTATTGATGAGACATAAGGTTATAAGACAAAAGGTACCAAGAGGCCTCTCATTCATACTTCCCAATCACACAAGATACTCACTCATCCAAAAGGCCCTTCTTTGGAGGTGATCAGTCCTCAGAAAGTGTGATGGGAGCAATCATTGCAGCACTGTCGAAGCCCACCTGTCTCTTCCTGAGTCATCCTTCTTATAGGCATAGAACTCCCTTGTGGGCAATCAGGGGTCATACTCTGATTTCCTGAGCAGATACAATCTGTTGCCATGCAAGAATGCTTCCTTTCACTTGTACAATTTGTTCCATCTGCCACAAACTTGGTTTCAGCTAGCCTGCTCCCTGTTTCTTGTCTGGACAAACAAGTCCACTTTAGAATGTTCTTTCCACCTCTGTAATTTCTTACTGATATAGAAAATTGAACTCTTGCAATTCTTTGCAGATTTGTATCAGGCTCACCAGCCCAACGTCTCTTGTGATTTCTCCATCTTCTTCTCAGGTCTGGGAGCTGGTCTTTCTGGAACCCACACACACACTGTCACACCCTGTAATTCATAATACTGGAAGCCTCTCAGAAGGCCTCCAAGCCTCGTAAAAGAGCATCCAAAATGCCTTGTATCCTCAAAGCACAGAAACAAGGTATACAGGAGTGTGAAATGTACTTACATGGCCAAGGTTTCTAGGAGTGGTAATAATCTGAAAAACAAGGCATGCACAACCCTGAGTCTTGTACTTAAGAGAAACATAAGCAGGGAAATGATTAGGTTTTGCTGCTACCACAGTGGAACTGGAAGGAAAATCGGTTTGGGGGTGGCTTGAGACCTACAAAAATAGATTGGCTTGAAATGTAATCCATGGTTTATATGATAGCAATCCTTGATGTATGTTTATAAATTATAATATGCATATATTACACAAATCTCAGCCATTTTTTGTGATATTTTAGGGGCTACCTTATTTCTCCTGCTCCATTAAGGCTCAGGGAAATGAATGAAATCAAAAGTTGATCTGCAAGTTATATAGAATGAAACACAAATTAAATTATTTAGCTGTGTCACATCAAGCTCCAGGTATGTAGAGGAGGAGAAATTTGCATTTTTGAATGCCCAGCCATAAAACTTCTTGCATGTAGCAAATCAGCACAATATACAATCAGGTGTAGTTCCTGACATACAGCTTCCTGCATACAATTCAAAGGTTTTCAAAATGATGACCTGCTTGTAGTCTGAAGCAAGATAACCCTGAATTCTAACACCTCATTATATATAATATGCAAGATGGGTCTAGCCAGCTGTAGGTTCAGAAGAAACACAAGGAAATACTTCACACTATGCTGAACTTAATTACGATTCACCCACAGGATGCGTTGATGACCACAAGCTTTTTAGGCTTTTAAGACGTAGACAAATTCCAAGACACAGACAGAGGCTATTAACCATGACAGCTAAATAGGACCTACGCGTATGCTGGCAGGATACCAGATGGTAGAGACAGACAATAGAGGAGAGTTCTTTCCGTTGCACTCTGCTTGTGAACTTTGTAAAAATGCTGGGCTTGATGGACCTTAGCTTGTTCTACCAAAGCATATCATAATGTTCTAGTCCCATGGTTAGCAAGGTAATAGTTTCAGCTGGTCAAACCCAATAAAGAATCTTAATAAGACAGATGCAAGTCAACCTTTTACTTTTAGGGTGGTTAACTTATAATTGATGATTATACTGTACCAGATCTCTTTCTCAATACCAGCATAACAAGGCTATTTTAAAATTAAATGGAAATTTTATTTTTAGGCAGGGCTGAAGAAATCTGCCAAGACCATTCCTGTGGACTTTCTCTTTTTCCCACATTCAGTTCCAGTCGTCAACCCCCAGTCCATGGCCCAGTGCTGGTCTGTGGGCTTTCTGGAACTGGGCCCTGGATATGGATCTCCACCACCACCACCCGCACACATGCGCAGTGGGTGTGTCATGCTCATGGGGGCTGTGTTGTGCCCGCAGGGGGCATGGCACGCTCACACAGGGGCGTGTCACGTTCATGGGGGACATGACATGCCCACCCCACATGTGACACGCCCGCCATGCTCCCATGGGGGTGCTCCCCTCCCCCCCATGCATGGAGCTCGCTCCCCCCAGCCGTTCTGCAGCCCCAAAAAGGCTGGGGACCACTGCTATACAGGTTTTATATGGTTGCATGTTTCAAATAGTTACATTAATAGACATAGAACCTCAAGGGTTGTATGCATTTTAGAAATGTTTGGAATTATTTCACATATTCTTCAAATGGAGAAATATGGTCGGATGAATTTTCTTTTCTTTCATGCTTTGGGATTCCTGGAGGAAGCGGATTATCTAGACCCATTTCATTCTGGTTTCAGGCCTCCCTATGGACAGAGACAGCTGTGGTTGCCTTGGTGGATGACCTACACCGAGAACATGACAGGGGGGAGTGTGTCCCTTTTGGTTCTGATGGACCTCTCAGTGGCTTTCGATACCATCGACCATGGTATCCTTCTGAGATGGGACTCGGAGGCACTGTTTTACAGTGGCTCCAGTCCTTCCTGGAGGGGAGAACTCAGAAGGTAGTACTGAGTGACTCCTGCTCAATGCCCTGGCTATCGGCCTGTGGTGTTCCTCAGGGTACTATTTTGTCACCCATGCTTTTTAAAATCTACATGAAACCGCTGGGAGAGGTTGTCCAGAATTTTGGGGTTCAGTGTCACCAGTATGCAGATGACACCCAACTCTATCCTTTCCACCTAATTCCAGGGAAGTTGTCTTGACTCTAAAACCGTGCTTGGCATCAGTAATAGGCTGGATGAGGGCAAACAAAGTGAAACTTAATCCAGATGAGACAGAGGTGCTCCTGATTAGTCAGAAGGTAGATGAGGGAGTAGGGATACTACCTCTGCTAAATGGAGTTACACTCCCCCTGAAAACCAGGTACTGTACGCAGCTTGGGTGTACTCCTGGATTCATCCATAAGCTTGGATGCCCAGGTCTCGGTGGTGGCCAAGAGTGCACTTGCACAGCTAAAGCTGGTGTGTCAGCTGTGCCCATTCCTTTAGATGTCAGATCTGTCTACAGCAGTGGTGTCGAACTGTGGCCCTCCAGATGTTCTTGGCCTTCAACTCCCAGAAATCCTGGCCAGCAGAGGTGGTGGTGAAGGCTTCTGGGAGTTGAAGTCCAAGAACATCTGGAGGGCCACAGTTCGACACCACTGGTCTACAGTGACACATGCTTTAGTTACATCCTGCTTGGATTACTGTAAAGCATTCTATGTGGGGCTGGCTTTGAAGATGATTCGGAAACTTCAGCTGGCGCAAAACTCTGCAGCCAGATTACTGACTGGGGCCAACTACAGGGAGCATATAATGCACCTGTTACAAGAACTGCACTGGCTACCAGTCTGTTTCTGGACCCAATTCAAAGTTCTATAAAGGCTATAAAGCCCTATACAGCTTGAGTCCAGGATACCTAAAGGACTGTATCTCCCTATATGCACCTTCTCGGCGATTAAGATCAGCAGAGGAGACCCTCCTCTCGGTCCCATTGCCAGCACACGCACAGCTGATGGGGACACAGGAGAGGGCCTTCTCTGTGGCAGCTCCCAGGCTATGGAACGCTCTCCCTCAGGAGATCAGGATGGCCCCTTCCCTTTTATCCTTCAGAAAAAAGCTAAAGACCCATCCCCGCAGTCAGGCTTTTAACAATTACGACTGAATTGCTGAACCCCATTCCAACAAATAATTTAATATTTTACATGTTTTATTGTTTTAATGTTTTAATTTAATTTTTAAATCATATACTGTTTAATTCATCTTTTAATATTTAACTTAATGTGTTTTTAAATTGTTGGAATTTTAATGTTCTGAGCAGCTTTGAGTCCCTTGTTGGGAGAAATGTGGCATATAAATAAAACTACCACTAATAATAATAATGTATGAATATAGATGCATGGAAATGCGGTTTGTTGTTCAGTTCAGGAACCAAGTAAATAGTATCAAGTAAACCCCATTTTTGGCTAGCTAGATAACTTATGAGTTGGCTTCCATGGCTTTGGAGCCAGAGATTGAGAGTGTGATCTCTCCCTGTCTGGCAGCTTGCCTGAGACCACAGCAAGCCTATGTGGTCTTGGGCAAGCAAGAGTCCCAGAAGAAGGGAATGGTAAAACATTTTTGGGTACTTTATGCCTGGAAAACCTGGAAAAGTTTGCCATAAGACAGAATTTACTTCACAGAATGTTGTTGTTGCTTCCGTTGTTCTTAAATCTAGTTTTAAATGTTCAGTGGAGTGAATTTGTCACATGCTTGACCTCAATATAATGGGAGGATGGAGACCAGCTCTCCTCTACCTATCAGGTCCTGAATCCTTATGATTCATCTTAATCCCCAGAAACACTTAGCCAGGTTGTGGGATTCTGAGAGTTGTTGCCTAAAAAGTAATTTTTCCAAGCTCTATCATACATGCTTAGGGAGAACTTTATGGTGGCAATTCTCAACCTACTAACTTGAAACCAATACCTCTGAGGGAAAATAGGATGTGTGTTCAAGTAAATGTTGACTAATTAGTATCACACAGCCTAACCTGCCTCTGCTGAGAGCATAAAATGGAATGGGGAGAGAAAAAGCCTTGTACCCGGAGCTTGTAGGGACAGTTAATTACAGTAACTGTCTGGATAGCTAGGTGAATTGGGTACCTGGTTGTACAGTCAAAGGTTGGGATTCCCCACTGTGCCTCCAAGGAGATACTGGGTGTTCTGGGAGTTTTAGTCCAAACAAGAACAAGAACAGGAATAACAATAACAATAACAACAACAAACAATTTATCAGCTCTGGTCATTACAGGGAGGTTTGGTCTTGAATTGTTGGTTGAGACCCATTAGTTTTACACAAGATCTGCTCTTGGTAGAGATGAAAACTGCTGAAACCTGTTCGTTTCTACAGTTCAATATATCTGCTTCCATTCTTGAGTGCTCATTAGAGGACATGAAATGTCAAAATGAAACTCGTACTTCAACATTGACTACTAGACTAATCGAGTTGAGAATCAGATATTGAAAGGCAGAGACTGGAAGTGCTCCTTTTTAAACTGGATCCAAAAATATGCATAAGATACATCTGCATCATGTATATGAATTTGTGGTGTATTCACTATAAGTAAAATTGTAAGCGAACCTTATTCTGCCTTTAACTGTACTTTGCTTAAAGCTGAAACAAAGTTGGCCAGAATTGAACCATGAGTGGCTTTATAGCTATGCATTCCGTTGTATGACAGTAATGGGTATGGAACAGCATCTGGATAGCAGTGGAGATCAGTGAGTCCAATTTCATGGGAGTGTTGCAATCTACTCTTGCTTTTTAGTCCAACCTTTATGGGAGCTATCCAAGGTGCTGAACCCTCAGTCTATTTTTCAGCGTGCAAGGCATTACGTATTGTACAATACCATTTCCACTGCATAGCTTAGTGTATCTGATGTGTTGCTCTCCTGGTGTTTTGGTTTGCAGTGTTCATCATTCTTGACTATTATTTATTTATTTATTGGACTTATATACCGCCCCATAGCGCTACAAGCACTCTCCAGGCGGTTTACAGTTTTAATTATACAGGCTACACATTGCCCCCCCAGCAAGCTGGGTACTCATTTTACCGACCTCGGAAGGATGGAAGGCTGAGTCAACCTTGAGCCGGCTACCTGGGATTTGAACCCCAGGTCGTGAGCACAGTTTTTTAGCTGCAGTACAGCGATTTAACCACTGCGCCCCATTAGCTAGGGCAGATGGGAACTGTCATCCAAGGTATCTTTAAGACAAACTGTCAGGGAAGCTTGATACACAATCAAACCAGCGGAGGAAGTATTTGTGTTGCTTATGTTTTTCTGTGATTACTGCAAACATTTCAGCACCAGCACAACCTGTCAATGCTTCAAAATATATGCAAATCAGTTCTATATGGGGATCTTTACTAGACTGTTACACTTATGCTAAGTTCAAAATACAGGCAGGGCACTGCAGCATTTCAGGAGAGCTAGACAAGCTTTGCACAGACTTAGGTTGTCATCATTGCAAACATTAATCTACAATTGCCTGCCACCAAATATTAAAAGTGGAAAAGGTTTTGTCAGATTCCCTGCTGCTTGTAACCCTTTTCTGTAGCTCTGTGCACACTGGACTTCGGAATACATTTGGGATGCCTGGCTGGACATTACTGTTTTGAGCTGAAAATAAAGTTTCATTAAAATGAATAAAATCTGCAACTTATAATATGTGAGCAGCAGGAGGAAGAAGCCTTCCCTTCTGTAGGCAATGATATATGAGTGACTTCCCAGAACAAGGATATTTAATGGCTCCTTTTTAGCACATTGATTGAATGTATGGTGCAGACTGATTTGAAAGTGCATTTGATAAATGTGTGTAGGATGAATCTAATGACGGCCCTGATTACCAGATTAGAACATCCATGTTCAGATGCAGTATATCTTTGCATATAAAGTGGTAGAGACCAGAACTTAGAAACATTTTTGTACTACGTCTCCCAGGGTGCAGCACCTAGTTTTGCTAGTATCTGTTGGCCATAATGGTTCAACCTTGCTGGGAGTTGTGATCCAAAAAGAAACTTTTCTGGATCTTGGTCTGCTGGCATGTCTCATGGGCCACAAACACAGTTCCCAGAGGCTTCCACACTCACGTTTTCCACCTAAATTCACTCCTTTTGGGGCAAATAGCACTCTCCTGAGCAGAGGTTAGCGTTGCGTGAAAAGCTTTCAAAATAACAGCTCAGTGGTTTAGGTATCTGGCTGTGGAGTTTGAGGTTGGTAGTTCAGTTTCTTGACAAGGCCTTGACTCAGGGATTCATAGGATCCCTTCCAGCTCTGCAGTTCTAAGATGATGATGATGATGATGATGATGATGATGATGATGATGATGATGATGATGATGATGATGATGATGATGATGATGATGATGAATTTTCAGATCTTCTTGGCAAGCACGGAATTTATCTGATATTGTGATATTTTAACTGAACAAACACATTTCAACAGTGAGGCAGCCAATCTCTTTAAAACCTCAAATGGCAAGTATGGTAATAGAAGAGGCACTACCGCTTCTCCCTCACCCAGGAGAGACAGCCTCTTTAAGATGAAGTGGATTGGTTCTGACAAAGAAAAAAAATTATGCTTCCCCTGACTGTTACTTTGAGTTATAATTTATGCTGATTTAATTGATAGTTGATCAGTCCATCAACTAAAACTCCAGCCCTATGTATGCTTACTGAAGAGTGTGAAACAGTGAATTCAGCTGGATTTACCTCTGAACAGAAAGACGTATGATTGTTCTGTTAAGCAGTGATGGATTGAGCTGAGGGTGAGTTCTTGACCCAGCATTTAGGACAAGTCAAAAAGAAAGGAAAGGAAACAAAAAGAAACAAAATCCCCCTGATTGCCCTGTCCTGCTTCCGGGACAAAGTTTTCAGTTTGAATATATATGTATAACTGATGCAACGCATCAGCGCTGCCCTAATACAGCATTTAAAAAATGAACTCGGTCCCTCCATGAAGCAGTGAAAGTGTTTAATTTGCCAGTATTGTGAAATGGCTGTCTTCTTAAGCCACTTCATGATATGTGGAATTGACAGTGGAGGAACCTTGATTCATTTTCAGTAATCGGACACACTTGGACTGAATTAAAATGGAGCAAATCCTACCTGCATCAAAAAGGTAGAAGCCCCTGAGAGGAACACAGAAAGATGCAGGTAGAAATGCTCTGAGAACAGGGTGGTTTACTCCAGTCATTACATTGTGTGATAGCCAGAAAAAGGAGCGATCCAGCCCATCCCTGCAGCAGACTAAATAAGGGCCTAAATGCCCATCTGATGGCACCCTAAGATTTCCTTACTGTGCCGAGGTACCTAATGAAAAGCAATAAAATATTATTCTTGATTTTTTAAAAAAATTTCCTCTGAAAAGGGACAATTATGAGTTTGTTGTATTTGCATAATATTTCATACCAGAAGATATGAACTTATTGTTTAATGCAAAAACAAAACAAAACAAAACAAAAAAAGAGAACAAAAAGCCAGTGCTGGCCTAAATCAAGCATAACTTCAGTAGCCAATGGCTAGTGGGAAGAGACTGCTCATCTCTCTCCACAGGGTTTTTCCAGGTTTTGGAACTAAGTTTCTTTTTGGGGGGGGGGTAAACTACATAAGGCAGTAAATATTGGGTATATAGCATCCTCATACAATGCTTTTGAAAGGTTTGGGCTGGGAGTGAATTGCAGCAAATTTCAGTCACCTGAGTAACAGCCAATTGTTTCTCTCTCTACCTCAGAGTTCATTTTTCCCGCCTTTTTCCAGCTAGGGTTCTGACAGTGTGTCAGAGTTATGGAGTCAGAAGTGGACTGTTAAGAGTGAAGTGTTCTGTCAGCAGTGTATCCAGTCAGTTAGTTAATAATGAAGTAAATCAAGCAGTTAAACTCAATAATGTAGCAAGTTAACATTTCCAGAAAATATGTTTGTTTTTGTATAAAACTGCAAGCAAATGGAAACATTTGATTCTTTCTAATTTACTAGTCTCTGAGTGAATGTATTGAAACAAATAAGTGCCACTTTAACTAATAAATAAGGGATGGTTTACTAAGAGAGACTGTAGTTTAATCTGCTCTGTAGCTTCCTGGCCAGACCATTTTTATCTGCCATGTAATCAGAAGGAAAGTTTATTATTATTAAGTTTATTATTATTACCCAACAATACCTTCATACCAAACTCTGCTAACCCCAACAATAAAAAGACCCCTTTTCTGGTTCTTCAGACAGATTTTCTGTCAGTGGAACAATCCCAAATGAATTATGGTTCACTGCTACGGAATGTTTTACCTGTAACACAACTATAGGATTTATTTCAAAAATATTAAAATATAAAATCATAAAATAGTAGAGTTGGGAGGGTAACAAAGAGCCATCTAGTAGTCCAGCTTCTTGGCAATGCAGGGCATCTACAGGTAACTGTTTAAATGGTATATGAGGATGGGTTCACTGAAAAGCAAGATGAAAAATACTTGTGTGTGTGTGGTGAGTGTGAATTCTGAGGTGTGCATTTTACTGAACAAAATTTGACAAGGAAGAACTATTGGGACAATAATCCAGTGAGATCAGACTATGTCCCAGAGCCACAGAATATAACTATTTTGTTTGCTGGAGGTTATGTTTTTAACCGTTCCTCTTCCTCATTTTTGCCTCACAATATCCCTGAGGTACATTAATCAGACACAGTGACAGTTGGTTTCATGGCTCAGTGGGGATTACAAAGTGGTTCTCCCATGTCCTAGTGGGACACTTCCCTGTTTCTGATAGCAAAGGGAGAAATTCTAATGGGTCAGAGACCGCAAATGAAGATTGATTGATTGAAAGGGAGAAATTTGGAAGAGTAGAATATTCTGATTGGAGGGAATGGCTGTTTGGAAGCCTTGAACCCAAAATGCAGAGTCACTTTTGCACACCATAGTTTCCAGAATATTCCAGCCAGTGCAGCTATTGGCCATGCTGGGCTGGCTTTTTCTGGGAGTTGTAGTCCAAAAAGAAAAAGAAACTTGTCCAATCCATGCCCTGAAGAGGAACACCTCCCTTGAGAAGGCCAGCAGACAGCAACAAAATAGGTTGGAGGCCCAGTGATGCTTTTTAAACCCTACAGTTAGTTGCCCCCTTTTTAACAGAATGATCCTGTCCAGTGGATACCTTCAACTAAATGAGCGGCTGAAAGTACTGTATTGTTTTAACTGTAGGCTGTACCACTGCTGATGGGGGGGGGGGGAATGCATGTTTGAATTTCTTCACTTTGAAAAAACAGTTCTTGGCACTCACGTGTGTGTGAATAATACACCAAAAGAAGGGGTGGGCACAAAGGGTAGAGTGAACTTTTCCGCTGTATGCAGACTTTTTCCTTTGGGGGTGTGTGCCCATGTAGCCTTTGAACTTGACTCTGTTGTGGGGCTGTTTCTAAGACACTGTGTGCGATAGGAAAAACCATGAAAAAGGCCACACGGACATGGAAATGCTCCTGCATTTGTCTAAGATAGGTTTACCTGCGCAGACAAAGTAGCAAAAAAAGAGGGACCTATTAAAGGCTCTCCGTTTTCAAAGCCTGGCACTATTGAGAGAGACATGGCTAATTAGGAGGGTAAAATGGCCACTTCATGTGTGCCTCCTCGAAGCAGATGCCTGTCTTGAAAGCAAAAAAGAAGAAGAAAAAAAGCTGAAAGGGGGGGTTAGAAAAGGAGGGGACGTGGGAGATTGTGTTGTTCTCATCTTGGCCACTAGGGGTATCTTTGTTCCATTTTTCGTCTCCCTGCCATTTGGAGTTGAAAATCTTTTAATAGGGGAAAACCAAGGTTCTCGGCATTGCCCCCCCCCCTCGCCCCGCCGCCCCTTCTTTCCCTTTAGCGAGCAGTGTATCCAGGATCCCCCCCCCCGAAAAAAAATTGGAGGGGGGGAAAATCCTATACCTCAAACAGACGGCCACACTCGCTTCATCTGTCACCACCACCACCACCACGGTGCGCTGTGCGATCTCACACTCTCACACACACACACTCTCTCTTCCTCTCTCTCTCTCTGTCCCCCCCCCTCACAAACACACACACTTTTCACACAGACCACTGGGCAACATGAAGCGAAAAGGGATTCATCTGGAGGGCAATTTCAAATCGAGATAAATCTATTGGATTAGTCGGATTATCTGATGGCAGCCGAAAAGAAGTAACGTTTGATCATTTCTAGTTCTCTTGCCTGATGGTCGGATTTAAATGGAGGTGGCGGCGGCGGCGGCTCCTCGGTACAGAAGCCTGATGCTGATCAATTCCGGATGGGATTTTTTCTTTTCCCCCCCTTCCCTCCCCTTCTTCTTTTCCCTTCTTTTTTTCTTCGCAGTCTTGGGAAGCGAGGAGAGAGAGAGGAAGGGGAAAAAATTATATAAATCGATACAGTTTGGAAGTGACCAAGGCATGATTTAAGAACCTCGGGGTTACAAGCTGCTCAGAGAAGGATAACGCTGGAAAATCCGTGAATTACGGTCTTAGCGGTGGACTTGTATTAACGAACAGGGGGGGCAGGACAAGCGACCCCGTTGTGAATTGGTAAATACTTTGCTGTCTTTGCTCCCCGCCTTTCTTGCAGCCAGACATTGCTTTTTTTAAAAATGTGTGTTTCCCCCCCATTCCTATATTGCGATCTGTTTCTTGTATTGGGGGGGGGGGGGGACCAGCAAGGGAGAAGCTTGGCGGGCCATGGAGTGGGGGTGCGCGAGGGTGGTTACTGCTTCTTTTGCAAGGGGTAGGAGAAGGGTCATCGGGTGTATTATTATTATTATTATTATTATTATTATTATTATTATTATTATTATTATTATTATTATTATTATTATTATTATTATTATTATTATTATTATTAAACCCGTCCACATCGGGTGAATGGGCGCTGGGTTTGGAAACCCAGAGGCTGATTTTCCCCGAACCGGACAGGAGAGAGGCTGGTGCGCGGGGGCGGACGAGCTAAAAAGGGGCCGCGATTGCTCACCAGGGGCTTGGTGACTTGCGAAAGCCTTTCCGTGCGTGAAGTCGGGGGCTCGGGTGTATTTGGTGGGACAACCGTGGAAAGACGAAGGGAGGGGGGAAAGCGAGCGGGAGGTCCCCGGCCACAACTTTGGGTGATGGTTTGCAAGACGTCCAAGGCTCCGGGGGGGGGGGGTTGTCCTCCGTCCCTCTCCCCTCCCCCTTCCCCTTGCGATCTGCGGAGCTGAAGCGCGTGTGCCTGGGTCGTGTGGATGAAACGGACAAGAGGAGGGAGGGAAGGGAAAGCCAGGGACGCTCGTCATTCGGATCCTCCTGACCCCTCTTGCTGTTTAGAGGAACCTTTGCAAGTGCGGGATCGGGTCCGGGGGAGGGGAAGGGAAGCGAGAGAGAGGCTTTGGCTGCTTCCTAACATCGCTTTTGGCGACCGGGAAGAAGGGGGAGCCTCACCTCGGGATTTCGTAGGGACACCCCTCCCAACCCCCGAACGAGAGCTGCCTCGGTCCCTCCTGCGTCCTCCTGGCCTTTCCCTGCTACGGTGGTTTGTCGCTTTGGGTTGCGGATGCAGTTAAACTTTGCGGCCAGCACGCTGCAGGCTGGCCGTTGTTTGTTGTGAGGATGATAATGATGATGATTTCTGGGGAAAGGTCCCTCGTTGTCTCGAGAGACAGAGAGAGAGAGAGAGAGAGAGAGAGAGAGAGAGAGATGTGTAGGGCTTGTGTGATGCGAGGCAGGTTTTGGGAAGGGTGTGCGCGCCCTGAACCTTCCCGTCCCCCGGTCCCCCACCCCCGGTAGGGCTGGCGATCCAGGGCTGAGCTGCGCTCCGTCCGCGCAGAGGGTTGCTAGCGAGGCTCATCATGGCAGCCTTTCCACCCGCGTCCCCAAATACATCTCCTCCTCTTCCTCCTCCTCCATCCTTGGAGCCATAGAGGTGAATGGCCGCCTTTCAGCCCCAGAGGGGAGACGGCCAATGGGGGCACCCAGGGACACGGGGGTGGGCGGGCGAGCTAGGCTGGGGAGGATCGGAGGCGGGGGAACTGGGTCCCTGCCCCCGATCACCCCCAACCATTGAAAACCACTCCCCCCGGTTTTCGTGGTCCCACCCCTTCATCTGCATAGGCTTATACGACTTTTTTCTTTCTTTCTTGTTCATACTCGTGTAGGAGGATGCAATACAGGGGACCTGGTTTTTAAGCGGAGATCTTCCTCTCGCTCTCTCTCCGTAGAACCGGATTTGCCTCCTTAATGCATCAGCCCGATGCTCGAAATCTTATGCAATGCTTCACCGAGGACCGGGAGATTTCCTGGGGAAGGAGAGGGAAGAGAGTAATCAATAATCTCAAAAGATCAGGAAAGTGAGAGAAGGGTGGAAAGAAGAGAGAGAAAGTGAACGGGGGACATTCCCTGTGCTTTTACTAGGAAGAAAGGCATTTATGCCATGGTGGTCGGTGTGGGATTGTAGAGTGACAGTAGGCAGTATACTGCTTTTTGCAGCTGAGGATTTCCAGGGAGTGACGATGCCATCAACAGGTTTAAAAGACACCTGCGTGGGTTGCCTTAAAAATAAAATTTTGTCTATTTGTGTATATGACAGGAATAATCAATTTTGATAATTCGGAGTTGTTGTCACCACCTGGAAACATAATGGTGCTGGTTCACTTCTGCCTTCTCCCCCCCCCCCCCCCCGGCTGCCTCCAGTTTACAAGACTGGCCTAGATGTTGTTGAGTTCAAAACCACTCAATATGGATTACCAGTTGATTTACAGCTTTGCATGAGAGTTATTTTATTATATCCTTGCAGACCAGGAAGGTTTAAAATTGTGAAGCTGAGGTGGGGGGGAGAGAAGCATCGTTGAGAATAACAGAGTCCCCCGTGGCATCTGGCTTGCAGGAGATGGATGGTCAGTTCCTGCTGTATATAAGGAGTTTTGTGCTGTAATAAAAATTGTTAGTTTTAGGGCTCTGGGAGACTCTTTGTTGGTTTTGCAAACAGTGATTTCCTTTTCAAAATCTTTAGTACTCTATTGATCTAGAAAAAGAAATGTATTAAGGGCTATAGAGTTGGGCGTAATTACAAGGGAGTAAGTAGTTTGGAATTTAGTCAAAGTTACTGTGTGTGTATCTTCATGTATCTGTCTCTCTCTGTGTGCAATCCTTTGACTTGTGTTTTAGGGAACATTCCATTAAACTCTATGGCACTTACTACTAGCAGAAAAGAAAACAGGCATATGATGGGCCTGAATTTAGCTGGCATGCTTCTAAACCATACTGAATCCTGCCTTTGCAACATTAATCTTTATGTCTTACAGGAAGGGGAGGGGGAGAGAATAAATCTCTGTAAATATATTTCTCCTAAGACATTGTCACATGTTCTTGTGTTTTAGAGTACTAGTCTTTTGATCTTTTCTGCTATAAATAGAATAATTCAAACTCTCTTTAAAATCACCTCCCCCATACCACTTTGCGTCAGAAATGTTAAGCCTTTACTGTTGTGTGTATGGTGCATGGGGTTTTTTTTGTCTTTTCTGCAGGAGATTGTATTAGAGCCTCTGTCTTTGCTTTGCTGAAAGAAAATCAATTTTCAGCAGGTTTAATTAAAATTAGTCAGATTACTTAATATTAATTGACTTTTAATTAAAGCTAGAAGTTACCTTGGAATCTGGAGAAAAGGACATTATCTTAAATCATTTTAAGAGTGCATATGGTTGCAGAGCAATTGAGTTAAAATAATTTCTTTAAGCAGCTCGATTTTAACTGTGGCAGTCATCTAGCATCACTTTCATAAAGCGCCATGATCTTTTAGACTCACATAGGAGTCTTTCAGGAAGAAGGAGAAAACAAAAACAGAAACACTTGCCTTCTTTAAGGTTTAAGAAACAGGTCTTTAAAAATGCCACTGCTGTTTTAAACCCATGTGTGCTGTTTCAGATAGGAGGTTTTAGACCCAAGGATACCTTGCAAAGCTGAGATATGAATAACATTTGGCGACTGCATTCAGTGGGACACTTGGCGATTCTATTCAGCACATATATTTCAGGCAGTGACGTTCAGTTCCAAATAATTGATAATTATTATTGCTATTTGCATTTTGTGCAGCTGCCTGTTGCTTGTAAATAAGCACACGTAATTCACTCTAGGAAACATTTATTCAGAAACAGATTGTAAAGCACATTTCAAGCCCTTTGAACATCTGGCTGCTTGATTATTGTAGCTAGTTTGGTCAATAGGATAGAACATTGGACTTACATTTATGGAGATCTAGAATCCTTTCATAGTTCAAAGTTAAGGCAAACCTTAAATTTTAAGGAGATGCCATTCAATGTTAGAGTTCATCTCACTGTCTCTTTTTCACTTCAGATAATAATAAATTACTTAGTCATACTTCATTCTGCATTCGCAATATTTGGCCCTCCCAGGGTTTGGGAATTACAACTCCTTAAATAGGTAACTATTGGCAGAGCTGGCTGGGACTCTAGGAACTGAAATCAGAAACATCAGAAAGATCAAAGATTCTCCCCCACTTCCTCTATTGTTTTGTGATTTCAAGTCACATCTGACTTATACCAACCCTAATAGAATTTTAAGGGTATGTGAAATATTTAAGGAGTTGGTTTTACCAGGACCATCTCTGTTAGCTTCCATGGCTAAGTGGGGATTTGCACGCAGGTACAGTACCTCCTGAGTCCTAGTCCATAACTCTTATCCACATTGGTGCACACATCTGCCTCAACTGATTTTAGAAGCTAGAAAGGGTTGTAGCCTGGTTAGTATATCTTTCACCCTTCCTTTAATTTCACTGTAATCAGTGAGATACAAGTTAGTCATGACTAGGGGGAGGATTTGACAGTTCATATTTTCTCTGCAACCTACATTTGAACCCATAAACAAGTTCAAACATGTTTATGAGTAATCTAGCCTTTCTCACCAGATTACTCTAAAACATGTTTTAACCCACCCATAAACCAAACATAGGTTGCGGGGGGGATGACATATATAAATCCACTCTTAGTCATGACTAAATTACTTTATTTCAGTAGGGCTAAGTCGTGGCGGACATCATCTGGACCAGACCTATTATTTTGAAGCTGCATCTGTGTCACTGGATGGCATCTGAGCTTCTAAGCATTTCAGATCCAAAGCAGTGGTGGCTGATGCCCACTTAGAGATGTGGCAACTTATGGATAAACCACCACCAATATGAAGGTTTGGAAAAGATATTCAGCTTTGGAAAGGCGATGTCAGTAAGTGTAGAAAAGTCCCTGTTAGGTGGGCTAATAGTTCTAGTCAATATGAATCAGCTTCATTCATTCATTCATTCATTCATTCATTCATTCATTCATTCATTCATTCATTCATTCATTCATTCATTCATTCATTCATTCATTTGATTTATATAGCTCCCATTAATTCATACACTACCCTGGCCAGTTTACAAGTTAATACTTAAAAATCCTGGAGACCCATATATGATACATATAAAAATATGGCAAATTTAAAGAATCACTAAAAAGAAAAGAGAATATGAAATATTAATATTAACAGCATTTGGGAGACACAGTTGTTAAATGCATAACTTTCAATAGTTTTGTTTTCAACAGTTTCCTGAACATAAGGAGGGAAGAAGTCTATTGTATCTCTCCTACTAACCAGTGACCGGGCGCCATCACCAAGAAAGCCCAGTTTCTTGTCTTCACCTTTTTGGTGTTTATTGCTGTAACCACATTTAGCACCGTGGATTGAGAAGAGTGAGTGAGAAAGATTCTGACAACTATCAAGGTCTTAAACCATTAAGAGTTTTAAAGGGTGATGGATCCTCAGGAGACCTTGGTCTGAATTCCTGCTTGGCCAGGAAAACTCACTCGGGGAGTGGATCTGGTAAAACCATTCCTTAAACATGTCACTTTAAAAAAAAGCCTTATTAGGGTTGCTATAAGTTGGTTCAAACTTGAAGGACATAACAACAGTGAACATCCAGAATCTCCGAGGCAGCAGGGCCAATGCTGGCTAGTTGAGTTGTGTGATTTGTAGTGAAGGGGTGGGTCACTTTTCTGAGCAAGGCAAATGGCTTCCAGTGCATTTCTCCCAGGAATTGGGTTCCCCCCTATCTAGTGTCTGATTCTAGAATTAATTTGCCAGGCAGAATTGGAAAGCAGAGAAACAATGAAACGTTTGCTGTTGCTTTACTAATGCCCACCCTTATTAATGTGAGAAAGCAGACCTCAGAGCTGGGGACTCAATGGCTACATCCAGTCACCTCAGTAAACCAGAGTTTCTCATGTGGGAAATGGATCCAGTCCCTTCCCTTGGCATTTACCTCTCCTCCCCTGGTACAGCTCTGTGGAGAAATTCATCATCATCATCATCATCATCATCATCATCATCATAGAACTGCAGAACTGCAAGAGACCCTATCAAACTATCTCCGGTTAAAGAGGCACAGTGGGGAATCAGCCTCTCAGCCTCTGGCTCTGCAGCCAGATGCCTTGTGGCCTGAAAATATGTTGATCTGGTCCAGTCTTCTGGAGGCAGCAAGTGGGAGGACTGTGTTGGATGTGTGCATTATTTAATAGAATTATAGAACAGAGGAGTTGGAATGGGCCACTGAGTCCAATCCCCTACACATTGCACGAATCCAAATCAAAGCAGATTTGACCATAGGTTTTCCAATTTTTGCTTGGATGCCTCCAGCATTGGAGCACTCACCACCTTCCATGGTAATTGTTTCCATTGTCATATTGCCCCAGCAGTTAGGAGGTTTTGACTGGTATTCAGCCTAAATCTGGCTTCCTATAACGTGAGCCCATTATTACTTGAGTTGCCCTCTGGATTGATAAGAGAACAAATCCTGCCCCTCCTCTGTATACAGTGGGGTCTTGACTTACGAACGGCCCGCGTTACGAACATTTTGACTTACGAACCGCTCTCATAGGAAAATATTGACTTGACTTACGTACTTAGATTTGAGTTACAAACTGAAAAAAAAAACTGAAAAAAACCATGTGGGAGGCAGGGAAAGTGCAAAATTTGAACTTTCAGTTAACTGTTGGCCAGTGAAAAGGTTGCCTGTCTGCTTCCTCACTCCTCCCAGTGTTTAGAGAGTGAATTGGGAAACAATCTTCAGACTGCCTGGTACTGCCTGGACTGTATTTTCCCTGCCTTCCCTGAACCTTTCTTGACCTAAGAAAAAAAGAAACAAAATATCCCCCTCTAGTGGTCGAAGGCAGAATAGCAGCTTCCCATTAGTTTCTATGGACGGAAAAGAGCAGATACGGATCAAATGGTTTTCAATGCATTCCTATGGGAAATGCAGATTTGACTTGCGAACTTTTTGACTTGAGAACCACCTTCCAATATGGATTAAGTTCTCAAGTCAAGACCCCACTGTAACAGTCTTCCAAGCATTTGAAAAGTGCTATCCTATCTCCCTTCAGTCTTCTCTTCTTGAAGCTAAACATGCCCAGTTCTTTCGGTCTTTCCTCATAGGGCTTGTTTTCTAGTCCCGTGATCATCCTTGTTGCCGTCTTCTGAACTTGTCCCAGTGTGTCGGTTCAAGTATGCTTGTAGGTTCCTATAGAAATGGAACCAGCAGTTTGTGCCAGTTCAGCAGAATGGCTGGACAGGTGTTCTGCGGTTCGACACACACATCCCTCTGGTGACTAGCTACTCAGAGGTAGAACCTGGAGGAAGCAGGACAGGGAAGCCAAGGTGCTGCTTCCGAGTAGATGCCCCATGGAGAGGGCAAAGGTCAAACTGTGGAACATCTGTCCCATCTGTCTGCTGAACTGACATGATTTGTGCCCATCTCTAGTTTCCCATTGTTTTAAATGTAGCAAGTTTTGTATGAGCTACCCTGTCTTGTGTATAAGCCAGCTGCGCAGCTCAAAGATTCACTTATTTTCCCACAAGTGCTTACTGCGTAGAGATAACATCAACAGATTCCCTTGAACAAAAAATGATTTCCACAGAAACATTCTCATCATTTGTTTGCAGTTAAAGAAAAGTGAATAAATTTTGTCCTGAATTAGAAGAGTAGAAAGAAGATATATTTATCCCTACTTGCAGGTGTTAAAACCTGCATGCTTTCTGTTACAATACATACATATAAGTATATATACCAACATTGTCATTATATGGAGTAACAAGTAGCAGCAATTTTTAATATGTCTACATGTCTGGTTAAATCTGGTTAAATATATCAATTCCTCCATAAGGTATAAAATTACTGGTATAAATTAAAAATGCTTTAGTGATTAGAGAAATCTATTAAAATGTGAAGGACTTACATGTTATACCCATGGCTTTGAACTAAGAGACTAGATATTTCATAACATGCATGGTAAGCAAAGCAAAGCAAAGCGTGCTACTTATATACCGCCCCATAGTGCTTCAAACACTCTCTGGGTGGTTACAAGTTAATTATGCAGGCTATACATTCCCCCCCCCCCCAGTGAGCTGGGTACTCATATTACCAACCTTGGAAGGATAGAAGGCTGAGTACTGTAGTTAGCCGCCCAGAGTGGTAGAATTTGCCAGATGGGTGGGATATAAATAAATAAATAAATAAATAAATAAATAAATAAATAAATAAATAAATAAATAAATACATACATACATACATACATACATACATACATATATACATACATACATACATACATACATACATACATACATACATAAAAATAGTTAAAGAATTCTGAGCAGATTAATCACTTCTAGAGATATTTGCATATTTTTTTAAAAAATCAACATTTCTGAGGAAAAACATTGCTTTTTGTGTCATGTGCCCAGAAGGCACAAACTTAGAAAGCATTCTCTCATGTTTGAGAAAACAAGATGCCTCTCGTCACTTCTCTGTTCTGTGAGTGCTCCTATTAATCATTAGATTTAGAGGAAGGATTTGTTATTTATTGTAACAAGTAATAAATATGTAGCATTACACTGTGAGGTAGACCTCTTTCATACAGGCATATGTATCAATTTTCGTCAGTCTGCATACTCAGCAACTGATAAATTGATTCACTGTCAAAAGATCATATTCGAGTTGATTTTGGGGGGAAACTGAAGTTACATCTGGTTTCCTTGATTATTAAATGTTGGCCTTAAATAATATAACTGAGGAAAATGAATATTCCCAGATGGCATTATATGATGTGGAAGTAAGGATTTTTTTTTCTTTTAAAGTTAGCTTTCTTGTGAGGGTGGTTTTCCTAAGTACTGTAATCCTTAAATAATTTGCAGCATACCTAGGATCTTTTATACAGTTTTGTTTTGATCCATCAGTCTATATTTTGCTGCTGAAGGGAAACTGGCACTTGAGGTCATTTGCAAAAGTTGGAAAAGGTTCTTTTTCTTTTTTTTGCACTACAAAGAACTCAAGATCAGCTAAAGGTCCAAGAACTAAAATATGATATAAACTAGTTACACTAAATCACTAGGAAAACTTCAGGAAATATACTGTTGCTTCTCAAAACTGTTTGTTAAAAGAGAACCAGCTTAGAGTATGGAATTCTCTAAGTGCTGCTTGTGCGTGATTGTCATAGCAGCTGCTCTTCTCATATCCTGTAACTTTTAATTTAATTCCTTCTATTTTGTGCTTGCTTTTTTGGGATATGAGCACATTCTTCTTTTGTATGTTGGATTTCTGAGGGCAAAACAGGCACTTTAGGTAATCTGTAATGGGAACTGAGAGCATAATAGTACTGAAGAGACTTTATTTAGACAGACTTTTTTTCTGACATCACGAGGAATCCTGAGCATAGAGCCTTAAGGACAATCACCAAACAAAATGAGCTAATTTATACCAGTTATCCAGGTGGTGAGAGAAACTGTGACATTCATATACAATCCGCCCTTAAGAATTTTCCTCTCTTAATTACAGTGGGGTCTTGACTTGAGAACTTAATCCGTATTGGAAGGCGGTTCTCAAGTCAAAAAGTCTGTAAGTCAAGTCTCCATTGACCTACAGTGCATTGAAAACCGATTAATCCCGTAACAGGCCATTTTTGTTCCATTTTGGTTTTTTTCTGGTCTGTAAGTCAAATCTCAGTCTGTAAGTCAAACCTAAATTTTGCAGCCAGAGAAGTCTGTAACTCAAAAAGTCTGTAAGTCAAGCCGTCTGTAAGTCAAGGGTCCACTGTATGTGTTATCTAGAACATTGGTTCTTTCCCCCTTCAGAATCAGAAGACTTTTTGTCCCATTGCTCAAACACTAGTTTTTTTTTTCCAAGTTTAAGGACAGGTTGTCTCTAGCATATAGTTAAGTGCTCAGTCTTCACCCCGTGTTAAACAAACCCCTCTTACCCCCCCCCCACATGATTTCTTGTATACTTAGACTAAAACAAGAGTAATTGGGATCCTAAATAATTATCCACCAGACGCTGCTTCCCAGAAAAGGATGGGATTTCCGTAAGAGCAATGCCTCACGGCTCTGTTGCACCATACTTAATAAAATTAGAGAGCTCTGCTCTAGGAGAAAATGGAACACATCCTCTTTATTCCTGGAATGTGTGCCATATGCAGAAATTGACAAGGGGGAAGAATTTTGGGATGATTGTATTAAGTGTGCTTGAGTGGACTGTTTGGCTGAAGATCTCTGGAATGAGTCACTGAAACAAAAGTCTTTTTGAAAGACATCATTAAGTGGGGAGAGAACAAGGAAGTGTGGTTGAAACTGGCTGAGGATATGCTTTCCCAGTCACATTGATACTGGGAACGTATTTTGATAATTGTACATTCAGTTTCTCAAATAAGACTAGGGATGGGGCTCAGCAGTGACCCTTTAGGATTATTTGATTGCACATAACATGAAATGCCTGAACCAAATTGATTTTAAAGGTTGAAGTAGTTAGTGCGGGAAGTTGAGAAGCTGTCAAGGAAGGAGATGGTGGTACATAAGGATGGTGCTGATTTTGTTTAGACCAATTTGCATGTTTCATAACCACTGACTCATCTGCAGGAACAAGGGATAGCTTTGTAAACTGGAAGATAGAGAAGAAGGAGAGGAAAGAGGAGGAATACAGAGAAAGAAGCAGAAACTAAGAGAGTGCTTGCTTGTCATTATTTTTAAGAGGTACTTCCTTCATTAACAAACACTGCACTTTTTGCTTATAATAATGAGTACTTGCATTTGAATAATTTGTTAAGATGCCTTATTGATTATCTTTAGTTGGACACATAAAAAGAGAACTCTTTAATAGTCAATAAAAGGGAAGAGCAGCACAGAGTGGGGAATCATTAAAGCAGGCACAATAGATTATCATGGACCTATTAGAAAATACTATGGCTGAAGATGCTTCTTTTTAAAATGTGTGTGTGTGTGTGTGTGTAGGGAGGAAGCGTAGCAGTTACAGTTTAATCTTTCTTGGTAAACAGCATCTTGTTCAATTATTCAGCATTTTAACAATTCATAGTACAATCCAAGATTGCAACAATTTGTGCTGAAGGAAAATGAAGCATGGAAAAGAAAGGATTAGATACTGAAATACTGGCTATTCTTTGTTGTTTTGTACAGTTTTAAATCCAACCCAAATGCTGTACAGATATTGTAAAGAAAGATGCTGATTCCTATTTCATAAAAAAGAAGCTTGGGGGGCGGGGAGAGAGATGAGCAGTTTAACTAAGATTCTTCGTCACTTTTGCTAAAAAGGAAAAGGAAGTTAACCGAGAGAGATACTTTGATCTGAATAAGAAGATTTTCATGAATACATTGTTGTTAGTTCATTTATTTATATAACCTATTTCCTGCAATACATTTCGGCTTTATGCAGTTCACAAAAAGAAATAAATACAACAGCCATTATTGCAGTCATAACACTATAATATTAATACTTCAAAATATACCATTCATATAATATATCACATTGCAAGTCATAATTTTCATATAATGCATCACATGTAAAACGATGCAAAAAATTGAGTAACAACCAGTGGATCAATTAATAATACTGAATACCAGTATCAGCAACATTATGTTGTCATAATACAAGTCATTAAGTATTTTGTATTAGGAGTCTTAACAAAAAAAGATGATTTGTTCAAATCAGATTGACAGCAGAAGAGGAAAAATGTAAACTCCAGAATTGCAGGTTACCTCAGATAGCCCACTTTCAAAACAGCACACAGAGATGAATCCAAATTACCAGTGATTCCTTTTTGAAAATGTTTAGGGCAGAGGGCAGGGAAAGGCAAGTAAACAGTGTTAACTCGTGTAGACAACAAGCACCTACTCTGTCTACCTTCACCGATCCCTCAACTTGGAGCCCTCTTTTGATGGCTTCTAATGTCAAGGGCCTAGGCTTACCCATGGGTGAATAGGCCTGTATACCCTCCTGTCTTTTCATGTATCCAAATTCCAATTACTAGTCCCACTTTAAAAAGATCCATCAAATCAATTTCCAAATTATATTTCAACTCAGAGGTGAATCCTACTGTTTCAATGGATCTACAGTGGGGTCTTGACTTGAGAACTTAATCCATATTGGAAGGCGGTTCTCAAGTCAAAAAGTCTGTAAGTCAAGTCTCCATTGACCTACAGTGCATTGAAAACTGATTAATCCCGTAACAGGCCGTTTTTGTTCCATTTTGGTTTTTTTCTGGTCTGTAAGTCAAATCTCAGTCTGCAAGTCAAACCTAAATTTTGCGGCCAGAGAAGTCTGTAACTCAAAAAGTCTGTAAGTCAAGCCGTCTGTAAGTCAAGGGTCCACTGTACTCTGGTTGGAACTATCAATTGGATTCAGGCCCTGTAAATGTCAACTGGGAAGTGATATAAGCCGTCCGGAACACAGGAAGTTTTACATCTGAGTAGACCTGCAGGAAGATTGCAAGGATCTGATCAGTCCTCAGTTGCTTTGAATAGAATGAACCTTTTAACTACATCCTCACACTCCAGTGTTGCATGTTAGCCGCTTACTTATGCTAAAGTGGAGTGGAATTGAGCCCAAATTTTGGTGTATGAAACTTTTGCAATCCCAGCATCTGGAAATACCTTTTTTCAGCATTCAGAAGGGGCAGCAAGACTTAAAGCTTCTTCAGCAACCAAGTGTGAAATTACTGGTCCTCAAAAGAAAATGCCTTGGCTCTTTTTAAGTGACCAAGCACTGCTTTATGCATCTTTTTTTTTCGAGAGGTACTTCTTCCCTGGTGCTTTTTCTAATGATTAATTTAATCCTGTTCTGCACCCCCAAGTTTCAGGTAGCAGTTGGGTGAAGTGAAAATAAGGGACATTGTGGGAGTCACACAGATGGCACAAAAGACCCAAACCCACAAAAGCATCATCGAAACACCAGGATCCACAACCTGTGATTTGACTAATCATTCTTTGGAGCTGATTTGGGTTCATGATAAAACTGCTTAGCAACCTCTGTGTTGTCTTCCCAGTTTTACCCATGTGTCTGAACCTCAAAATCTTATCTACATGAGGAGAAAGGCATTCAACAGCTTGGTGTTGATGGAGAGCTGAAACCTCAGGCAACAGAAAACAAACCTGTATAAGAAGTACTTTGTTTTTCAGTGTGATTTTCAAGGCCTGAAAAAGGTCAGGTGGAATAAAAGCCACTGTCTCAGGAACAATAACACCTAATGTTTATGTACTGAAGTATAAATGTTCAGTGTGTATGTCATATTCATCATATCAACAGGCCTTTCACAACATTCCTGTAAAGAGGCCAGTCTAATTATGCTCACTTGCCAAAGGCGTGCAGTGGGGAATGGGGTTGCTGAGAGGACACAGATTTGCCTAAAGCTGCCTAGAAGGTATTTCTGTCTCTCACTTCAGTGCAATCCCGTGCATTTTGATTCCAAATTAAAGTAATGGACACCCCCTCCTTTTATTCAGTGTGGCATTACTACCAGATAAGTGTATATAGGATAGTTTTAGTGGCCTTCCTACATATTATCTATTTGCTATAAACAAGATTAGTTGAATTGCATACTATATAATATATAACATGCATCCAGTGATTAATGAAGGCCCAGAAAGTTGACCGAGATCAATTCCAGTCTGAACAATGAGGGATCTGTGGTGGTTTCAAACTTTTCCCATCTGTTTTTTTTTACTGGTTTTGTCACTAAATTTGCCCCCTGCCTCAAAATTTGACTCTCTGCAGGGATGGGAAGCATACATCCTCATTGATTTAGGCAGTGTTGACAGAACAAGGAATCCTTGTAATCTTGAGATTTCTTGCTTTAGCTGAGACCAGGACAAGAAACCTTCTTGTTTAAGGTCCTCATAATTTATACAAAATATATCATTGTAAAACTGCCCTGTACCATTGAGAAGAAAATCACATATACACAGTGAACAGAAAAGCATGGGCTGAGGGTTAAGAAAGATGCAAACAACCCATTCAGTGCTTCAGTGTTTGCAGTGTTTAAGAAGCAAAGCAGACTTTCTTTGAATTTTATGTAGTTTGCACATTTTATGCAAATAACAAAGGGCTGTGGAGAAACTGGAAATTTGTGCAAAATATCATTCTTGCCACTACTACAGTTGCACCATGGATATCTGCAAATTTCTGGTCCCCACTTTCTAGAAAGAGAAAATGGGATTTAGATCCTTACTCTAAACGTCACTCCTTCTTAATTTCAGTTCCGAGGTTATTTTGAGCTGAAACACAAGAAATACTTGAACTGGCTAGGGATTGGTGAGTCACGTTTGGCTGCATGTTAGAAATATGGCTAAGTCAAAAGAATGGTCCAAACAGTTAAGATAAGAGATCATTGCCCTTGACAAGCAAGGGACAGGACACAAAAAGATGGCGAAGGCACTGAATGTTCCTAGAGACACCATTGAAAGCATAGTTTGCAAGTTCAAAATTAAAGGAACAGTGGTTACACTACAGGAAAAAGAAGCTATTAACAACTGTAACCAGATTTCTGAGAAGGCAGGTTGAGGAAAAACCCTTGAGTGACTGCAAAAGTCCTATACCAAGACTTGGAGGCAACAGGCACTGAGGTTTCAGTCTACTGTACACAGTAAGGCATGTACTAAACGCAGAAGGTTTCCATGCTACAACTCCAAGATGTAAACCACTACTGACCCCAAAGCACAAGAAAAGTCAGCTCCAATATGCTCAAAATCATATAAATATGCCACAGAAATGTCGGGATTCTGTTCTGTGGAGCGGTGAAACAAAACTGGAACTTACTTACCCAATGAATCAGTGGTATGTCTGAAAAGGACACTGCCTACAATTAAGCATGGTAGTGACTTGGTGATGGTCTGGGGCTGCTTTGCATCCTCTGGCACTGAAAACCTGCAGCGTGTGGAAGATGGATTAATTTGAAGTATCAGGAAATCCTAGGAGAAAACGTCATGCCATCTGTGAGGAAGCTGAAGCTTGGGCATCATTGGACCTTCCAAGAGGACAAGTATACCTCAGATTCCACCAAGGCTTGGTTGCAGAAGACATCTTGGAAGATACTATAGTGGTCATCACAATCAGCTGATTTGAAATCCACAGAAAATCTCTGGTGGGATTTGAAGAAGGCACTAGCAGCAGGCAAACCCAAGATTATTACTGAACTGGAGGCCATTGGTCATGAGGAATGGGCAAAGATTCCTCAGGAATGCTGCCATAAGCTGGCATCTTGCTATAGATCTCATTTGCAGCAGGACATAACAACATGTTGTTGTTGTTTGGTCGCTAAGTCGTGTCTGACTCTTTGTGACCCCATGGACCAAAGCACACCAGGCCCTCCTTGTTACATACAGCACTGATGTTACCTGTCTGTCATGGGTTTGGAGGGAAAGTTCCATCCTATGGGGAGTGGAAGGCGGGACATCAGGAGGAGGGGCTGTACTATATATATATGTGAAGCGTGTGTGGAGAAGTGCAGACGCTGGGATGTGAAGAAGTAGCAGCTGGGAAGAAGAAGCTGGTGTGGGAGTCTGTGTGTCAGACAGGGTACTACTGTGTGTCAGAGTACCAACCTGATAGGTTCAGGTGTCTGAATGGTTAGCCAGAACTGATAGGTTCAGGGTCTGTGCTTCAAGTTAAGGGTTCTGTGTGAACCAAACTGTGTGTATGTATGAGTGAAACTAAGCCACGTTACTATATCTTATTCACCTGATCATTTTATTTTCCCTGTGTGTTGTTTAAATAAACCTTATTCTTTTATTTGTTTGAAAATCCATCCCTGGTCTGTGTGACTTCTTATAGGGAATGGTTGGTGGCAGCTTAGTGTAACTGTGGCATATCCCAGTAGGTCTGGGTTTGTCACATTGATTGGTGTCCAGCGTGTGGGATCCGACTGGTCCAGTTGTCCAGTGGTCCAGCAAAGCCTTGGCAAGTGTGCCCAGAGCAAGGGGGGTCTAGTCAGGGACAATCTGAGAGCGCGTAGGTAATCTTCTAGGTGTGCCTCACGGGGGGGTGCACTAGTAGAAGAACGTGTAACCTCAGATTGGGGGCTAGATTAGGGAGCTCTGAGGCAGCCTGTTTTTGGCGGGAAAAAAGCTGAGGCAAAACTGTGAAATAGCAGTGAGCTAGCTTGTCTGCTGAGAGGCCCAGCAGAGGGGGGTAGACTCTAACTCGCTACAGTTGCAAGTAGTGCTGAAGGACAGCAGCAATCTATAGGGAAAGCTGGTTCTGAGGCAAAAGAAAAAAAAAAGTGGTCGTTTATTTTGAGGCTTGACTTTTTAAAGCAGCCTGTTCTGAGGGGGGATTATGCCCTTGACTCGAAGCCAGATGGCAGAAATGGGTGAAGTGAAAGACCCCCAGGTTGACCAAGGTTCTGAGGATGAATTTGGCTCAGTGCAGGGTGACAGCACGGGAGAACAGAACCCAGAACTCAGGAAAATACTCCTAGCCCAACAGCATGAACTGAGGGTGAGGGAAATGGAGGAAGGATTAGAGAGAGAGAGAATGGAAAAGGAGGAAAGATTAGAGAGAGAAAAAAGGCAATTTGAAATAGAGAGACAGAGAATTGAATTGGAATTGCAGAGAGAGAAAATGGCGTTTGAATTAAGAAAATTGGAAATGATGAACCAGAACAATAATAACAATAGGGATTCTGAGGGAGGCCAATTGTCTAAAGCTGACCTGAAGAAATTCCCTGTGTACCACAAGGGAGATTGTCCTGAGGTGTTCTTTTCCCTAGTGGAAAGAGCGTTTGTGGACTTCTCAGTAAGGGAAACTGAGAAGATGACCATCATGCAATCTTTAATCAGTGGTAGCCTGGCTGAAGTCTATGCCGAGATGCCTGAGGAACTGATGAAAGATTTTGCAGAGTTTAAAAAACTGGTGTTTGCAAGACATGGGATAAATGCGGAACAGCTGAGGCAAAGATTCAGGTCCCTCACAAAGAAACCAGAGCAGACTTTTACCCAAGTGGGGGCCCAATTGGTGAGGCTGCTAGAGAAATGGCTATCTCAGGAGGGGACAGAGACCTTTCAGCAGCTCAAAGACTTGATAGCGCTGGAACAGTTCTATTCAGTCCTGCATGGGGAACTGAAATTCCAGGTGAGGGAAAGGAAACCTAGATCTGTGGCCGAAGCAGCCGAGATTGCAGATTTTATTTACCAGATAAGAAAGCCCTTAGGTGAGGAGAAATCTGTAGGAAAACCCAAAGAAACCTACAGCAAGTACTCTCAGGGACCAGGGAAAAGCCAGCAAGGGGGAGGGGCCCATGGTGAAGGGAAGCCCTCAGACATGAAACTAAGACCTCAGATTTTGGAGGGAAAACCAAAACAAGATGAGAAAGACTCAAAATACACCAGAAAATGTTATTTCTGTCAGGGAAAGGGCCATCTAATCTCAGAGTGTGAGAAATTAAGGCAGCTAAAAGGAATTGTGCCTCAGGATTCGAGTGGAACCAAGCCAAAAGCTGTGTTCTGTGTCCAGAAAGAGCAAGGCTCATTGTCACTGAGGGAGCCTGTTGCCATGGCTACTCAATCTGGAACAGCTACATCTGCTGATCAGGCTGAGGAAAATGGTCCTCTTGTAGAGGTCAGGCGCTGCCTGCTGGTGAGAACAGATTCTCAGTTGTTTGAGACAGCAGGGGTGGATGTAGGAATACTTGGAAATCAGTATCGGGGGCTGCGGGACACTTGTTCCCAGGTGACCCTGTGCCATCCAGATATTATTCCCAGGGAGTATGTAATCCCAAATGAGAGCATGAAGGTGGCAGGGATTGAGGGGCAGGTAATCTCACTGCCAGTCGCGGAGGTACCTGTGAACTTTCAAGGCTGGAGGGGAGTTTGGCGGCTAGCGATTTCATCGACTCTGCCAGCAGCCGTGCTCGTGGGAAATGACCTGGCTGAACATGTGAAACGGGTGCTAGTGATTACACGCTCACAAGCCACCACGGGGACAGTTCAGGGGGGTAATGATGAGCCAGAGACGGAAGCAGAGGGGAGTTCAGAAGCTGTGGTGGAAACCTTAACCACAGACAGCAGATTTGGACAAGAGCAAAAGGCAGACGCCACTCTCCAAAAGTGTTTTGAACAGGTGACTGACGCCCAGCTAACACCTGAAACCCCAGTGAGATTTCTGGAGAAAAAGGGGATTTTATATAGAGAGACCCTGAGGAATATCTCAAAAGGGGGAGATGGGATCAGAAGTCAGCTGGTGGTACCTGAAAAGTATCGCCCCATGATCTTACAAAGGGGGCACTCTGACATGTTTGCTGCACACTTAGGGGTGAACAAAACACAGCAGAGAATCACACAGAATTTCTACTGGCCTGACATAGGGAAGCAGATCAGGGAGTTCTGTAAACAATGTGATGTGTGTCAAAGGCAGGGGAATAGCCGCGACAGGACCAAAGCAAAGTTGTGCCCTTTGCCTGTGATTGACACTCCGTTCAAATGCATAGGGGTGGATATTGTGGGACCTTTGCCCAAGGCCACAAAGAGGGGGAACAGGTTCATTCTCACCATTGTGGACCATGCCACGAGGTACCCTGAAGCCATACCCTTGACTAATATTGAAACTAACACAGTGGCAGATGCCTTGGTGGGGTGTATGTCCAGGATGGGATTTGCCTCAGAAATAATCACAGATTTGGGCGCATCGTTCACATCAAAGCTCATGAAACGCTTATGGCAAATCTGTGGAATTAAGCACAAGGAAACTACTGCCTATCATCCTGAAAGTAATGGGTTAACTGAGAAGTTCAATGGGACTCTAATGCGCATGATTAGGGCTCACTTGGCAGAGAATCCAAACAATTGGGACCAGAAGCTGCAATCCCTTTTGTTTGCTTATCGATCAGTGCCACAAGCCAGTACCGGGTTCAGCCCATTTGAACTTTTATTTGGGAGAAGGGTGAAAGGGCCCCTTGATTTGATCAAGCAAAATTGGGAGCAGATCACCCAGGATGACCCACAAGGTGTTGTGACATACATAGACACCTTGAGGAATAACCTAAAGAGAAACTTAGAGCTAGCAGCAGAGACCCTGCAAGCTCAAAAGGTCAGAAAGAAAGATTGGGACGACCAGGAAGGCAGGGAGAGGCACTTTAACCCAGGGGAGGGAGTGCTTTGGCCCAGACCCTGCAAAGAAAACAAACTGCAGCTGGGTAGTCCAGAAAGAAAATACTTGGGTCACATGGTAGGGGGAGGAGTGATAAAACCCCTGGAGGCCAAAATAGAAGCAGTTCGTGATTGGCCTAGACCTAACACCAAGAAAAAAGTCAAATCATTTCTTGGGTTGGTGGACTACTACAGAAAGTTCATCCCGAGGTTTAGCGAGATTGCGGCTCCGCTGACCGATCTGACGAGGAAGAAGGCTGATGACCGCATCCCGTGGACCAGCGACTGTGAGGCGGCGTTCCAGAGGTTGAAGGAAGCGTTAATCAACTATCCAGTGCTGCGTGCTCCAGACTTTGACCGGGAGTTCATCATCTACACCGATGCGTCTAACAGCGGGGTAGGAGCAGTTCTGTGCCAGGAGGATGAGAATGGTGACCAGCATCCAGTGTCCTACCTGAGTAGGAAACTCCAAAAAGGTGAGAGACATTTGGCAACCGTGGAGAAGGAGTGTTTGGCCATAGTCTACGCGATCCAGAAGGCCAAGCCTTACATCTGGGGAAGACATTTTGTTCTGTGCACTGACCATTCACCACTGCAATGGTTAAAGACAATGAAAACCCACAATAGCAAACTTATGAGGTGGGCTTTAAACCTGCAAGACTATGACTTTGAAGTGAAGGTGGTCAGAGGGTCAGTGAACTGTGTTGCTGACGCCTTGTCAAGAAGACCTGAAGAATGAAGACGGCGAAAGAAACATGGACTATGTATATATATTGATGACAAAAGGTTAAACGTACCTGTTTTTTGAACTTGGTTTGTATGAATAAAGGTAAATTGATGTAATGTATATGGTAAATGTTTAAATGCCTAATTGCTATGGTTAACTTAGAATGTAAGTATAAGTAAGTATGATATGGTATGTATAACTGTTTTGTGTATTTTATCCAGGTTGTTTTTTTGGGAAAAAGCACCTTAGCTTTCCCCCTACAAAACAACTTATAAAGAGGGGAGGTGTTACATACAGCACTGATGTTACCTGTCTGTCATGGGTTTGGAGGGAAAGTTCCATCCTATGGGGAGTGGAAGGCGGGACATCAGGAGGAGGGGCTGTACTATATATATATGTGAAGCGTGTGTGGAGAAGTGCAGACGCTGGGATGTGAAGAAGTAGCAGCTGGGAAGAAGAAGCTGGTGTGGGAGTCTGTGTGTCAGACAGGGTACTACTGTGTGTCAGAGTACCAACCTGATAGGTTCAGGTGTCTGAATGGTTAGCCAGAACTGATAGGTTCAGGGTCTGTGCTTCAAGTTAAGGGTTCTGTGTGAACCAAACTGTGTGTATGTATGAGTGAAACTAAGCCACGTTACTATATCTTATTCACCTGATCATTTTATTTTCCCTGTGTGTTGTTTAAATAAACCTTATTCTTTTATTTGTTTGAAAATCCATCCCTGGTCTGTGTGACTTCTTATAGGGAATGGTTGGTGGCAGCTTAGTGTAACTGTGGCATATCCCAGTAGGTCTGGGTTTGCTATAGATCTCATTTGCAGCAGGACATAACAACATGTTGTTGTTGTTTGGTCGCTAAGTCGTGTCTGACTCTTTGTGACCCCATGGACCAAAGCACACCAGGCCCTCCTGTCTTCCACTGCCTCCTGGAGTTGGGTCAAATTCATGTTGGTAGCTTCAGTGATACTGTCCAACCTTCTCATCCTCTGTCTTCCCCTTCTCCTCTTCCCTTCACATTTTCCCAACATCAGGGTCTTTTCCAGGGAGTCTTCTCTTCTCATGAGATGGCCAAAGTACTGGACCCTCAGCTTCAGGATCTGTCCCTCCAGTGAGCACTCAGGGTTGATTTCCTTCAGAATTGATAGGTTTCTTCTCTTTGCAGTCCAGGGGACTCTCAAGAGCCTCCTCCAGCACCACAATTCAAAGGCACCAATTCTTCGGTGCTCTGCTTTCTTTATGGTCCAACTCTCACTTCCATACATCACGACAGGAAAAACCATAGCTTTGACTATTCGGACTTTTGTTGGCAAGGTGATGTCTCTGCTTTTTAAGATGCTGTCAAGGTTTGTCATCGCTTTCCTCCCAAGAAGCAGGCGTCTTTTAATTTCGTGGCTGCTGTCTCCATCTGCAGTGATCATGGAGCCCAAGAAAGTAAAATCTGTCACTGCCTCCATATCTTCCCCTTCACTTTCCCAGGAGGTGATGAATACACCTATTACAGTCAGTTAAAAGGAAGTTTTAATTAAGGAAAACAAGTTAAGCATGAAATTCATTTTTGGAACGAATGCAAGTGATATTGCAACTGTGGAAGCAAAGGAGAGAAAAACCAGATTGTGGCTCCCTTGTAGAATACAAAACTTTCACTTGCAGAAAGTCAAAGATCCAGATCTTGGCAGCTTTACTGTAAAAAGATCACTCAAGGCCAGTTGTTAGTGTGTATGTATAGTAACTAAACAGCAGTTGTTCTCTAGCCTTGCCTCCTCCCAAGTCCAAAGAACGTACAGCCCTTGATGGTGTGAAGAGAGAGAGAGAGAGCCTCTCTCTCTTTCTGTAAGGCATCAATTTGTATGGGATGTAATGAATAAAGGCTCAATTCTTGTTAATTTGGGCTGTCTGAACTCTCTAAGACACTTTGATGAAGAACTTTCAAGACTTGAGATATTCCTGGCTCCTGGATGCAAGCAAGGCAAGGAGTGCTATTTTTTTCTCATTGGCGTTGCTTGCTGTAGTTTGTGCAGAATGTCTCTGTGAAAACTAATGTTCTTTGAGAAGCGAAGCATAATCACACATAGCAAAAACAGAAGGATGCAAAGGTGATGTATTTTTTTAAAAAATGCAAACTCCTGTTCCATTTATTTAAATCCTTAAAAAAAGGAACACCCTTCATGCATTTGTACAGTTTATGGGAGGTGTTTTAAACACAATTTGCACACACACAAAAAGTTTCCATCATTTTCGTATCAAGAGTGTTGCAAAAATGTCCCATCTTCTTGCTGACAGTGAAAGGTCATTTTGTGGTTTCTTGTTCTACTGCAAGAGAGAGAGAAAGAAAGCAAGGATTTACATCTCTACTCCCTGTGAACTGGGCATCCTGACTCCCATGGGTTCTAGCTGACATGGAGAACTTCCACAGACAGACGTTGCTGCTTTTTTAGGTTGATGGCATGCATGGAATCAATTTTGACCTGAAACAAGATGAACGTTTTGAGGGTAAAGTGCTGAATATGGCTCAAACAAAGGGTTCGTTTAATCTTGAAGTGATTAAATGAGAAAAATGCCCAGAAATTGTGGAAAAATCACATTGAATGGTCAAGGAGCATTTGCAATTTTTCATTTTCACCTGCAAGAATAAAATAGGGAAGATTTTCATCATGAGTCTATAACTCTAAGTGCAAGAGAGATTCCTAGAGGAATTTCATAGTCTCATTTGCAGTCTGTACGCACGGAGGGTCCAGTCCTAGAAGGAAGTTATTCACAAGACGGAGTGTAGTGCAAGTATAGCGAGGAAGGGAATTATCTCTGCTCATTACCACTGAATGTTGTAATTCTGCTAGCAGAGGTCCACCACTCTGCCCTGAGGCCTAGACAGTGTGGGACCACAATATTCCCAAGCATACATATACAGTATCCCTTCTTGCTGTTCATTCAGCAATGGAGATATGTGCCAGTTTATATCACCTAAATTTCAGTGAGTGGTTTCCTGTGTGAGAACCTTTTCAGCAGCAGCAGCATTATGAAGGAATGACTTTCTCCAGTGCAGTCTTTCTAGGACACTTGCATGCCCTAGAAGCCAGGTAAAATCCAGAATCTTCCATATCCTGTAGATTTTTGGGCCAGCTGATTTTGATCTTTTTCTCAGATAGTTGTTGGTCTTATTTTCTTCTTCTTTTGAGTATTAAGTATTACTTGCTTTCATATTCTGTTCAAATAGTGACTTTTATCTGCTTCTCTGCTGTTTATTTCCTTTGTCATCTTGCACGGACTTTTGTTGAGTGTTAGAAAATTTGCTAGCCACATTGGAATTATCCTGCTTTTGTTTTTGAAGCAATGCATGGTCTTATAACAGACAATATTAGGACTACCTAATTTAAAGGTGGCACCAGGGCTGCATCTCTGTTCTTTTGGTAAATAAGCTGTTTATTTAGAAGAACATGAAGGTTACAGGTCTCACACTGGTTCCTTGAATGCTGACAAGTAGAGAGAGAGTTCCAAAATTCGATCAAGGAAATAAGGGCAGGGGAGATAATAATCAAATAATAAGCAAATAAATCATTTGGGATTTATTTGATTATTATATTTGTATTCTTGATATTTTAGGCTACTTCCTTTATGTGTAAACTGCTTAGAATAGTGTTATATGCTAAGTCGGCATTATAGAAATATATATAAATACATAAATAAGGTTTCTATAACTTGCTGTAGTTAATTGCAGCTAATTAATGAGATTGTTGCTGTTTAGTTGTTAAGTCATGTCCAACTCTTTGTAACCCCATGGACCAGAGCACACCAGGCCCTCCTGTCTTCCACTGCCTCCTGGAGTTGGGTCAAATTAATGTTGGTAGCTTCAGTGATACTGTCCAACCTCCTCATCCTCTGTCTTCCCCTTCTCCTCTTGCCTTCACATTTTCCTTACATCAGGGTCTTTTCTAGGGAGTCTTCTCTTCTCATGAGATGGCCAAAGTATTGGAGCCTCAGCTTCAGTATCCGTCCTTCCAGTGAGCACTCAGGGTTGATTTCCTTCAGAATTGATTGGTTTCTTTTCTTTGCAGTCCAGGGGACTCTCAAGAGTCTTCTCCAGCGCCACAATTCAGAAGCATCAATTCTTCGGCAGTCAGCTTTCTTTATGGTCCAGCTCTCACTTCCATACATCACGACAGGAAAAACCATAGCTTTGACTATACAGACCTTTGTCGGCAAGGTGATGTCTCTGCTTTTTAAGATGTTGGTCTAGGTTTATTATCGCTTTCCTCCCAAGAAGCAGGCATCTTTTAATTTCATGGCTGCTGTCACCATCTGCAGTGATCATGGAGCCCAGGAAAGTAAAATCTGTCACTAATTCCATATCTTCCCTTTCAATTTGCCGGGAGGTAATGGGACCAGTGGCCATGATCTTCGTCTTTTTGATGTTGAGCTTCAGACCATTTTTGGTGCTCTCCTCTTTCACCCTCATTACGAGGTTCTTTAATTCCTCCTCATTTTCTGCTATCAGAGTGGTATCGTCTGTCTATCTGAGGTTGTTGATATTTCTTCCGGCAATTTTAACTCCGGTTTGGGATTCATCCAGTCCAGCATTTTGCATGATGTATTCTGCATATAAATTAAATCAAATAGGGAGACAATATACATCCTTGTCGTACTCCTTTCCCAAGTAATGAGATACTGGGGTGCATTTTAGCTGCACTTCATCAATTAGCTCCAATTTAGCTGTGGCAAGTTCTGAAATTTTACATGAACACCAGCAGGATTCTAACCATACAATTGTTTCCATTTCATTATATCACTTCCAAAAAATAATGTTATTATGCCCTCATTACAGTATGTAAAAGATAGTGAGTTGTAATGCGTTGGTAGTACTTATAATGTGTCAGTTTGTAGCCCTACTCCTGAAAATGTCAAATATGTGTTGCCTGTGGCAGAAGAAGGTAGATGCAACACCAATATGGTTGCCAGGACTCAGAAGACCATTTCTCAGGAAATCACTGGGCTTCTTTGAGCTTTGAGGTAGAAGGCACAATTCAGGAGGAGCAGTGCTGCAGGATGTGAAGATTTCATCTTATCATTTGTGTTAGGCTAAGTGCTTGAAGGCTAGGGCTTGCTGAGCCAGCACAGAGGTGTTTGCAATGTTTGTTGCTTGCATGTTTGCTTAGGAGGCATGGCAGGGAATTCTTACTCTCCTGTGCATTAACGTGCACACAAATAATTTTGCATTTGTTACAGAAGGGTCTGCCTCCTGTGACATTGTAAGAGCCCATCGCCTCATGTCAGGTTTTGATAATGAAATCTTAGGGGACAAGGAGCTGCTGACTTGGCAACCTTGTACACAACTGACCAACATATTCATGAGATCTGTGCAAAAAACAGGTCTGTGTGGCATTATACCCCCTGAGAAAGTTACTTTAGATTAAAGCCTGTCTTGCATCTTTTCTTTCCTATGCTCTTTATGGCCAGGAGCACTGCTGCTACACAGAAAAACTGACCCTATTGTATATGGCAGTAAGTAGCACATTTATAAATCTGAAAATTGCCTATAATTTTTGGACCGTTTAAGAGTTAACCGCAAACTGCTAAAAGGAATAAACATTCACTTCAGTACCCATTCTATTCCAAGCCAGCGCATCTGTCATTTTAATTTAAATCTGTATTACTTTGCTGTCTAAAACTTTGCACATAAGTGACAAGAGTTATCCATTCTCTCCATGGTGGGGGAAAATCACAGTTTTTCCTGCCTATGTACTGGGTAAAATGTCCCAGTCTTGCTGCACTTTAGGATTTATTCTGGAAATAAATATTGCTTGTTGATATGAATATTTATTAGTGCTATCCAATAGGATTTGTTTAAAAAGGAAAGGTACATTTGCTGTTTAATAAGAAAAGGAGTCACTAACAGAAGTTTAGTCTTCGTTTGTTTTGTGCATTAATCAAAAACATTACCTTAGGAAATGGAGGGTCCTTTTTAAGGAGAAAGGTATGGTAAAAATATTTTAAATAAATAAATTTAGCGATTTGATAAAGCATAAAGCAGCACAAAATTGCAATGTTTCTAATTAAGTTAAACACACATTTCCATCATAACTGTCCATGTGTGAAAACAAGCAAGCAAACATTCTCTGGGTCCTATTTTCCTGTTCTAGGACCTGCCAGCAGCCTCTCTTGAAACTCTTCCCCCCCAACAGTGACTAGAAATTTTTTTAAAAAAATCTGAAATAGAGGTTTCAGAATGTGACCTATTTAAAGAGAATCATAACTCCTGGTGGCCTCCAGGTACGGGAATTGCCCGTTTTCAGTGGCTCCCCCTTCCCTAGTTGTATGGACATAAAAATGTATCTTCAAGGCCCAAGGACACAAAATGTATGGGGGCCACAGCCTGTATGATTTTTACCCCATAATAAATCGTACGTTATCACTGTACTCAAATGCCTCTTAAGTATTACTAGTAAACACCTACTCAAGTACCTTCTTGCAAAGCATACAGGTTGATGCATTCAGTAGCATTTGTGGTTGTATGAGTCTGTATGGTCTCCACTGGCTTCTTATTGCTATCCATAAATTTTAATACTTCAGACTTTGGTGTAAAGTAGTAATGCTTCTGAAACTCAAACTCCATGGGTTTGTAAATATAGTCTAGTAGGTTTGTAATTATTGAGTGCATTAAAATATATATTCAACATAAATAACTTTAAAATGTTCTTAATTCCATCTGGAATTGATTACTTGCTAGTTTACATTTGCTTTGCCTAGGCAGTCATCTTGACTCACCAGCCAGATTCTGTCACCTCATGCATGACAGCAGCAGGAATGAGTGTGAAGAGCAAGCATTTTAGTTGCACCTTTTTCTTATCCTGCATCTGCAATTGATGTTTAGATTCAGAAAAGGAATCTGTCATGACACAGAACATCATGAGCAGAAAAGAACACATTATTATTACACAGGTTCAGTTCCCAGGATGCACATAAGTGATCTGCATGCCCCAAAAGTTACAGACACTTGGAGATCATGTAGTCAGAGACATCTTGTCTGATATCTAATCTGTGAGCAGGAAGCATAACAGCTCTGGTTTGCCCGTCATCACTTAGGCCTCTCTTCTGAAGTTTGAATTTGTCAGGACATCACTTGCATCTGAGCAGAGTGACAGTGTAATGAATTCTGGCCCTATGTTCCTCTCCCAGGAGTATTTATTTATTTATTGAACTTATCTGCCACCCACACTACCCAAAGGTCTCTGGGCGGCTTACAGCTATTTAACTATAGTAAAAAAAGATAAAACAATTAAAATATATACTCTAAAAAGTTGCCATCAGGACCCACAGTCAATATTATTTCAATTAAAAACCTTCTGGAACAGGAAGGTTTTGACCCGGCGCCGAAATGTCATCAGCGTTGATGTTACACAATTATATTTGTCTGATATCACTGTAATGGTCACTGCTGCATCCTAAGGAATGCTGGGATTCATTCTTGGGAGCAGTACCCAGAATTCTCTGATTTAGTTCAAGGGGAAAAAATGAGAGCAATCTAGTGGGATGCTTCTGTGACAGTTAAAATGGTATAAAACTGCTTCCACTGTAGTGCAGATAAACTTTCCGAAAAAGTGGTAGGCATTTCAGAAAAAATCTTCTCTTACTAAAGAGCTGTCTCCAGCAAGCAGACCTTGTGTAGCCATCTTCCTTCCTTCCTTCCTTCCTTCCTTCCTTCCTTCCTTCCTTCCTTCCTTCCTTCCTTCCTTCCTTCCTTCCTTCCTTCCTAAAATTCACTTGAGTTATGAAGCAAAATGCTTTTGTGGTTCTATATCCTCTACAAACATACAGTACAAGCTTTTCATGAGCGGTGTAAGCCAGTCGGAAGTCAATGTTGATGCTTAAAGAAAAAGTCAGGTGGCTGTTGTGAAATATTCAGGGCAGCTACATTAGCATGACCACAGCTCTCTCTACAGAAGCTTTTTCCTTGGGTTATATGGCAAATTGTCTGTTAACTGGCACAAAGAAATAACCAGAGGGAAAATAATATGGTCACCTTTCTTGTGACTCCCTCTCCAGCAAGGTGTGAATTTGAATGTAAGGAATACTCACAAAGTAACCAGGACAGGCTAACAGATGACAGACTGAAGGGCCTCTAATACTGTATTCTTAATTTCATTATGATCTAACATAATTCAATTTTCTTTATAGTGTTGGGTTTTGTGTTTGGTTTATTTTACTTAACATTGATTTCTCACTTTCTATTAAAGCAGCTTTCATGTTTTTTAAAATCTAATCTGCTCTTAATGGTTCTAACACTATATATACACTGCAGGAATACTGTCTTTTAAAAAAACAAATTAAATAAGGAATAAAAAAGCAGCTGACTGAGCTTGATGTTTTACACATTTTAGGGCAGGGACCCACCTATCAATGTAGACATGGGATTTAAAAAAAAAAAAAAACTTACCTTCTACATAGTTTAGGACAGATGCAAAAGATCCTAGACTTTTCTGTGGTCATTTGTCTGAAAAACAATTAATTTTTATGCATTTGGGTTTTTTTTTTAATCCACCTAAGAAAAATAGATACAGTCCATAGGGAAAGCCAGTGTTGCATGAGTGGGCCTTCTTCATGTGTAACAAACTGTGTTACACTTTGTCCTTCTGGCAACCCTGCCTTAATTATGAACATGATTTACCTGACAGCAATGAGTGTGTTTGTTCATTGGTTGGTTTTGTTGGATTAAAATTTGCTTTTATTTGATCAGGGTGGTGGGAGGTGTATCTGGGTTTAGTAGTATAGCTGAGATAGTTATTTATATTATTGTCAATTGGCCAGTGTAGTACTTTGCACTAAATCAGTCAATATACAAATTACTGAAATAAATAAATAAATAAAATGTAGTTCTCATTTTCTCTGAGACATGCACACACACAGCAGGTCCCGGTCTCCCTTCTCCCCATAAGCACCTGTTGCTTTTGAAAGCAGAAAAGTGTATGGCAGAGAAGCATCCTTAAAAATGCAATTTTTGTCCAGCTAGTACTCTACACACCACTGTATTATAGTAAATACAAATGCATGCACTATCCTGTCAAAAGGAAAGAAAAAAAAGATTTTGTGATGATAAATCCCTGCGTTCCTGACAAATCCAGCCTGGTAGAATGAAGGACATAAGCCTTCCTTAATACAGTTTCACAGCAAAGATTTTATTAAAATTAGAAGAGAGATAGAGCATGAGTGAAATCGTCTGAAAGCTCCATCTATCTCCTGAATGCCTTCCGAGATAGATTGTTTGGCTCTGAAGAAATACTAAACATGCATCCAATCTCCTGCTGTTCTCTATAGCTTTTACAATCTCCCTTTTTAATAATCTAAACGGCAGGGCAGTTGGGTTGTTTGGCACTCTGTTTTTAAATTCCCTCTGCAGAATTATGTAGGAAAGGAATGAAATAAATTGTCATTAGAAGCGACTAACTTTCCTTTGGAAAAACAGGTGTGTACTGAGGGAGCAGGGGAGGGGTGGAGAACTGCACAAGACAAAAGTATCCAGATTTTCTTGTTTCTTTTCTTTTTCTTTTTTAATAAGAAAAATACATTATTTTTTTAAAAAGACAAGGATTGTCAAGATGGCTTTTTAAAATGTGACCTTGGTACTGTTTTTATACTGAATGTTTCTCAAAACTGAAAGGCATGATAAAACACTAACATATTACCATGAAGTGATGATTTGGGAATGGAGGCCATACTATCATCTTTCTTAAATGTTATATCATTAGAATGGCAAGCCTACAAAATGAGAGGTACCTTATTATATTTAAATGCCAACAACTTAACATAGATAATGAACTTCTGATGTTCTTTTATAGCACTGCATCCGATGCAGCTATTCTTCCATAACTAAAGGAAACACCAACAATAATACATTTTTTTTCCACTGAAGCAACTACTGCCTGTTCGGCCTACAATAAATAACGGAGCTAGGTGTGTTAATCTCAGAGCCCTTTATATACAGGGCAAAATAATGCTGTAAATCTTCCACAAAAGCTTCCTGGCAAATGTAATAACCTAGATGATGAAAAAAATGTTCCAATGTTTACCTTCTAAGCTATACTCAAAGTACAGTGGTTAAAATGAGCTATGTCAGATGTTTTACCTCTGGGATCTGAGCTGGGGCTATGGCCAAATTCTCAGGTGACCAACGTAGATGGAGTAAATTCCTCTGATGTGAGAGGACATATATAATGGGAAATCATAAGAGAAATACATAATAGATGGTCTAAACACAAAGAGGGCAAAACCTACCCAGATATTTTGGTCCATGAGGGAACAGAATGACTCCACACATCCCTATTTTCATACAGAAAAGCTAACCAGACTGTCAGTAGAATCTCAACAGTGGTGACAGATTAGGGTCATCAGCAGCAACAGATTAGATTTGGGAGCACTAGTATAGGATAAGTGTTTGTTATACAGTACACACTTCTGTTCCCAATCAGCAAAAATTGTGTCTACCCTACATACTTATACAGGTTTGATACTGCTTTCATTGTCACAGATTTATTCTATGGGATCCTGAGATTTGTAACCTTGTAAGTGCATAGAATTGTTTGTTTTCGTTCAAGGGAGGATGTGAGAACTCTCCAGCAGACAACGTAAGGTCTCTCACCAGACTTCAAATCTCAGGATTCCATAGGATAGAACCACGTCAGTTAAAGTGGTATCGGACGGCCAGAAGTCTGCATTATAGATACAACCAAATATTTTGTCTCATGAAGTCCATGATACTGTTGAATCAGGTGCCACTGTGTATCTCCACATTGGCCTTTACATACTGAGTTCCACCAAAAAATTGTGAAATACCTATTAACTAGCATTGTATCTGTCCCTGAGTATTATAGCGTGTATTACCGATTTTGGAGAAGAGGGCAATTTCTGTTCTGTTTGGATAAAGTTAGAGGCAGGCTGCCTTTAAAGAAATAATGGAGAGCTACTGCTTTCTAATCAACATGAAAGTAACACAAAAAGGAAAGAACCCTCTCCGGTCCTTAAGATCACTAGAGGAGGCCTTCTCTTGGTCTCATTGCCACGCACATGCACATTTGATAGCGACACTAGAGAGGGCCTTCTTTGTAACTGCTCTCAGGTTGTGGAATGATCTCCCTAGACGGGTTAGGTTGGCCCCCTTCCTTTTATCTTTCCACAGACAGTTGAAGTCCCACCTCTTCAGGCAGGCTTTTAATAACCATAAACTGAGCCCCTGATGCTGGCTTTCAGCTGATCAAGTTTGTTTTTAAAGTTTTTAATCATTCCATGTATTTTAATTACGATTAGAGTTTAATTGGTTTTAATGTATAATTTATTATGTTTTTAATTTTATCTTTTTTTTTAACACTCTAAGCTGCAGTTCCCTCATCAGGAGAAAAAATGGGCTGAAATTAGACAAACAAATAAGAATGGTTATTTAATTGCTAAGAAAAGAAGGCACAATGCTGAACTGAAGTTATTTTACTGATGTAGTTATTGAGTGTGATGGATGGGTGATGAGGGATGTTTTGTTTTATTTCATTTGTATTCTGCCTTGCTTCTGGAACTGTAACCCAAGCTGCCTTACAATTGCTATTAAAAACAATATAAAACCAAATAACAAGAAAGTTCTAAACATTAAAATATAATTAATGTTGTTATGTTATTAAAATACATAATTAATATTTTAATCAAGATATTTAAAGTGTTTCAATTGTAATTTAAAGTTTAATTAACACTTTAAAATCTCTTGATTTTAAAAGAGATTAAAGTGTTTTAATTAAAGTGTTTTAATTAAATTAAAACTCTTGATTAAAATACTAATCTAGAAGTGAAAACTACTTCACTATCTAAGATGTTATAGTGAGATCAAGATACAGGAAACTAAATATCAGGGGAATATCAGGAAAAACTTCCTAACTGTTAGAGTAGTATGACAGTGGATCTAATTATCTCTGGAGATGGTGAGCATTCAAGACAAAGCTAGACAGCCAACTGTCATATATACCTTAATTTTGATGTCTGCATTGAACAAGGAAATAGTAGCCTTATAGGCCCCTTCCACTTTTGTGATGGTTCTATGATATTATGGTTCTGAGGATATTAATTGGCAAAGGCCTGCCTAAATAAAAAAAAGTCTTTGCTTCCTGGTGGAAGGACAGTAGGGAGGCAGGAACAGATGCTTCTCCTCTTGTTTCAGAATATAGATACAGTATGGATGTAGCCTCTCAGAAGGTAAATAGCATTTAAAGTTTGCCATGGATGTATTTGAAGGAGGCACAGAAGAAGCAGCAATATGTTGGAATTTTAAAGTGTGTGTACTGTTAAATCATATTAATACTATATGATCATGATTTCAAAAGTTATTGAGTTATTATTTCAAGCCAGATGCATGGATAAAACATTTAGCAGTACCTTTTTGCTAATGATCTTGGAAAAGTCTTCAGATCACTATGCCTTTTACAAAACTCTGCAGTCCATCTTATATTACTGCATCTTTAAAGACTGGATAAAATTATAATTGATTTGTGGTTCCTGTTAAACCGTCCTCTTGTAACGAGTTTACAATTGATTGCAAGACTCCTTGAGATACGTTTTAAAAATACAGCATTGAAAATGCATTTAATCTGGCATTTGAAACACGTGTTTGGTTTCAGAAAACTGAAAAGCAAAGCTGCATTTGCTGTGAAGCCTGTATAATAAACTCAGCATGTGACATCGTAAATAACCTGGTAATCAGTATTTCGTTTGTCATCTCGAGGAACCATAAACTACTTAACTGTATAATTTTACTTACATGGCTGCAGCAACTTATTAATGTATGTACAGTAACTTGTAAAACATCTAGTTATTATTCTGTCCATATTAGCTCTTTCATGCTAATTATTTATTTTCCCCATTTTCTCTAGGATATAGACCTTCAGCTAACTGGAATTGATTTACAAATGGGGAATCTTCAGTAAATGGATGCTCTCTGCATTTGGTTACTTTGGAAAACAGAATTGTTGATTGAATGACGTCTGAAAAAGAAGGCTGAGTGAAGATGCTGTCTCTACAAGAGTGAAAGCAATGGAACACGGTTGTTGTGTGAAGAGGGTTTTGCAGATTTCCTGACAGGCTCACCCTCTGGGAGTCTAATTCATACATTTCATTTCCCTGGCCCCTTGGGAAGAGCCTTGTTTACCCATTTTCTCTCCCATCCAGTGGATACAAATAAGATTGTTTTCACCACAGCCGTACAACTAATGTGGGACCATCATGGCCTTTCCAAAATCCATGTGGCTGAATTGCATGTGGAGAGCGATACTAGTCCGCCTTTTGCACGTGGGATTGGATGCCACGTTCACATTTTGCATACTTGGCTTCTTGCTTCATGCTGCTGCAGTATCGTCGCAAAAACTGGACGATACTGACCCAGTGGTGACCACCAGCTTTGGAAAGATCAGAGGGATGAAGAAGGAATTGAACAATGAAATTTTGGGGCCTGTTATTCAGTTTCTTGGAGTTCCTTATGCTGCTCCTCCAGTTGGGGAGCGTAGATTTCAACCCCCTGAACCACCATCTCCGTGGCCAGATATTAAAAATGCTACTCAGTTTGCACCGGTGTGTCCCCAGAACATTATAGAGGGCAGGTTACCTGAAGTCATGCTTCCTGTCTGGTTTACTAATAACTTGGATATAGTTTCTACCTACGTTCAAGATCAGAATGAAGACTGCCTCTATTTGAATATATATGTCCCAACTGAAGATGGTGAGTTACTTACAGGAGAAGCAGGGAGATTTTTTTTGTTTCTACTTTCCTATTGAAATTTTTTACGCCTATTAAATCTTGTGTACTGGTAGCCAGCACGGCTTTCTTGTCTGCATGCCAGCCTCTTTTCTTTTATAGTACTTGTATGCATGTGGCTTATTATTATTATCATTATTATGTACGCATTGGTTTTGAGCCTTTGCTATCCCTTCTGCTCTTTTCTTGTCTATACTCATTTACTTTGTCCTTCAGCACGTCTATTCTTAGGCCAAAGTTGGTACCTAATTCTCATTCCCACCCATTGACTTATGGGAAAGATGCATCAACATCTTGATTCATTGCATGGGTAGGCAAAAGGAGTGGCAGCTCTTCTCCACCTAACCAATAAAATTAATGAATAAGCCAGCAGGCTATCATGAAGTTAGCTAGTGGTGATTGCATGCTCCTACTGTCTCTCATGGAGCTCCATGTTATTTTCTAGTCTTCTATTCATTTTTCAGTCAAAAGAATATCCAAGGAATGTGCCAGAAAACCCGGCAAGAAAATTTGTAGAAAAGGAGGTATGTATAAAGTGGTCACAAAATTAAACCGGGGTTGGAAAAAAAAAGGTACCACAAATTACATTCAAACCATACCAAGGAAAACTACGTGAACAGATCTTAAAACAACAGGAGGCTGCTGTCATTGTTGGGTTATCCTGAAAAAGAAATAGCAGCATGTGATTAATGAGCTTGGAAAATGGGGAGAAAATGGGGAAAGCAGAAGGAAAATATAGGGGAAGGCTGAAAAACATGAGAATGAAACAATAACTAGTTCCAGTCCTGGAGCATAAAGACTCAATCTCCAATGTTTTCTTTTACTGGCAGAGTTTAGAGTTGGTTTGTACTTTGGTCTGACAGAGCAGTGAAGCAGTGTTGTTGTTTCATATGCTGCCCCAGCTATGGAATATAGTGTTCAAGTTGAGGCACTTAAAGGTCTTGGGTATATGTGGTCCTAGCAGAACCGTTTTTAGTGTAGTTCCATGAGAGTTCTCATGTTTGGTCACTGATTGTTCACATGACACTAACTTTTTTTCCTCATCAGCTGGCATAAAAATTGAATGCTGCTTCCAGGTGAAAAGAATACTAGACATTTTCTTTGGACAGCAAACAAATAAAAAAATGCTAAGATTATATGATGGTATACTATGAGTAATGCAACCTTGGTCTTTTATGCAAGATTTCATAGTACAGTAACTGTAAATTATACAAACTTGCAGAAGCTCAAGAAAGAGAATCTGGCAGATTCAAAATTCAGGGAGCTATTTCACATTTTCAAAAGGATTATTCCAGAACTGAAGTGAGAATTTAAAATTTGAGTCCCTTCCATCATCTTGAGTACTGAGGTTAGGGATGCAAAATTTTAGATCCAGAATTCATCTGTAAAATGTATGGTGGTGTTTGCGGGCAGGGGTGCAATGAGAGAGGACCAGCCAATGAAATCTAATTAAAAGTTTCAGTCCTGAAATGCAGGTGGATTAATTCTTCATGAGTCGAAGTAGAAGGGGAAATTAATAATGTCGTCCTTCTCTTATAAGTTCTCTGATTAGGTAGACACTTCTGATGGAAATACAGTAGAACCCCTGTATCCATATGGAATCCATCCCAATAGTAGTAAATCCTATATACAACACACACAAGGATGTGGGACAAAGGCCACAAAAGTCAGGACAAAGACTACAAAGTCTCCCCCCTTGTATGTTGTTTATAAGGCTGCAGAAAACCATGGATAACTGAAACCACCAATATTGATCCTACAGATACAGGGGTTCTGTATAGTATTGGTGCTGTAATATATTTTTTAGAAAGTTGATATCCATAATATAATTTTAAAAGTGAGATTGGCTTCCTTATTATACTTCTGTCAATTAATTTGAAAAGTTGTTAAACAGGATTGTTGCATAGCTGTGGCATTATAAGGTGCTATTTATACTGACATGTTTCATCTTTCTGCTACGATAGTTGAATTTGCAACATTTTAAAAGTTGTTTGCAGATTGCTAAACAAATAACATAGAGTATTAATGCTCTATTTTAAAATCAGTGAAATTGTCTTGTGCTTGGATGCTACTGCAATGTTGGATATGCCTCTAAATTACATACATCTATAGAAATTTTCTATGTGCGTGAGAGAGAAAGCCCATCAGAAAAAGGGACTAACGTACACATTCGGAAAAAGTATGTGGACTTTGACATGGGATTTATCTGTATGCCATCTTTATTTAACATCCTTATGAACATGAAATGCCTTCTGTACAATTGGCATTGTAAGCCTATGTTGGTTTGCTCGTGTGCAAGCTCCATTATGTTCAGTCAGGTTCATGCCTGTCCACGGTAATATAATACTCAGCATTTGCAAGTGAAACAATGGGTATCTGGAGTTTTTGATGCTATAAAATAATATATGGACATTTATCCTATTTTAGCAATAATTACAGGTGCACCTAAAGATGGAGGTGGAATTGGAAACCTCACCAAAGTATATCTTGGTTTTACAAACCTGGAGAAATAAGGAATGGAAATGGAAGATTTGACAAAGACAAAAACTGAACAAAAACAAAAGCACTGTGCCACCTTTAAGCCTAGCTCATTTATTTCGGTATGAGCTTTTGTGGATTACACAGTTCACTACTTCTGACACTAACTGATGGAAGCTCACACTGAAATATATCTGTTAGCTTAGCCTTAAAAGTGTCACAATACCTCTGTGTGTTTTTTTTTTTAATACATCCTGAAACAAACTCATATGGCTCTTTCTCTGGCAGATGGGGAACATCATCACTATGGTGAAAATGAAGGATTTATTACCTGGGCTTGGAAATAGCAGCTCACATCCAAAGAAACTTGTCATGCGTTCATGTAGCCAAGAAAGCTTTTCCACTGATGGCTGTTGACAGCACTGTATTTTGACCATGGAGAGGCCGTTGATGGCTATGTGCCTCATTCATGGCAATTAAGGGAAGTTTTTTTTTCAGTATTTTGTGATCAAGAATTGGAATTTTCCATGAGAAATGGAAAAGCTTAGTGGTTCTGCTTATGCCCTTCATCGCTATTTGGATCCTGGACCCTGCATGGGCCTTTGTGTCATAATGTTTCTACATTACAAAAGACACTCATGTTTATAGTAGTAGAGCTTCGAAAAATGACCATGTCTATAAAACACCTCACAATAACTGTTAAGCATTGCAATAATGTCAGGCTCTTCAATCATATATCATCATTGCAATAGGACATTTGTATCCATGGAGGACTGGTTCCAAGCCCCCCCCCCCCCCCCCGTGGATGCTTAAAAAATGTGGATTATAGGAAATATCTCCCTCCCAAGACCAGGTGTCCTCCCTGCTCTCTATCTATAAGGTATCTAGATACTATCCAGAAGGTATAGGGACAAAGCCCCCCTGCCCCCCCTCTGATCCATGCAAACCTGATGGTTACCTAGAGGGAGTGCAGGGCACAGAGGCCACTGCTACTGTGTAGGAAAGCAGATTACCTGCATGCTGAGTTGTTTGCTAGCATTCTCTCAGGCTTCAATGCAGAGCAAGCTGGCTAGAGATGCCCCTTCCCGCTTGCCGTCTAGATTGCCCAGCACTGACACTTTTTAAAAAACCTCTTGGAAAACCTGCAGGCAGCAGGAGCATCCACTGCTGCCTTCAGGAAGAAAGTTTGCAAGAGAAGAGACCTCAAGCAGCAAGAGATCATGCCATGAATTCTTCATAGCGCAGTCTGTCCAGCTCCCTCTAATGGCCAGTTCTGCTAAAACATGAGACCCCCGCCCTGCATTTTTTAAAAAATACAGTACTTTCAATACAGTATTTATTTTAATATTTGCAGATCATGGGTAAGTGAATCAACGGATACTGATCCCATGGATGAGGGGGGCTGATTGTACTTGGAGTCAGAGTTGGTGTCTGAGGGGCCATAGAAACAATTTGCTATCTCAGGACTGTATTTATTTCATTACAAAAAAGAGAAGGGACAGTGTGGTCTCACAGATTACGAAGAATGTAATAGTAGATGACATCTTTTATATCTTCCACACCTAAAGTAAACGTTATTTCAAGCAAGCAATGTGAGTGTGTGCGTGGATGATCACAGGGTGTGCGTGGAGGATCACAGCCTTTTGGTCTGAAGAGCCAGGGTGTAAAAATTCCAAAACTTGATGCCCCAGGCTCACAAGAAGAACTCATCATCTCTTCCAGATAGGTAACATCAATTTCTAGACAATTTTTCTGCACTGTCCATGAAGGGGGTGTATTTAGAGCCTAAGGAAATGGATCTCATCCATGGAAGCTTGCTGTATCCGATCAAAATCAGACTCTGAATGTTCCATAGTTGATTCTGCTCTTTAAGATACAGGTTCTCATGGAATTGAGGAATAGAAAGCTTTTTCCCTTTTAAATTTTTTAAATTTTTATTTATTGGCTTCTCCCTTGGTATTGGACCAGTTTAGATGACTGAAGCTTAATAAATGATGGTTTATGAAGTTTGAATTGCGTTTTTGGACAATTCCTTCTCCCATTATAGACTTCCTTTAGTTCAAAGCTGTCGGCTTGTATTAAACCAAATTTCCCCATTACTTTCTGGCTTATACTCTTCATACTCCTGGTTTGTTGGCTAAACTCATGTAAGGGTTTTATGAATGTGTGAGAGGAATCACACACATGTGATTGCCATGCACACACTTTTCAGTTGCCATGGCTAATTGACAAGGTGTTTGGTGTCTGTTGGACTTGCGCTAAATGCATGATCAAGAATGTGGCTGGCTGCATGGCTAGCATGTTCCTGATATCTTGTGAGTTAATGATGGCAATTTACATTATTCCTTTTGTGTGTGTATAAGATCCCGACTGGACTGTAACCGTCAGCTCTCATCTAGATGGATTAAAAAACATGCACTGAGTTAGTTCTGGGGGGTATTTTCTGACCCCATGGTAATTTCAATCCATACAGTATTAGCAGTATACAGTATTTAGGGCTAGCAAAGGGGTTGCATTAATGTATTTCCTAAACCTAATGAGATTTCCAGTAATCTCATCTGCACAAATGGAGGATGTGTAACCTCTGCTACCAGGCATTATGGTTGGCCAAAATATGGCATATAACATGTGTGTGTGAGGGAGGGAGAGATGAAATAATTACCCTCAGTGGGTAGCTGTTTTGGAGACTTTGTTTTGTTTCTTTGGTCTGTAAGCAAAACAATCAGTAGATGGCAAGCAACCAAAAATCCGGGAATTTTTTTTTGGTAACTTTTCAGATGACAGTCATGTAAAATGCCAATCTTGTTTGTCCAGATCCGTATGAATTCTGGAACAAAATGCAACACTGGGGGACTAAAATGCCCCTTCAGAGTATATGAGGTTTTTGTTGTTATTGTTTAGTTATAAAGTCGTGTCCGACTCTTCATGACCCTATGGACAAGAGCACAACAGTCCCTCCTCTCTTCCACTGCCTCCCGGAAATGGTTCATATTCATGTTGGTGGCTTCGATGACATTGTCCAACCATCTTGTCCTCTATCATCCCCTTCTCCTCTTGCCCTCACACTTTACCGACATCAGGGTCTTTCCAGAGAGTCTTCTCATGAGATGGCCAAAATATTGGAGCCTCAGCTTCAGGATCTGTCCTTCCATTGAGCACCCACGATTGATTTCCTTCAGAATTGATAGGTTTGTTCTCTTTGCAGTCCAGGGGACTCTCAAGAGCCTCCTCCAACAATTCAAAAGCATCAATTCTTTGGTGGTCAGACTTCTTTATGATCCAGCTCTCACTTCCATACATCGCTACTGGAAAAACCATTGCTTTTACTATACGGAGCTTTGTCAGCAAGGTGATGTCTCTGCTTTTTAAGGTGCTCTCTAGGTTTCTCACCGCTTTCCTCCCAAAAAGCAGGTGTCCTTTAATTTTGTGGCTGCTGTCACCATCTGCAGTGATCATGGAGCCCAAGAAAGTAAAATCATGGGCCATATCTTCCCCTTCTATATCCCAGGAGGTGATGGGACCAGTAGCCATGATCTTGGGTTTTTTTTATGTTGAGCTTCAGACTGTTTTTTGCACTCTCTTCTTTCACCCTCATTAAGGGGTTCTTTAATTCCTCCTTATTTTCTGCCATCAGAGTGGTGTCATCTGCATATTGGAGGTTGTTGATATTTCTTCTGGCAATCTTAATTCCGGTTTGGGATTCCTCTAGTCCAGCCTTTCGCATGATGTATTCTGCATATAGTTAAATAGGCAGGGGGATAATATACAGCCTTGTCGTACTCCTTTCCCAATTTTGAACCAGTCATTTGTTCCGTATCCAGTTCTAACTGTTGCTTCCTGTCCCACGTAAAGATTTCTCAGGAGATAGACAAGGTGGTCAGGCACTCTCATTTCTTTAAGGACTTGCCATAGTTTGCTGTGGTCCACACAGTCAAAGGCTTTTGCGTAGTCTATGAAGCAGAAGTAGATGTTTCTCTGGAACTCTCTGGCTTTATCCACAATCCAGCACATGTTAGCAATTTGGTATCTAGTTCTTCTGCCCCTTCAAAATCCAGCTTGTACTTCTAGGAGTTCTCAGTCCACAAACTGCTGAAGCCTACTTTGGAGGATTTTGAGCATTACCTTGCTAGCGTGTGAAATGGGTGCAATTGTACGGTAGCTGGAGCATTCTTTGGCACTGCCCTTTGGGATTGGGATGGAGACTGATCTTTTCCAATCCTCTGGCCACTGCTGAGTTTTCCAAACATGCTGGCATATTGAGTGTAGCATCATCTTTTAAGATTTTAAATAGTTCAACTGGAATGCCATCACTTCCACTGGCCTTGTTGTTAGCCATGCTTTCTAAGGCCCACTTGACTTCACTCTCCAGGATGTCTGGCTCAAGGTCAGCAGCCACACTATCTGGGTTGTCCCGGGAGATCCAAATTTTTCTGGTATAATTCGTCTGTGTATTCTTACCACTTCTTCTTGATGTCTTCTGCTTCTGTGAGGTCTCTGCCATTTTTGTCCTTTATCATGTCCATCTTTGCACAAAATGTTCCTTTAATATCTCCTATTTTCCTTTTTTAAAAAGCAGATCTCTGTTTTTTCCCTTTCTATTATTTTCCTATATTAACTACCATTAATCCAGTCTTCCAGTTTGGACACAGGGAATTCTACTTTATACAAGCCTCTCTTGTCATACAGCATGCAGTGTAGCAGGGAAAAAGATGGCCAAGAGAGAAACCCTTCACTGTGATGGCCATCCATGGTTTTTAAGCTATAATTTATTAGGCTGCAAGATATCATCCAAATCAGGCCATTCTTTTTGAGTTTTTAAAAATTTACCATTTAATTTCACTTGACACAAAGGATGGAATAATTTACAGAAACCTTGAATGAAGAGGGTTAAAGGACTGTGCTTAGCCGCCATCATGCAAAAGTAATATGTACGGCAAAATGATAAAACATCTGAAGATATTCAATATTTTGTAACAGTCCAGTTAAATTAAGTGGCAGTGATATTTTAATTCATATTACTAACTTTGGACCTTCGATTTAAGCGTTTTGAAGATTAAATGCATGATCTACAATGATACTGTTTTAAAAGCTATTTTAAAAAGCGTTTAACTTAAAATTTGGAAGACAAAATATTTCAAATTGTGTTTTCTTCTCCCTCTACACCCAAGCCCTTGTTTTCTTTCAAGCCATGGAAGTGAGGAGAGATAACAATGGGGAGTGGGGGAGAACTGCTCCCTAGTTTTTAGTAATACAGGAAGCAATGTCATGGCACTTCTTTGGTAGCCCAACATGATGATCAAAATTCGGCAACCAGCAGCCCCCACTGACAGATATTTTGGACTACCAGTTGAACAGTGTGTGATTATTGGCCAATGCTGCCTTAGACTTAGACTGTTGTTTACAGCATCTAGAAGACACCAGTCTCCTTCTTCTGTAGGGGGGAGTATGTGGCGCTCAAGATGTTGGCTGTAGAGCAATACTCACAATCCCAAACTATTGATTATGCTGGCTAGAACTTCTGGGAGTTTCTCTCTCTCTCTCTCTCTCTCTCTCTCTCTCTCTCATTTATAGGCCACCTTTCTCCCAAGAAGGGGACCCAAGGTGACTCACAGAATTAAAAAGAATAGAATTAAAGATTCAGTAAGTTTTACATTAAAAACAAGTAAAAGCTATTTCAACTAAAAATGGCATCGAGGGACTCAGTCATGATTGTTAAAAGCCTGCCTGAAAAGGTGAGCCTTCAGCTATCAGCAGAAGGATAAAAGGGAGGCCCAAACATCTGGAGGGCCAAAGGTTCCTGCCTCTGCTATAGGTACCATGTTTCCCTGAAAATAAGATAGGGTCTAATATTAATTTTTGCTCCAAAAAATGCAGTAGGGCTTATTTTCAAGGTATGTTTTATTTTTTCCGTGTACAACAATCTACATTTATTCAAATATAGTCACGTCATCTTCTTCTGGTGGCTGCGGTAGAGGATGGGGTTTCACTTAACTAGGGCTTATTTTGGGGGGTAGGGCTTATATTATGAGCATCCTGAAAAATCATACTAGGTCTTATTTTCAGGTTAGGTCTTATTTTCAGGTAAACTGGGTAATAATATACTACATGTTGAAATTTTCAGTGCCAAATGACTGGCCATCTGAATTTCTCTTTGGCGTTTAGAGATGAGAGACATCTGAAGGTACCTACTTATGAGATGTGAGGGTACACTTTTGTAAAAAAAAAAATCAGGCCTATGAGGCTGCTGTAAGCTGGTTGAGAAGCATCCTCTTGACCAGTAGCTGTTCATTTGGAGAGCAGCAATTGTTGTGACTTCTCTTTGTCCTTCTGCCCTCTCATGACTGTCCAGGAGTCTTCTTGCAGTGCTAGAGATGAATGAGGGGGTTACTGAGGCAGGCATTGTATGTGATTCTCTAGCTCCTGTCATAAACAATAGATGCTATATTGAGTCACAGGCTTTTACCCATATTGAGGACTTTAAAAAAGTTTCATTTGTCTATGTCTTATAAACCTGCCCAATCATAGTCTTTGAGGCAGAATGTAAGGGAGCTTCCAACAAATGCTGCAAGAATTATAATTATGACCAGAAAACATAATCTAGCTGCAACCCTTTCTTACTTGGTGTTCTGAATATGACGTTTGTTGTTTTTGGGGAATGAAGAAGACCAAACTCACATGCACCAAGGAAAATTAGGGAATTCTTGTGAAAAACAGCATCTTGTGTTTCCAGATCTCCTTTCTATGGGAATAACTGCAGTAATTTACATGCCTCAACTAACATGCAGTGCAGCAGTAGTTGTTGTTATGCTGTTCATCAAGCATGTGTAATTAGCTAAGTGACTTTCACCTTCTATTACCAGGCATTGATTTTACATAGTCATAAATAAAGATGCAGGGTTCCATTGCTTTTAACTGTACAAAAGCCTATGAGACTTCTCTTTCTTTCTTTTTTTCTTTTTAATGCCCCAAAGCGCTAGGGAAATGAGATGGTTGAAAAGGGCATATGTGTATTTGATTGGCAGTTTAATGTTGGGGTGAGGGGAGAAGAAAGGAGCCTTTCATACAAGTAGTAATCTAGACTTTTTGATTGCTTTTGCATAGTGTTAAGTCAAATGTCCACAAGTAAACTCTTTCAGCTGCAAGGATGGGCTTTTGGGAATACATGTAAGCCTCTTATGCTTATTCCTTTTGTTTATGGTCTTGAACAAAGCTTAAAATAATAGTGCTTTTGGACTATGACTAATAGAATCTTCCAGCCATTTCCAGGTAGACTATGAGTTTCTATGAATTGTGGTTAAAAACAGAGGAAGTCTTTGTCTTGACCTGATTAGCAATATTCATAGTTCATCTCAATGCTGGTACTGTTTTATGTTTTCATCTGTGCAATGCCAGAATGAAGGCAGGAAACATTAACCGCACTCTGATTTAGCTTTTTCCCATAGTCACCAAATCAAATCTTTTCACTGCATTGTATGTGAAGACACATATGTGAAATTAAGCCACATCAGAATTAAGACTGCTTCCTGTCTCAGGTTAGATTCTTCTGGGTTAGAGAACTTGGCTGCAACACAAAGTGTGGTCATTGTTTAATAAATAAGAATGAATGTTTCATCACTGTTTTAGTCCCACCACCACCATATTGTATAAAACAGGTGCCAATGCATGGCTTCTAAGAAAGCAGTGATATTGACAGAGTACATTTTGACCCATCCCTTTTTTTTCTCATTCCCATTTTAAAGTAAGTAACTAAAATCATACCTGAATCTGCTGCCCTAGTGCTCCTCTCCTCTGTTCCCAAGATCTGCCTATATACAGTACTTTCACAAAGTTGATTGAGGGCTCTTTGTTTATCCATGATCCCTTCATTGACATGACTGGAGATATCTGCACATCCAGAGTTCCTACATTTAAAGTAGCAATTTCAGTGGCAAATCATAGACTACTTATCTAGATGTCTTTGGTCTCAGGCTGCACCTTGGCCGCATTCTGCAACTCTTTACTGTATTTTAAGATGGCAGGGAACAGATAATGGGAAAAACCCTTTGCTGTAAACTGTGGGATCAAAATTGTGAGAAGCAGTAGACAATGCTGGGCTAGAGGAACAAATATTCTACCTTGCAGGATGAGGCAGGTTGTTATGTTCTAACTGTATGGATCCTGAAACCATAGATGAGTAGGCCATCAAGAGGCTTCTATAATCACCTTGTAAACATTTATAACCAGTCACTTCTTCAGTCTCCTTATTAAATATGTTGGTGGGAAACAGGTAATTAAAACTTAATTATCATCACAACTCCTTGCTTCCAGTTTAGCCTTCAGACTAGGCATGACATACACAATGGTGCAGAACATATTTTTGTAAAGCAAACTGTCCATGTCCATCTCTCTCTCTCTCTCTCTCTCTCTCTCTCTCTCTCTGTCTCTCTGTCTCTGTCTCTGTCTCTCTCTGTGTGTCTCTCTCTGTGTCTCTCTCTCTCTCTCTCTCTCTCTCTCTGTGTGTGTGTGTACATGTGCATAAGTAATAATCTTCCTTTTGCTCTTGGCTACAGTTTGGAAGTCTTTGTTCTTCCTTCAAGTGCACATTTGAAGATAAACTTGAAAATTATAGATTGTTTGGAAATGGATTTTTTGTTTTGTCTTCACATAACTTCCATTTTGCTTCCTTTTAAAATAATAAGATAGAGCTTACATAAAAATATGGACAAATTCTGTCATTGAGTTCTGACTTTCAGGAATCCTAATTATCAGCTTTGCTCTTGCATCTGCATGGGAAGAATGGAGCAATCCATAAATCCCCCTTTAAAAATGGTTGGGCAAAGTACAGCTAGATATTGTTGGACTGGAACTGCAATACAACATTTCAAGAACCACCCTTTGCTCACCTCTGGTCAAAAAAGAACAGACTTCCAAATTGGTGGCAGAGAGTTTCTGTCCTCTTAATGTTAATCTGGCCCATAGAAACTCCCAGTTTTCCTCTCCCTCTCCCAAGCTCTTTTCTGCACAGGCTATAAAGGGGATAGTACACCCTTTCATTGGGAGGGAGATCTGTGTATAGAGGTGGCTGCTCACAAATAATATTTGGAACAACTGGCTGACCCAAGACCTCAAGGTTCATCTGGGACTTGGAAAAAGCTTGCTGAGAGCACTCTTGGGCCTGGTGTCTTCCATTTTGATCTGCTGTCTTCCATTTTCCTTGGCTGTATGAAACTACTTATGTTCTCCTGGTGTGAAGATTGCTCAAAGAACAGTCAAGGTGCCCTTGTGAGTTAGAATTAGAGATGGGAGTATTTGTATTTGTATATACAATATATATATATATATTGTATATATATATATTGTATATATATACAGTATATATATATATATACACGTGTGTGTGTGTGTGTGTGTGTGTGTGTGTGTGTGTGTGTGTGTGTGTGTGTAGCCTAGAGTGGTCATTTGGACCAGATAGGCGGGATAATAAATAAATAAATAAATAAATAAATAAATAAATAAATAAATAAATAAATAAATAAATAAATAAATAAATAAATAAATAAATAAATAAATATGGGGATGGACCATCTACTCATTCCTCTGCTGCCACTGTGGGCTCTGCACTCCCAATTGCTCTGGAGCTCATGCTTGACTAGCCACTCCTGGCAGAAGAGGGAAGATGAGCCTCCCTGCCAGGCTGACGAGTGGCTAGTCGACCGCGAGCTCCGGAGCGATTGGAAGGGAGCGCGGAGCCTGTGGCAGAAGTGGACAAGTGAGTGGATGGTCTGGCCCCAGGGGGCCAGACCCTTGTTATGTCCACCTGTTCAGGGGTATAGGTTCATAGACTAATACCCCCATCTCTAGTTAGAATCATAGAATAATTGAGTTGGAAGGGGCCTCACATCCAAACCCTGCTCAGTGCAGGAATCCAAATCAAGTAGATCTGACTGGTTGTCCAATTTTCTCCTGAATGCCTCCAGTGTTGGAGCACTCACCATTTCCTGAGGTCATTGGTTCCATTGTCGTACAGTTTCCAACAGTTAAGAATCCCCCCCCCGATATTCACCCTAAATCTTGCTTCTTGTAATTGGAGCCCATTGTTATGTGTCCTACATTCTGGGATATAGAGCAGTGGTCCCCAACCTTGGGCCTCCAGATGTTCTTAGACTTCAACTCCCAGAAATCCTGGCCAGCAGAGGCGGTGGTGAAGGCTTCTGGGAGTTGGAGTCCAAGAACATCGGGAGGCCCAAGTTTGGGGACCACTGATATAGAGAACATATCCTGTCCCCTCCTCTGCATGACTGCCTTTCAAGTATTTGAAAAGTGCTATCATATCTCTTTTCAGTCTTCTTTTCTCAAGGCTAAGCATATCCAGTTGTTTCTATCTTTTCTCATAGGGCTTGGTTTCTAGTCCTCTGATCATCTTTGTTGCCTTCTGGACTTGTTCCAGTTTTTTGACATCCTTCTTGAAGTGTGATCTTTAAAACTGGACACAGTACTCAGGATGAGGTCTAACCAGATCCGAATAGAGGGGTACTAGTACTTCCTGGGATTTGAAGACTGTATTTCTGTTAATGCATCTTGAAATAGCATTTGCCTTTTTTTTGCAGCCACATTGCACTGTTGACTCATATTCAGCCAACAGTTCTTGGCAAAGAAGGTGGGCTGGAGATAAAAGATGTGCATATCAGATGGCATTATTGTTTATGCTTTTTCATATCAAACATGCATACCTTGGCTTATCATGGCAGTTACACAGGATAGGGTGTATTTCACATGTCTGTGCTGCTCATTAGAGTGAGATGTAGCAATGGTATATTGTTCAGCTGCAACCCATAGATGTGAATAGCAAACTGTATAAAAACTGATTGATCTGCTTAATGGTTGTTTGGACTTGTTGCAGTGACCTACATGCCATGCTGTTATCTATTCCCATCTATTGGGTACACCTGTATTGAGAATTATTCAATAAACTCTCTCCTTAGAGAAAATCTGGAGCAGTCCTCATTTCCGTGGGATCCTCAAAAGTCCTCCTTCACCCTCAACTGGGGAACACCAACTCTTCCCCTCCCTATGTAGGGGAAACAGAGGAGAAACCAGGCAAGCTGCTCATTGTTTCTAGCTCTCATCCTCACTTCCCGATAAAGGGAAGAGGGAGCAAAGCCAGGCTCTTATGCAAAAAGGACCTTGGCTATTGAAATGATAGTAACTTGCCATATCTGGATGTCATGCTTAACCCTAGGATAGACTGTGATCTATTAGTAGGTATCTGGATGATTCAAACCACAATGGCTGAAATCCTGTGGCACAGTTGCACAAAAAGTACAGTATATGTTTTGGAAGTGTATTGCTGTTAAGAAATCTTCACAGACATTAATTGTTGCATAGTGAGCCATTGAGTCAGTGTGCAGTAGATAAAAATCTATGGAGATTTCTTAATTTATAGTAATTTGTGCCAAAATTTTACTCCGTTTGTGTAACTGCAACAGGTTTTCAGCCTGTGGCTACAGTGATAATATGAGAATACTAATATGACTCCTTATCAAATTATGTTATAGAAGCAGGGGAGTAGAAAGGCATTGAATCAGGGTGGAATTTTATATGGAAGAACCATGAGCTCAGTTCATTTCCGCTACTCAGAACACTTTCTTAGGCTCAGATTTCTTTAATCTTGTGTGTATGGGCTTTGCTCTACTTTTTGCTTGTTAAATCTTAAAATTTTAATAAAAATCAAAGTAGATTCCACAAATTAGTTATTGGCCCACATCTGCAGTAATCCTTAGTTTAGTGTAGAGAGCTTAAACCATTACAAACCGTAATGATTGTTCACTACCCGTTTTGCCTGTAGCATGGCATTGAGAAGATTGGAACCTCTCATTTTCTCCTTCAAATAATCATAGTTTAGAGTGTTGCCAAAACTGTAAAGTGGGGTTAAACTTAATTGTGATTTATTTTAAAAATAGCTTTATGAACTGTGGTTTGAAGTTTGCTTGTTTTTGACAAATTGTAGTTAAAAGTTAACCACAGTTTGTTGGGCCCAGATGGCAAAACAAATGCTTCTTAATTTAATTGGAAGAAGTAGCTTCCAAACCTTTCCTTATAGCTGTGCATGAGAAGTAATGTGGAGCATGTAAGTCTGGGGCTTGCTTGCCCATTTTCTCATCACCTAAATCATAGTTTAATGAGATGTCTAAACTGGGCATTGTATTTCAACTTTGATAGTGCAGAAGAAAGAAGATCGGCGTTTTTCTGTCACTAGCAGACAGTGTTTTGTCAAATACATTTTAACTGTAGCAAGATAAAGGAAAGAAAGGGGAAGAAATTGAACTCAGAATGTAGTTAGTACTAAAGATTTGTATTACACAATGTCAGAAGAAGCCTAGCCTTGTTCAGGCAATGAACATGCAAAGTGGAAAAGCAGCAAGCCTCTGTCTTATATCCTTATGACTAGGAATCATGCCAACTAATACGTTTCTCATCCATGGATAAAACTGTTGCCTATCCATACCAAGGTATGTACTAGGACTCAGTTCAGGCATTAGGATGTCCCAATAAACAGATTGTTCTCTTGTGTGTATGTTTACTAAAATGTATAACCTCAGTTCATCTGTGAGTTTCTACCTATTAGTCTTTCAGAAAAATTTCAGGACAAGCAAATTTTTTTATAGCTACTTAGTTCATCGTTGGAGTGAAAGGATCCTGTACCTGAAGTTTATCTGACATTCTTTAAACGACAGTCTAGCTAGTGCCTAAAATCACATGTTGCCAAAAGCTAGTGATCAGTTGGCCTAACTGGGGCTTTGGGGAAGCAGTTTTTACATATAACTCATTGTTTTAAGCTGAAAAATCAGTAGGTTCTGTGTACTTGTGTACCTCACTTCTTATTAAACCAGGCAAAAAATGGAGGATGATTGCTTTAGGTACAAAAAAGACAGGGTTATTCTCTGGCCTTGACATAGATCTGATGAGAACTAATGCTGCACCTCAGCATAAATTCTGTTATCTTATTTAGTAGCATAATGCCTGCTTCAATATTGGCATTCCTTGATTTGCTGTCAGAGACAGAATACTGTAGTAAATATGTCATTGTCTGTTTCCTGACTGTCATATGATGTTTTGATAATGCTGGTGGGTGGTTGTTGTTGTTTTTTCCTGGTTGTGTTTCTCAATTGCTCATGTTATGTTCCTATCAGGATAACACCTAAATATGTAATTTGCTTGCTTTTTAATTCCAGTATTTAATGACACCCTGGTATACTACTGAAATTATGTCCCTATTTTGAATTGGCTACATTTTGCAGGCCATTTTCAAAGAAAGCTCCATGTATAGCAAAAGTCCAAAAATCTTTCATCCATAATGAGTGTACACCAACTTCATGATATCTAGATAAACCTTGTGACTCAGGGTTAAACAATAAGCACATATTATCCAAGCACATGAGTGTATTTTCTCTTAAATAGTAATTTATGAATCCAGATTCTAGTTAACATGTTACCCAGGTGGAGAAAACAAAAGCTTGTGGAAAGGAAGTGTCAAGCACATACTACATGAAAGCACATAATGGTAACAAAGTATCCGTGATATCACACCAGGCATAGCATTACAACAGTGTCAAAACAATTACATGGGCTGCCGTTTTAGTCTCAGACTGAGACCCACATTTTCTTTGTTGTATGGCTGCCAGCAAAATAAATAACACTGAAATATTAAAAAGCTAATGCTGATAAGAAGAAATTATGCAATCCATGTGATTCTTGTTTCGTTGTGCTAAAACATAGTGGGAAAGATTTTGAGCACAACTCACCTTGCTGATATCTTGGAGTGAAGTTCAAAGGTGGGAGAACATTTGTCAAAACTCATATCACACTTGATTAATGGACAGTACTAGCTACTGTTATTATTTTTGTAAATGTACCTTTAAACCATGGTTGTTGGACTACAAGAAATATGAAAAGGGAGAAGCCATCTCGAAGAAAGGAGATACCCAACCATATAGTCCCAAGGCCAATACTAGATGTTGGCATCTCCAATAATGATAATGATAATGGTGATGGTGGTGATTATTTGCTGTCAAGTCAATTTGGACTGAGGGAAGCCCTTTCTGGGGTTGTTTAGGTCTAGAATACTCAGAAATGGTTTACCATTTCCCTCTTCTGGGGGCATCCAGGGACTGAGCAGGTTACCGAAGGCCACATAGGCTGGCTCTTCTCTTGGAAGATACACCAGCCCTTAATATTCCCAGAAATACCTACACTAAAGTTAAGCTTAATAGAAAAAGCAAGTTTATGAATACACATTACAATGAACAACAGTGTTGTTATTCAAGTTCAGGAAACAAAGCTCTTGAAAGGGAAACATCAAGTACATAATCTGACAACATATAGTGAAAAGGACTAAAGAAACCATCAAAGTGATATTTTTTTTATATGCGGATGAAAGAAGGATTTTTTTCTGCCACTGTTTAAGCTATAAGTAGATTAATAACACTCCTCTGATAATAGGAATCTTCTAAAAATGGCTTATTTAAGTCATATTCCCAACAATACATAAAACCGGTGCTCTCCTCAATTTACAGAACTAAGTACATTCAAATTTTATACTAAATGGTGTTTTTATTCACATAGGTCTTAAAGCAGATGTTAGATGTGTGTACGTCTCAACATAGTGTCATTAGACAGATAAAAGTATATTTTTGGGTCAGAGAAATACCGCAGGCAGTTGCCTTTGGACAGAAACCGACAACGATCAAAGAATATAAATCTGCCGCTTAACTTTTTAAGTGCTGTGAGTATGTCTGTACATTGAACCATAGATAAAAGTATAATTGCTGCATCTACCCACAAATCTTGATTGGGTATGTAAAATATGTAAATGCTTCATTCTTGTTGATTTAGCCTGTTACAACACACTGAGAGATATTGAATAGGAGGATTTCATATTATGGAGATTATTCCAGGCAAGAATGAGACAAGGAGTGTTTTTCTTTCTTTTTCCTTTTTTCTTTATTTTTGGTTTGGTTTGCTTATCACGATCATTGTAATTTGTGCAAACTCTCTTTTTGTAAAAAATGAGTGTCCTTAAACACAAAGCAAGAACAGAATAACTGAATGACTCTTGAGAAGAGATGCAAACAACCTCAACCATGATTGTAATCTTTGAAAGTCCATACAGCAGAGCAGCAGCCATTATCAATTTTTCCGTTTATTTACATTACTCTGTTATTTGTAGGAATGTACTCAGTTTTGACAGCAAATCCTTGTATGCCTGTTGAAAACACCACAAGAGAAAGAGAATAGTTTCGTAGTTCTGCAAGTGAGAACTTGAATTTCAATGGAACATTAGCCTTGATGCCCAGTGGAATTATCAAGATGGAGAATGGTAGTTGTGGAAGTCACAGGAAAGACATGAGGGAACATGAGTCAATCACATAGAAGAGACTTGGTAAAAAGCAAGTTGATCCCTTGATCTAAATCAGTGTTCCATTTGCATCATGGGAACCTCTATCAGCTTTGTAGTTATATGGCACTACATTGTTTCCAACAGCAATCCTATGAATTGATGGAGTCTGCTGTCCAAGGACACACAGTGGAAGACAACTTCAAGGTCCTTGATCTCGCTCTTTTGATTGTTTGTCTTTAGATCAGACTTGGGCTGGGCAGCCCTTCCAGTGAAGAAGGATTGTTTTCTGCCAGCCTTACAGATAGGGGATTCTCCTTCCTAAAACAGGTCATGCAGCCACCCCAAACAGCCTGACATTTTTTTTTCTACAACATCAGTCTTACAGCTCCCCCACCCACCCACTAGATTGGAGAAAATGCCCTTGAAGTCAGATTCAAAGAGGTGAGAGTGGGCAAGGAAGGAAGACACTGCAGAGAAAAGGAAGATGAAGTCATAGTTTATGGGTGGTTCATCCAGCTGAGTGAATCATATTCAAGTCCTTCTAAAAGAGGTTGTACCCTTCTAAAGGGGCAACCTATGTCAGAAGGACTTGAACATGGTGGGCTGTGATTGTTTATTGATTTCGCTTTTCATCAAGTTCAGATGATATATTCCAGTAGCAACCTTACCTGGATGGAGATTAGTCACAACTCCCCATGCTCTGGTAACTTCATTTGCTATCCACAGACACTTCTGTTCCATGGTTCTGACTCACAGGGAGAACTATGCACAGAGAGAAACTCTCCAAACTGATTGGCCTCTGTGTTTAGGAAGTTAAAGAACCTAGATATGAAAGGAGACAGAGCTAAAATACTCCCCACTACCCATGGTGAACATTCATAATGCACAAATACTGAACTATGACAAAACTGATGCTACTGTAGGTAGAAATGAAAAACAGGGCCATGAACCAAATCTAAATTACTCAAGTGCACTGTTCATAGCAGAGATGAGTGGAACAATAGTACATATTTATTGTTTAAGCTGGATGCATCAAACAGTCAGAACAACTTATTTCAGTTATGAATGACTGGGTCACACCTTCCTCCAAGCCTATGTGGAGTAGTAGTGTGTCCCATCACATACCCACCGTCCCTTTTGTTTTACCATGGAAGATGGTAGAATGGTTTGACCACAATCGTTGATCCTGATGTTGAGATACCTCCATAAAACTGCAGAGAACCCCAGGGGTCTATTGGCTAAAACATGTAAATAACCGACTTAGTGTTGGATGCCCCCCAGATCAAGCCATATCATAGAGGGCAAGTTAGGAGGGGAAGATGTCGGAAAGATGTGAAACCTAACTGCTTCTGTACAGGGTTGAGGAACTTTGATTCACCAGATGTTTTGAACCACAATTCTGATAATACGTCACCTCGAGCCATGAATTGATCCGATATTTATTTATTTATTTATTTATTTGTTTGTTTGTTTATTTATTTATTTATTTTGATTTGATTTGATTTGATTTGATTTGATTTGATTTGATTTGATTTGATTTGATTTGTATGATCTATATGACCACTCTAGGCGGATTCCAGTATAGGAGTTGGGGATCCAAACATCTGAAACACTAAAGATTTCACATTCCCACTTCAGGATGATTTTGACAGCTTGATTTTCAGGAAATGCTGGAAGCCGAACACAAGGACATTCTGCACATAAAACAGGTATTGCATCACAGAGCAACAATCCCTCCCCCATTTCCAGTATTACCTGGTGGAATCTCATCCGAGGTCTGACCCTGCTTAGCTTCCAAAATCAGACAGCATCAGGCAAATCCAGACTCAATAAGGTAACAACTGGCAAGGAGAGGTTGCTCTGTCTTAGCAGATGGCAATGTTCCTGATCAATATCAGAGCTTGGAAGTAACTGGTTACAGTTAACTAACTACCTATAGTGAATTGAGTGCCAAGTAATATAACTAGTAGTATACTAGAAGCACAATGAGCATGAATGTGGAGGACATATGGTGGGGATGTTTAGGGAGGGACATATGTGTGTGTATCAATCCCCACCATTGTTGAAACCTCACCTGCTTGTAGGATATAATGCAGAGGTGGGCAATTTAGGCTGTTTCAAGGGCAGTTTTCAAACTGGCTGCCAGCTCAGGAGCTGCACTCTCAACCTGGCTACAAGAATTTCTTTAAATATTACTGAACAATTGAGATGTACAGATTCATGTTCGGGATTTTTTGCACTACAACTCAGCATGACACTTTATTATTATTATTATTATTATTATTATTATTATTATTATTATTATTATTATTATTATTATTATTATTATTATTATTATTATTATTATTATTATTATTATTATTATTATTATTATTATTAACCATTGTCTTTCTTTCTTTCTTTCATAATGAAAAATAAACTTAAATAAAACAACATTTAAGGATAGTTCACCCCAAATATAGTCACCCATAGTTAATAAAGACATCAGGAATACAAACATTTGACTTTCAAAATTTTGTTTTTAATTCATAAAATATTACTTGCTCTTTGCAAATAAAATTTGTTCTCCAGGGTGATTTATTACATAAAATGTATTCACTAATTTTGAATGTTATTACTATTTGCTGAAGTACTATTTTGAACTGTTAGTTTACTTAGAATTACTCAGTTTAATAAAGCAGCACTGAACACCAGCAGAATTCCAGCTGTCCGATTCCCTGATGCCTAAACAGCCTCTAATGATAATATAATTAAAAAAAAAACAGTCTCCAGTGAAAGACAAAGGATTTTAGATTGCCAGAAACATGGTTTAAATGAGTGAAAACTTCTGAAGAGGATCCAATACAACAGAAGACACTATTTCTATTTGCCTCTTCATGCCCTCTAGTGGCCCAGTGTTTTTTTTTTTAAATGAGGTGGGGTGCTGGAAAGCCTCTAAACATGGCACACTGGCCTCCCGCAGGGCACAAGGAGACTTCTCCAATCATCATAATCATCATCATCATCAGGAGAGTGGACATAATAACAGTTCTGGAAGTTCAAGAGCTATGGTGGGTGGGGGGCTGCAAGTGAGCCCCGGGTGTGCCACAGTTAGCCCAAAGGCCACCATCTGTCTTCTATTCCTAACAGGGTAGGGCTTACAATGAACAAAAAGAGAAGAAAAGGAGAACTACAGCATTTAGATTTTTTTTTTTTTTTGCAAGAGGTAAAATTAAAAGACGCCTCCCACCACAAAGTTGAGCCAAAGTGAAATTTTATCTCATTGGGACACATTGGACTGAAATTGATCCTGACTTACAGATTGTCTTGATGGGTTTATTTAAAAACTGTACCTCAAAAGAGCCTCCTATTAAATATGAAACTGAGACTATTTTTATGGCATGTATACACCATTCCTTTATGCTTTAAAAATTAGCAGCATTCTATGAGCAACTACTGGAGGAGGTTAGCTTTCATTTTTTTTTTTTTGAATGAACATGAGAAGCTCCCTCATTGTGAACCAGGTAATTGTTTTATCCAGTCCAAGCTGTCTCTTCTGCCCAGGCACCAGTTCTCCGATATTTTCAGAAACTTTCAAATCTCTGTTAGCTATGAGAGATCACTAGTTAGAGATAGGAAAGAATCTTATGTGAAAGGCTGGAGAGGCATTGCCAGTCAAAGTTGGTAATACTGAGCTAGGTGGACCACAAGTCTAACTCAACAGAAATTGCTCCCTATGTTCTTATAACCCAGTTTCCTCTCCCACTGATGCCCACAAGAGACGAAGGAAGGGAGAGAGGGAGGAAAGGAAAGAAGTGCCTCTGGGTCTTCCATTATGGATTATACCTCCTGTGCTCCTACAAGATTGTCCTCTTAATTTGTAAATATTCAGGGAAGGGGAAGAAGAAGAACCTAACCATGTGGTGATAGAGAATGAAGCTACACCCACTGGCCTCATCCTGACTACCTGCATCCTTCACAACTCTATTCCCTGTCCTTCATATGTAAGTGAGAAGAGGTTCTAAATTACAGGGGATCTTGCAGGCATAGAAAAAAGCCAAGATGGTGTCATGGTTACAAGTGTTGGAACCAGCAGGCCTAAATGCATATCCTCATTTGACCATGAAACTTATTGAGGAGGATCATCCACTGTCTCTCAGAATATCTAGCTGTTAAGAATGCAAGTAAGGAGTAGGATGCCCATGGATGCTACCTACTGTGTACACCACCACGTGGTCCAATGGGTGGGAGAAAGTGGAGAAATAGTAGCAATGTAGAAATAGTAGAAATGGGCAGGAGACGTAGATCACAGAACAAAATGAATCAGGAGTTTCTAATACAGTATGAACAAAGTTGGGGAATTCTACAAGTTTACAATATAAGTAACACGGATAAGGACATATCTGTGTGAAGAAAAAGAGAATGGCAAGAAAATGCACATAAACAGAGGAGAAACATGAGACAGGTTGTCCCAAAGACTGTTTGTTTGCTCAAAGAAGCTCAAACCAGAAGAGAAGAACAAGCAACTCCAGTGAAAACATTTACAGTAGGTTAGTGACTTTAATTTATTTATGGATTTTTGTTTTTTCACGCTTCCTTGGCAGACATCCAATCTCTCTGGAGTTTTCAAGGAAACAATCCACTGGCTATTTCTGGGTGCTTGTACTAGCAGTAGTGGTAACTCTGGATGCCAAAGTGATTTAATAATACACTACCAGGCAGCAGAGATGGAACCCACATAAGTGAGTGAGTGCTGTCTCGTTGTGTGGTTCTTATGTTTTTTTCCTGGTGTTATTTAATTCCTTTCCTTTTTAATTGCAAATAATTCCTCACCACACTTCCATAATTGTAAAGTACAGGAAATTCATACAGTCATCCATTAATAATTATGGGAGGAGAGTTATAGATAACCCCAGAAAGACCTCGATCAGTTTATCAGCCATTGTGTTTGGCTGACTTGTACACTGCCCATTGTGACCATCTTGTACGTGCTGGGAAGTAACAGTCCAGAAACCTTACCGAAACTCTGATTTTATTATCGTAATGTACCCGTATGTTCTGTATTGCAGAGGAAAAGGGAGCCATTCTGAATTTAAAGTTATACTCCTGAAGAGTTTTGAAGTGCTAACCATGCCAAATCCAGGATGAAAATAAAGAACTACAAAAGGGAAAGCAGGACCCTTGAAATTATCTATGCAACCACTGGGATATCAGGATGAGCCAACTGGGAAAAATTTCTTTACTGGACTACAAACTCTCCAAATACTGCAACCAGTATGGCTGCACCTGGCTGGGGTATTTTAAGTTGGAGAAGAATTTAAGGGCTCTGGATGCATATTATGGGCATCAGAACCCTGAAGGTTTTGGACCAGATTCTGGCAAAGCTCACAAATTGTGTTTAGTTGCCACAATAACATAACTCAAAAAAAGTTACTCCTTTGGACTTCTAGAACACCTGCCTGTCTTAGTCTGGCAGTTGTGATCCAAAGAAGTAATTTCTCCAGACTCAACTGGAAGCTTCTAGTCTTATTCTGTTGTCTAGACCTGGTGTATGTGTGTGTGTCCCCTCAGACGTTCTTGGACTAAAATTCCCAGAAGCTTTCGCCGCTTACTGTGCTGGTCAAGATTTCTGGGAGTTGTAGTCCAGTAACACCTGGGGATCAGAGGTTGGAAACCACTGTTCCAGACAGAAGCAATGATGGAGCACGCAAGCATAAGACTTCTACCCATGCATGCTCATAACTGCTAAATGTTGTTTACTATTCTGCCAGAACAGGGTGAAAAGTGTGCAGTGGAGGCAGATGGCCTATTATTTATTTCATCTACTGTTCATTTGTTCATTCATTCTTTGTTTAAATGTTTTCTGAAAAGCTGCTTTGAAGTTTATGTGTTTATCTGGTAGAGAAGGGAAGGGGTTTATGATCTTTATATAATTTTTGCAGACAGTTCGCTGTCTGTGCTAATAATTTCTGACATTTCTATTAAAATAATGTACAGGGCTTTAGAACTGCATCAAGTTCAGCCATGCCAGTTTATGAAGGATTTCAGTAATGTGCTCCAAATACATCATTTGCATCTACAATTATGTTATAATTGCAGTTTTTAATGAAATAATTATAGGTACACCACAGCACATGCATATATATAATTATGGTAATTGCATAAATACCTGATTTCCAGAGAACACTTATTTACAAAGAGCCTCTTAGAAAACTGGTAAATGTCATCTACAGAATCTTGTCCTCAGATGAATGATATACATTTACATTTTATTTATATGGCATATGGTTTCATCCTCTTAAATCCCTATATAGCTTTTACTCGTTCCCTTTCAAACTACTAGCTAGAATCTGGCCTGAAATTCTGGGCAGTTGCTGACAGTACTGGAGTTAGATGGAACAGTGGTCCAGCACAATATAACAAGCAAGGGTTGGAGGTATCTGGCTTTGGAGCCGGAGGTTGGGAGTTTGATTCCCCACTGTGCCTCCTATGAGTACAGCCTGCCTGTGTGGCTTTGAACTAGCACGAAGATAATGGTAAGCTACATATGTGTATTATCTATCTGGAAAACTGTGAAAAGGGTTGCCATAAGACATTATTATTTTAATTCCCTTCCTGGACATCTCTAGACAGAAGAGGAAAGAAAGGGGAAAAAAACCCAGTTCCTGGTCAGAAGAGAAGCATGGTTCACAAAGTCACAGTGTGAGACTTTCTGAACTTGACATGCAACTGAAGAACTGTGAAATCACAGGTCTCACCAGATTCTGTATTTCTGTTTGATTGGATGTTTTCCTTTTTTGGCTGCTTTGGTCATATGTACATGAGATCAGCTATTATTCTAATGAGAAATAGGCAACCTGGTGGGAGAGGATATATCTATTAATGGCTAGAAAGCTGTTTCTGGCAGAACATCCAGGAGCTTGGAGGGAGGGGAACAGCATTCCAAAAACACAGAGCTCCATATTGCCCACCTGTTCTGTGGCATCTGCAGGGAGAGGACAAGATTCAACAAGTGACACTTTTGCAAGATAACGTCTCCTTGTTGGATTTCTGCCTGGGAGACAACTGTTCCTGCTGCAGGATCTTTAGTAGGAAATAACCATTGAAAAACCTACTTGCCAAGTCAACCACAGCAATGCATCCTCTTTTCTTAGCTATCAAGCGCCTCAATGGGTTTGAAAATAGGCTGCCAATTCAACATAAATATGTTTGGGATTGAAGCGATTACCTCAATGGGAAGTTGACTCATGCCCAGACATATATTTATGCCCTTCCATGGAGCACACAAGTAAACACGCTCTAATCCCAGTAATCTAAGCTCTTTAGAAAACAAGAAAATTGTCCAAAATTGCAGGACTCCAGCCCTGCAAACATCTGGGTGTGCGCTGTATTTGCATACAGAGCAGCAAAACATGCCGCCTCAGTTCAAACCCAGTGAGTCTCTGGCATAAGTGGGGTTGAGGCTTTTAGTGTTGACATCACTTAGCAGAGCACTTATCAGCTGATCACCACAGTTGGCATCTAACAGCTGATCAACATTATTGGTGCTTATCTTGCTCTTTTAGGGTAGGTAGCAGCATCACATCCATCATTCACTTGATTGAAGCCTAACAGCTGTTATAAAAGGAGGAGGGGGAAAGGGTTGTTGTTTGTTGTTGTTGTTGTTTTGCCTAGATGGAGACTCTTAAGGATCCTGATGTGTGGTGCTTGGATAATAGGCCAATTTTCAACCTTAGCCTGCCATTTTGTTTGTTACATTTCAAGCTTTTATAGCCTCTCCTCCTAAAGTGGCAATAGTGCATGCAAGAGAGAAGTGAAATTGCCCTTTCCAAACAGGGTGGTCGCATGTCCTCATTTATGGAGATTAGACCTCTATCTGAAGGGCTGCCAGAGAATGCTCCTCTTTGTGAAAGTGTTGACCGCTCAAAGGGTTGCCTACTCAAGTCTCATTTAGGGATGAAGTACCGTAAGGAAGGAAAACATTAGATCCCAGAGCTGATCATCCACAGGAAACATTTAGACAACTGATTCTTTCACCTAGTCAAAGTTTCCCCCACTCACCTGAGATGCATTGCAATTCTGTTTTAAATTATAAACATGTCTGCTTTGGCACCTGTACATATAAAAGAAGGTGTGTGATTTTCTGCAAGGCAGTGTCCTCCTGGGTCCTCATTTTTGGTGATCTCCAGACATTTTACCAATCACAATGTGCCGTTTTTTTAAATGGACCCTTCTAATGATAATAATCCTGTGATTCCTGGTCATGATAAATATTTTGATTTATGTAAACATGGTAAGTGATTTGCGTAGAGCATGTAAGGAGAGTTACTATGTGAATGTAGGAGGTAAATGCGGATTGTTGGTGAGAATGGATTGTGTTTGGTTGTGCAGGAAGAGAAGAGGGGGAGAGGACTGAACTGGAAAAACTGGAGAGATGGGTAGGAATTAGATTAGGTTTAGGAATAAAACTGCATTTTACTGAAACTGTTTCTGCAGTAAATGTTACTTAATTTAGTTCAAGCAGCATGCTGATTAGCTGAGGGTGGTTATAGTATGGTGGGTGTGAGAAATTTAGCACAAGAGTAACTGTTAACTGATGCATAGAAGCAACTAAGGGTTGCTGGCAATGATTGAAGAAGATTGTAAAAGAAAAGAATGGTAAAATATATTATCATTCCTACCGGTCATAGGTAAACCCAAGTCTACTAGATCAAATGCCAAGTTAAAGAGACGCTGGGTCATATAAGGAGCACAATCACCGTTAGAAAGGAAGGGCTGTAACTCAATAGTATGGTAGAACTGTATGTCAAAGAGCATGTCCCAGGACCGCGCGCCATTCTCAATTTTTATATCTGGCCTTAATATGGTAAATAGGAAAGCCAATGAGATTTGCATAAGCCGGGTAGTCAGGAAAGTTTTAAGGAGCAGATCATACTTTTGCACTATTAAAGAGCAAGCCGGGTAGGTGGGGCTCGTCAGCCATGGAAGGCAGCCCATCTAGGAGAAGGAAAACTCCAATTTCAAACCTCCACTGCCTTGTGGCTATATCCACTCATGGAAAAGGCTTCAGGAGTTAACCTCGAGGCAAAATCCGGAGCTGGAGTCCCGAAGGCAGCATGTGTCGTTCTGCCAACTCCTGCGACATTGCTGGAACCAGTTGTATTGGCTCTTGCCTTTCCATTGGACCATTTCAGCAATGTGGAGAGGGGGGATCTGCTGCTTGGGTAACAGCCTATCCTCCATATTACCTTACCCGGGCTTCATGCTCTGGAGAGGACACTCCTCGATTCAGAGCATGTTACCATAGTCTCTCGAGACTGAAGGATGCCTATGCTATGTCAAAATTCACTGGTTCAATCCTTGTTATCTCCCCACACCTCACTGTTTCCAGGCCGTTGGGAGGTCTGCAAAGAGTTAGGCCCACTTTCTTGAAAGGATGCCATTACTACTTTTCACAGTAATTGTAACTTAACAAGGGACGACTTCGGTCCCTTTACAGTGTAATTCTAACTTTTTTGTTAGCTGTATATTTAGAGGATTGTAGTTTCACTAAATGGAGGAAGGGGGGTATCAAATAGTTCCAGGTCTTGCTCATGCTGCTCCCTCATGTTCTATTGTCAGTGTTGAGGTGACAATAAAATGGAGGAGAGAGCAGGGCAGGGGAAGGGAGGGTGTTTTGAACAACACTGATAGTATGCCAGTTTTTCATAAGTAACTGAAAAATGCCTATTTAGTTACTTGCAAGGAACACAGCATTAAAGAGGTATTAACTAGTTTTGAGACTTAGGAACAGTAGAAGCACAACATAAACTGAGATTTGCTTCCCAAGCTGCTTCTCATCTTCATCAGAATCAATATCCCTTGTATATTCTGGGTTAGCTTGATTTTGTAAAATTGAAGTGATCTTTCCTAGCCTTTTTCCAACTTGAGCTCTTCTAGGTGTTTTATCTTACATTTCCCATCATCCTTGGATTTTGTCAGTGCTCTCTGGGACTGATGGTGGAAGTTCTGTGGGGAAATATTTGAGCGATGTACATTGGAGAATTCTATCCTATCCTTTCAGGAAATAATATTTTACGGTAGTCTGGTTTTCTTCAGACGCTTTGGGCCATAAGCAATTCTGTCTCTCATGGCCTATATGAGAGATGATGAGAATTGTATTCCCAGACATATGGAGGCCAACCAGCTGGGAATGACAGTTTTACAGTGTCACTGTGCATGCTTACAGTGGAGTAAGCCCCATCAAATTCACTGGGATTTCATTCTGAGTAAGTAGCCATGAAACCAGGCTACTCCTTAACATCATTCTGACCCAAGCTGGATTCATGTTTGAGTTCCAGTATTACAATTCACACACTTTTTATTTTATTCCTAAGGAATGCATATTTTTCTACTTCCTTGGAGCCATCCTGGAAGCTCATCTTATTCTAGGTAGCAGTGTAATATTCATTAAAAATTTAGACGTCATAGAAGATCATAGAGATCTGTTTAACTTGTCTCTCCATCTTTCTGTATGCTACAGATGACAGGATGATATAATATCCAGGTTCATAGAGCTCTGAGGACATCGGACTACAGAGGATGCATGTCATGCAGTATTTTTAGTAATATTTGTATCTTTTCCCTGACTTCCCCCCCATTTGAATGTTCATTTTCTATTCTGATCCTGAACTGACCTTACTGTGCTGTCATTTCGATGCAGCCTAAATTTCTGATGTGATCTCACTTTGCATCCCAGTGAAAGAGAAGTACATGGTCGTTCCCATTCATAAAGGCACTCAAACACAATGCTGGCTATAGGAAACCACTTTGATTGCCTCAGGGGGCCAAAGTTCTTTTCTCTCTTTGGAGAGGTGAAGATTGTTTTCAGCTTTTTTTCCTTTAATGGCTTTTATCTTCTGTTTCATTTTGTTTGCCAACAAAAATATGCATTCTGTTTTGCAAAGGGATGCAGCTCTGATGCTAATCCCATGTCACTGTTACTGGAATGTGCTGTGTTGCTGACAAGCTGAAATATCATCTGGGAGGTCCACTGAATGCTTCTGTTAAGCAATAAATATTCAGGGGTGTATGTGTACATTATGGTCTCATATGTCATGGATTGTGATTAACGGTTTCCAGCATCAGGGAGACTAGCAGCCATGAGGGCTGTAAAGATCCTGTTTGCCAAATACTTTGTTATTGTTAATTTGTTAATATATATTCACCAAGACACCTGAGTTAGGATTTTTTTTTCAAGCCTCACAGAATTCCCTTCCATGAGGTGAGACTTGAGGCAAGCTATGCTACTTTTTCTTCATAATACCTCTGTAATTTGTGCAGATTGTCTCTTCACAAAATGAGTGTGTTTTTTGTTTTGCGAGACAGAACAACAAATACTGAATGGCTGGCTCATTTTGTTAGAGAAAATGCAAATAATCCTTCTGATGCTTCTGATCTGTAAATCTGTGCAGCACAACAACAGCCGTTATCATTTTATGTGATTTGCATTGAATCCCTTTATTTTTTTTAAAAAAATCACTTATGTAGTTTTGCTTAATTTGCACAAAAGTTCATTCTCAGGACAAGAACGTCATGAACTGCATTGCGAGGCCCATTTTCTTTCATCCTCTTCTTCATTGGTGAAGGATTTACTCCTCTAGTTGACATATGAGTGCGGCAAATAGGTTAACAGAGGAAGAAACAGGTTAGGGAAGATCAGATTCCCAGCATACCTATCTCAAGATTTATTTTGAATCAAATTCAGCTCAGTTAGTTCTTGAATCCAAATTACAACTCAGAATATTTTCTCTCCACTTGACGATCCTTGAAACAAGTAGCTGTAACAAAGTCCTCCCCCAATTGCCATAATTCACATGAATGTTCCTCCATCCACCCTGCCCTGTTACACTTTTATGTCAATTCAACTGAAAAAGGCAGTCTTATTGAAGCTTTGCTAGTATTCATTGAAGCATTGCTAGATACAGCTCTGCCACACATGCTTACCCTACACAGGATTCATCTCATATTACAGTCTGAGCAGATAAAGACCTGTATCCAGTCCTAACTAAGGTGAACCTATTCACTGAATTGGACTTCCATGAGTGTTGACTTAACAAGCCAGGATTATTCACTGGTCTACCTAGAATTAACACTTGCATTCAGTCTAGGACTGGGTAAATTTTAGGCTTCAAATTTTGCTCGGCCACAATTCCAATCAGCCATAGCTAACCTAGCCAATGGAGAACAGTATCGGGCGTTGCAATCTCTGATGGGGTACATTTGACCCCTCCCTGATTTGGCCCTTTGATTCGGGGATGGAGAAAAAAAAGAAACGAGAAGTGCGACCTGCAGAAGAAATGATCCTGACAAAGACCTGCAACCAAGTCCCTTGTGATGTTACAAAGAGATAAGCTTTTACTTCGGTATGTAAGGTTGCATTACTCTTTTGGGAATTATTGTTTAATTGTTTTTAATTTATATCTCACTGTGTCTATTAATACTCTGAGCCACCTTCAGTCTCCTTATCAGGAGAAAGGCAACCTATAAATAAGACACATAAATAATAAGATAAATTGTTCACTTCAGCCTGATACTGCAGGCTCCAACTCATCACATAAGGAAGGCAGAGATCATTCAGCAATGCACAGGAGCACTAGCTCTTCCAAACTGGAATCTAAGGTAAAAAAAAAAAGCACATTAATGTGCTGAAGTGAGGAAAGGGACTTGATCCTGTGGCTTGAATGTCCCTACTTGTGGGAGAGTGACAGCTTTAGCCATACTTAAAAAAAACCTAAAGGGTTTTCAGCCCCTCTCTTCTAGGGATAAGTCTTTTCTGCCCCATAGGAAATAATCGGCTGCCTATCTTAAAGTAATTTTGATTCTCTAAAAATGGTTATTCCTTCTCTTCTGCTCATATTTTTCCATTCTCGTTCCAAACAGAATGAGAAATGCTTTTCAAAGAGATTTGCCTTCCCTTCCAAATTGTTTGATTAGCACTGCATTAAAGCAAATAACAACTGGCTTTGTATTTCTGATCACCCACAAAGTCAAGGTTTGAAGCTAAGCTAAAATGGAAGATGTAATGTGGCAAATGCTCAGATTGCAGCCAACAGAGGAATAAGTATTTGTAAGCTATAAGCCTGTCAAACAGCAACTTATGATCTTTCCTACAATGCAACAACATTTCTCCTTCTTGGCTAATGTTCCTAAGACCACTAGTAGATTTCCTCTTTAATCTGTGGTTCCACACATGTCTATTGACTGTTATACAGGAGTATTCCAGATATGTCTATTTATTGACCCCCATTGGAGATTGGCATCAGAACTCATTAAATGATCTCCTACTTTCATCTGCAGATGGTGTTTTCCTGCTTTTGCCCAAAAAGGGGATTTTGCATTTTGTGAAACATTTACAAGATTAAGCAAAATAGTTTTACCAAAAGTTCTCATCTAGAGCTAGGCAATACATAAGTTCATCTCTGCATCTGTTTAAATAGTGTTTCTCCTCATCACATGTCAGTCCCACCTACCAAGCTACCATAAATAATAAATAAAATAAAATGCTTTTCTTGGGAAAGGTGGTTTTTTTCATGGTGACAGAGTTACTGGTGGAATAGAATATATGAAGTGTTGAGGAACACTGGCTGGATGGTGTCCCTGGTTTGATGAGCTGCAATTCTCCTCTCTGGCCATTATCTGGATGGTGCTAGAGAGAAGCAAATAGTTCTTTCTGCCTCATAGCTGCCCCAGTTGGACAAAGAACCAGCTGCCACATGCCCTCATCCAAAAACCCATCTGCCTCCTAAACACTTTAATTCTTTTGAAGCCATCCATTGTTTCAGGTCCTCATTCAACAGCATCTTTTGAGGAAAGGATACAGAAGGGCAGGGAAGCAGAACTTTCTGATGATAATGTTTGAGGGGCTAGGCTTATTCCTAGACCAAATGAAACCAGAGGCATCTAGTAGTGGATTTGGGATGAACCAAATGTCTGTTATGTAGGATACAATCTTAAATGTGTCTTGGGCCAAAACAGACATGGTGTCTCTCATGTCAGATACCATGTACATTTCCTACACCATTGTGTTGGGTGGGCATTGTGAGAAATTACATTGGTGGTTTATTATGCTCATTTTCTTGATATTTACCAAGACAATTACCATTCCCTGGTGCAAGGGGGTCACATGGCAGGAATCCAGAGTACAGCAATGGGACTCTGACAGGGTATTGGAACCCAGCATTTGTCTAAGAGTAGCAGTTTTCCATTATACAGACTGCATTTTTTGTGAAGTAGTGCCGTCAAAAACACTGCAGGTGAAGTGACAGAAAAGGATGTGACTGTTCCACTGGTGTCACTTCTTAGTGAAGTCAGCAAGAAGTAAGGATGAAAATGATAACCAAGTGATCCTTGCTTTCCAAACCAAACCAAACAAAAGCACACTACAGTATTTAAGGCCGCTCCCATAAAAATTCAATGGAAAGAATGGCAAAAGGAAGACAGCTATGAATGAAAAGAAATGAGTCTTGAGCTGTTTACACTGGCATTAAGATAGCTGACTTTTCATCTCCTACATGTAATATATGAAAAGCTACCTCATCAGCTGTTTGGAGGCATTTAACTATATCTACAAAATGTACTGAGAAGGCTAGCAGCAAATGAGCCTTAGAGACTGGGGAGTAATTAATTCCTGGTGCTGCTTTTCAGGGATCAAAGCTTCATCCTGCTAGCGTTATTTATTCACCTGTTGAGCAAGGAATCTTTTTCTCTAGGCAGCCTAAAAGTGAACTTCCTGCCCTACAAGTATTATTTATTGTGATCAACTACAACTATACAGACCTGGGAGGGAAAACATGTAAACGTTCCCACTTTTGTTATCACTGAATGATTCCTTTTTTAAAAAAATGGTTAATTTTGATTCATTTCTTGTTTTGGAGGCATTTATTGTGCTCTGTGTTTCTGTTTGTGTGTGTGCGTGAGAGAGATATCTACAAAATGATGCTTTTTTATTTTTTTGTATGTACATTATAGCGTACAGAGGACTTGATAGTAGGTGATGGGCAGGAATTTCATAGAGATTCTAAAGAGTGTGTTGCTGGTCAGAGCAGGCCTTATTCATTCATTTGTTCTCCCTGTTACTTCTCCTGACTGTTGGGGATGGATAGTTCTGTAGACAAATAGATAGAAATCAAGGTTGTTGAACTGCAGTGTTCCAGGAATTGCAAGACTGAGCGTTCCATCAGCCAACGGCAATATAGCTAATTGTGAGGGTTTATAGTAAGGATTGTCAGTGAGTTGGGTACCTGCTGTGAGCCAGAGCTTTGGAATTTTATTCCCCATTTATGACATAGGGGAAGAGCCAGCCGCTGTAGCCTTGGGCAAACTGCATTGCTCCAGGATGACCATAGAAGTAGGAATTGGCAAAACGTTTCTAAATACCATTTACCCAATAAACCATGGAATCATCATACATCAGAATCGACTTGATGGTATACTGTTATGGAAACTCCAGTCCAACATAATTTGGAGGGTGTGATTGCTCACTGTTACTATAAAGACAGATGTCAAAATCCTATTCAGGTTTTATGTGTTCAGAGGGGTAATGCCTTTATGAAGCCTTGATGCAGTTGCATAGGTGAACAGTTTTCTAGCTCAAAGTAGAAACCTACAGAGAGCAAGCCATGCGATAAATAGAGATGGGAATAAATAGAAATCATATAGATACGCTTTATTTTTCGTTTTGGTTGCACTTAGGACCGTGCTTTCCCCCCAGTCTGATGTAAGACATGTATGAGCTAGAGCACTACAATGGCTTTTACAAGGGTGTCTTGTTTGCTTGCTTGCTTGTTTTGTGCCATCACCTGTGCCTTCACTAAGTGACTAAATCAGATGTTCTAGGAAAGCACAGAATCTTTTGTCATTCCTTGTTTTCCGGCTTCCACGGTTTCTTTCCCACCCGCCCTTGCTTGAAAGAAAAAGAAAGAAAACTACAGGATGAAGTATACATTATTGATTTGAAAGCAAGCTTTTAACAGCCGTGAGCTTGTTCTGAAGGCATGTGGAACACTGTGCTAAAATTCCTATGTATTTGTGTGTGCACATGTGTGTCTATGACGAAGGAGAAAAACCCTTCTTTTTTTTTTTAATTGCACATTGTCTGGAAAAAAGTTTCTGCCTTATGATGAGTAGGTGCAAGCAAAACAATATATTAGTCAGCTAGGAGGTGCTGATATGCATACACATTGCATACAGAGATAGAGATGGTTTGAAATTCAGCAATCTATAGTCAGCCCTTTTCTGCACAAAAACAGCATCAAGTGAATAATGGGAGGCCCCATCAGGCCTCAATGAACCTTCTTCATTCTCCATGTGCTCAGAAGGCAAGCTGAAGAATGCTTAGCAGTTTTATGGTGTACAATGAACGGCTCTGTAAACCTCCACTGTTTTTTTGCGGAACGTCCACAGCAGATATTGGAGTTGTTGGAGGACACCACTTATCTAACAGCAACAGACTGTGGCCATCTTGGCTGAGCAATGACCTTTTCCATCTGTCAGGCCCGAGATGAAATGTTTGCAGTGATTCTCCTAGAGAAACAGAATTGCTGTGCTGGTTCATGATATAAAGAAAATCTGTCAGCTGCTCTGCCTCTGTGGAGAGGTTGGAGCTGGGTTTAGCTGCTGTCCAAAGACACTTGTCACGGGCTGTATTATTCTATTATCTACAGGAAATGCACCCATTATGATGCAGGCATGTAAGCCTCATGGAGTATCTTCAGGTGTAACATTGCTAAAACCCAGCCCAGGTGTTCCTACTTAAGTGAAGTAAATAAGCATGTAGCGACTATTAGAGATTTATCTTGTCCTTGATGACAAAGGGTTTCTCAGTACTATTTTCAGCAGCAGCATAAGAACTGTGAGTTTGTGTGAAACACAACAGTTTCTTTTAAAAAAACAACAACCATTGTGTTTTGACAACAAGGCCCTGAACACAAACACTGGACTGAAACTCTTGTAATTTTGTTCATTAAGGAGAAGACTTTACGCCCTTCTTGCTAAATAAATGCATGCAGATTGGAAGGCTGGACAAGAAAGCTAACTCTGCTCCTCTCTATCACCATGTTCCTCATTCTCCACATGTACAGAGTAAAAAAAGAAAAGAAAAGAAAAGAAAAAAGGAGAGCCTGAAATATCTGGGGAGGCTTTCCCCCTCATTTGGGATTCTGGAACCTTTGCAGGGGGAGCCTTCATGAAGTCTCAGCCATTTTCAGAGAGCCTCTCCAGTTGGAGAATGATGAAAATAGGAGCAGATGTAGCAACCTCATCTCTGCCACTTTCCTTACATGAATTAAAACAAGTTAATTGTGTGAAGTTCTCCAAAAACTAGCAAGACTGGAAAATGGTAAATCCTTGGCTGTGAAATTGGTTTGATTGTCTCATTTCTTGGAAACCTGAATACATTCAAGGAGTGCATCTGCTGCCTTTCAGTCCCAGCTAATAATTCCAGCCAGAGAAGCAGACGGTGAATGAACCCGTCTGATCTATGGAGAACTAACACCTCATAGCTGGGCAGTAGCAGATACATGCCTGTTGATTGTTCCTTCTGTGAAATAAGTGAGGTCTGCCATTTCAGATTTCCAGGTTGACACAGTATTAAAAGAAACCACAGAGATGTTAAGTAGTGGTGTGTGTGTGTGTGGGGGAAGCTCTCTTAATGTCTTTCTTCTGTTGTGCCAATTGTATCACGTAACCCACCTCATGCCTTGGCCATGGCTTCAAAAAAACCCATGAACAGGTCCAGAAAGAAAGAGGATTTGTTTCTATGGAGAACCTAAGACAGATTCTGTAACTTCACCATCACCATGATTCTTTGTTGTAATGCCATACTTCTCTCTCTCTCTCTCTCTCTCTCTCTCTCTCTCTCTCTCTCTCTCTCTCTTTCTTTCTTTGTCCATTCCTTTATTATAAATGATGTTTATCAGATTCCTTTCTGGACAAAGTCCACCCGAAGAGGGCAAACAAGATGTGGATGTAAAAATGCATTGTAATCACACTGTTAAAATTTCCTGGGGGGGGGGGAAACCTACACAATTAGATCATAATTCAGCAGCCAATATAAAAACCATTTCCAGAGGCACCACAATAAAACAACAGCATGACCAATAAAACACATCCATTAAAAGCCATACCGCAGCTGAGGGGACCGACCACACATCCCTTGGGAGGAATACTGAAGCTAAAATTCATACTGTGTAGAGCCTAAGTACTTGAGGGAGTTTGTTATATAATTAAAGTAGATTTGATAAATGCAATAGTCCTGGACAAGGTGAGTCTGTATGAATTAATTCATATTAGGTACTCAGGAAATCAAGCCTTAGGAGACCTTGGGGCTACCGGAAAGTACTCAAAAATACTTTAGTGGTGTGACGTGTGTAAAGAGGAACCTGACAGGACTGGCCCTACCATTAGGCAAAGTGAGGCAATGACATCAGATGGGGCAGACACTACTGATTTGATAAGCTCTCCTGCTGTTTCTGTCCATTGGAGGACAGAGTTGTGTGGGCACACAACCTTGCTGCTTCCCGCAAATGTAGCTTGCTACCTCCAAATTTGGTGACTTTCTTCCACAGCCAGTGCTAATGTGAGAATCAGCAGCCAGTTCGGCTGCCTTTTGATTGTGGAATCAACCCAGGCACTTATACATCTTGGGGTGTCATTCTAATCCACTTTGTGGAATTATGTGCATTCAGGCTCATCATATGATCCCCCATAACTAAGAGTTATACATAGAGCAAAAAGATGGTGGATGCACTGCTGACGCTTGTTGTCCTGGTTGGTACGTCTCTTGTGTAAATTAAGGTTTGGAGAGCTTATCAAATCAGCAGTGTCTGCCCCATCTGATGTCATTGCCTCACTTTCTAGCATGCATCCCAAAGCCCTTCTGCTCACACAAATTTTCACTGTTTTAAATGAGCCAAACCATCTGCTTAAAATATCATGTGGCAGAGTTGGGCATCTGGCTACAGAGCCAGAGGTATTTCCCCAATGTACCTCTTGAATTGAAAGCTAACCTGTGTACCAAGCTGCACAGTCCCAGAGCAACCCAGAAGAAGGAAATGGTAAACTACATCCAAGTACTCTATACCTAGAAAACTTTGGGAAGGATCGTCATAAGTCAGAATTACAGGTGTTGCTATTACATGCCAGATCAGCCAAAAATAAATCTAAATTAATATTAGATCTGATAGAAGATGAGAAAGCCACACTGGGCATGTATAACTGAAATCTGGGTGGGAAAGGAAGTGGGGGTAGCCCTTTCCCAGTTATGCTCCCCAGGATATTCAGTCCAGTATCATGCAAGTCAGAGAGTTGCCATAGTCATTAGAAACTCCATTAACATCAACAGGATCTCTGGGCTATCATGCCAAGATCTGGAGTGTCCACACCTCATACTAGACCTGCAGGACAGAACACGATTGGTGCTGGTGTACCTTTATCCCTGTGCCCCAACACATTCCCTACCAGACCTGATGCAATATGTCTCGGCTGCTTTGTTGAGGTCCCCCAGACTTTTACTTTTGGGGGATTTCAACATATATGTGGAGGCGCAGTTGACCAGAACAGATCTGTAGTTCATGGAGGCCATGGCCGCCAACATGCCACAGGACCCATGCATGTTGTAGCTCACACCCTCAATCTGGTGTTCACATCAGGAAGAGGAAGGATCATCTGAAGGTGCTGAACCTTTAGTCTACCCCTAGTCATGGTGAGATGATCTCCTGCTGAGATTTGGACTCTGCACAACTAAATCCCTATTACCATGGTCTGCCCTTGAAGACCAAACTTGTTTCCAAATTGTCTTATGAGTTTTTCTGGCTGATATTGTTGATGCTCCTGTTAACACTCTGGTCAATCTCTGGTACTCAAGTGTAGGAAAGACTGTAACTCTCTAAAGCAGTCCATTCCCTTCTCATGTCCATCCTGTAGACATAAATTGAGGGAAATCCATATCTCCCCTCACCTCTGACATGCTGCTTCATTAAATGCAGAAATTTTTTTTGGAATAGAAACTCTCCTAAAAGGGCTGCATCAGATAACTATCAAAAGACCAAGGTAGATGAAGCAATATACAAAAAAGATCCAAAATTGTTCTGTTGAAGACTCTCTATAAACCAGTTTATGACCGTCATATCGTTCCCTCCAGCCATCCCTTCTAACTCAATCCTGAGCCCAGCTGTTAATTCAATGTAAGCAAACATCTGTAATTATATATTAAGAATTTTGAGAAAATATTCTCTTTTTTCCTTGTAAATATCATGGGATAATAATATCATACTACCAGAAAAATTATAATAGCTGGACTGGAAAAATTGAGCGGAGTCACTTATCCACCACTCCAAATAATATGTTACTACTTTGATAATCAATTTCCTTATGTGCTTTTCACTGGGCACACTTGATTGTTCATTCATATATCTCTTTGCTTTGGTACTTCACTTTTAAGTGTATTCCTGCTAAGACACTACTTTGTCATAATTATATAATTACATATATTTGAAAATTAGGAGAAAGGAATAGTTCTTCAGATAATTTCCCCAATGTGTTCTTCTTCCCTGAAGGAGTGAACCTGTGTGGGTTTTTTCTTTATGACGTAAGAGAAAGTTAACACAAAATTGATGTGTGGCCAATTTTGTCTGGGGTAAAGGGCATATTAAATGCCAGAAGTATGTGATTATGGTTTGGTTATCTGCTAATTACATCTGATCAGCTTCCTGTTAATTAAATTCCACTGTGGGTTGATTGCTAAAGGCATAAAACTGTCAGGACTTAAGTAAGTTAACAGACTTGTGTCCCTCTTCCTCTGTTCCTTCCCCAGGGGTGGTGAAATTTTTATTCTGTAATTGTATTTTTTTTAATTATCCCAAACCTATACTTTATTGAATGACAAAACTATCACTGTCTTCTGTCTTGGGAAAGAAGTATATCAAGTTCTATATCCAAAGACTAGTGCATGCTGGCTGAAACCCAGTAGTAAGACTCGATGATCAGTGGGGATCTGGTGAGTTAGCACCTCTGTGAGATCCATTGATTCAGTGAACCTACTCTACTTGCAGCTTATTACTGGATTTCAGACATGAATATACCTGACTAGGTAAGGCAAAGTTAAAGGTTTCCCTTGACATTTATTCCAGTCGTGTCCAAATCTAGGGTGCGGTGCTGATCCCCGTCAACAAGCCGTAGAGCCAGCGTTTGTCCATAGACAGTTTCCGTGGTCACATGGCCAGCGCGACTAGACATGGAACGCTGTTACCTTCCCACCATGGTGGTACCTATTTATCTACTTGCATTTACATGCTTTCGAACTGCTAGGTTGGCAGGAGCTGGGACAAGTGATGGAAGCTCATTCCGTTGCGTGGATTCGATCTTACGACTGCTGGCCTTCTGACCTTGCAGTACAGAGAATTCTGTGGTTTAACCCGCAGAGCCACCACGTCCCTTTTAGGTGAAGCTAGATGTTGAGGCAAATGGGTAGCTCTAGATGTATTGCATGCTGCCAGTGCAATCTTTGAGTATATCCCTTGCATCTCCTTTTATATGGCCTCTGTTGCAGATGTAATGTATTCTACTGCTTTTGTTTATTCATTTGATCCCCAATTGTTCTGCACACTCTTCTGAAAGTATATTTCCAAATAAAATAATTACATTTAGCATATTTTACATTAAATAAAAGCCTATGTTGAATTTTTCATTGCTTTCCTTCTTTTTTAATAATGTCTGTGTAGAGGCTGTGTAGAGGCTGTATGGGATATTTTTGAACAGTATTATAGTGATGAACAAGGTATGTTTTCCAGTTAGAGAAATCATTATAGTGTAGTTCCTGGAACTGGAGTGCAAGATGGGGAAAGTCCTTGTTTTCAAACATATTTTTGTACTTGCATTTCCGTGCTACTGAGATGGGGTTGTGCATCACATTTGCTTTACTTTGCTCAGAGCAATGCCATCTAAAATAATCTGATTTATTAATACGTGATTAGATTCCATATGCAAAATATTGTACAGTTGTTTAATTTGCAAAGTGTCTTCTTTTGTTCCCTTCTTTTAAAAAAAAAAAATAAAAGGAAAGACAGAAACCATTTTATTGAGCTGAAAAGTGAAACTGAAGCAGGCTGAGGTCAAAGGTATCCCTTTAATAAAGAACTGGAGACTAGGAATAGGATGTTAGCATTTCATTGTATTTGGGCTGTGTTCACCTATGAACTAGAAATGGGGACAAACTGCATTTCTAACAAATCCCCAGGCAATCAGCATCATCAATCTGAAATACCTTATTTTTCCTTCCTTACCATCCAAGGCCATCGCTGCATTTTGCTTTAAATGTGCACAACTAGGAACTAAGCTTCTTTCCCTTCTATTTTCTTACATCTTATATTGTAAATTTATGGTGTCCCTGTTATTTCCGGTAAAGCAATATGGTGTTTCAGAATCACAGTGGGGAGAGAAAAGGGTTTAATCCCCACTTCCCATGTGCAGCAGGTCTTTTTTTTTAAGCCCACACTTATTGCAAACAATATTTATTTTTATATTTTAATCCCCTTTTCTTTCCCAGGGCAGGACTCAAGGAAGTTCATAACATAATTTTTTAAAAAACAGGTCCTGTTATAAAACAAAGTACCTTACAGGATTCAAATAGTATTGAGCAGGGTATCACATCCACATTAACATTTAATTAGGACAGATTTTTAAAAAAATTAAAAACATTTATCGACAACAGCGACTACCATCATCACCACTAGAAGTCCATTTTTACATCAATTGGTCAGTGGCCTTTTGGGTTTTTGAAATAAAATGTAATTTTGCCTACCAGCAGAAGGGCAATAAAGAGGAGGCTAGGTAGCCTCTCTGGCGAGAGCCTTTGTCTTTTATAGCGTAATTGCAATGTTTTTATATTGCAATTGTTGTGTTTTAATATTCTGTCATGGTAAGACCATGACAGAATACTAAAACACAACAATTGCAATATAAAATCGAACAACTGATCAATAACCAATTGATCAGTTGTTCGATTTTGCCAATGGTATTGCTTCCATCAGCAGAACCAAAAGTGGCAGTCCCTTTCCTTGCCAAAACTGCCTCTGTCCCCCAAACCTTCCCACGAGAGCTTGAAATACACTAGAGAGAATGTGTCTGGGCATTAGGAACGATTTCAAGGGGAGGGAGAAGAGACGCACTGAACCAACAGACGGGCACTACGATGACAGGTTTAGGCTGGTGAGTGGTAAAATCCAGACAGTTGCCCTCTGTTTAAAAACAAAAAAGTAACAGAGCTTCACTTACATAGTTTTCCTGTATTAACCTGTATAGATTGACATGGAGGAATAATAATTTAAGTAAGGATATCTATCTATCTATCTATCTATCTATCTATCTATCTATCTATCTATCTATCTATCTATCTATCTATCTATCTATCTATCTATCTATCTATCTATCTATCTATCTATCTATCTATCTATCTATCTACCTATCTATCTATCTATCTATCTACCTACCTACCTACCTACCTACCTACCTACCTACCTACCTACCTACCTACCTATCTATCTATCTATCTATCTATCTATCTATCTATCTATCTATCTATCTATCTATCTATCTATCTATCTATCTATCTATCTATCTATCTATCTATCTATCTATCTAATTACAGTAGGCCCTCATCAGCTCCAAGCCTCCTGCACATGCAAAGAAACATGGAAATAGCAGGTGCTTACATCTAAAAGGAGATGCAAGGGATGTACTCAAAGATCTCACTGGCAGCATGGAATACATCTAGAGCTACGCATTTGTCTCAACGTCTAGCTTCACCTAAAAGGGACGTGGTGGCGCTGTGGGTTAAACCGCTGAAGCCTCTGTGCTGCAAGGTGAGAAAACCAGCAGTCATAAGATCGAATGCACGTGACGGAGTGAGCGCCCGTCACTTGTCCAGCTCCTGCCAACCTAGCAGTTCAAAAGGTAAATGCAAGTTGATAAATAGGTACCACCACGGTGGGAAGGTAACAGTGTTCTGTGTCTAGTTGCGCTGGCCATGTGACCATGGAAACTGTGCTGGCTCTACGGCTTGGAGACGGGCACGACTGGACTAAATGACAAGGGGAACGTTTACCTTTACCTTTTTACACAGCATGATATCTGCCTCCCTCTAGTGGTCAGGTCTGGTAAATACACTGTGGAATATGTATAAAATAATATGTATTTCTCTCTCTCTGTTTGTGTGTGTATGTGTGTGTGTGTTATTTAATACTTTCACGCAGCTGATAAGTGAAATTGGAGTTATTGATCCCACAGATAGAGGTCCTACTGTATTTGCATTCCTAGTTGTTGTGAAACACTATCTTGTGACCTAATCTGGGAATGGCTGTTGTGTTTGAAGAGTGGTTCAACCAAAGTCCCAGTTAATGAGAAAGAACCACCAGAAGAAAGCATGTGTGTGTGCATGTGTGTGTGTGTGTGTGTGTGTGTGTGTGTGTGTGTGTGTGTGTGTGTGTAAGTCAAATTATTTATTTATTTATTTATTTATTTACAATATTTTTTAGCCGCACCATTGCCAATGGCTTCTGGGCGGCGTACAACATTAAAACCTAAAAACATTAAAAACATTTTAAGAAACAGTATAAAATACCATATATTAAAATATTTCTTAAAACAATTAAAACATTAAAAGTAATTAATTAAAATGCTGGGTGAACAGAAATATATATATCTCATAATAGGCAAGGTTTTAGTCATGATTGATGATCTAACAAATGCTTTCACATTTTCTAATCTTTGATGAGAGTGGGGTATCTAGGTACTCTGTTCCTGCTCCCACAGAAAAGAGAAAAACAGATATTTTTCCGTCACATTTGAATTGTTAATAAAAGAAAATTCATTGGTGCCAAAGTGTCTTCTCTCAATCTATCTAAAATCTACATCCTGTCCTCAAGATTTCAGTCCTCAAGTTGCTTTGAGCCCCCCTCCCACCATACTCACATAGTCCCAGATTTAAATAAATGGGAATGCTCCGGGATTAATCCAGACTAAGTTGCTTAGAGGGATTTACTGACATCAGTGATGAATTGTATTGCATGCACACTATTAATTGACCAATAAATCAATTATACAAAATATGGCAGAACATAAATGCAGTTTTATATAACATAATTCATGGGTATTTTTATTCTTCAGTGAACATATTATTTTAAAGCATTAATTGATTAATAGGACCAATTAAGACTAATGGCTTGTGCCCCATATTAAACAATATATATATTTTAAAAACCATCTACAAAGAGGCAAAGATAAATGAAGACCATAATTTATGCTTCATATTGTAGTTCTGTTTAATTGCACCAAAAATTCTGTAGTGTTGAATGCCACAATATGAATTCAGCTTAGTGATAAATTTAAAATTGTTTCATCTTCTGCCCTAGATCTTATTTTTTAATTTGAAAATTTAAATAAAATTGCAAGGTTGTTGTTGTTTTTTTGGGGGGGAAGCCCTCTTGTTTGTACCATCTCTAAATGTAAACATTATTTTGTTCAAGATGAAAGATGAATTAGAAATGAATAATATGCCATTGTTTTCTAAGGCTCAGAGAACGTAGGCTGTGTATTATCTAAAAAATGTCAGCTTTGATCAACATTGCTTCATTATTGTAAATTTTCCTGCTCCCACAAATCCTAGTTTAGATGCAGATGCCTTATTTTTATGTTACAAGGACCAACGGGTTTTTCCCCCCACGAGGAGAGCTTGTAATACTAATCTCTTTTGATCTCTGGCATTTTCACAAAGAATATTAGTTTATGTCCTAAAAATAGCAAGACGAAACTCACAGGGAGATGGCCAAAGCAGCTCCAAACATTAGAGTATTGGCATGGTTTCATAAATATTGTGGCTAAATTCCGGCTGAATGTGCAATTTATTTCGACATAGATATCATAGCCTGTGTATATCTGATGATCTAGTCCTCCGAAAATTGGATGTAACATGGATGCGCCTTAGCAAGATCTGAGAAATGTAGACTGTCTTTGAAGTGGAAATAATGTATTTCTGGGTTGGCTGCAAGGAACATCCCAGCGGGTGTGATATGGGTGAATTCTGAACTCTTGGTATGCCTAGACAAATGTAAAGTAAAACAGATACAGAAGAGACGCTTGTTGTTTTAACTGGAAACCTCTGAAGTGCTCCAAAATCCATTTACATCATCCATCTGAAATGGGAATGATGGTGGGTAGCCCTGCCGTTGTGCTTATAGTGCCTAAGCCCACATATTGCATAGCTTGGGAAAGGGAACCTTTGGATTTCATTTTTGGAACGTTACCAGCCCATCTCTCTGTCAGCCATGCTGGCAGGGAGTTTCCGGGAGCTGAAGTCCACGAAAGATCGTGTGACCATGTTGTGTTCCATTAACTTGTATCTCCCATTTTCTCCAAGGTGCTTAAGAGGCTGCATCTACTTCTGCCCCAGTGCGCCGCAATGTTGTCCTCACAACAGGCCTGTGACATAGCCAAAGGTGATTGACTGTATTTTCTTGTTATGAGCAAGATGTGGCAAAAAGATAGGCTAGAAATTTAATTTTAAAACGACAACAACCCATGCAAATAAACAGTAAGTGACCCAATTTTGTTCAGTGAGCATCATGGCAGAGGAAGGATTTGAACCTGGGTTTTCGTAGTCCTAATCCGACATTTTAATCACTATTCCATGCTGGCTTTCTGATGTTGCTCCCCTATCACTCTGTACCTACAGTACTTTGAGAATGTTGCCTTGCAAATAACGACACACAGGCTGAAAAGCAGCTTCAGGAAGATGCCATGTAGAGCAAAGAGACAGAGTTCTGCCAACTGAGGTTGCTTTATGGTGGGCAAAAGTCTGTGTTTTCTTTCTTGCATTTATACATTGATATATTTATATCCATCCTTTTAAACCAAAACACCCCCTCACCTTTCCTCCATTTAGCTCAAAGTGGCATATATGGATCTCTTCCTCTCACTTTTGTCCTCTCGACAACCTTGTGAAGTAAGGCTAGGCTAGGATGAAGGAAAGGCTTAGATCCTATGCAGGTACCTCCTGCACCTGTGAACTGTGGAGGCATCTTGTACACTAATGCTCAATGCAATCCTGTGTGATCACCTGTGTATTTTTATGGCTAACTTTCTCTCCCCCTCTCTCAGTCTTTCTCTCTTCTTCCTTTGAAACAAATGGAGTGGTTTTGTCTTGGAGGAACCAGTTTGGAAGTTGTTGTCCCTAAATCCAGACAGGGCACTGCAAGCTGGAAAATTCTGTTTTGAACCAGGCTGCAGTATAAACTGATTAAGCAGTGTTAGATGAGCCCTTGTCTTTCACAATCAAGCAGAATGCTTATTGTTTGAAGCATCAATCCCTTAAGTGTGAAAAACTCATCATAATTGCCAGGGCTTTTCTCCTCTACTGTAGTTTACATATCAGCCTGCTTTATTTTGTAAGGAGGAGTTAAAAGATGGCTTTACTCACATTCTGATTGCTCAGATAGATGCTAAAACAGTACTTGCTTTTCTTTTAATGACAGCCAAACCAGTGCACGTGAGTTGATCTTAAGCTTCATTCTCACTGTCCTCTTTATAATGAAGAGTAGTAATAATTCTGAGCTGTTTTACAAGGCTATTGTTTCAGTATCACTGACAAAATATACATTACAGAAAAGGCAACCCCATGGCCTAAAGATACTGTGATTTAAAACTCCCATAAATTCCAGCTAGCATGTCTGGTTGTTAGGAATTAGAGGCTATTTGGATGTCTTGTTTTGTGTCTGATGGACCTCAATCACTTGTGCTGAGCTTCACTTATTACATTTATATCCTGCCTTTCTTCCCAGGATGTCAAGCCCCAATACTTGGCTTTCTTTTTCCCTAAATTATCCCAGCATAATCTATTTCATGAACCAGTACTAGTTGTAGAAAGGGTAGCCATGCTAGTCTGTGCAAGCATTATAGGTAAAAACAAAATAAAAATTAAGAGTATAAAAGATAAAAACATGGTGGCACTTTAAAGACTAACTTTTGCATTTTTTAAATGTGAGCTTTCATAGACAAATCCACTTCATCAGACATAAGAGAAGGAGATACAATATGGTGAATATTTATACATGGCTTCAAGGTTGTGGTTGGTTGGTAAGAAAGTGAGTGTGTGTGTGTTAAATATTATGATAATGTCTTTGATACTCAGGTCTAGTAGACGTTAGTGCTGTAAAGAATGTGAGAACCTATTTCATAGATTAACAGTGGTAAAGTAACAATGGTATAAGCATGTTAGACATACATATCAAGGGACTTAATATAAGCCAAGGCTTTTGGGAGCACTGCCAGATATAAACACTACAAATATTGCACTGTACTACAGTACATCTCCCAGACCCACCCACCCCCGCCCCTTAATAGATGCACCTTAGAAAGGTGAAAGACGAGAGTGCAAAAAACGGTCTGAAACTCAACATCAAAAAAACTAAGATCATGGCCACTGGTCCCATCACCTCCTGGGAAATAGAAGGGGAAGATATGGAGGCAGTGACAGATTTTACTTTCTTGGGCTCCATGATCACTGCAGATGGAGACAGCAGCCCCGAAATTAAAAGACGCCTGCTTCTTGGGAGGAAAGCAATGACAAACTTTGACAGCATCTTAAAAAGCAGAGACATCACCTTGGCAACAAAAGTCCGAATAGTCAAAGCTATGGTTTTTCCTGTAGTGTTGTATGGAAGTGAGAGCTGGACCATAAAGAAAGCTGACCACCGAAGAATTGATGCCTTTGAATTGTGGTGCTGGAGGAAACTCTTGAGAGTTCCCTGGACTGCAAAGAGAACAAACCTATCAATTCTAAAGGAAATCAACTCTGAGTGCTCATTGGAAGGACAGATCCTGAAGCTGAGGCTCCAGTACTTTGGCCATCTCATGAGAAGAGAAGACTCCTTGGAAAAGACTTTGATGTTGGGAAAGTGTGAAGGCAAGAGAAGAAGGGGACGACCGAGGATGAGATGGTTGGACAGTGTCATCGAAGCAACCAACATGAATTTGACACAACTCCGGGAGGCGGTGGAAGATAGGAGGGCCTGGCGTGCTCTGGTCCATGGGGTCACGAAGAGTCGGACACGACTAAACGACTGAACACACACACATGCAGAAATTTCTAATTTAAGCAGATTCTACTCTGCTCTCCTAGTCAACACACTCCTTATTCACACACCAATTACAAAAAAAAAAGCTTGCAGGAGAAAAGTGAATCAACAACTGGAAATAGTTCGTCTGATTAACATCACTGTTACTCTATCATATTTATCTTGCCATTGTTATTTTACCATGGATCATCCATTCCAGCTCTTGTCAAGGAAGGACAGTGAGGAATCGGACTCCCAACTTCTGCCTCTGTAGCCAGATACTGAACCAATTACCAAACGATTTAGCCAGTGCTTTTGCAGGCTTGTTATAAGCACCATATCCGGATAGCGGGTGGAAAATGAGTAGCCGGAGCTTTTGTATGTTAGCGTTTGTATGTTTGAAGGTGTTCTACCGTAGGTGGCAGCCTGCTAGGTTTTACCTTCTGGAGTAGAGGAGAGATATTCGTCATTATGACTGATATTTAAAAAGCCATGAGAACTTAATGTGAAGGGGAAAAAATGTTTCAAGGGAATCCTGCAAGATCAAGGCTTGCTAATAAGCTGGAAGGTGATGGTAGCTCATCTTTGTTTTTAATGCTGTGAAATTATATGTTAGTATGAAACAGCATAGTGACGGGGCAGGAGATGAAACTGGCATGGATTGTTCCATCGCTCCAATATCTGTCACCATGTTTGTGTAGGGATCACATTGCAAATTTAGTGATGCGTATTAATCTGCTTACCTAGTAGCTTCCAGAGCAGGGTTCCATTTGATGTGTTCCTCTCCGTGTTTCATACCTATAAAACAGGAATAAGGAATCATATCCTGTTGAATTTAAGAGTGTGAAAATCTATCCCAATGGTTGCATTTCTCTGAATCCCACCTGTATTTTCTATCCACCCTTGGCTTCTATCAGGTGGAATTGGTGTGTTTTTTCCCTCCCATGGAAATCCACACCCATTTCTTAATCACTTTATTTATATCAGCTGTATGAAAACATTTTATTCATATTCTACTACATTTTGCATAATTGATTCCGCAAAATGAACACATTGGTAAATTCATGGTTTGAATGCAATAGAATTATTCACTGGTGACTAAATCCCTTCAAGTAAACAAACTAGATTATTCCTGGACTGTTACCACTTATTTTCCAGTTTTATCCAATTTGTGCCTTTCACCTCTTGGCTAAACCTTGTGTGTGCATATTTTTCAGTTGTGCACATTTGCATTTTAAAATGCATGTATCACTTTGTGTGTACTTTATTTCTTCTAAATGTCCATTCTTTCCACACGAAGTGTGCAATGAGTCCCAGGAGATACAAGAATGCCATTTCTATTAAAATTATCAGTTCCAATGAAATAGCCAGTGGTTTAGTAGGGAACCTTCTACTCTGGAGCAGAAATAGAAACAATGTGATTTAGCTGCATAGTAATGAAGGTATTGGGCAGAAAATTTTCTCAGCTGACTAAGATAAACTTTCTCCGGTCTTAAGGCATAGCCACAACACTGACACAAAGTGTAGGACAGGAAGAGAATAATCATAAATCAGTTCTGAAACACGTAAACCCTTCACCATTTTGCATTGTAAGGGTTGGCAGTAAGGGTGGGATTTTGGGATCTTCTGGACAACAGCCATAATTTTCCATTGTAGGAACTATCTTAACAGACAACTAAATATGATGCATATGAGAGAAAGGCATACATTGGAATGCCTTGAAGCTTAGCTAAGTCTAGTTCCATCTAAGCTTCCTGTTCTTGCCCCAGGGCTAGCTGGGACCTTTTGGGGGGGGGGGGTTGGAGCTAGGCCTAGCTAAGCTTCAAGGCCTTCTTGCGCAGACCTTTCTCACATTTAGGTAGGTGGAGCTGCCAGAATGGAATATTATGGTATCTGTAGTCCCCTCCCCCCCCCCAAAATTAAAAAAGCAATTTCCTAGTTGCCAGATCTCAGGCAGTAGATGCTGTCCTTCCTTGGGCCTCTAGGTAGGGGGATGAATCTCAAGGTAAGCAGTGCTGGAGGAGATAGTTTAATTTTGTTGTGTGTGGTGGTGTGAATGCTTGAGCGTCCTTCTGTTTTTCACTCCCATATGCCCTAGGGCTTGGTGGCTCGATAGAAAGGTATCTGTGTTTTGTAATCTGTACTGTAGAAACTAATGAAGGAAATCCATATTGTCTGTCTTGTTTTCTCATGGTCCCACATACACAGAACAATATTATTTTGAATTGGTTGTTCTGGGTTTTTCGGTCTCTTTGGCCGTGTTCTGAAGGTTGTTCTTCCTGACGTTTCACCAGTCTCTGTGGCTGGCATCTTCAGAGGACAGCAACCTCTACTCTGGTTGCTGTCCTCTGAAGATGCCGGCCACAAAGACTGGTGAAACGTCAGGAAGAACAACCTTCAGAACATGGCCAAAGAGCCCAAATAACCCAGAACAACCATTAGATCCTGGCCGTGAAAGCCTTCGCGAATTATTTTGAATTGTTACACAAGGATTTGCCTCCTGCAACACTAAGGGGCCACACCCGGTGATATCACAGGGCACAGTCATGAAACTTCAGCAAATGGGAAGCATCATGCCCTAATTGTAAACCTAACTACTGTATAACTCTCTGAACCAGCATTATTTAATAATAATAAAATCACCTAAAAATTACTTTCACTTCAAAACACTCGGGCATCTTGACGAATCTTTAAGATCAAACACTGAAGGTGCTGCTCCATTCTAAGCAAATCAAACAGCTCTCAGTAGAACATTCTTGTGATGCAACATTCACCATAAATTGTTTAAAAAAACTGAACTATAGCAATGATACAAAGCTGTTTAGCATAAGGCTTTTCAGTGTGTCAACGCCATGGTTATCATTGCTTTTTCTTGCAGTCTAACAGAGATGAAGAAATCCTATTTGATATGCCAAAAAAACAGAATTTTTTAAAGTCCAGAAAATAAATGAAAAGACCAGACTTTAGCTCATGGCAAGGTGACATAAAATGTCTTTAATGCCTGCTTTCAAAGTTCTAGGAAAAGAATGAGAAAAGACTGATGTCTTGACAGATAATAATTGACAATTAGTTTTCCCCTAAATTGTAATATAGTGCAACAGAGTCTACTAAAAAGCAGGAAAGAATTTGCTCTGCTGATATTGTCTTTGTCGTTTTGAGAGAGAGAGAGAGAGAGAGAGAGAGAGAGAGAGATTTAAGTGGTTATATGTAATTTAGGTTGGTGTTTTTCATACCCACCACAGGTGCTGAAAAGAATGCATATGCACTGTAAGACTTATTAATCAAAACCAGCCCAATGGGATTTTGACCATCAGGTCTTGTAAGAATTGATCTGTTCCTAAATGGAAAGTCAACACTTAATGCAAGCTTCATTGATTCAGTTGCCTGGCTGGGATTGTCAGTTGGATTCAGGCTTTAATCTTTAACATATTACTAGACCTAATTGTTTTATTCAGATTCTTTCAATCTGATAGTGAATCTATTTGCTTCCAGACTTTGTCAGTTTGACAGCTATTCACCTGTAACTCTGTTCTGTCTTTCCATTACTCTATTTTCTTTAAATACACACATCTTCAAGTACATTTTTTGAGCCCAGAAAAACATTGGTGTATTTGAGAAGTACAAAACCCTGTGGCTCACTCAGTTTTGATATCCATATTAGTCCAAAAAAATCTGGAACAAAGATTGAATTTAAGCATCCTGATGTTCTGTCACAGCATCAAACTGAATTTCCTTCTTCCTGCTGAGTCCATTTATTGCTATTGTTGTGTAACCTTTTATGCAACATTGAAGAAAGAAGAAGTAACAGCTAAACACTGAAGACACTGGGAGGCTGTATGTAAATGATGCACTGGCATTACATGATTTATCTACCCATCCATCCTGTCTTTCATTCATTCATTCTTTTTTTTATCGCCCACAGGCATGAACACCTGCCTATAATCTTCCTAGCTCTGACATTCCATTGTGAAACCAAAAATAAAGTTGCATTAAGATTTGAATTTCACTTCAGCTGGACAGTACATTAAACTCTGGGCTACTATGCCTACCTGACTTTGAAGGGAAGGGTTATAGTGCATAAATTATTACCTTGAAGACTTATTACCTTGTTTGTTACTTTCCCTCCCCCTCCCCACGTGATTAACTATCCTCTTGCAGCTCCAGATGACAAAATGATTATCCCACAGACAGAAGGGTCACTTTAAAAATAGATCATTCCGAGCAAAACCTATCCTTCCAGGAATGATTGGGTGTGTGCCTGTCTCACAATGGGATCACACCCTAAGTTAATTTGCAAATTATAGGCGAGAAAAGCTTTTCCTGCTTTGACAGTCACATATAATGAGCCCTTAAGGAGGTGATTTTTGGGTTATCTATGTAACACATAGTTTGGCCCTAGGAAAAAGAAAAAATAGAAGACAAGAAAACAGTAAGAAGAAGAGGCCACTTAGCAACAATGGATATAATACAGATTCATATATCCATTCTTTATAGAATACTTATATATAGAATCCTAAAATCTAACAGAATTGTTAAAGTCAGCCAGTGGCTCAAGACTTTGGGTGCTGACAAACCATTTTCAAAACCTTAACTGTTTCCTATAAAATTGGGGGGGGGGGTTTGGAAGCTCTTCTGTAGATCTCAAGGTTGGAGCAAGTTCATATTGAAGGAGATCCTAAACCCACCCACACTCTTCCCTCCTGTTGGTTTTAGCAGCTTGAGAGTGGCATAAACAAAATGCCAATCCTAGAGTTTCAAGGAATCTTGAATCTAGTGCATCCAAGGGCACGCACTAAACTTTGGAATATACTTGGCTATAGACAGATGATTATTAAATCTGGATCTTTAATTTCTCTTAAGGAACTCAAAGTGGTACATATGGTTCTTGCTAGTTCCATTTTATCCTCACAACAGCCCTATGAAGTAGGTCTGGCTGAGGCACAGGGATTAGCCTAAGGTCACCCAGTCCTTTGCAGTGGAACACTTCCATTTGGTCATCCAAACAGGACTGAGCCAGAGAACTGTATTGTTGCATTTTAATATTGCAGCTGGCATGTTTCTGTAATGAGTGGATTGTTAGCCCCAAGAATTTCATCTCTGCACTCCAAGATACTTGGGGACTGTGGGAGGGGTAGTCCAAAAAAAAAAAAAAGTAACTTGTCAAAACTCTGATCTATTTCACTGAATTGCTGGCACATGGGTGGGTGAGTGCAAACGCACATGTATGTAATTTTGTAAAGCGTTTACTGTCACTTTTAGTGTTTTCTCTTTGATGGAAATGATGTTCAGTTGCCTTGTGGATTTGTAAAATCAGATTGATGAGGAAGTGGTTGTTGTAATAACTCAGCCTGTGGTGTAATTGAATTCTGTACAAACCTGCCATCCAATGAAGTTGCCAGAAAAGATAGATGGATCCGTCAGTTTTGTTTTCTTTAAGCTTCTGGAAGAAAACTGATACAAAAGTTTGTGACTTTTGTTTACAGAGTTCACAGAAAATCTGCTTGCATTTTATGCACATTTCTCTTAAGTGACACATGTTTGTATGTACTTTTGCCCATTATTCAATATTTTCAATCCGTTTCCTTCCAGTGCAATGAATCATTGTCTGTCATTTTCACTAATATATTTGGGATTTGCTGGCTGGGGCGGTTGCACATTTCGCTAATGGAACCGGTTTTGAAAAATTCAAGAGCATCAACAAAAAAGTTAGAGAAGTGTAAATACTGAAGTATAGATGCTTTCCAGTTTGTGCATTAGATTAAGAAGTGAAAATAAAACAGATTTCTTTCCCCATAAAACTTTGGTGGTGTGAAAGGTATGGATATCTGATTGCACATTGAAAGCAATAGGTGGGTAAAGGTGGAGCTTAAATCAGATGGGAATCAGCAAGAAGTTTTTCCACTCCTCACTCACATTTCCTTTGCTGATTTAGGCAACTTTCTAGTGTTTAAACCAAACAGTCACTGTGGTTGCAATGTCTTTAACCTACTTTCCCCTGCTAGTGTTGCTAGGCATATATTGGGTCTCTCTAAAGTGATGGGTTATGACAGATGTTTGTCATTCCAGTTTGCTCATGCGCTATTAGATGTCTGTAGATAAGAAACCAGAGAGTATTTGTGCTTCTTCTCCACCCCACTTAAAAACTGTACTTGAGTTCCCAGAATGCAAAATGGGTCTCTAGTCAGTGGAACTCTCAGGCCCCTTTAGGAGTCATCACTTGTTCCTTATGTTCACTCTATGTTGAGGAGAACTCCCAGCCTCTTCTTTCTATTGTCATTTTCTGCACATAGAAAGCAACAAGTGTGTGGCAGAGACTTTCTAGACTGTATGTATCAGTGGCAGTTGATTATGTCAGTTTCAGAAGTGCTATGAATCCACTCCAACTTTCAGTCTGCACTTTAACAGAAATATCAAAGATGCTGAATCTGTTTCAGGGAGAAGGTTCAGCACTTCAGATAGTTCCTGTAAATTGTTTACGAAAACCTAGAGTGGATTCAGAACACACATACCCCAAACTGGGGTCACCAGCCAACATTGGCATGTAGACAGTATCAATGAGAAACAATTCTAGAAAATCAAGGTCAACAACAAAAGGGGGAACGAGCCACTCCCTTTGAAGAGTGGGGAGGGTGTCTGTAAAGGAAACAATGGAATATTCATTTATTCTCTGTACCACCATAATTATTCGGCTACTTTTTTGGAGAGATCCAGTGCAGTGATCCACTCTCATAGGTGACTACATGCAGCATCGCTGCATGAATAGCTAGTCCATCTTGGCCTTTGTTAGTCAGTAGATGTGCAGAAGGCTGACATGTAAATACACACACTCGGATCTTATTCTTATATGATCAGACAGTGCCATACATTACATCTGTTCACACTGAAGTAAGTTTCACTGTGTTCCGTGAAATGTGCACTGTGATGTGAGCATGCACAGGTTTGCAGCTTAAAGCTGATTAAGAAAAGGGCCTCTTTATGTATTTGAAAATAACAGGCACCTCTGCAATTAAAACTCTGAGAATTTATGGTGTAATAGATCTTTTACTCAGATCTTGGAAATAATTCTCTGCCACTGTTTCTGCCACACAGTGGCATTCAGGCATTCACAGTGTGATTTGAGAAGATTAAAAATAACATACATAAAATAATGGTTCAGGAACAATAAAAATGAAACAGTGAGAGAAAACCAATCAGCTCTTCAAAGCAGGAAGTAAAAGCAAATTAGAACAATGCTAGCAGGCCACAGAACAAAACAGCAACCATCTTTTTAAACAAAACTCCATAATATCAGTGTAATTATGTGTGGGTCTGTGGAGAGTTTGCAAATATTGTCTTTTCCCTCCCTTCCAAAGAACTAATGGCTTCTCCCAACCAGGAGAGGCTCTGTAGGTACGAAGGGACTCAGCTGGATATTTCTCTGACTTTCTGAACTTCCTGTCATCAATTTCATTGGAGGAGAAATTAGTTAAAGCACCATCAGACTGGTGTGGAGTGGTGGTTCCCCCTCAGATGCTCTTGGGCTGGAACTCACAGAAGCCTTCACCAGCAGCTGTGCTTGCTGGGGTTTCTGGGAGCTGCAGTCCAAGAACACTTGGGTTACCCAAGGTTGGGAACCATTGTTGTAGAGAATAGGTAATACTGGGGCTTCTTTGAAAAAGAGAAGGATTTGGATCCAGCAGGTTGAAGGCCACCTGTATCCTTCCCCTAACCCAGGGATGGCCAACCTATGGCATGCGTGCCACAGCTGGCATGCGAAGCCTAGCTGGGATTCCCCCTTTCTCTTCCTGTTCTGGGTCCTTTAACTTCCTGTCCATCCCCATGATTCCCCCTTTAACTTCCTGTCCGTCCCCATGATTCCCCCTGAAACTGCCACTTCTTGTTCTGGTTCTGATCTTCTGGGTGGCATGGCAGCCACTGGTTTCTTCCCCACCCCTCATTTTGGGCACTTGAGCCGAAAAAGGTTTGCCTCCACTGTAACCTATATTCCAGACACCTCATTTTGAGGCCTGTGGTTGGTGGGAACTTCACCATGGTTCACATTTGTCTATTTTGTTTGTTCCCTGTGTTCCTATACTGAAACCACAAAGCACCATATATGGTTCTCTTCTGTTTTCTCCTCAGAACAACCCTGAGAGAGAATGTCTGACCCAAGACTACCAAATCAGTTTTGTCACTTAGTGGGGATTTGAGCCCGAATTCTCAAGGCCCAAGCCAACCCTGTCACCATAGGGCATTTCCAGAAAGGGGGCAGAGATGTTCTGCAGAGTGCACCAACTGTCTATGGTAGAAAGCAGTGGTATCCAGCCTGTTTATGGCTCAGCTATTGGTGTGCTCCCAGGGGAAATTAAGGAGGGGGGAACCAGTTAGTGTCAGGGAGTCAGTGTGAGAAGAGTTTTGGCATGAAAGAGGGAGAGAGAGAGGAGAGAGAGAGAAAAATTATGGATTTAGAAAGATATACAGTATTTCATATCTGAGGAGATAGTGTGATGCAGTGTCAAGGCAATAAAATTGATGTAGATTTCAGGGAAGGTTAAAAATGCTGCAAGTATAGCAAGAAAACTGAACACTTTAATTGCATGCTTTGTTAGCATGTCCCAGCATTGTACGTAAAGTGGTCTGGTTTGTGTTTAGTCGCTGCCTCAGTTTGTTTGGGTAAAAGCTGGTGGAATCCAACCTTACACTTGAGAATCTAACACACATTGTCCTTTAGAAGCCCAGGGTGATTCTAAATGACAGAGGCATAGTAGGAGCCCAGAGGAATAAAAGGTGACTGGTAGAGGCACATTTGGTCACATTTTAGTATCATATCACCAAAAAATGAAAAACTGCTTTCAGAAAAGCCAAAGTCCATGTCCAGTTTTGGGGAAATGGTGTGTGGGGGGTTGTTGCGTAACACTGAGGATGGGACTGGATGCAGATGTTAGGAAGACGAGCCTTAAATACTGGAATTCATTTTGTAAAGAAGGTGTGTAGTACCTGTTTTAACTGGCCGGATAGCTCATTGGTTTAGTTATTCAGCTGTGTGTGTGTGTTTAGTCGTTTAGTCGTGTCCGACTCTTCGTGACCCCATGGACCAGAGCACGCCAGGCCCTCCTGTCTTCTACTGCCTCCCGGAGTTGTGTCAGGTTCATGTTGGTTGCTTCGCAGACACTGTCCAGCCATCTCATCCTCGGTCGTCCCCTTCTCCTCTTGCCGTCACACCTTCCTAACATCAGGGTTTTTTCCAAGGACTCTTTTCTTCTCATGAGATGGCCAAAGTACTGGAGCCTCAGCTTCAGGATCTGTCCTTCCAGTGAGCACTCAGGGTTGATTTCCTTTAGAACTGATAGGTTTGTTCTCCTTGCAGTCCAGGGGATTCTCAAGAGCCTCCTCCAGCACCACAATTCAAAGGCATCAATTCTTCGGCGGTCTGCTTTCTTTATGGTCCAGCTCTCACTTCCATACATCACGACAGGAAAAACCATAGCTTTGACTATTCGGACTTTTGTTGGCAATGTGATGTCTCTGCTTTTCAAGATGCTGTCAAGATTTGTCATCGCTTTCCTCCCAAGAAGAAGGCGTCTTTTAATTTCAGGGCTGCTGTCTCCATCTGCAGTGATCATGGAGCCCAGGAAGATAAAATTTGACACTGCCTCCATATCTTCCCCTTCTATTTGCCAGGAGGTGATGGGACCAGTGGCCATGATCTTAGTTTTTTTCATGTTGAGTTTCAGGCCGTTTTTTGCACTCTCCTCTTTCACTCTCATTACAAGAACCTTGTAATGAGTTATTCAGCTACAGAGCCAGAAATTGGGAGTTTGATTCCCCAGTGTGCCTCCTGTAAGTAGAGTCAGCCTGTGTGGCAAGTTGTACAGTCCCAGGATGCCCCCAGATGAAGGGAATGGTAAGCCACTTCTGAGTATGTATTCTCTGCCTGGAAAACTGTGAAAAGGGTCACCATAACTCAGAGTTGACCTGACAGCACGTGATTATTATATTGATACAAGTTTTAATCATGACTGGAATCCTATTGGTTATTTATGTTGACGTGTAAGTGCAGTGGCATAATTGCTACAGTTTGGTGCCATTAATGAGTCACTGCTGGTGTTTCCCATTGCGGTCATTGCAGGACACGGTATGCGATGAGGAATGCAGGAGGCAACATGTTCACTAGTGGTAATTGGCCACTGCAGTTTCCGTCAGCGCAGCTATACTGGATTAAATAACAATGGATTGGTTTTAATTTCAAAACTGAATGTTTTACTTTGCTAACCGTCTCAGGCATTCTGTAATGGGAAGATGCGGTATAAATGTAACAAGTAAATACACTTCCTCCCTACAGATTTAAATGGTAAAGATTGTTGATAGATAACATCCTGTATAACAAAAATTAAAATGAAAGATTTTTGGCATCCTGAAGACAAACAGATTCGTTTCAGTGTGTGTGTTTTTGTGGATCATAATCCATTTCTGTCTCTTTAAGGTGCCACAAGTTTTTGTTTGTTTGTTTTTATTGCACATGAGGAAAGAGACTAACATGGCTACCTTGTTGAAAAAGGATAACATCCTGCTATGCATCTTGATGGTTCATTTCTCCTCTGAGATGATCATGATAATAAGATCATGCTGGGATCTCTAGCTATTTCTGCAGCTGAGAATCAATATGGGAGATGGTGCTAATGGAACAATAAGTGTTAACAAAGTGCGTGGTCCTCAGTAGGACACGATAAGAACAGATGTGTCTTTTCTAAAGCCTCCATTCTTCTTTTCTGTTTCTGACTGGCAGCAGTTCTCCAGGATCTCAGTGTTTGCTTGTAAACAATTATGCCTTGCTTTTCTTCCAGTGAGTTCAAGACGGGAATGCTTGGCTGTCCTCCTCTTGGCTACCTTGCCAGGTAGAAAAGCTGAGAGTTTATGTTTGGCTTTGGTTCATCCATTAAGTATCATGAATCGAGGAGGACTAGAAGCCAGATCTCCCAGGTTCTAATGTTCTATCACCCAGCTAGTGGAAATATCAGGAAATGAACCTGATATGTTGTGCTAGATAGATTCAGAATGTAGGGGTGTGTGTGTGTGTGTGTGTGTGTGTGTGTGTGTGTGTGTGTGTGTGTGTGTGTGTGTGTGTGTGTGTGTGTGTGTGTGTGTGTGTGTGTGTGTGTGTGTGTGTGTGTGTGTGTGTGTGTGAGAGAGAGAGAGAGAGAGAGAGAGAGAGAGAGAGAGAGAAAGAAAGAGAGAGAGAGAGAGAGAGAGAGAGAGAGAGAGAGAGGTGGTTCTTTTTAATGAGAACTCCCAGAGACTCTCAGCCTATACAAGGGAATTTCACTTTTCCAAACTCTGCCTAAAATCATAAATGTAGAGAACCCAGAAATTTCACCTTGGATATTGTGACAGAACAGCTGTTTCAGCATCTGACTGTGAAATCAGAGGTTGGGAGTTCAGTTCCTGAATGTGCCTCCTATGAGCAGATCCAGTCCGTGTGGCCTTGGGCCAAGTGCACAAGCCCAGGACACTCCCAAAAGAAAGGAGTGGTAAACCAGTTCTGAGTATTCTCTATCTGGGAAACCCTGAAAATGGTTGCCGTAAGTCAGAATTGACTTGGCATCACATGAAACAAAATTGTGATTGAAAGCATGCCCTTTGAAATGAACTTCGCCTTGCGTTTCCTGTTTTATACAAATGGAAACCATGAAGATACAGGAAAAACAGCGCAGAGAACACAGAGTAACTACCAGAGCCTCCCAAGATGTGGGCTTAATCTGCTTTACTTATTTTCTGGACCCGGTGAACCCAAAAGGCCTGAAAGTTAAAAAGGCAGGTGATTAGAATGCCTCATCAACCAATGCCGAGGTGAAAGGAGCATGCTTCTTTCGATGGGAAGTCAACCACTGGTCCACCTTTCCACCCTGTTTCTAAAGAGACTCCCTGCCTAATTTGTACAATGGGAAATTCTACAGAGAAAATGTTCTTGTACTTTAAATAGACGTGGAGGCAGGGTTTTTAGCCCACCTTGGGACTGCAGCTCTGTACTGTTGTAATAAAAAGAAATGGTAAAAAATTGGGTCAATATAAAATTGTAGCACCGAGAAAACTGCACAAATTGGACTGTTATTGGGAAGTTCAAAATGGCTTCTAATATAGCAAGGCTTGGGTTGCAGATGGAACAAAATTGTGTCATACGATGGGGACAAGGTTTTGTGTTCAGGGTTGCGGGGGGAGTCAAGAAAAGTGTTATTCGGTGGATTGTGCCATTTCCATGGAAACGGCACTAAAAGTGGAGGAAATAGTTAAATCAGTGGCTCCTAACTAGAACTCCCAGTTTAGAAAAGAAAGAAATGAGGCAAAGTAACAGGGAGATAAAGAAGATGGAGGCTACAACAAGGAGTCCCCAATGCCCTGGATTTGAGGGCTGTGTGGGGCACTCAATACCCACTGAGGAATTCATTTCCATTGGAGTTGCTGCTGCCACCAGAACTTGACTGTCTTTAAATTATTTATTATTTTATTTTATTTTATTTTATTTATATCCTGCCTATCAAAGGTACCACAATGGCAGATCAGGGAACAGCGATTCAGCCTGTGCTGGATGGAGTTGTGCTCCCCTTGAAAACCCAGGTGCGCAGCCTGGGGATCTTCTAAGATCCAGGATGCCCAGGTTTCGACAGTGGTCAGGTCTGTAGTGTGCCAGCTGCTTCTGCAGTGTGCCAGCTGGTTCTTTTCCTGGAGAGGTCTGATCTGACACACGGTGACACATGCCTTAGTTACATCGCAGGCAGAGAAAACCTTTTTATTTCCATATGAAAGAAGTATTCAGTGATGTGTTGTTCCACCTGTAGTCTGACGCAGAGACAAAGGATGCAGCATATTAGTCACCTATTTCTGTAAATGTTTAACCTGATTGCTTTTATGGCCTGCAGCTTATGATGGTATAGAATCACAGCCAGAAAAAAGGCCCAACAATTAGGCCTGACAGCTAGCTCTGTTGAAACAACAGTTGTGTTGGTGGGTGGCAGAATTTGAGCCTCATTTGCTTCTCCGGTTCCAGAAAGTGGCAATATCCTCCTGGAAACTAGACTGTTAATATGTCTTTCCCCTAATCTATAAGTAAATGAACAAGAGCATTGCAATAATAGTGAACAGTTAGCATGGAAGAGTTTGATATTCACCTTACCTGTGACTCTGTCGGTCTGGGATACCTTTGGTTATGCTGTTGAACTGCCATAGGTTCGGCTATGCTTCCATGTGCTCCTTTTGGGACAGTGGCCAAAAGAATGTATTTCAGTGCTTTGAGATGGAGCAGAGGGAATTACCTGGGAGACACAGGTATTCAGTTTGGTCCTTTAGGGAGGAAACCAGTGTGAGGGATGCCCTGCAGAAGTGAGAATGTCCATGGGAAGTTTGCACATCATGATAGAACATGTCTTTATAACTGGTTTTAGCATTCAGAGCCTAGGATATAATGTTTCTTACTTTCCCGGAACATTTTCCTCCATGTCAAGATATAGGTAGACATGTGTGTATATTTTAAAAGACGTATCCTCAATTTCAGGAGGAAAAAGTGCTATAACATGGTTTATAATCCCAGAACACGTATGCATATACAGTACATATTAGCTGGTGGTGCACTTTGGCTCCACCAGCCTCTCTCTCTCTCTCTCTCTCTCTCTCTCTCTCTCTCTCTGTGTGTGTGTGTGTGTGTGTGTGTGTGTGTGTGTGTGTGCGCGCACGCATGTGCACATGCATGCACGTGCACACGTGCATAGTTTAAATCTCACTTTAGTTTCACTAAACCAAAATTGGAGGGGCTGCTGTAATCTGACCTGAGAATTTTAAGGCTGCTTTCTCCCAGTCCAGACTATCCAAACTGAATATTGACTGAATGCACTTTGTGTTCCAGAATTTGTGTGTTTACAGGGCCGAGCGAATAACATAGGCACACCTAAAAGCATGCATAGAGAAGTCGACCTATTCAAATTATCAAACCAAGTGACCTGGATGGCACACAAGCCATGTGTCCAGTTTGAAAACGTGCATGGATTACATGAAGGGAGAGACATTTCAGTTACTTAATCAATTTATATGCTCTGGTAGGGAAAAATCTAATCTCCAGGAGTCACATTTTATAGGGCCTCCTCTGTTGCTGCTCTCAGACTCTGGAATTCCCTCCCACTGGAAACCAGGGTTGCTCATCTTGCTGTACTTCCACAAGTAGGCAAAGACCTTACTCTCCAGGTATGCTTTTTCTTAGTAGCTGGCTGTCTTGGAGGCTGTATATTTTTTTTAATTAGACTGTTTTCTATTTATTATGATCACTATTTTTCATGTGTTTTACTACTGTTTTACCTACTAGTTTCAATATTATATTGGTTTAATTTTAAATAATTAATATTGTAATAATTCATTGTTTTGGCGTTTAATGTTGTTTCTTTTACTACCGTAAGGCACTTTGTATCGTTTTTTGGGGAAAAACACTACAGTATTTAAATATTTTAAATAAACAAGTAAACAGTAGAATCCACACAGAACTGGGCCTATGATATTGCCAGCTACAACATTGTCATCGGATGAGTGGTAGAGAATGTTCCCAAGTTCATCATTGGTTATGTACATTTTTAATAGACAGAGGAGCTGAGAGGAAAACTGAGGCAACAAACCTATAGCGTTTTGTACATTTCTTATCCCAACCAGTGTGATACATGGGGACAGAAAGTGTCACATGCTAGTTTTGTTGAATAGGAATAGGAGATAGCATACAGTGGTTGTCAGAAGGCTGGCCTCGTTCTGGGAAATTATGAGTTCAGGAAACACAATATACGTGTGTTAATTCTCTAACTACAATTCTAAACCAGTCTTTACTGCTAATGCTCAGTACATGGAGTTTCTGTGGACTTAGAAAATGCTAAGCAATTCATAGAATGCTAATTTGTTTGTTTGTTTTGAAAATCCTGATGCATGAGGGTCAAACCATTTTGTCTCCATAGCAAAAGAAAAGGCAGGATATTCAAATCAGAAAAATAAAGCCATCAATTCCGTAGTTGCTCATTAATCCATTCTATCCCTTTTCATAACGTGCAATAATAATTTCTCGCAGGTCAGTCCTGGTAGAATCATAATGTACTCCTTAACACTGCATAAATAATCTGTATTGCCCCATGAATGAGATTAATAATTTTTCATTTCCCTCTTCTAATTCTTGGTTTGGTAATCTTCAGCTCCTCCAAAGCATGCCAAAACTTAATTAGCTATTGCTTTACTGAAGCAATTTCTTTTAATTTCCAGTTTCTCGCAGTCAGTGTTCTTGCAGTTATTGATTGATTAAATATTAGTTCAGTATATCTGGTCTAGAAACTAGTCCTTGGAAATAGCCTAATTGAATAACGACTGGATGCAGAAAAAATTATAGACTGAGTGCCAGTAAGGTAATAATTAAGAGTGCTAGCATGGAGTAAAGAAAACTGGGTAATGGATCCTATTTAGCCCTGAAAACTCAGTGGGTGTCTATGGGCTAATCACGGTCTCTCAGCATGACCCTGCTTCAATGGGTTGTTGTGAGGGATGAGGTGGAGCCATATACACCACCTTGAACTTACTGGAAGCAAGACTCAGAATGAAATAAATGAAACAAAGTCACATGGTCGCTGCAGCACCATTACAGAGCTGCCTTTATAGCCCCAAAACCAGCTCTGCAGGAATTGACAGCCTTCTAAAGAAGCTATTCAGAGAGCACTTGAACCTGGGGGAGGGTGAATGGGACGAAGGAGGCAAGTCCCAATTTTACTAATAGAAACAACTCTTCCAGCAATGTTCCCTGTTGGATTAGGCTGTTTTCTGATGTTATATACACTCTGCATTGCATATTTCCAGAACTAGTTCATTTAGTGTGCGTACGTCTTCAAGTTATTTCTGATGTACATTGACCCATTTCAGGGTTTTCTAGGTAGAGAGAACTGGTTTACCATTCCCATCTTCTGGGGGCATCTTGGTACTGCGCAGCTTATCCCAGCAATCTGCCCATTCCATTCACAAAAATCCCAGCTCATTTCATTCACAAAATTATTCCTTCCTTCCAGACTGTTCTTGTCCTCATGTATTTATGCAATTATTCACAACTGCAACAACCTTCTTTCTTAGAATTGAAAATTTGGCTCGGCTCCACAAACCAGTAGGAATAACTCAGCTGCTATCCAAATATTGCTCATAACCCACATGGCTCTGGAATGTAAAATCTCCTTATGTGATCATGATGTGGGAAAATGTATCTTTTTTTAGTCTATGAGTTACCATAAACTTGTCATCTGTGCTTGAATTCACATATCACAGCACTACATCTGCTTTAAATTATTGACAAAATGCTTTTTATCTAATTGACCATGAGTTAGCAGAACATATATATTTAACTTTCAGCACTACATGGTCTTTTTTCAAAGTCTCTTCTCAGAAGAACTACATTTTATCTTTCAGCCTTCTCCTCTTCCCTTGTCATTTACTTCATTTTCTCCAAATGTTCTCTCATTCCCCTCGCCTTCAAACTCCAGAAAAATATGGAGCACCAATATTTTCAAATATTGTTGGGATGTCCACCAAGACCACTAGCTCCAAATTTCTAAAGCTTTTAATCGTTTGTAGAAAAAATTATGTTCTCTGGTATCATAAAGACTTAACATGTTTAGCATAATGTTAAGAGGCTGTGATCTAGATATGAAGCATAAGGAAGCTGGACTCCAGTCTAGGTGTAAACAGAAAACATCAGAAGGGCAACAGATGTGGTCACAGATGGGTCGAGGATTGGTCAGTAGAGAGGTCAAACGAGGAGTTGAGTGCCAAAGGTGAAACATAATAGTCACAAACAGACTGCCAGTCAGGCCTTTGATCGGCCAGAAGAGATCAGAGGGCTACAGGCAAATGAGGAGTTATGACCAGGCAAAAGGTCATAATTCAGAGCAGCAGTTAAGGACTGCAAGGCCAGAAGCAAAACGAAGGTCAGAAAAAAAAAGTGGGGGGAGGCAATTCACAACAAAGAGCAGAAAGTTGGAGCAAGCAGAATCCACACATTCAAATTTAGTCAGACTGCTAAACTGGCATAATTACAGAGGCTTTATAGGGCCTGCTGAATCCTCATTGACCTAGATAGTCAGCTGGCAGTGGTTCCAGCCAGGAAGTCAGGTGATTGTCTTCAGACTGGAGATACAGCCTACAGTTTGTTCATTTCCCTGAGATATATTCTGCCTGGCTTATGAAGGATCCACATTTGTGGCAGTGATTTTATTTTGTTTATTCATTTATTTCATTTCTAGGCCACCTTTCCACTAGTTAAGTTGAAAAAAACAGTGTGGGAATCTGGCCTTTTAAAGGGCCTGATTTATCTCTTTATTGGGCTTAAATGCCTGCCTGTAGTCAGCTATGTATTCTCTTCCTAATCTGTTGGATCAATGAATAACTATATGATGTATTTCTTACTACTTTGCTACTCTGACTGTATTTCACAGAACAAAAAAAGGGCACAAAACCTATTTGATTTATCCTCATACATAAATTTACTAGGATTCAACCAAGCAAAGTAAATGGTGTCAGATCCATTAGCAAACTCTGCATATGTGGTATTCTGAAAAGCCATCATATTTTTCCATTGTGAAACTCAGATTCCAGTCTGCTCTGTGCTATCCTGTTACTGCACTGTGCAGTTTGCATAAAGCTTAGAAGCTGCACCTCTTTCAGGTCCATGGCCTCGACAACACTTCACCTGGTCAAGGCCACAGCTATTTATAATAAAAGCAGGGAAGCAGGGAAGGCTGTCTACTTGCGCTGTCCATGGTGCTGCCTTTGTTCTCTGGCAACTTGCGTTATTGCTGCAACATTAACTTGAGATAACTATGTCAATAGCTCATGTCTGACCACCCAACATGCACACTCTTGCTCTGAAAAGTGGTAATAAGTATATTTAAAAGCAAGACCTGCAGCAAAGTCCTTGGGTTTCCTCTGCACCTGGACAAATAGAAGAATGCCTATCTGCAGCTGACCATGTTGTGAATTGCAGATCATGGATAACTACTGACCCTCTTATACCATTATCAAGAACAAATGTTGAAAATGTAGGGATGGGAAGGGCAATTTGATTTGATAATTTTTAAAAATTCATAATTTACCAACATTTGTGAATTTCTTCATAAATTTCTTTACAAATGGGACATAAATTTGTTTTTTTTTTAAATGAGCATGGAAGGAAACATGACCCACAAATTTCCTTATCCTGACATAGGACTTCACGGCTTAGCTCTTTATTCAACCTTGTTTGCACCGGGAGAAAGGCAGTCCAGAAATGACAACAACAATAAAGTTCTGGATAAATAAGAAAGAAAAACATACCTTATAGAAGTTGGACGTCCATCAGCAAGCAACTTCAAAAGCACAGAGAGTACAAAATTTGCAAAGTACCAAACATTAAGATAAGAAATTAAAAGAATATGGAAGCAATATCAGATCATCTGCCTTTCCACACTAATTTTAACAAACTGGAGTCATTCCTAAATTTTTCGTTTAAAGCAATTGCCAATAGCTCCCTATTTGCTTCTGGAAACTGAAAAAAAAATCAGTGGTTTTGCAAACATGTCATCTGACACGCATATTTCAAGGACATGATTCCTAATGTTTAGACTGGGCCCTTTTGTCAACCCCCATGCACCAGTTAGGCTGAGAAATAAAAAATATAATAACATTTTGTTTTGGTGGTTTAAACATGAATGAATATGAGAGAAATCAAAGCTCAGAGACCCATTCATCGCTAGCAGTTTTTCAGGCAAGGAGCTGTTGATGTATTTGCTGCTTCCAGAGGGATTTTTCTCTAGATTTAAAAGCTGAATCCCACTGAAAGTGTTTCACTTTCAACTTATTATCATTAATTAATTAATACCCTTATTTCTGCATTAGCTTTCATCCCCAAAAGTTACCCTTCCCTGGGTCTTTAAAAACTTTAAAACAATTTAAAAACTTGAACAGTGCTTGAAAAACACTCTCTCTTGTGTATGTGCTTTTTTATATTTTATATTTATTTTTTTGCTTCACTTGAAATTCTATATTTGGAGTGCCAAAGGGGTAGCCATGTTAATCTGTCTCTCAGTGTGCTGGCAAAAGAAAAGAAAAAGGCAAAACACTTGTAACACTTTAAAAACTTTCTTTCTTTCTTTCTTTCTTCCTTCCTTCCTTCCTTCCTTCCTTCCTTCCTTCCTTCCTTCCTTCCTTCCTTCCTTCCTTCCTTCCTTCCTTCCTTCCTTCCTTCCTTCCTTCCTTCCTTCCTTCCTTCCTTCCTTCCTTCCTTCCTTCCTTCCTTCCTTCCTATAGGAGTGTTGCATGATTTAAAATTATGGATGTATACGAGGGACTAACAATTTCATTTCAGTGTAAACTTTTATGGATCCAAATCCACTTCCACAGACACAAAGTGTGCAAATTCATGTCCTGTAAATTTATACATATCCTCATGAACATGTGAAGATACTAGTAGTAGACCAAGCGACAATAATTCATTAAGACTGGAATAGGATGGTCAAGCTGTTAATTACTTCAGTTAGTAGTTCCTGGCTAGGGTGATGGAATGGGCTCTCTTGGATAGAGGTCACAATTTGTCAAGGGAGACATCTGTTTAATACCTGTATATTACCAAAAGCCAGGTTATTAGCAGATGTAGTGCATCAAAAAGCTTTAATCTCTATTGAGGACCTTAGAGATGCACTAGAACTTATTTATGTAGCCAATTTCTGCTGTCTTCCACTTGAGTTTTTAATATAGATAGATTATTCATTTATTTGTGTATCTCTCTGCTTTCTTGTAAGACTCAAGCGGTTCCCTTGAACAAGATGAACATAAACAGGGGATGTGTGTACAGGTTGAAAATGGCACAAAACTGTAATGTCCAGATCCGGATCCTCTTATGCAGTCATGTAAGAGCAATCATGCCAGCCATTCTTCCCTGTTGTGGCAGGTACGCCTTGTGTGCCCTGTCTCATTTTGGTTGTGAGATCAGGTGTGGGATGGGTTTTGTGACTGACTGCACACAGTGACTGACTGCTGGGGGGGGAGCCTCCTGTGCAGTTGCCCTTCCATGCAGGAGCTCCACAGAATGTATAAAATATAAAAACAACACAGGATTCAAAGAAGTTTAAAAGCGCAGCAGTTAAAAAATTACTGTGGGCATGCATCCAAAGTGCCTCTCACAGTAACTTTTTGGTTCCCAAAAAAGACCAGCGGAATAAAATGCATTTGCTGGCTGCCAGGGTTGGAAGCTTCTGGTGGAGGGGAGTTCCACAGCCTGGGAACAGCCACTGAGCAAATCTCACCCAGAAAGGTACAGTTGCATAAGATCAATGTGTTCATTTCCTGAGGACTGGGTTGTTGCCAATTTCCCAATTAATGAGCATTGTTCACTTTCTACAAAGATTTGACTTGACTGTGTTCTTTTGGCGTTCCCTGTTGCTGGCCAACTCCCCCTATTTTCCCTGCTCTTCCCTTCCTTTCACTCAATCATAGCACTATGGACTGTTCTTTCTCTCTTTAAAGCAGTGAACCATTCTGGTACAACTGACTGATATGACAGGACCTGACAGGAAATTCCACAGGATTCAACAAATTATGTATTTAGAAATGAGCTGAACTGACTGAAAACAATCTGAGTACCAGGTGGGGGGTGGTGGTAGTTATACTGGGAAGTTTGTTGTAAGCATAAACATTTCCTTTTAACAACTTTCTTGTTTACTCTATTTATTTCAGTCTTTTTTAAAAGAAAGAGTTACTTTGAGGCACAATTGATTCTATGCATATCTACTCAAGACTAAGACCAACTGAATTCATTGGGACCTCCTCCCAAGTAAATTGTGTATGGCTTCTTAATATATTTGGATAAGATGTGTCTGTTATAAGAAGCTGAAGTTGTGTTTGAGTAGTACTTCTTAGTGTATTAAAATAAAATTACTTTGGGACTCCATTGTCCTGTGACATACAGTGGTGCCCTGCATGACAACGACCCCACTAAACGACGAGTCCACAGGACGATGACTTTTTTGCGATCGCTATAGCAATCACAAAATGATGTTTCCTATGAGGGATTTTCGTTTGATGACGATTAGGTCCGTGCTTCGTGAACCATTTGTTCACAAGACAACAATTTTTCCAGCTGATCATCAGGTTCCTAAAATGGCTGCCCTGTATTTTCCAGACCCATGCTTCACAGGGCAGCCATTTTAACAGCTGATCGCTGCTCGGAAAATGGCTTCCCTATGGGCGATCAAGGTAATTTCCCCATTGGAACGCATTAAATGGGCTTCAATTCATTCCAATGGGGAATTAACAGCGATTTTAGGGGGACGGATTATCATCGTCATGTGGGGCACCACTGTACTGGCTGAAATTCATATGTCTCTAAGTCACAAGTACAGCAGGCCCATTTAATCCATGAGGATTCAGTGAATCAACTCCTCTGTTTGTTCCCTTTATTCAAATGAGCCTACTTAGGTTGCAGCTTTTACTTTATTTTAGCCACTGTTTAGGACCTGAGTAATATAGCATGTTATTCACAAAATGCTCTTGCTTTCTCTTTCACAGAGGAAAGTTTTCAGAGAATTTTGGAGATCACACACAATAACTGTAATTAACTGATATATCTTGACTATCTGAAAGTCAAGTTCTGTGATTAATTGTTTATTTCATAAACCAGAAGCTCTACTAGCTGTGCTGTCTTTGGTTTGGTGTGACATCCAGCAATTGTCCTTTCCTTGTGAGTACCGCTGAGATACTTTCTGACAACATGCTAACAGTATGCTTGCCTGGACACAGGGAAACCCTGAGTTGAAATCCTTGTTCAACTAGCATGGTGACTGAGTAGTCTTCGATCAGTCAGTGTCCTTCAGCCTCACAGTTCTCCCAGTGAGCTAGAGTGAGGAAGCAAGTCTTCTCCACAGTCTGTCCTCCCAACATCCCTGTGAGTTAGGTCAGATTCAGATGAGTTATCCTCATTTTCTCCCAAGGAGTTCAGGATGACCTGTGTGGCTCCTGATTTTCTCCTCGCAGCAACTCTGTAAGATAGGTTAAGCTGAGATACTGCAACTGACCCAAGTTACAGTAGAACCTGGATCAATTTCTTGATCTGACCACATTAGATCTCACTTTTTGAAAGTACTGGTAGTATGGCAAAGAAGGTCTTAAGTTGACACCAGCCTGAAATAAAAGGGCAAATATTGTTTTGTTTCAAAGTCACTGTTATGTGTGATTCAAAAGGAACTGGGCTTTCTCCCCTGAATAGCATGAGGCACATCCATGATACAGGCAGAATGTTGAAATGAACCACACATTCCAGCTTGAAATCCTGATGCTTTTCCGTTTGGCTCACTTCCCTTCACACATCCTCTTGCAGCCCTAGACAAGTATAAATGACAGCTACTCAAGTGGTAACCACCACAGGGTACACATAGCGGCTCAATAAACAGATCGAGCAGATGTACAGCTGCCTGAAAAAAGTCTGGAAGCTGCTTTTCCAGGATGACATCTCACAATTTCTCCGGAATATTTACATGAAAGCACCAGATTGGACAGGCCAGTGATGTCAATGGAAAGTTTGCCAAGCCAGGAACATTGACTGATCCCCTTTCTGGCATAATCTCAGCATCCAACCTGTGCAAATGTCCATCTGCTCTAATGAGGGATCTGAAGAAATCTTACTAAGTTACAATTTCTTGGTGAGACAGGCTGAGAGTTAGTGAATCCCTGTGAGATTTACTGCCTCCATCAAGAGAACAACCCAACACACACTTTTGGGGATGGGGATCAAAGCTAACCAGCTGCTTTGTCAAGCCCTCTCCTATTACTGCTTCTTAATAACTGATATTCTAACACAAAAGTTCCCAATCACCGATCCATAACCATCAGTAGACTTCCTTCCCATGGGTTTCATTCCAAATCATCTAAGTGGGTGGCCACTACCCTAACCCTATGCGATTCTTGATCCAGGTGGCGCTATGTGGAGAAACCTGCTTCTAAAAAGACACAGATCTCTTGGTTCATTGTGGCTTCTATTTTCACACTTCTTGTGCTTGGTCAGAGCTGACTCGCTCAGATTCAGGACTTGTCATTTCAGGGATGGGCAAATTTAATGGGCTGGAGAACCAAATCTTTGCTTCATCACCTGCTGTACCCTCAGGCCCGAATATGGATTGCCGGGGGGGGGGGAGCCTATTCCCAGTTCTGATTTTCAGGTACTTTTTTTTCCTGACCTAAACTCTTGGGGGAGTCACTTCTGGTCCTCGGGGGGGGGAGGGGAAACACATAATTTTTTTAACTGTTGTTATTGTTGCCTTGTGGGCACAGCAGTTGAAAAAATAACCTTGGGTCTGCAGGCAGCATGTGGACCGTGTCTCAGTCATTTCTGTGCTGTGCACTTGAGTCCTGACAGATTTGCATGATGTTCCTGTACAGTTATTCCTAATGGCAATGCTTTGTAGGAATCCGTCTGAAAGAGGCACATCTCATTTCTGGTCAGAAATTCTCTTTTTGTTCCAGATTCATTTCCTGGTCAAAATGGAAATGTTAATAACTACTCTCCAGATGAATGAATTGAGGATTGTTCTGGAAATTCCTTTGTATGCTTGAATGCTTATGATATAGGAAATATAGATTGTTGATGCCTTCAGAGTGGAAATGATTTGGTGATCTGTGCAATTTTTTTTTTTGCCCTGTACATAAAATTGTCCTCAGGTAATCAATGTTGAGAGTTAAATCCTGATTATTGCTACATGAGAGTGCAGCACTGATCTTGTGCTGGCAGAGCAAATCAACATCCTATAAGACAATTCTAAAAAGGGGTCAGTAAAACAAAGACTTATTAAAGAAAAAAAACCAAAGCATGTTGCTTATATACTGCCCCATAATGCTTAAAGCACTCTCTGAGTGATTTACAAGTTAATTATGCAGGCTACATATTGCCCCCCCCCCAAGCAAGCCGGGTACTCATTTTCAGCCTCGGAAACATAGAAGGCTGAGTCAGCCTTGAGCCGGCTACCTGGGATTGAACCCAGGTCATGAGTTTTGGCTGCAGTACAGCAGTTTATTCACTGTGCCATAAGGCTCTTATTTTTAAACTGGGCTTCATATCAGCATCAAATTTGCACATTTGTAGCAGAAAGTCAGTTCTTGTTCTCTGCCAAATTTGGGGTATTTGAGGCAAAGACCAATCTTGTTTATCCTAAAAGAGAATAGTTGGCCCAACCTATTCTTTTTTTATTTGGAAATAATCCAGGCTGCAGGGGATGAAATAGAGATTTTTTTTTAAAAAAAAAGACTTTCAAAAGGGGGGAAAACAGCTATTTTGTTATAAGACTGAGCATGTGTGTACAGGCTAGTCTCTATACATTCACAGATTGTGGGGAGGGAGATGTTTTGAGAGAAAAGTCACAGAAACAGACTGAAAGGATAGGTTTTAAAGAGTAAAAAGGAAAAAAACCAGCTTTGCTTTCGAAAAAGTAATGGAGTTACAGTCCTCCAGAAAGAGGGATATTTTTCTATGTATCTTCAGTAAATATTCTCTCAGGATTTCTAAGACCAAATAGTCTCCTCACATATGTTTTCAAATGGGAAATCAGCTCCAAGTCTGGGGCAATCTGAACTTTTGACTCTGGAAGTCAAGACCCAATTAGCTGATTCTGTACTAACTTCTTCACTTTTTAACTACTTCCTCACCAGGCAAGCTTATCAGAATCATGCTTGCAAGCAAATTCTGTATCTGGTTGTAAAAGAGTATACACAAAAAGGAAATTTTTAAAAATTCAAATATAGATATTGAAAATATTTTTTAAAAATATGTTAAGAATACAGAACAAATATTGGAAGCTCACTTGTTTAGGCTGTGAAATTTCTCTTCTTTTCTTTGTTGAGAGGATTTGATTTGATGTGAGTAGAGCCTTGGTGTGTAATTAAGAAGGAAAAAAAAGATGTTATGTGCTATAAAATCACTTCTGATGTGTGGTGACTATATGAGCTAATGACATCCAATTTTAACAGTTCTGCTCGGGTCTTGCAAAATAACAGATGTGATTCCATTGTGAAGTCAACTCATCTCATATTAGGTTGTCCTCTTTTCCTACTGCCTCACCCCACTTTTCTCAGCAGCACAGTACCTCTGGTTCGTTCTGTATTCTCACTGTATCTGCAATATAGGATACCTTCAGTTTACTCATTTTTGCTCATTTCTGAGAGTTCAGACTTGATTCAATTGAACACCCACTTATTTGCCTTTTTCATGATCTGTGGTATCTGTAAGACTGACCTCCAGTACCACATTTCAAATACTGTAAGTTGAAATGTCGATCTTTTATATCAGTGGCCTCCAACCTTGGGCCTCCAGATGTTCTTGGACTTCAACTCCCAGAAATCCTGGCCAGCAGAGGTGGTGGTGAAGGCTTCTTGGAATTGTAGTCCAAGAACATCTGGAGGCCCAAGGTTGGGGACCACTGTTTTATATAGCCTTGATGGTTTTGACCTTGATTTCAAGCAACAATCTTTGCTAACTCCCAGCCCCACTTTTTTTATTTCAAAAGATGAGAGAGCATCTTTTGGAAAACATACAGGTAATATGTTTATAGAGCTAGGGTTTGGAATTGGAAGATAGTTTTCTAGTCTGTATTCTACGGAGCAGGCATGACAGTATTAGTTTACCTGAGAGGTTTCAGGCTGTTTGCAGTATGCTTCTCTGTTGTATGTGTTGCACTGACTCACACTTTCACTTCACCACTTCATCAAATCCAAAATAACCCTTCAAAATATTTTGGATAGAAGGGGACTGTAGCAACATCTCAGCTGTTCTTGCTTCTGTCCTTCCCCCAGTAACCATATTACAGATCATATGCTCATATTCTTGGATCCTACGGCATTGGCTAAATTCTACCTGAGTAAAGTTGCTTTTGGGAGTTGGGTGTAGTGTATGTCTACTTATGTTTCTGTTTTAAAAAGCCGTAAAATTCAAATCCTCAAAAGAAATCATCAGTATATGAATATGGGATATTTTTCTTCTGTATCCATGATTCAGAATGCCAGAAAATGGTCCAGAATTGCAGCATGATATTGTGCCCACATTGCTAACAGGAAAAAGGATGCCAAACGTTACATGGTAAAGGGCAGCCTGAAGGTTAACAACATCCATGTCAGCAGTCAAGAAGGTCTACAGTATGCTTTCTTGTGTTCACTACTCTTCACAAAGAGACACCAATCAAGGGAAAATCCCATATGCGGGACTTATTATTTCATCACCTAACCACTTCTCTCCCAAACATGAAACAATTGTCAGGGTTTTTGTTTTGTTTTTTTCAAGATGAGATAAAAGTCCTTAATGGCAGCGTTTTATCCACATTAACAATTCTGCATATAAGTCACAGTAGGCAATATTCACATTAAGTGGCCACACAAGGAAAGACAGGGAAACCTTGTTCACCAACCTATCAAATAAGCTGTAAACAAGGGTTTCCTTCTCTTGTTTCCTCTTCCCATTATCTTTTTCAGCAAGTTGTGTAGGTGCACTTGTACAACAGTGCAAGCACCAAGCTATTCTTTTTATGCTTGCTGATGGAGAAAGATTTTGCTCACAGTTCTTAATGACTTTCTTTTAAAAGAAACATCTTGCCAATGAAAAGAGGCTTTGAAGTAATTGCACTGCCAGAACTGATGTAAATGGATCTGTTTTGTTTTGCTTTTTTAAAGTAGAAGCTTCAGCCATGGAGGCAAAAACTGGGCGGAAGATTTTGGGATGATTCACATTTCTTTTTTCATCATGTGGACAACAGAAAAGCAAATTGGCCCATCCCAAACCTGGAACATTTCTCTCATTTTTTACCACTGTGTTGACACCCTGAATGTATCTTGTTGAGGATGGTTTACATTAATTGGTGGTAGTTTTCTTAAGTCTCAGGCAAGGGTGTTTTCAGCAGAGGTGGTATGTGAATTTTTCACTATGACTGTTGTATCCCAAAGTCATGTTCCCAGGGAGAATAGTGTGTGTGAATGTGTTATTTTGAAAAAAAAAAGTCATGAGGATTCAGCACTGCAAACATGATGATTATGATGATGTCATTTATTCTTTTTTTTTTTTTTATCCTTGAGCCCAGGGCAACTAACTGAGGGATTCATACTGTAGATTTTTTCTAAAAATTCAGTCTCTCACTTACACATTCTTCCACATTCAGGTTTTTAAAATATACATACCGTATTTTTCTATGTATAAGACGCACCCGTGTATAAGACACCCTCTACTTTTCTAACCCTAAAGTAAGAAATCTAAGTGGGACTTAGCAAGTGTAGGGGGAAAGGGATCAAAGCCCTGCAGGATCACTTTGATCCCTGCTTTCCCTTCCACTTATTTTTGTTCTCTCCTCAGCTTACTTCCATGTATAAGACAATCCTCAATTTTTATTCTAAAGATTTTAGACAAAAGTATACATGGAAAAATACGATACATAAGTCCAAAACATTTGTGAAAAAATATGCAAATTGCAGAAATCTTTGCAGAAAAGAAAAACCAAGTGAAATTCATAACATTCTGAATGTATTAAAAACACTATGAAGTCAAAGTACAGGTCCATTATGTGGTCCATGGCATACATGTTTCCTGCAGTGAATCATCACATGGAATCTGAAACAAGAGCCTAGGCCTTTTTAAAATATGTCCTTTGCTTGACCTTCGCTCACTAGGTCATTCCTAATCCGTGAGATTTTGCTCTTAAAGCAGAAAAGACAGCCTCTTTTATGAACATCCTATTGCTGCTTGGTCTTCTTTGTTGCAAAGGACTTTGTCATCTCCACAGTAGTGTCTCTCACAGCACTGGATTTCCTTCCCTTCCCTGAAATCTCCCTCTTTTCACAGACAGTTCCTTTTGTAACATGTGTTGTGGCCACTTTAATAGAGAGCAACATGTATTCAGCCTGTGCCATTGTCTCAGAATATCCTCATTAGCAAACAGCTCTTGGAACTGTATCACTCAGAGCTTCTCGGAATGATCCTATTTTATCAACAAGACAGTGGAAGGGGTGGCGGCAGCTGACAATGAATCCTTGAAATCCAAAATTAATTCCTATGGGTTTTTTTTTTTAATATTCAGTGTTAAGTGTTAAGTGTTAACAGTGAATCTATAGTGCAGGGTGTCGTATTTGCCGACTTGTCAGTTTTAAAGTAGCACAAGGTCTTCCTACATAATTAGCAGAAAATATTGAGCCTGGCCAGAAATATGAGATTTGTCATTAAATTTAGAGGCGGCTTTATCTCCATGCGTCTAATCATCTGTGCTGAAGACTAATTGTTAATGGCATGGTCTTATTGCTCGTAGCTTTATTTTATTTTAACTGGAATGGCCTGCTTTGTGAGAAATAATTAGGTTTTATAGTCTTACCTGCATACAGCCTTTTGTTGAAATGCATTATGGCTTCCCCAATTCAAATCCTAAGAGCAATTAGTGGCAGGGCTGCTACTTTTTCCTAAATCACATAGACATTTTTCCATTGCCGTAAAAGAAACCTTATCTTTCTCTACTTTCCAGCCCATCCTCCTTTCTTTATTTCTTTTTAAAGCAGCAGTAGCCAATATATCCTAGGGACGTGGTGGCACTGTGGGCTAAACCACAGAAGCCTGTGCTGCAGGGTCAGAAGACCAAGCAGTCGTAAGATCGAATCCACACGACGGAGTGAGCGCCCGTCGCTTGTCCCAGCTCCCAGCTCCCACCAACCTAGTGGTTCGAAAGTATGCACATGCGAGTAGATAAATAGGGACCACCTCGGTGGGAAGGTAACAGTGTTCCGTGTCTAAGTCACACTGGCCATGTGACCACGGAAGATTGTCTTCGGACAAAACGCTGGCTCTATGGCTTGGAAACGGGGATGAGCACCGCCCCCTAGAGTCGAACACGACTGGACAAAAATTGTCAAGGGGAACCTTTACCTTTATCTTTTTAGCCAATATATCCTATTCAGGTAAAAGTAAATCCAGTGATTTCAACATGCTTAGATGAACCATCTGTCCATCCTCACCAATCTTGGTTTCTTCATACCCTTGCTTCAAACAGAACACTGTTGTGAGCACAGTGTTCAACTCTAGATACTCAAAGACAGTCTCCTTAGTGACTTGTTCTAGAACCTTTTCTAACATCTCTCTAGATAAAGCTGGCCTCTCTGTACGTTGCCTGCATGCACTTCCTCCATACTATCACCATCTTAGAACTGCAGAGCTGGAAGGGACCCTATGGATCAATGAGTCCAGCTCTTCTCAAGGAGGAACAGTGGGGAATCGAACTCCCAACCTCTGGCTCAACAGCCAGATACCTGAAACAATGAGCTATCTGTGTAGGTGAAATTTACCCATTCTCAAATCTCATAGCATGTATTCTTGAAGGATTTTGAAAAATTATTGACAGAGGTCCCAAGATTAGGTCTACTTGTTCCTTTGGTAACCTAGAATGATTGAATCAAGTGGTGGCAAGACTCTCAGAGAAGAGCACCTGTCCCCACCTTCTTCCATCATCATTCTCATTGTATGTTCACCCTTGTGTCTGAAGATGAAAGGTTCTTGCTCCCCTATAGTCTCTACACACAAGGAAGAATATTCATGCCAGTTCATTTTTCGACCAAACAGGTCTATGAAACCCACATAGGCCTGAGGAATTGTAACCACACAATTATAGCTAATATATGAGTCTTGGGGTTTTAAAGTGTAGTTTGGGAATGAAAATTATTTCCTGGTTTCTATAGAGTTATTTGTCACATAGTTCAGTGACAGATTAAAAAACAGATAAAGCAGTCTAGAATGCCTGCCTGTTTTTCCCTGCTGATGATCTTGTTGCCCTTGATTTCTCCTCCTTGCTTCAAAAGACTGATCATAATTTTTTAGGCCTTGTGTGAACTTTACATTATTTCTTTAGAGCAGTGGTTCACAACCTTGAGCTCCCAAATGTTCTTGAACTTGTTGATAAAACTCTCAGAAACCTTTACTATTAGCTCTGCTCACCAGGAATTTTGGGAATCGTAGTCCAAGAACATCTGGGGAGCCAAAGTTGGGAATCACTGCTTTAGAGGAAGTAAACTTCTCACCCTGCCTAACAAAGGAAATTTGTTTCTGCTTTGGAGGTCGTGGAAAATTGATTCTCTGGTCCATTTCAAAATCAGTGTAAAGCAGCAGAGATCCATAAAACCTTGGGGTAGAGGTAGCAAGGCAGAGGGGCAAGGAGCTCAAGGAGGAATAAATTATCTTGTGCTTTAAAAGACAAATAAATTTAATGATATGTGAGGCTTGTGAGACAAAGTTCATCTAGTAAGTTTAGTGGCAAAATATAGACTGTTACCTAACTGAAAATGATGTTCTGTATCATGGAGATCTTGTGAGTCTCACTCACAGTGGAATTCAAGTGTCCAATTGAAAGAGTAAAGGGAGAGAAAATTCTACTGTGAAAAAAAGATTTGTCTCATGTCTGAAATGAAAGGTGATAGATCTTTCAACTTTCTCTACCATACTTTCAAAAGTGTCTCCTGCTGCTTAAATATCTGTGGGCCCTGTTACAATATCCACATGCCTACTGTATTCATAGGCTTGGTAACAGTGATGCTGTCGAAATAGGAAATCACATGGAACTGGAATGGGTGATCTCAGTGGAGTTGAATACTATTTTTTCAGATTTACTGCCAGCCTGATGGGTGTACTCCCAAAGAGTGGTGCTAAAAAGGCTCATTTGCAGAACTGTAATTTTTTAAAATAGTTTTATAGTATAAAGGTCGTTGCATTGCATTTTTGTTAATTGAAAATGCATTCAAATTTTTAAAAAGTATTTTATATGAAAAACATTGCACCCTCTAGTGGCTAAAAATATAATTTTAAAAAATTGGGATATAGGGCACACAGCAGCAGTAGCATCAGAAAATAGCAAAGTTTGCCTCCATGCCTCCTAAAGATAATAAAGAGACTTTCTGAGCTAAAAAGTTTTAAAAATGAATTTGGGAGGAACTGTGAGCCTCAGGTATGCTGAGGTAGAAAAAGAGTCATGGGGTGGCAGCACATGGTTCAAACGCCACATGTTGCCCACTTCTGACGTACAGTCTTCTTTTCAGCCTGTGGGGAACAGGGTTTGAGAACTCAATGTCTCTGCAAATTTTGTATACTTTGTCTTGACTCATTGGCTAAAATACAGTAGTAAATTGCAATTAACATGAACCCATTGAATTAGTGGGCACTCTGGTGGATCAACGCCCAGGTAAGTTGCACTGATTTAGTGGGGCTACTCTAGTTGTGACTTGCTACTAGATATCAGCCATAAAAACAAAATTACTGTTAGCCAATTTTCATTCTACTACTCTTTATAGTTTAAGCAACACCAATGAAGTTACTCTTAGGTGGAACAAAGTCCAGTGCTCAAAACTAATCACAAGGTGTGGTACCATTACTTGTCATGATAATTCTATTGAGGCAATCTAGAATCACACTGCTGACTCATGTTAAGCTTGTGGTCTACTAAAACCCCTAGTTCTTTCCCACAGGTACTGCTATTGAGCTAGGTGTCAGTGACATTTAGACAATGATTCTTCTCACCTAAATGCAGACATTTACATTGACTTCTGTTGGAGCTCTGTTGGTTGAATTAAAGGCTTCATGAACATCCTTTATACTTCTTTATCCACATTGTGGTGCCCAGGGCCCCCTAAAGAGCACCTAGCACTCAGTCAGAGAGTTCGACAGGGCACTTACCGACCACCCTTGCGCTGGGGCAAGTCCCAAGACCTCAGCAGTGCTCAGCGTAAGCCCTTTGAACAACTCTGACCTTAAAAGAACACTTTACTTTTACCCAGTACTTTGCAAGTACAGACACATGGGTTTTGTGATTCCTTACAACTCACAACAGCTCAGTTAGGTAGGAATCTTAAAGATAGTTTGTGGCCCTCTCCACTTCCTGGATTTAGCCAGACCCTGCTGTTTAAGGGACCAGTCCTTTGTAAGAATTTTTATAATTAATTTTTATTAGAAAAATAAAGTTGCTTTGTATTTTGATGAGAAGTGGTTAACTGATGAAAAAGGGGAACTGGCTTCTGGGATTTTCCCTTGTTTGGTGTCACTTTGTGAATGGGAGTAAGCACAAGAGGTTGTCCTGTAGAGACCATCTTGATTACTGCCATCAGTGTTATCAACATTCAGGCTGCCCTTTGCTGTGTAAAGCTTGGCATCCTTTTTTCTAGCTGCCAACGTGGGTATGATATTCTGCAATTCTGGGCCATTTCTTGGCGTGTTGAATCCTGGGTACAGAAGGACAATATCCCACATTAAAAAAATATAGATTTTTTTTTAAAAAAAGAATTGAATATATGTGTGCAGGAATGAGCTTTGTTGACAATGCAGATGGAGTAGATTGGAGGGCTTTCAGTCTGTCTTCCTATGAATGTAATACAACAGTATGACTTAAGCTCTTATGGATATAGGTGGAGTAGCTTAATACAGGATGCAGTCTCTGAGAACAGTACCACCTGTCTTGGATGAATGAATGAATTTTCTGCATTTATCAGTCTCCTTGTTTCCCAGCCATATAAGTAGCAGCTGATTGTTTACAGAATTTCCTGACTGTTTAAAATGAGTTTATTTTGCACTGTGTAAAAAGAATCAGAAAAGGAGGAGAAGAAAAAATCTTATCAGCAAACAAAGGGCTACCTGTTTCATTTTTATAGTGAAATAGTTAAATTAATGGATAAATCTAATTAGCAACCTACAAAATTATAGCTTGCCAGCAGCCAATACTAAAGCCAATGGTCTGTGAGATCATTTTGGAATGAAGCTGCCCGAACAGTCACGCCACTGGCACGTTTTACTGTGATTCCACCACCTGCCCTTGGAAAGAAAATAATCCTAGCAATTATGGTTTGTAATTTGAGGGTGGTTTGCAACATGATGGCTTTTACAGTAATAGACAGGGTGTCATATGTTGACAAAGGGCAAGTTTAACAACAAAACAGTTGAACAGTAAAAGTGGTATGGACTAGGAAGTGCTTATAAATATACATATTTCCTAACAGATAATGTCATTTAAGGGAAGTAAAATAAGAGGTCAGGGTGAAAACATTAAATATCATAAGTCAAATTGGCCTTAGACAGCACGCTAATAACAAGGCCAGTGGAGGTGATGGCATTCCAGTTGAACTATTTAAAATCTTAAAAGATGATGCTGTTAAGGTGCTACACTCAATATGTCAGCAAGTTTGGAAAACTCAGCAGTGGCCAGAGGATTGGAAAAGATGAGTCTACATCCCAATCCCGAAGAAGGGCAAAGCCAAAGAATGCTCCAGCTACCGTACAGTTGCACTCATTTCACACGCTAGCAAGGTTATGCTCAAAATCCTCCAAGGTAGGCTTCAGCAGTATGTGGACCGAGAACTCCCAGAAGTACAATCTGGATTTTGAAAGGGCAGAGGAACTAGAGACCAAATTGCTAACTTGCACTGGATTATGGAGAAAACCAGAGAGTTCCAGAAAAATATCTACTTCTGCTTCACTGACTATGCAAAAGCATTTGAATGTGTGGACCACAGCAAACTGTGGCAAGTTCTTAAAGAAATGGGAGTGCCTGACCACCTTATCTGTCTCCTGAGATATCTATACGTGTGACAGGAAGCAACAGTTAGAACTGGATATGGAACAACTGATTGGTTCAATTTGGGAAAGGAGCACGACAAGGCTGTATATTGTCTCCATGCTTATTTTGCTTATATGCAGAATACATCATGGAAAAGGCTGGACTGGATGAATCCCAAACCGTAATTAAGATTGCCAGAAGAAATATCAACAACCTCAGATATGCAGATGATACCAGTCTGATGGCAGAAAGTGAGGAGGAATTAAAGAACCTCTTAATGAGGGTGAAAGAGGAGAGCACAAAAAATGGTCTGAAGCTCAACATAAAAAAAACTAAGATCATGGCCACTGGTCCCATCACTGCCTGGCAAATAGAAAGGGAAGATATGGAGGCAGTGACAGATTTTACTTTCTTGGGCTCCATGATCACTGCAGATGGTGACAGCAGCCACGAAATTAAAAGACACCTGCTTCTCGGGAGGAAAGCGATGACAAACTTAGACAGCAGAGACATCACCTTGCTGACAAAGGTCCACATAGTCAAAGCTATGTTTTTTTCCATTAGTGATGTATGGAAGTTAGAGCTGGACCATAAAGAAGGCCGACCACCAAAGAATTGATGCTTTTGAATTGTGGTGCTGGAGGAGACTCTTGAGAGTCTCCTGGACTGAAAGAGAACAAACCTACCCATTTTCAAAGAAATCTACCCTGAGTGCTCAGTGGAAGGAAAGATCCTGAAGCTGAGGTTCCAATACTTTTGGCCATCTGATGAGAACAGAAGACTCCCTAGAAAAGCCCCTGATGTTGGGAAAGTGTGAAGGCAGGAGGAGAAGGGGATGACAGAGGATGAGATGGTTGGACAGTGTCACCGAAGTGACCAACATGAATTTGACCCAACTCTGGGAGGCAGTGGAAGGCAGGAGGGCCTGGTGTGCTCTGGTCCATGGGGTCATAAAGAGTCGGACACAACTTACTTACTAAACAACAACAAAAAATAAGAGGTCAGGGTGAAAACATTTAATATCATACATCTTATTCTGGTCAACTATGAAAGCTTTAGATCTCAAGGACAAGCAAAGGGCTGTGCTTCCAGAGTCCCACAGGATGGTGGAGTTTGGAGTGTTACATATATGCAGGTTTGGGAAGCACTGAAAAGTGAAATCTCTCTTTCTCGCTCTCAATCTCTCTCTTTTTCCAATTGATTTTAAGAAGATAAAACAAATAAGCAGCCAGTTTTAATTTAAGACTAGTTACATTTATTACTTATTTATTTATTTATCAGATTTACTGCCTGTCTTTCCTCCAGTGAGTTCAAGATGACACACCTGGGTCTCGCCCTCCTTGTTTTACCCTCAGAACAACCCTGTAATGTGGGCCAGTCCAAAGAAGGAAGTCAAAAGTCCCCAAGTTTGGTTCGTAGCTTGGAAGGAACCTGAACTTGGTTAAGCTGAAGTCTTAGTCCAATACTAGATACCAACATGAATTTGACCGAACTCCGGGGGGTAGTGGAGGACAGGAGGGCCTGGCATGCTCTGGTCCATGGGATCGCGAAGAGCCAGACATGACTAAGCGACTAAACAACAACAGCTACCACATGATAGGGTCCCATAATGATGTAATATTATTTCAGTCTTGGTTATGTGGATAGCTTGAAAACAATTTCCCTTTACTGTGTTTTCTCTTCAGATTACCTGTATAAATCTTTCCCCATTTGCTAGTTACAGATAACTACTTATAACTAGATACAGATAACTAATTACTTGTATTTTATTCCTGTTTCCAATCACCAAGGTATAACTAAGTTGCATTACAACTGTAACTGAAAATAGGCTAATTTCATTCCTTTTCCTGTATAACTGTAACTCAAGTTCCATCTGATCAAATAGACTGCAGTCTTTAAAATTTACAAAAACTGACAGTTGTTACTTTTTATGGTGACGTAAGATTCTGTTTTAAGGATGTCATGAATAGTGACAATTCTTGTACTTAATGAAAAAGGATATTTCAACACATCCTATCAAAATCGCGTTAATCACTATCATTAATAGCCAAAATTATTCTGTTTTGCTTCCAGACATTGTATTTTGGGCCAGCCTTCCCTTCCAATTATATAAATTGATTTATATTTTGCACAAAAGACAATGAGATTTGTGCAAAATACATGAAAATGTGTAAATGTGTACTTGCCCATTACAGAAAAAAGATTTTGAATTTTTGTTTTTGTTCTTATCCACAGAAATGAAAGAAGTGAAGGGTTTTTTAAAATCTCTATTCTTTATTTGGGGGTTTTCCCAATAGATGCCCATGACTTCCACTCTTTAAATGATTGTAACTTTTAAAGTTACTTTGATAGTAAAGCTTGGGGAAGAATATCATGTGGTTCAAACATTGGCTTGATCACAACTAAGATCGCAACGAAGCACATTGCGATCTGTTGTGGAGATGGAGACAACAAATCAGCTGGACCATGAAAAATTTTATACCACAGATCAGTGGCTTATACTATTATGATGTTTTCCCTCAGTAACTAAAAGTAATCAATTGAGTTACTTTTGAATTAGTAAAAAGCAAAACACTAATTTAAAATTGCAATTATATTTGTGGATCACTACTTGGGAAAGTCTTGATAACTGTAACTAATTACATTTTGAAATAAGATGCTGCTGTTAGGTCTGCTCTGAGTGACTACACTGAAGTAGTGGCTAAAGTGTAGAGCTGGGTCACAGTTTTTTCTTTGGATGTCAACTTGACAGAATAATGTTTATTAGAGAATATTTGAGTAAAGAGTGTGGTAGAGAAAAACAGTGCAGAAATGGGGCCCACGATCGCGGTTTTATGCAAAAAGAAAAGAAAACGAAAACAAGGTTATAATTGCAATTAAAGTGCATGCTGGAGTATACAAACACACTTTAGGGCTGCAACACTATACAATTTAATGTACTAAAGCCAGCACTGCCACCAGTTGGCCACCAAGCTTCTCAGACCTCCTTTTAACTCTCTCAGAACTCAGTGACAAGTTTCCCCAGTTTTTGCCTAGCTGTTAGGTGGTGTGATCTGGCCCTTTTTGCTACAGGGCTTTTCTTTGCCACCGACTCATAGTAACTTACCCCGTGGATGTCCAGGGCCTCTTTCCTCACTTGTGCAGATGATAGTGATGTGAAACATATCTTTACCTTAGTAAAAAGGTGTCTGAGAATGAGACTTTGTGACTGTCTGTCATCAGTTTAGCGCATCTGTCAGCTGCATGTTGATGGAGATGGTGGGCATGATGTTAGCCTGCAGCCAGTTACTAAGTTTAGTTTGTTTTGGAAGGGTTCAGCTTAGTTCACTTGGTTCCCTGCATTGTCTCTCTGTGTGTGAGAGTGAAACAGAAGGAAAAAGAGAATGTGAGATTGAAACGGTATCAAGAAAATAAATTTCAGCCTGAAAAAAGTACTGTCTGCCGATTTTGTGTTCTTGTGTTGTACTATTATTTTCAGGAAAGAATTTAGTTGGCCAGATTTAAGGTTCCATACAACTGGCAATTTGTCAGCTTCCATTTCACATTTGCTCTAAATCTAAATACAGTCGTGTCCCACTTAACGATTACCCCGTATTATGACGAATCCGCTTTGCGATGATGTTTTTGCAATCGCAAAACGATGTTTTAAATAGGGGTTGTTGGGGTTTTTTTTTTGCTTTTCGAAGATCGGTTCCCTGCTTCGGGAACTGATTCTTCGCATTACGACGATCAAAACAGCTGATTGTCGGGTTTTCAAAATGGCCATCGGCTGCTCAATATGGCTCCCTGCTGTGCTTAGGGACAGATTCTTCGCCATACAGGCACCAAACATGGCTGCCGTATGGAGGATCTTCGCCGGACGGTGAGTTTTTAGCCCATTGGAACACATTAACCGGGTTTTAATGCATTTCAATGGTTTTCATTTCGCTTTACGACGTTTTCGCTCTACAGCAATTTCGCTGGAATGAATTAACATCATTAAGCGAGGCACCACTGTATAAAAAACACTATAATATAAAAAGAACCTCTTGAGCTTAATATTGGTCTGTTCATCAAGCTACAGATTTATGTACCGTCCCTGTCACTTGTTCCTCTCCAGACCTGGCCAACTGTTGGGGCTTTCTCCTGATAGAAAATACAGGATATTGGGGAAACCCAGTAATGACTCTAGAGTTCCACAAAGCCCTCCTCACCCACTTATAGGAGGGGAATTAAAGGTGTTTCAGGTTGTTTCTGGCCCTTGCACTCCATTCCAAAGGCTATCAGGGTAGGAATTGCCCTTCTCTTGACACAAGAGCAGAGTAATATGCCTTCAGGCCAATGACATTCTGCATTTGTGAGTGGTTAACAATGATCATGGTTATGTTTTTTTTCACATAACTTTTGTTTTTATTTATCCACTTCTTGAAACTTGAAGGCAGCAGGAAAAGAGGAATAAGAAATGTGAGATGGATTGACACCTAGAAGGAAGCCGCCAGTTGAGCAGGGCTGTTGAGGACAGGACATTTTGGAGGACAGTCATTTATTTAAAGGGTCGCTGTAAGTCAGAGGATGAGGCAAAAGCTCAAAGCACAGCACAGACTAGCTCTTGAACACTTTGATATCTGTCCTTCGCCCTTTATTGAGGCTGCAGCTGTGTAACTATAAAAGTAAAAGCAGTCCTTGCACAGCAAAAGGTGTGAAGTTATCCCTCAGTGAGATACACTGATAGTGGCTTATTGCAAAACCTTCACTATTGGTAAAAGGAATTAATTACTAGTAACTGGTTATGTAGTGTAGGTTACTTCCAGGTTCTGGATACAGCAGGCCCCTGTCTTCTGCCTTAACTAGTTCCTCAACAACATTTGTAAACTTAATCCCATTTTCTCATTAGGGTCGATCTTAAAATAGGTGTGCAGACAAATTTTAAGTTTTAATCTTGCGATCTTGCTTTTGCTCATCACGTCCCCTCTTGTCCTTTTTCTTCCTCAGTCTCCAATTTGGGACACACGTATTTCAATTTAGGAGCTGCAAAGAAACTCAGTTACCTATTCTGATTTGTCTAGAATATTTACATATTTACCGGTGTATCTTTTTTTCTTTGGAAAGCCACCATGTGTGAAAAAGGCACACATTCAAGACTTTAAAATATTTTTTTCTAAAAAGTTTTGTCATAAAATATCCGCATCATTCTGAAGATGACTTTCCACACCTTTTATTTTTCCTATTCCCTACCTTTGCTTTTTATGCATTAAACTTTGCGAAAGGTTACAGCATTGGTAATTTGCGCCTGGCAGATTTGTGGGAACAGTGGTTTAATTGCAAAAGCAGTGGTGGTTTAGTTAATTGGTAACATTTTGAAATAAAGGGTTCCATTTATAAATTATGTATTAATATGCAGCTCATGGATAATAAATGTGACTCGGTTGTTCTTTAGCTTATTGAAAATCGTATTAAAATTGCATTGGCAAGCATGCGGGAAATTCCATGATAAAATATTATAAAGTTATGCTGTTTAACTTATAGGTATCCATGAAGTAGCGCACTGCAGCAGAATTTCCATTGAAAGTAATTAGTTGCCATTGTAATTTCAAGCCCCCCGTAAGTTAGTTACTAGTATAGTTATGACTTATTTAAAATACCTAACTACTTTCCCATTTTCCAAAAGTAAATAAAGAATTTACTTCTTAACTACTTTTTCAAAACAAAGGATCTGAATGGAACAATCTACAATTTAAGTATTGCTGCGCCACCCCCAGTCATGATCTTGAGATATGGGAAACGTGGACTATGAAAGTTATTGATTCCATTTGTGAGTAAGGAATTGAACTGAGGCAAACAGCTAAGATCCAATGGAAGTAGGTAAATGTTTGAAAGGAGGATTGGCCTGGAAGCATTTCAAAGGGAGACTAAGCTATTGTCCTCTCTTTATCTGGGCAGGTGGTGGTTCAAAGAAAACTTGGATATGGGTGAGGCTTCCCAAATTAGGCTTCTTCCTTCCAAAAGCCTAGTCAAGGAAGCAATTGGAAAAATGGAAAGAAATTACCAGCAATTAAGGTGTTTCTGGCAACAGGCCTATAATGTTCTGTATACAAGGGTGAGTGAAAGGTATTGGTCTGAGAGCATCTGGGAAAACCCAGGTTCTTATTTCTGGAGCTTTTCATTACCGAGGTCGGAGATTACTTGGGGGTGGCAGTGGCATCTTAAACATTTTGAGTCATTTCCTTGGAAAGCACGGAGCAAAAGGCTCGGGCGCTGACAAGTGGAAAACAGAAAGTGCTATTCAGTTGAGCTTGATGGGTTCTCAGTGCAACTTTCTTGATTTCCCCCGACTCAAGGGGAAAAGGCCATACAAGACCATTGAAGGATCTGGATCCTCACACCATTTTATTAATTCTTTTTAATATAGTGGTGAAATTTGGGGACATTTCCCATTAGTTGGAAAGCATCCAAAATCCCATCTGTTTGGCATTTGACCACACAGTTTGCTGTTTAAATAGTACAAGCCGATAGTTATTTAACACAGTTTCTTCCTGCTCACTCTCATCTCACAAGCCGTGTTTAGGCATTCTTGATAACTGTGTTCTGCCAAGTCAATTCTGACTTACGATGGCCCTTTTCAGGGTTTTCTAGATAGAGAGTACTCAAAAGTGGCTTAGCATTTCCTCTTTCTGGGGACGTACATCCTGGGATGGAGGCACTTCAGACTTACCACACATCATGAGAACAATGTGATGAAGGAGGAAGAAGGCTGCACACCTTGCACAATGACCAGACCTGTTTATAGACACCTGAATAGGTCAATCTGGAAGTGCCAGGATGGGCACTCATGGTATTGATTTCTGAGATTTACACGGGCTAATCCTCCAACTTCTCTAAAGGAACACTGCATTAGAATGTTTTGCCATTTCGTCTTGGTGTTCCAACTCTTATGTCTGACAAAATGAACATGTTTCACAAAGACTTACACTAAAGTGTAACAGTTAGTCTTTAAGGTCTGCAACATCTTTCTTTTCTTTTCTTTCTTTCTTTTTGCTTTTGTATTGTATTTTTTGCATTTTTTTTTAAAATGCTTGCACAGACTAAATTGGGCTACAGCTAGTGAAACTGCTACTCTTTGAGGTTTTTAGAAACAGTGGTGTTTGGGGTTTTTTTTTTTTGAGGGGTTTTTTTCTGCTTCATTTTTTTTAATGAAATGTTCCTTATGTTGCATTGAAGCACATTGGGTCATTCCAGAGGGTGGACTGGAAAAGGCACTGAGGGCCATGTGTAGCCCGAAGACTAGACCTTGCTCACTTCTCATATAAATAATGTTAAAAGTTTGAAACTGAAGCTGTCCTACTTTGGGCACATCATGAGAAGACAGGATTCCCTGGAAAAGACGATAATACTGAGAAAAGTAGGAGGCAGCAGGAAAACAGGAAGACCAAATATGAGATTGGCTCCCTAAATGAAGCCACAGGCTGAGCACGGCTGTTGAAGACAGGACAGTTTGGAGATCTCTCATTCATTGAGTCACTGTAAGTCAGGACGACTTGATGGACACATAAGAACAACATTTCAGTAAACCATAGATCTTTGAGTTCAGGCCTCTATGCTTACAGAGGACAACGTCCTTCCACCACTCTTCTCATAGCTGTAAACGTGAACGAGAAGAGAGTGCTTGTTCATTATTATCATATTTGAAGTGCTTCATGTATCAGAAAACTATGGTATTTTTGAAACGGGCCTGTATCTGACTTTGTAGAGAGTACACATTAATATTAACCAAAACTTGTTTCTACTCTCCACATTGTTGTTCTGCTTTTGAAAGTGAAATTGCTCCAGTGTGATTTGAGGGGGAAAAAAGAGAGAGCTCTCAGATAGTGTTGAAGTGCTATATTTTCCAGAGTTAATTTTACCGGAAAGAATCATTTGCAGAGTTTAATTGCCAAAAGACACTGGGACTTTGATGCCCCTTTGAAATTGTGTCGGTTTTCTCAAGAATCTTCTGAGTAAATTGTTATACTGAAGCAGTTAGTACAATTTGTACCAGTGCAAAAGAATTTAATTATACATAAATTTACAGGCGTACAGTTGTTTTATTATAATCCTCCCGTGCTCTGAGGAAATCTGGTGAGAGTTATTCAAAGAAGAACTTAATTCATTTTATTCAAATTATCACTGTTGTTCAATGAGAAATTATTGGGAGGGAGCACCTAGTCCCTAAAGATTCAGTGCCTACACATGGTATCTCGGGGAGAAGACATTGCTCTTCTGAGCGTAACACATAACTTTGCATACCCTTGACTCTCTCTGGGAATTGGGAGCATGCAATCTGCCTTTCCCATTACAACATACGCACTAGAGGCCTAGAGGCCTCCATTTGGGCTTCTGGAACCAGATATCTAGTAGCTCTGAGGGCCGTTTGGGGGAAGGAAAGGAAAGAAAGTTCCACCATACTGCCAGTATAGCCCTGGTATACTATTGAATTTAGACTTGTGGTGGACAAGTTGCCATTCTCCTGATGTTGGTGGACCTCACCTCCCGTAAACTGTAGCGGTTGTGAGGAATTCTGGCAGCTATAGGCCATCAGCATCTAAAGATCCAAGTCCTTGCTGTAATTCAAAGTTACCTTCAGTCAAGGAGGATCTCATGCAGTGGCTGATGCAAAAGTCTTCTCTTTCTCCGAGCTCCCCTAAAGTTGTTTCTAGGCAGAGTCAAAAATTCTAGGCATAAAGTTGTGATGCAATATAAAATACAGTGGTGCCTCGCATTGCGATGTTAATTTGTTCCAGCGAAATCGCTGTTGAACGAAAACGTCGCAATGCGAAATAAAAAAGCCCATAGAAATGCATTAAAACGCGATTAATGTGTTCCTATGGGCTTAAAACTCACAGTTCAGCGAAGATCCTCCATAGCGTGGCCATTTCTGGTGCTTCTTAAGTGAGGAATCCGTCCCAGAAAAAAGTGGGCGGCCATGTTTTTTCCCTGCAGCCATTTTGAAACCACCGATCAACTGTGCGAAAATGGTCAGTTTGAGATGATCGGTCATCGCAAAGCGAAAATACCCCATAGGGAACATTGCAAAGCGATCGCAAAAGCGATCACAAAATGTTCGTTGCAAAGCGATTTCGTCACTAAATGGAGCGATCGCTATGCGAGGCACCACTGTAGCTTCTTACATTTCTGCAGCAAACTATACATATTTGCCACAGAACCTGCCAAATCTGCCTCTTACATGCTCTTCCACATTTAAATGGATGCATTTTTAGATCTCAAGCTCTTTCCACCCTGTTTCTAAACATGGAATACAATAGGAAGTGAGGAAGATGAGATGAATTGACTCAATTAGTTGTGATGACCTGAGCAGGGTTATTAATGACAGAACCTTTTGTAGGTTAGTACAGTGGACCCTTGACTTACGGAATTAATCCCTATTGGAACGGTGGCTGCAGGTCGAAAAATCTGTAGGTCGAGGCTCCATTGACCTACAATGCATTGAAAACTGATTAATCTATAACTGGCCGTTTTTGTTCCATTTTGGGTTTTTTTCCGGTCTGTAGGTCGATTCTCCGGCTGCAAGTCGAACCTAAATTTTGCGGCCAGAGAAGCCTGTAACTTGAAAAGCCTGTAAGTGGAGCCGTCTGTAAGTCGAGGGTCCACTGTAATTCATAGGATTGCCATCAGTGAGAAACAATTTGATGTCACGATGAGAGCAAAACAGATTTCAGTGTTTGAGTTCTTGTAGGAATTAAAATAAAATTTTCATCTTTGATCACCAGGTTCAATAGATGTAACCATTCCTAGATTTTATCTAGCCTGTCTTGATGTTATTTAAAAGGAGGCGCCTGTCAACAAAAATAAGTGATGACAATTCTGATTCAGCACCACAAACATAATTGAGTGCAGAGAGATCCAAAACCACAAACATTCCAAGGCCACAGATGGATATTTTTTGTTGTTTGGCTGCACTTTATGATGTCTTTTGTTATTTTATGTTGTAAATTACTCAGAGTGGCCATTGGCCAGATGGGCGGTATGTAAATCGGACAAACAAATAAACAGACCTATACCTTTTATTTCTTCCCACATTTAGCTTTTTTTCTTTGTAATATCTCAAGTTATGTTCTGGAAGGTATTTGCAACTTTTGAGAATGTTTTGTTTTGTTTTGTTCCAAAGAACAAGCTGAAATGCAACCCCTTTGCAATGGAAATAATTTCACAGCAACGCTCACATAGGCCGAATTGGTAAGGAATGAAGCGATTCATCATTGATGCAAAATAAAACAACCCTCCTGGCAAGTGGAAATAAACCATTGACTGGGAAAATGAATCAATCATGGTCTTGCATCATGTGCTTGGGAATTTATGAAATGATCTAAAAACAACTGAATTGGTATAATTGGAGTTCCTTTGGCCAGTGTAATCAGGTCCAGAGAGAGGTGCAGTTCTAAGATGATGATGAACATATTTTTTTAATTTTTTGCTCTTCACTTATTGCTAGTCTCCATTAGGAATTATTCTTTGGTGTTGTTTGGTCTGCTGGAGGATGGCTTAGTACAGAGAGACCGGAATCTTCTCTGTGTGAAGGCAAATGCAGACGATGGTTCATCCAAGAGTTCAGTGAGAACTCTGAGTTGGGATTTTGGGATCACAGGGGCTCATGAATTCATTAATATCTGAAGCCACAATCACAGTTCTCTGCACAGGGGATTAATAATATTGGCATGCCTACAGCAGTTTTTAGTGCTGAGAAGCCCTTTGCAAGCCGTTTTGGAAGTGCTACAGCTAGATTTCATCTCAATGTCCAGGACGGCTTTTCCAATCACCAGGAATGCTTTCCCACTGCTGAAGTTAGTGTGATAATTGTACCCATTCCTGGTCGTGATGACTTGCTTTATTTGCATCCTGTTTAAGTGAGTTTGACAGACAGGGGATGTCAAGAATGTTCAATGAATTCTTCATTCTAATCTATTTAATTTGTCTCAAATCACCAAGATGGTTAGTCTGTGTGACGGCTACGGCTGCGATGACGTCACCTGCCTATCAATGTTATGCTGGAGCTCATCTGCCTATAGCAGGGCAGGAGGTGGGACTCCAGGAGGTGGAGCTATGTATATAAGGGTGGAGTGAATGATGTGTGGGAGATTAGCTAGGATGAGAAGAGAGAGTTTGAGTTAGGGCATGTATGTTATGAAGTTCTGTGTTAGATAAGGTCTGAGTGATAGAGTGACTGAAGGGATCCTTTATTTTATTGATTGACATATTCTGTTCTTATATTGACTTGCCTTATATTAAGTTGTACCAATAAACAATAATTTTTATTTTTAAAATCCATACCTTTGTCTGAGGAGTCAGATATATGTGTGTGGTTGGTGGCAGCGTGTTAAGAGAAAGAAAGTGTGAAGTGGTGCCCCCTCTGTGACGTATAAGGTGTTCATGTCCAATGGGTTTTGGGGTAGGACAACTGCGGAGCTTCTAGGTACCTATGACTCCTGAGATCAATGTGGTCTTAATCGATTAGATAGGCGGGATATAAAAAAATAAAATAAAATAAAAAGATAGATAGATAGATAGATAGATAGATAGATAGATAGATAGATATAGATAGATAGATAGATAGATAGATAGATAGATAGATAGATAGATAGATAGATAGATAGATAGATAGATAGATAGATAGATAGATGTATGTTCCAGACAACAAACTGATTAAAAACAGATCAGAGCCAGGCGATCTTTGTGCAATACAAAGGTGAGGATAGGTGATACATTTATTCGACCACTAGAAAACTGAACAATCATCTAGCTGTCAACATAAATCCATCTTCCTCAGGCTATGTTCCAAAGTATTATGGACAGTGCATATATATGAGAGTATCACAGATTGTTGGCAGTTGTCTGTGCCCTTCTAGTTCTCAAAAGTGAAATAAAAAAGCAACTGCCAAACAACACTGGGTGTGGAGCTGGAAACTCCACCCTCGTTGGCCATTTGGTGGATTTCATCATCCAAATTTTCCCTAGCCAAATAGCAGGGTGGATTTGATTTAATTTCTTTCAAATTGATTTTTTTTAAAAAAAATAAACTGTGATTTAAATCAATTTGGTTGTTAAAAATCATTGATTTTTGTCCACCTTGCCAAATAAGAAATTTGGTTTCAAAAGAAAGCAATGGGGGGGGAAGTTAAATGCAAATCGTTTGGTGGCCCTTTGTTTAAGAATTTGGGGTGTGTGAAATCCAACCAATGTCCAATAGAAGTGGGGGGTTTGAAACTCCACACCCAATGTTGTTTGGCAGTAACTTTCTGAGCTCACCTTTGATAACCAGACATCTTTGTTGAGATCACACGGATACAGGAAAATCTTGGTTATCCATTTTTCTCTGGGGTGTTCACTAGGTTAAAGACCCAAGGAGTGGGTTTGGTCACTTTGTCGATAACTCCATCCACTTCTAGTTTGTTGATCATGCAGCATATGAGAATAGATGAGGGAATTTTCTAATGCTCATAGATTGTGGTATTGCCAGGTCCAGAGAGATAGAGTGAGTGCCTAGAAATGGAACCAAACCTTCAAAAACAATTTTGCTGGTTACCAGTATGTTTCTGGTCACCATGCCACTGAAAGATCCTTCAGTGATTGCCTCTCTTCCGCTTTCTTTATAGATAAATTTACTACTGATTATGAGTACTAGGAAACTCAGATTATGTTTGACACTTCGTGTGGTCGTTTAGGCGTAGAGTTGGGAAAATCTGTCAGGTTTGCTTACTCCCATTTTTTATATTTCGCATATTCTGGTAAATTTCAGGTTGAAAATAAATGAACATTGCTTAAGAACCTAAGTAGGACTTAAGTAGCATGAGAGCAGGAAATGCAAGTGACTCATGTAATTACTAAAAGTTCTTTAATTCTTCTTTGTGTCAAAGCAAAATAAGGGTCTAAGAAGGCTTCATAGCTCCCCTTTGCTCATCCATTGCCAGCAGTCACTGTCTGCAAATCTCTTCCCTCCTGCTTTCTGCTCCCCAAACAGAGCCCTCTTTCATTTCACCTGTCTGCCAGGTAGTGGCTGAAATAGCTGTGTTTTTGTACAGCCGTGTTCTGGGGGCAAAAAGCCTTTGAGGCCATGGGAAGGGTCATTTTCTGATGGAACCCAACAGTGTGTTGTTATCCAGAAAATGGAGAAGGAAGGAGGGAGGGGAAAACTACTGAACTGTCCTTCTGCTGTTGTTTTCCTACCTATAACCAACATTGCTTCACAGATAAATGAAAAGAAGCAGGAAGCATATTTTGGGTGAGCTGGTATTCTCATATTAACATGGGGTGTGGGGAATGGTCTGCCAGAAACATGAGCCACAGGATAACAGGGGCGAACCTTGGCCATCCTTAGTTTTAGATAAAGTACATTTCTCAAGCTGACTGCTAAATGGCACTTCTGCACATGTTTTACTGTTGTTTTTTCCCTGACATTGTTAGATATTGACTTTTGACCAAACAAAGCTACTGTGGGATGCGCGCTGAACAAGTGTAGCTTCCGGGAGCCCTGATGGTGTCAGCAGTTTTTCCTCCCCACACCTACCTTTTCTGATATAAACCTCTCCATGACCCCTTTTTCTCTTTCTGGCAGTATCAAACCAGCCAAGTATGCAGACCTGGACACTTGAATTACTTTTAAGTGTTCTGCTATGAATTTCTTGGCTCTGCCACACACTGTACTGCCAATTACCAAAGTCTCTCAGGTATAATTGAGTGCGGCACTGCCCACCTAATACACTCGTCCTCTCCTTTATGGACCACGCGCCTGTCACTGCTTACATACAGCTGTGTTTAAAAGTGAGGAAAGAGTTCCACGTCCCTCTTAAAGCAGGTTGGTCAGTATTAAAAACGGGGCATTAGAACTGCACATTTCGCAGAAAAGAACAGTTTTATTGCTCTTTTTATGGCCTACAAAATGCAAGGGAAGTTTAAAATTAATAGCAACCCATGTACAGTAACAGAACAGAAAATAAAAGATACTTTTATTGCTCAGAAGCAGCTGTACTCACCTTTCCTCTTTTCCAGAAGAACAGAGAAGCTTTACCGTTCAGCTCAGAAAATGCATCTTCTCCCCATCTTTTTTTTCTTTCTTTACCAAACATTTCTTTGACCCATTCTTTGTGTAGTCACTTTGGAAAAAGGCAGAGGTGAAGTGAGAGAACAACATCCAAGCTCCAAAATATATACTGCAGTGATGCCTTTGTCCGCCAGCCAGAATAAGGAAAAATGTAGGTTTTTCAAGTTTCCTGTTTCAAAAGACAAGATACTCCAAAATGAAGCAAGGATGAAAGCAAAGGGTGGAGAAGCTTGGTCTTAAGTTCCTGTAGTCTGTTTCTTCTCTAAGACACTTTGTAATTCTTTGATGACCCATATTTTTATAGGCTGATAGTTTGTTTTGCTGCCATCTTGTATTGAGATTTTATTACATGTTTTTTTTCTAATTTATACCCCGCCTATCTGGCCCACCGGGGTATTGCTTTCCCCCTTTTTAAATATCTTTGTAAATATTATTGAAGTGTAGCTTAAGCTGCTGATGCTTCCACTGTAAGCCACCTAGAGTAGTGGTCTGGCCACCAGATGGGTGGGGTAAAATTTTTTTAATTAAATAAATTTCTGGCACTTCCTCTGCTGTATAGGAGGAATTGTGGCAGCAACTTAGTATTTATTCTTCTGTAAGAGAAATCTTGTTAGTTTTGATGAAAATTCCCATTCATTATTGAGGTGCGGTTGAGTTCCCAATTGCACAATTGAGGGTGCACCATGAATGCAACCAGTATCTCATTAATGAATAACAGTTTGCTACCAAGATTTAATGCAGTTTCCTCTATGCAAGCGTAAATTAGTAGCAGCACTCCAGTCAAAGGCTAGAAACTTGTTGTCTAACATAACCATATAAGGGCAATTGCAGAAGTGATCCTGTTATTTTCAGGGCTTCTGTTGTGCTCCTGGTCGCCCTCCAGTTGTGCAGTTGGTCACATGGCCAGTCACATGAAAGGCAACCAGCAGAAATGAAAAATCCATTGCACAGTTGCCCTTCTGTGAACAGTTTTCCTCAATAAGATTTTTGAGAAACAGTTTGCTCAGCTGTATTTTTATTGCAATATATGGATACTCTATATATTTGTGCTCCTTCATGGATTGCTGCCTTGACAGGGCAAAGGGCCTTGAGTAATTCAGAGAAGCTACAGTATAGGCTATGCCATATAGGGACACCAAGATGGACAGGTCATAGTGGAGAGTTCTGACTAAACGCGATCCACCTGGAGTAGGAACTGGCAAGCCACTCCAGTGTCTTTGCCAAGAAAACCTGATGAACAGAACATTGGACAGTGTCACTGAAGCTACCAACATGAATTTGACCAAACTCTGGGACGCAGTGGAAGACAGGAGGGCCTGGCGTGCTCTGGTTCATGGGGTCACAAAGAGTCCGCAGAACTTAACGACTAAACAACAAAATATATTTGTGAGGAAATACAATAAATTGGTCCAGGCATCCCAAGCATGGCATATGAGGTGGTGCCACATTTTTCCCCATCTAATTGCATCTGAAGAATGGGGCTGGAAGGCATTTGCAAAATAAATCTTACTGATCTTCAAGGTTCCAAAGGCTCTTTTTTGTCTTAAAAGAAGGAAAGAAAGAAAGAAAGAAAGAAAGAAAGAAAGAAAGAAAGAAAGAAAGAAAGAAAGAAAGAAAGAAAGAAAGAAAGAAAGAAAGAAAGACATAACAGATTAGAGGTGAACACATTTAAAAACATGGATTTTTTAAAAAATGTTTTCAGCTCATAGTTAATTTATATTAAACTACGTATGTGCCAGACAAAGGTCTTGGGAGACAGCATTTCACAGAAAGAGTTTCAACATTGAAAATATGTCATTAAGTAGCCACCTGGCATCCTCTTGTTCAGACTTAGTTGTGTACCAATTGCCTCAAAAAAATTTCTGTCCTTTCATGGAGGGATAAATGGTGGGGTCATTTCACTGAAATTCTCCTTCCTTCCTTCCTTCCTTCTCATGTCTGTGTCTATATCTGAGGGCTGGTAATCTGGCCACCACTTGCTCCACAGTACCTTAAATCTAGCACTGTTCCCAGAGATGGGAGAAGTTATTTTTCAGATGACAATCCTCTGAATCTTATGGCCACACACATAGAAGGAAAAATGTCAGAACATATATGGGAGAAATTTCAAGAAGCAGTCTCCTTAGTCAAGTGAGCACAACAAGAATCTGCAATGTTGTCTTAGAAGAGAACAAGTCTGAGAAATTTCAGCTCTGCCTCCAGCTTGGTAGCTAAATAGTGCTGGTGCATAGTGGTGCTTTTTTTGGGGGGGGGTGGCTGTTTTTCCTGCCGAACTGCTTATGCATGGGATCTTAGAGTTCAGCTCTTGCAATCAAACACTGACAAGAGAAAGCCTTGTTTGTGTTTGAAAGTGCCTCAGCATTAGTTTCTTGATGCCTTTAGAGATACTAACTGGAGAGTTATTTTCAGCGAGATTGTTTTTTTCTTTCAGAGTTGAAATCCTGGAGGCTATTTTTTTTGTAGTCTTTAAATTGTTCTAGCAAAGAACATAAGCTGTGTAGGTGTAAGAGACAGGCAATCAGGCTATGTTATAAAAGCAATCCACATGCTGTTTGAAATCTACTAATAGTTCTTCCTTTCCTGGCCTGCATGGTGTCAGTGAAGGAAATGCAAATGCATTCTGCACTTGTGATTTGTACCGCTTGCGACAGATGTACATCAGTATCAAGCTAGCCTTCTTTTCCCCCCCTTTTTTTTCTTTAACCACCACACATGGAAAAAACAGATTTTCTTACACCTATAATTGGGATAATTAAAAGTGAGGGAATGTTCCAACTATTGTGGTATACTATGTGTTTTAAAGATACATTTGATGAAGAAAAGGGGGCAGGGAAGATCTTATACCTGAAAATGCATATATTGTGATTTGCATGAGTGAGAGAACACCATCAACTTTCTATAGTTTGACTGTATTTCAGTATCTTGCTCTGAGTTTTGTATCTCGCAATTTGTATTTATAGTATTGCAAAATTCAAATGGAGCCAAATACAGTGGAACCTCGCTTAGCGATATTAATTTGTTCTGAAAAATCGCTGCTAAGCTATTTCATCGCTAAGTGAAACGTGGTTTCCCACTGAAATGCATTGAAAACCAGATAATCCATTCCAATAGGAACGAATTGCTGTCTTTAAGCGAAAATCGCCATAGGAAACATCGCTAAACGAAACGCTGTTCTCCAACTGAAATGCATTGAAACCTATTCAGTGCATCTCAATGGAGGAAAAAAAATACAACAACAAATTAAAAAAGAGTCAGAACAAAGTCAAATTTGGTTAACAAAGGGTTTATTAAGTGCACTTTATGATTTCAAACATTTTAAACAGTAAATTTTAACTTTATAAATAACAGGAAAACATTTAAAAAACAGCAAACATGAGGCTGTTTAAACCATCGTTAAGCGAAACAGGGGACCCAAAATTTAATTGCTATGTGAAGCATGGTCCCAACCATCGCTAAGCGAAAATCACCCATAGGGACCATTGCTAAACGAAGCGCAAAAACGCTCCAAAAAAGTCATCGCTAAGCGATTTTGTCACTAAATGGAGCGCCCGTTAAGTGAGGCACCACTGTACTGATTTCAATAACACCATCTGTAATAACTGAATGTAGGTAATGATGCAAGAAGTGCATTAATTAGGAGAGCCTTTTAGACAGCACAGCCCCCCCAGGGCAAACACAGTTACTTTGTGTGTGTGTGTGTGTGTGTGTGTGTGTGTGTGTGTGTGTGTGTGTGTGTGTGTGTGTGTGTGTGTGTGTGTGTGTGTGTGTGTGTGTGTGTGTGTGTGTGTGTTGCAAATCTTAAATAAGGGTTATAATTTTACAAACAAATTACAAAGTTATACTGGTAAAGTAGGAAAGGCATGTCCCATGTAACTTGTGTACCTGCTAATTCTGTTGACAAGGTATTAAGTGTTGATGGACAACCTCAAGATCCTTGTGCATTTTCCCTATAAATCAAACTGGATTTCATATACTTGAATGCACACACTAACTGAAAGCCACATCTTTCTAGGCTTTCCATTTGCTCTGTGCCCCAAGCGATAAATAGCTAGAGAGCTTGCTGATAATGGCTTCATGTTTGGGTGAGAAATTGTTAATTGATGACAAATGGAATCAGATTCTGGCATGTGGCCTTGATTTGTATCTGATTGTGAATGTTAATAAGCACAAAAGGGGATCCTGTCATCCATTTTGATCATTGACATTGGTTTCAACAACATTCAATGCAGGCATGATATTGCAAGGCAATGTCAGACTGTTTCCTGGTGTTTTGAATGATACAAAAGCACAATATCCTACATTCATAAACCACAGGTTGTTTGACAGAGAGAGTCTCTTTAGAGACACACAGTCTACCAGTGGCTGTTCAACTGGAACTTCCATCAGTCTTAGCCTGAATGTAGAGAATTGGATTACGACAACATACAGAGGCCTGTGATTTGCCTGTGCCTGCTTTAGGGGGAAAGGATAAAGTGGCTAATAACTGCTTCTGTTAACGGAATGCAAGGCTGAATAACTTTCTGGCAGCTGTTGAAAGAGAGATGGAGAGAAAGTAGTTTGGGATCTAAGTGAACTGTAAATGTGTACTTACTGTATGCTGGCTGGACAGATCAGTGACACTTTTGGCTGCAGAGCCGGAGGTTGGGAGTTTGATTTCCCACGGTGCCTTCTGGGAGAAAAGCCGGTATGTGCAGCATTGGACATATTCTACTGTCCTAGGGCACCCCCAGAAGAAGGGACCAGTAAACCACTTCTGAGTGTACATAGAAAATTCTGGAAATGATTGCCATAAGTCAAAATTGACTTGAGAATATATATAATTATTAATTATTATACATGGCCAGTCAGACAAGATGGCTAACTGTTGGATTCCACAAGCAGCCAACATATTTGTAGTTTAATCTAACTTTAATAGTGACAAGGAGACAACCTGTTTTTAAATTGTTTTTTAATTTGCTTTTTGGAGAAAATAAGTATACAATAGTTAATCAGATGAACATTTTGATCCTTTTCTCACCCCACCACCCAATTCAGAAGTTAATAAAGAAGTGGGATCAAATGGTTTTATGGCTGTTTACACAGGAAAGTGCTGTGGACTATAAATAGTTTACCGTCCTCTCTACATCTAGGGGATATTTTTACATGCAATACAATGACGGTCTTCCAAGTTATTGTACAGTACCAGTAATGCTACAACAGATAAGTGATGTTTCTTCAGCAGCAGATCCATCCGTAATCTGATCTACAAAACGGGTGTGTTAGACAGCTTTTGTAACTGAGACTAAATGCACTGCCCAGTAGGCAATGGCTGGGTCAAAATGACATCTTCGAAATAGCTGCTACAGTGGCAATATACTGAAGAAAATCCAGTTCAGCTCCCCTTATGTTTCCAATAACATCTCAAAGTATTTGAAATAAGCTAACTCTATTATAAGTAAAGTACAGGTGTCTTCTTTCAAAATAACTTAAATATATCTGCGCCATCTGGTATATGCAGGTGGATTCTGAAGAGAAAAACTAATTTAAATGGGTCCCCTTCCCCAATCCCTGTTAGAGACAAAAGGCATCAGTCAGCTGGCCGTGGATGATAAATGTTCATAAACATTTGTCATCAAGTAAAAATATGCTTGAAAGTTGTGCATCTTCTTTGGTCAAGTCAACCTTTGTTGTCTCAGAAAGTTCAGATTTCTCATTTGTGTTTATGGTATCAAAAGAGAGACCCAAAACATTATTTCAGTGGCTGAGAAAGACTTTAATTTGGGGTTCCAAACTGAATCCAAGCTGAAAACAGGGCTGGGGTCTTAGGTATTCTGTCTTGTTGAACTTCTAACTTCCATGTTCTGTGTAGTGTCCTGACCATGCACACTTTACTACTACTATATATATTTTTCAGTTTATTTACACATCTCCCTTTAACGATGCTGGGGTTAGGGGCCCTGAACACTCATGTAGTTCAACATCCATATATAACTTCTATGCCTCCAAAAATGTAACTATAAAACATGAACAGTTGGTTCACACCGACCCACACACCCACAGAGAGAGGGGGGGGTGTTCTCTTACACAGTGTTGATAATCCTTTCTGTACAGTACTGTGTGTAATGAGCCTTAAAGGCTTACACTGATCTAGAGGCTGAATTTAGAGATGTTGCATTTGGGGTGGGTGGGGGAGAAAGTACACCACTTTGACAACTTCATTGTTGAACTCATGGGGTTCTGGGTACAGTATTTATTAAATATATATATTTATTTATTTATTGGGAATATTGATTGATTGAAAAAAAATCTGTGTATAACCCAAACCACACTGTTCCGATCCATGAATTCAAGTGTATAGATACATATTCCTTTAATCTGTTCATTCACTCACTCACTCACTCTCTCACACACAAGCACACCCATCACACTAATAGATATTATATTTACAAGTACACAGATCAGTACTGCAAAATGCATTAATGGATACTTTTCTATCAGGTTTGTACTTTGTGGGTGTTTGTTGAGCTGAGAGCTGCATGGTAAAAACCGGAGAAGTGGCTCAGAAATTCTAGGAGTTGAAGTCAAACCCATAATTTTTTCCAAGCGATGCTCCCACTTTCTTTCACTCATGGGACTGAAGGTGATGTTTGTGAGATTCTTGTGAAAGGTCTATCTATCCAGGTACCATCAAGACCCAAATTTATTTAGCTTGAACTGAGAGACAGCCTCAAATGCCTGCAAGCTGTACTTCACTTTCTCTCATTAAAAGGAATATGTGACATTTAAAGTTTTCTGCTTTGGCTAGATCTTGCCTACGTGCTGAATAACAAAAATGAACTGTCTTTAAAGCACATCTTTTCTTCTGCCCCCACCTTCCTTGATGGAGTTCATTGTATATAGGATGCAGTCATATGTTTAGCAAAATCATTCATCAGATGAAGATTATGCAATGAGAATGTAACACCCTATGACAAACTATGAGTTCCAGAGGGAAATAATGTGCAAGACTGTAAAAACAGCCTAAAATAAACAGGAGCCCTAGAAGTGGTGCTGGATCAGCAGCATCCCATTACCAGTAGTGAACCTCCCTTACTTGGGCAAAGTGTTGGAGCGGGTTGTGGCTGGGCAACTCCAGGCGCTGCTGGACAAAACGGATTTTCTGGATCCATTTCAATTGGGTTTTGGGCCGGGTTTTGGCATGGAGACTGCCTTGGTCGCCCTGTATGATGACCTTTGCTGGGAGAGAGACAGGGGGAGTGAGACCCTGTTCATACTCCTGGACCTCTCAGCGGCTTTCGACACCATCGACCATGGTGTCCTTCTGGATAGGCTGGCTGGGTTGCGAGTTGGGGGGCACTGTTTTACAGTGGTTCCGCTCCTTCCTGGCTGACCGTGTCCAGAGGGTAGTGCTGGGGGACAGTTGCTCTGTCCCATGGCGTTTATGTCATGGAGGTCCTCAGGGCTCAATACTGTCCCCCATGCTGTTTAACAGCTACATGGAACTGTTGGGAGAGGTCATCAGGAGGTTTGGGCTGAGGAGTCAGCAATATGCTGACGATACTCAGCTCTATCTCTCATTTTCCACCAATCCAGGTGAGGCGGTTTCTGTGCTGAACTCGTGTCTGGACCTGATAATGGACTGGATGAAGGTTAATAAATTGAAACTCAATCCAGACAAGACAGAAGTGCTGTTAGTGGGTGCTTCTCCGGACAGGTTGGAGGGCCATTTCCCTGCCCTGAATGGGGTTACATTCCCCCTAAGGGACAGGGTCTGCAGCTTGGGTGGAAGCCCATGTGGACTCAGTGGCCAGAGGTGCCCTCCTTCAGCTGCATAAATTATACCAGCTACGGCCGTACCTGGACGAGCGGAGTCTCATGACAGTTACATACACACTGGTAACATCTTGCATATATTACTGCAATGCGCTCTACGTGGGGCTGCCTTTGAAGACGGTCCGGCGACTGCAACTAGCCCAGAATCGAGCTGCGTGGCTGGTGAGTGGTGGGGCCAGGAAACTGAACTGCTGTGGCCACATGAGTTTGGAAATGAACACAAGGACTCCACTTTAGAGTTATGAACCTTGTGGCCTCTTAGTTTCAATGAGAAATAGGGGATAGAGAATTAGTGCAGGGAAAGCACCCCAGAAGGAGACCACAGTTGTGATACAAGGATATCTGCAAGCGGGATCTGAAGTCCTTAGGAATGGAACTGAACAGATGGGAAACTTTGATATCTGAGCATTTAGCCTGGAGGCAGGCGGTGCAGCATGGCCTCTCCCAATTTGAAGAGACACCTGTTCAGCAGGCCGAGGCAAAGAGGCAGTCCTGAAACTAGCCAAATCATGGAGCTGGGAAGGGGACAGATTGTATTTGTTTTCATTGTGGAAGGGATTGCCACTCTCAAATTGGCCTTCTCAGCCACTCTAGATGCTATTCCAAGACCTCTATCTATTCAGAGCATGTTACTGTAGTCTCTTGAGATTGAAGGATAAATAAATAAAAGCTGAGATGAAGAGGTAGCCTCTGCAGGGGGTGGAGAAAGAGCCTTCTCTTCTTTTATACCTTGTTTCAATCATCAATCCAAATGCATGTGGTGCTGGAGGAGAGCTTTGAGGATACCCTGGACTGCCGGAAAGACGAACAAGTGGGTCCTATGTCAAATCAAGCTGGAACTATCTCTGGTGCATCATGTGAAAACAGGATTCTCTGGAAAAGACAATAATGCTGGGAAAGTTGGAAGGTGGCAGGAAGAGAGGTATACTAAATATAAGATGGACTATCTCACTAAAGGAAGCCATAGGGTTGAGTTTTCAAGAACTGAGCAGGGCAGATGAGGACAAGGCATTTTGGAGATTGCTCATTCATAGGGTCGCCGTAGATCAGAGGCAAATTGGCAGCACGTAACAACAGCAACTCTTCTTGCTGTGAGATTTATTTGTTTTACTGTCTTTTACGACCTCACATGGGATTTCTTTTACATTTTGTACTCTTTTTTTCTTTTTTAAAATTCTGGGCTGTTCACAATTATTGGTATTCCAGTGCAAAAATGGCATCTGTCCTGCAGATGATTCCCTGGAAAAGACAATGAAAGGCACAGAATTTTGGGATGCAAAAGAAAAAAACCTAAAAAACAAAAAAAAAACAAAACAAAGCAAAAATGGGAAAAACAATGCTAGGCTATAGCCTCTGCATGAAATTAAGACATTTTGCTATTGCAGCAATAGCCCTAGTGAGAATTCCTGCCTTGGTGAGATTTGGAAAATCACAGAGAATAAGTCATTTTTTGAATATTCTTTGCATCCTTACACCATCTTTTACCATGTTCCAAAGTCACAGTGGGCTCAAGTGCAGGCACACATCAGGCCTTTCCCCAATCCTCTGCCCTCATCCCTCCCTTTTTTGGTATGCTGACATTCTGCAATCACAGCAAACATGCACCTTTGAACAAAGCCTGTGAGCAACAGCTTGGGAAGAGGTGGAGAGGCATGCCCAGACTCTAAAGGTAGATCACACATGAAAATCATACTTTCTTCTCTAGCACCTCATGCCCTGAGATTTGTCTCTGTGTCTGGAGATGCAGATATGCAGTACTCTTGAGGCTTCTGTTGGTGTACTGTTCTCAACCTTTGGACCACCAAAAATTTTGGACTTTGCTCCCATAGTCCCTGATCATTGGGCATCTGCAAAGTCTAAGAACCACAAGCTTAGTACCAACAATCTGTGACAACTGTGGCATTCGCCCCTCGTGCCCCCTTGCTTGACCGTCAAGACTTAGAGCACTCAAAGGCAAACAATTCCCTCTTTTACACTGCTGCCACCAGGTGATCACTAAATCACCATTACTCCAGGAAGATGAAGATTCAGTTCCACACTTTAAAGTCTTTTAAATATAACTTTTGTTTATTGATGACAGAAATTGATAGTGATTCATTAATATCTTCTATAGGTAAATTTATTATTAACAACAATCTTCTATTTGATAATACACTCCTAACTAATCACTTCTCAGATTTCCCCAACTCCACACTCTATCTGCTTCTCCACTCTCTCACGCTATTCATACTTTCTCTTGTCTCTCTCTCAGGCTCTGCCTCCCTGGAAAATACATCCCTCCCAGTTCCGCCTCTCAGCAACATGAATATGCATGAACAATTAACATAACAAACATGAACCATTGACATAATAAAGGGGAACACTACAACAACCTTGGAAGATCCTGCCAAAGACATATTTAAACCATAATTGTATGTGCTGTTTGTTAAAAAGGTAGTGTCATAGGAGACAATATGTTGAAACAAAAGATATTCCAAGAAATTTTCTTGTTTATTAATAATCTCTCAAGGATTGCTTAATTATAGTGGTCAGCATCCTACTTGGAGTGTAACTGAAATTGTTTTAAGTGGTCCCCTCCTCCAGTAGTTTCCCCATTGCACAACTGATTATGCAAACAGTTGTGCAATCAGTCTCACAACTAGTTCAACATTGAGCTTGCTAGAGTAGGAGGAGGATGCTCATGTAATTGCCTTTCTGCAGTCAGGTAATGCCTTGCCGACAAAGGTCCACATAATCAAAGATATGGTTTTTCATGTAGCAATATATGGAAGTGAGAGGTAGACCACAAAGAAAGCTGGCCGCCGAAGAATTGATGCTTTTGAATTGTGGTGCTGGAGGAGACTCTTGAGAGTCCCCTGGACTGCAAGATCAAACCTATCCGTTCTGAAGGAAATCAAACTTGAGTGCTCACTGGAAGGACAGATCCTTCAGTACTGTGGCTATCTCATGAGAAGAGAAGACTCCCTGGAAAAGACCCTGATGTTGGAAAAGGAGAAAGGGACGACAGAAGATGAGATGGGTGGACAGTGTCACCAAAGCCACCAACTAAATAGTTGACCAAGCTCCTGGAGGCAGTGGAAGACAGGAGGGTCTAGCGTGCTCTGGTCCATGGCGTCACGAACAGTCAGACATGACTTAATGACTAAACAACAACAAGGCCTATTAAGTTTGTAACTACTTACTTCCTATTCATTACTTGTTACCCAAATGCAACTTGTTACAGATAACTATATGACTTGTAGTAGGCGGGACCTGAGCAGAACTTTTAATAATAGGATCTTTTGGAGAGCACTAATTTATAAGTTCACTGTAAGTTGGAAATGACTTGGTGGCATATAACAAGAGCAGCAGCAGATCATTCTGTAAAATGGTTCTGTATTTATTACAATAAATGTTGCTGAGCATTATTTATCTGACTCAGTGAAAAGGGAGAAAATACTAAATCATTCTACGTGGAGTGCCATATTTGTTTTGTACTCCATTTTGGCACAGCCACTGCAAAACCATATGATAAATATAATTACAGTATTGAATTAAAGGTTTGCTGCATGCTTAACAAAGGATATTGCCTCCTGCTAATGGTGATTATATCAGGAGGCAGAGACAGTGGTTTCCCGCACACATATGATGGCATGGGCAATGCAGAAATTCATAGTACGTCTATTCATCATTTATGTATTCTCTCACATGTTCAATTATGGCACAGCCCTAGCTAGCCAAAGGGATTACTTCTCCTTCCAAAGTTCTGTGTTGCAAGGAAAGGTGGTAAATCATGAGATAAGAATAGCTCTGTGGCCAACATTAAGGCAACTTGTAAAAACCCCCAAACCACTCTCAGTTGTTTTAGAGACAATAGTCTTATTTGAAAGAGGAGAACAGAAATGGAATAGAAGTGGAATTTGCTTTTGATGATCTGTGAATTTGCTTACTATAGTTCTGGATTTGATGCTAGACAGACAGGAAGAACTGGGTAACCAAGAGCCATAGTTCAATTTGCATTACCTTCTCCATTCATACTGCCTCTGGGAATATCATGTGGCGATAGAGCAGGTAGCAATATGTCTTAGAAACAGTCAATAGAGATGACTTCAGTATCAATCTTTTATGAACACAAAACATCTATTCACAAAAGGTTTGGGATAGGGGGAATGTCCTCCTTTTTGTACCATAGCTCACCTCAGTTCATCAATTCATCACAGCCCTCTGCATAGGATTTTCAGGATGGGCACAGAAGAGCAAAGTGCGATGGAAGAAATGCAGAGTATGCTTCTTCCAAATGCCTCTACAGTATCTCAGGCCAGCCCACTAGTAGTTTCTTTCTACTGCGGACCTTTGTTGGCAAGATGATGTCTCTGTTTTTTTAAGATGCTGTCTAGGTTTGTCATTGATTTCCTCCCAAAAAGCAGGTGTCTTAGTTTTGTGGCTGCTGTCTCCATCTGCAGTGATTATGGAGCCCAAGAAAGTAAAATCTGTCACTGCTTCCATATCTTCCCCTTCTGTTTCCCAGGAGGAAATGGGACCAGTGGCCATGATCTTAGTTTTTTTGATGTTGAGTTTCAGACTGTTTTTTGCACTCTCCTCTTTCACCCTCATTACAAGGTTCTTTAATTCCTCCTCATTTTCTGCCACCAGAGTGGTATCATCTGCATATCTGAGGTTGTTGATATTTCTTCTGGCAATCTTAATTCCGGCTTGGCATTCCTCCAGTCCTGCCTTTTGTATGATGTATTCTGCATATAAGTTAAATAAACAGGGGGACAATATACAGCCTTGTCGTACTCCTTTCCCAATTTTGAACCAATCAGTTGTTCCATATCCAGTTCTAACTGTTGCTTCCTGTCACAAGTATAGATTTCTCAGGAGATAGATAAGGTGGTCAGGCATGCCCATTTCTTTAAGAACTTGCCATAGTTTTCTTTCTACCGTAGCATCAGTTTTTAGCATTGCGTGTTCTAGAGTAAAGAGAACTGATGGGCTTCTCCATGCATTACATGATACATTTTTCCATGCAATCAAATCTCTCTAGAAGATAATCTCGCAGAAAATAATCTTGTAGAGAGAGGATAAAAAAGTCCCTGATGGAATACTTGATTGGCCATTGTATTTGAATGACAGAATGTGGTAGGTGGATTTCAGATTGTAGAGGGAGAAGTTGTATTTTCAAAAGTCTTTGCAGTTAGTATACCAGAGAGAGAGAGAGAGAGCGAGAGAGAGAGCAAAGCAAAGAGCGTTGCTTATATACTGCCCCATAATGCTTTAAGTACTCTCTGGGCACTTCACCACCACCACAACCTTAGAACTGCAACGCTGGAAAGGACCTTCTGGATCATTGAGCCCATCCCCTGCCAAGGAGGCACAGTGGAGAACTGAACTCCCAGCCTCTGGCTTCACAGCCAGAAACCTATACCACTGTGATATCCAGCAGTTTTTACAATTCAGTTATGCAGGCTAAACATTGCACCTCCGCCAGAAGTGAGCTTGCTCCTGGAAGGCTGAGTCAACCTTGAGCCAGATACCTGAATTCACTGGGATCAATTGCAGATTGTGATCAGACTTTTTGACTGCAGTACTGCAGTTTGACCACAGCGCCACAAGATTTATTTTTGTTTTGTACTTTTTAATTTCCTAGCATTATATTTGTTAAGTAATGCTCCACACATATATGCATTTTTATTTGTATTTATTTTTTTAATTTTAATTAGAGATGGACAGAAACTGCCGAACTACCAATATGCACTGGTTGGCTTTTTGGTTGAACAAGTGTTTGACATTTGGTTGAAAAACAAACTGGCATAAACTGTTGGATCAGTGATTCATGCCCATCTCGAATTTTAATACCAGTGGTGGTTGAATGGCCAAAGTGGACAAATCGACAATAAAGTAATAAATTAAGAGATATGTTTATTGTAGTACTACTCTACTAAACAGAGAGGCTAGCAGCCTGCTGGGATCATAAGGGAAAATATGTAGCCCTTTCCTCTCTCCTCCAGACCCTGTTATGTGACTAGTTACACAACTAGTTGCACAACTAATTTTGCAAGCAGTGTGAGACAGGGCATGCAAGAGGGATCCTACTGAAGATGGAGAATGATTGTCCTTCCATGACTGCATAATGAATGAAGGGGTATACTGGCCAGAGTGATCTGTTTTAAAATTGAGAATTGACACAGATATGCCTCTCCTCAGAGATTTCTCTCTCAAACTTTTAATTTCCATTCATTCTGTGTGAACTTTCTCTCCCCCATTGAAAATATTTCATTGCCATTATACTTCCATGTAAAAAAGGAAGGAAGGAAGGAAGAAGAAAGAAAAAAGCTGTACAGTCCCTATATAAAACCCAAGATGAAGGATGGTGATACCTTTAACAGCTAATCTAACCCACATAGTCATAGATTAAATCAAAGGTGTACCATCTCCAAGCAGATTCCACAGCTCTCATTTTGGGGCTGACTTCAAACAAAGAAACTGCCTGTGGATTTTCGAGCTTTTAAGGCTTTTCTGCACCAACCTCAACTCTTCAATGCCCAGCCTGATGAAAACTAGCTTCTGAGACTGTGTGGGAAAAAAATTAATGCTGTACTTTTGTATCTGTTCTTAAAAACAATGAAATAACTACTTCTAGTTACTTTCTAGAAAACATCTGAACTTATGAGCCATGGGCCTCTGATAAATACAGCAGTTTCCTTTCTATCAGGTCAGCTCATCATTCACAACAGGGAAGAAGGAAAAACAGAAGATCCAGTATGCACCATGCTTGGCTTTGTGTTGTTTTTCTGTTATACTTTAGTGAAGCTGCATCTCTAGAACTATAGGAGTTACTAAAACGTCACAGGTACAGCGCGCGCACGCACACACACACACACAAATTACATCTTGCTAAGTTCTAATGAGCTGGCTGGCTGGCTCAGTTGTTTAGGTATCTGGCTAAACAGCCAGAAGCTGGGAGTTAAAATTCCCCTACTATGCCTCCTGTGAGTTCCTATAGCCTATATAGCCTTGAGCAACCTGCACAGTCCCAGAGCATCCCAGAAGAAGGGAATAGTAAACTACTTCTGTTTTCTACCTGGAAAACCCTGGAAAAGGTTGCCATAAGTCAGTATTGACTTGATGGCACATAATTATTATGATTAAATTCTAAGGTATTGCACCTCCGTGTGTCCATGGTGAGGAGAACCAGTGGAAATGATCAGAACACATCTAAGACATAACAGAGTGTACCTGTTTAAGGGAGTTTATCCTTTTTCAGAGGAGGGAAACTATACACAGAATGCTAAGCAGGAAAAATGAGTGACAGATCATGGGACACTGTGCAGACTGTACTGCCTCCTGCCTTGACTGCTGTCTGCTGAAACCAGAATTTGGAGCCAACACAGCATGTTAAGTGAACTACAAATAGCTAAGCTTTTTTTTTTTTTTTTTTTTTTTGGATGGTTGTCAAGTTACAAAGGCTGTCTCAAAACAGCAGGTTTGATTATATGTTTTGAAGCTTTTATTGTTTTAATCATATTATATTGCTTTAACCATATTTGCATGCTGAGCTGGTATCTGTTAAGGATGAAGGATAGATCAAAATGTTAAAATAAATAAATAAATAAATCCAGGACCAGCCCAGGGAATGCTGGGTGAGCCCAAGACATTTTGTTACCCGAGAGGAAATAACAAGATGACACCCTCCTGGTTTCACCTCCAGAAACTGGCCAAGTGACAGATGAATTTTACTTCCAACACTGATGTTTGGATAATATCTTCTATCTCACCTGAAAGCAGCAGTCTGTCTTGGTTATAGGAAAGCAAGGCAGATTGCCTGGAACACAGGAGTCTGTCCTCCAAGTGAGGGAAACTCAACAACTGTCCAGCATTTACTACCCAAGGTGACAGCCTCATTCTGCCTAATGTTAGGGCCAGCTTTGAATGAACCCAAAGTCTGCTGTGGTCCACAATTTGGAAGACTTCTGCCATTCATCTGAGTTGGCCAGAATGGGTCCTATCCACACCCTGAAGGCTGTAGCATTTTCCCCTAGATGAAAATAATACATTCAGCGTTATTTGAACTGTAGCGAACAGAGGCATAAGAATGTAAGCATATTCTTGCTCTTTTATATATTCTGCAGGAGGATTAGTGGAGACAAGTAAAATGATAGCAGTTGTGTGACATATTTAGTACCAACCATATTATTGTAGAGCAAGCTTCCATTTTGTCTGTTACCATGTGTTTCATTGTGGAGCCAACAGCAGTGCAGCTCAAAATATTCTTGCTCTCTTTGGCCATCCTGTGCCAAAGGAATCATAAAGCCTATCAGACTGTGGGCAAATGATACTGAGGTGACTGTCTTGCTCTCTTAGACCAGCACAATAGGCTCATGGGTAGGAACACGACAGTATTAGAGTCAGAAAATAGTGGCTGCCAGTCAGCCACAGGGACATTGAGGAGAAAAGTCCATCCCAGGTCCATCAACCTGAGGGCTTCTTTCCTCATTCTGCTCCCTAAATTACCGAAATGTTTTCCCTAAAATTTCACTGCTTGGGAAGGGAGAAGACATTTTTACTTAACCCTAGAAGTGTGTTGTGTAGTAAAAAAAACCCCTATTAAATAGGAACTGAACATCAGAGTTAACTCGGAAATTTACTCTAAGATAACTTTAAAGGTTAATTTCAGGAAATTACTGAGAGACAGCTGCTTTTATCTTTTGGAGAGGAATACCTATAAGCAAATGTTGTTTATTCTAACACTCCATTTTGATTGCTGTGCTGTTGATGTGATTTTACTAGGCTTTTTGTCTATTATTATTGTTGGTGTTGGTGGTGTTGGTGGTGATAAACTGGTTTAGGAGTTGTTCTGAGTGAAGGATGGCTCATGAGTTGAGAAGAGTAATATGCTGAGGAGTTAATCCTACATAGACTTACACCTCAGTGGGATTTACTGCTATGTTTATGATTATTCCACAAATGTGTTAATGGTTGCTTATTTGAGTCCCCTTATCCAGTATAAAAGTTTTTAATCTTGTTAGATATTGTTGGCTTTCAATGCCAGTAGCCCATACCAGCATGTCTGTCTGGTGGTCAGGAATTCTGGGATATATAAGGGATGTAGTGGTGCTGTGGATAAAATCGCAGAAGCCTCTGTGCTGCAAGGTCAGAAGACCGGCAGTGGTAAGATCGAATCCATGGGACGGAGTGAGCTCCCGTCGCTTGTCCCAGTTCCTGCCAACCTAGCAGTTTGAAAGCATGTAAAAATGCAAGTAGATAAATAGGTACCACCTTGTGGGTGTTCTGTGTTTAGTCGCACTGGCCACGTGACCACAGAAGCTGTATTTGGACAAATTCTGACTCTATGGCTTGGAAACGGGGATGAACACCGCCTCCTAGAGTTGGACACGACTGGACTAAATGTCAAGGGGAACCTTTACCCTTACCTGATACCTGGGAATGTAATGTTGGAGACCATTGTCCTAACCTAAATCACCTTGTAGTTTGTATAACTTTGTAGAACACATGTTGCTCTAGGTCTGAATATTTTCATTTTGGAACGGGAAAAAAAACATACATTTAGGAAATAAATTCTTCCTTGAGCTGACAATTGTCTTCTGAGGTCTTAATTGAATATATTTTCCTCATTAATGTTTTATGTCTATGTTAATATTTAAAATCATAATACCTAACAAGAGTAGAGTGTGAATGAACAGAATACAAATTGACTTGTTTAAGCACTCCAGAGACAAATGGCAGAATTTTCTCTTATCTTCAGTTTCTTTCATAATACTGTGTTGGTCTCTGTCATTGAGCAGCAGTAGTGGATTAACAAAACTATTGTTAAATTTGTCTGAGGTGTATATATTTTAGTTAAATATTCCCAGCAGGTAATTATATGTCCAGACTTTATTAAAGACTTATTTATATCTGAAAAAATAGCCTATAACGATCTGTATTTTTATACACTAAGGAGTTTTTATGTTGGCAGAATCATAACTTCAGCAAGCGATTGGTTGAATTGCACCAATGCCTGAGAAAAGCAAGGTAGTTAGAGGAATATGTGGATTATTTTTGGTTGAAAGACCATAAACATTTAGAAGATGAGAACAAAGAAAGAGGAATGTGCCAGGGGGACTAGGAAACTGGCCAAGGACAGAGGCCAAAGGTATAAAAGAAGCAACTCAGGAAAGCAGCTGTAGGGGTGAAGAGCTGAAAAAAGGAGTAGCCTGTAAAAAAAAAAAAAAGAATAGCAAAGGGAAGAACAGAAGAGGGAAAGTAAATATGGCAAAGAGAACATACGGAGTTCAGGCTTTGTGCTGTCAAGTCACATCCAACGTACAATGGCCCTAGTGGTGTTTTCAAGATATGTGAGATATAGGAGTCATTTGGTCAGTGCCACCCGCCCCCCCCTGAGAGTTTCTATGGCCTACTGGGGATTTGAACCCAGGTCTCTCACTCTATCCATTATACCAGTGGTCCCCAACCTTGGGCCTCCAGATGTACTTGGACTACAACTCCCAGAAGCCTTCACCACTACCTCTGCTGGCCAGGATTTCTGGGAGTTGAAGTCCAAGAACATCTGGAGGCCCAAGGTTGGGGACCACTGCATTATACCACTCTGGCCCTTTTGTTTGGGCTGCTACTGAAGAAAATTGATTTCTAGAAAGGTGTTGTAAGTATGAAGATATATTGTATTCGCGAAGGCTCCAGAGTGTTGTCCTCTGAAGATACCGGCCACAGAGACTGGTGAAATGTTAGGAAAAACAACCTTCAAAACACGGCCAAAGAGCCCCCAAAAAAACCACAACAACCATGAAGATATATTATTTGCATCCATGCTAAGGCTAGTCAGATCTAGCTCTATCCACTGGCTGTATGGGAGACTCTTCTGAGCTCTTTGCTGGAAGAAAAGCAGCTTTCTGGTGTGTTCAATAAATAAAATAAAAAGCAGTTTTACTCCATTTAGATGTTACCCCCTGTGTACATATCTCTTCCAGCTGTACTAAGAACTACAGCTTGTGCTTCCGCCTTCAAACAAGTCTTATATATTCTTTCATTTTATCTAGAATAGTGATTGACAGAAGCAATCAAACATAGATGCCAGCTTACTTTTATTGTGGTTTAGCTGTGGGCTGAAACAGCAGGATAGGAATTTAAGTTTACAACCTCCATTTAACTTATAAAGAAAGAAGAAAATATGTGAACTAGAAGGGGAGATGTTCAAAATTGACACTTTGTGGTAGTAAGAACAGAGAATGTGGTGATTTTACTGGTTTTGTTGTTATTTTACAGGTGTATACCTTCAGGGGCTATAAAGAACCAGTAAAATTGCAATAAAACTAGTTGCATACTTTGCGACTAAGGATAAGGTTGGTGTCCAATGGTTGTTGCACAGGCAGTTATCGGCACAGCTACTTGTGCAACAGTGCAATCTACTATGAGCATGCTAGTGGCAACTCTGCCACCATTGTGTTGCATGATGGCGAACATGCAAACCTAAGTAAAACAACCGGAAAAATCAGCAGTAGCTGAACATGCCCTAAAACAAGCTGGACACGAAATTCTATTTCAAAATACTGAAGTACTGGACAACACCAGCAATCATTATGTTAGAATGCACAGGGAAGCCAATGAAATCCATAAGCACCAGCAGAGCTTCAACAAAAAAGAGGAAAGTCTAAAACTTAATAAGGCCTGGCTTCCAGCACTGGAAAATACAGTCTGCAAATGGTCAACGAACTCTACCTAGCCACAAGGACCAGGGATCATTGCACACAAAAGACCAGCTAAAGACACCCATCAGTCACAGTGACAGATAATCTCTCCTGCTTATCACAACAATACATCCACAACAAAACACGCTGATCACCATCATCACCCTATCTCCTGAATAGGACAAAAGCTATTCCCACAGCTATCCATACTCAACTATCCAACAAACAGCAATAGAACATGGACTAAGTTCCTACTCGAGTCCTCTGAAGATGCCGGCCACAGAGACTGGCAAAACGTCAGGAAGAACAACCTTCAGAACACAGCCAAAAAGCCCGAAAAACCCACAATAACCATCAGATCCCAGCTGTGAAAGCCTTCGAGAATAGAATCTCATAGAAGCTGGCAATATAGCTCACTTATTCAAGTGTCTGGCTGTGGAGCCTGAGGTTGGGAGTTCAGTTCCCCACTGGTGCCTTCCCGAACAGCCGGCCTGTGTGGCCTTGGGCAAGCTGCACAGTCCCAGGGTGCTCCCAGAAGAAGGGAGTGGCAAACCCCTTCTCAGAATTTTGTAATTAGAAAACTCTGAAAAGAGTCTTGATAAATCAGAATTGTCTTCGTCGTTGTTTAGTCGTTTAGTCATGTTCGACTCTTCATGACCCCATGGACCAGAGCACGCCAAGCCCTCCTGTCTTCTACTGCCTCCCGGAGTTGGGTCAGATTCATTCTGGTAGCTTCGCAGACACTGTCCAGCCATCTCGTCCTCTGTTGTCACCTTCTCCTCTTGCCTTCACACTTTCCCAACATCAGGGTCTTTTCCAGGGAGTCTTCTCTTCTCATGAGAAGGCCAAAGTATTGGAGCCTCAGCTTCAGGATCTGTCCTTCCAGTGAGCACTCAGGGTTGGTTTCCTTTAGAATTGATAGGTTTGTTCTCCTTGCAGTCCAGGGGATTCAAAAGAGCCTCCTCCAGCAAATAAATAGAATTTTCTTGATGGCACACAATTATTATTGTAATGATCTCACCAGCGGGCCAGTCTTGATAAGATTTCAAAAGGTCTGGGACACTATAAAGGTAATCACTTTTATGGGTTGGCTCCAAATATCAGTGCATGCAAAATGGCTGGCAGAAGTGGACATCCCTGTTCCCTGCTGCCCACGATGACCCTTCTAGCCTTCAGAAAATGATACACAAAGGATCAGGATTGAATTGTGGTGCAAGGAAGGGATGGGAATATTGCTAACAATCAAGCAGAGGCATCTACTGTGAGCCAAATCCTTCTGTTCACAGAAGGTAGCACTTTCATCCAGCTAATATCAGACAAGCCCATCCTCAGCAAAGAGTTCCATGAACTATGAAGGCATCAAGGAGCTCAATGATTGAGTGCAGTCTATGCAGCAGGAAAAAAAATCCCAATCTTATGAGCTAGCATCTCAGACCTTAGGGAGTAACTTTTAAAAAGTAATTAATTCGCATTATTCATCAAAGTGTTTGCAATGTTGGGGTGTGTGTTATTTTCTTATTAGTTATTGCATTTTTACTATGCAATCTTAAAAAAAAAAAATACAAAAGCAGCAAGAGACCTGAAAAACTATGATTGAAATATCTCAAAAAATGCCTTAAAGTACCATGGAAAAGTAAATTTTAAAATAACTAGAAATCATTATGCAATACGCCAATAGCATAACTTCAGTCCTACCCATTATGTTATAGTGAAGTCATTATACCCTTTTGACTTCCAATAGTAAATTCTCAGAAGTACCAACATCGCTTGTAACTTGTTACTTCCGAGCTCTGTAGAATTTCCAGATAGGACTGGGATAACTCTTAGTACCCAGTGTATGAGAATAGCCAACCATACAGAGACACAAGGAGCCATGATCTCATTCAGTACAACAATAACTTTTTACAGTCTTGTTCTCAGTCGCCGTTTGCCTCTTATCGTATAACAGAGAGCATTTAAAGAATGGCTTGTGATCCCAGTTCATGGCGTGGTCTTTCTTAAGGTGTAGCCTGCATAATTGAATTGTAAATCGCCCAGAGATTGATTCAAGTGTTATGAGTGGTATATAAGCAGCACACTTTATTCGAGGAGGAAATGAAATTTATTTTAACCAGTTCTTAAAGTAAATTTATCTAATTTGTGGGCATGAGACTTTTAAAGAAAGAGTGTGCATCACTTTTGGTTTCACATCAATGGGAAGAAACCATACATAAACGTGAACAATTCTGAATGTACGTGTTTGAAGAATGCACACCAATGCAGTGGGAAGAGTGCATTCAAAAATGTGTACTGTACATTGAGGAAAATATATTCACATGTGCATCAGTTTCCATGTGATATACGTGACGTAAACTCTGGTAACATGGGAATGAAATTAAGATGGGAGGAAAATCCAAGTGAGATTCAGAGAATTGAAATTAAATTCAAAGCAAGAGATGTTTACAGGGTCAGGCTTTAGTCCACGTTTTGGTTTTCGCATCCCCAGGAAAGACAAGCTAAAGACAAAGAAGAGTGCCCTTCCCATTCTATATACTGGCTGGAATGACAAATGAAGTGTGGTTTCACCCTGGCAGACAAAATGGTGCCCTCTACCACATTTCAGGATTGTTTCGAAGGCAGCACAAGTTTTCCATTCTCTGTCAGTGGAGGACAGTGGGAGAGTTCATGAGAACAAGAGGTGAGGATACTATAGCTGTCTGCCTCCTACCATCTACCAACTTAGATTGTTGCTTCACTTTGCTTAATGTTGTGGCTGGCCCTGTCAATTAGGACTGGGAAAGGACCTTGAGAACTCCTTCCAGTCAATGTCCAGGAAATGCTCTTATGTAAAGGTTAACATGGACTTCTCGAATGTCAGAATAAAAAGCACAATGAAGTAACACATGGGAGATAGATTCGATCTCACCAGAGTTACAGGGGCATAAACGTTGAGTGTAAGGGGTGTTGTTATAGTTCCCTTCCTGGACTGCTGACGGAAGTGCATTGAAGTGGGCCGGAGTAAGGGCTTTGTGTTGTTTAGGTGTTAAGGGTAGGTAGAGATATTTTGCCGGTTTGGGTGGAAGCAGTGTGTTGTCAAGTGTAAACCTATTTCTGATAATACCAAGGTTCTGCTGCCTAAGATTACTCTTGGCCTTAACATATCCCATTTGTTGGATACTTTTTACTGAATAGCCGTATCTGTTGATTTTATCGTATATTGCTCTCTTCCAAGGTAACTGGTGGTTATCCTGTAACACCAGTGAAGTCAGTCCAATTGGTTGAAAGGTTAGTTTTAGCCAAAAGTTAAAAATAGCCAGCCATGCTCTGGCTTCAACCTTCAGGTAGCCCACTTCAAGCCTAAGGGCTGCATTGGATACCCCTCTTGGAACTTGTAATATAGCCCTCACAAATTTGGATTGAACTACTTCTAACTGGATAAACGAAGTATAGGGGCTCAATTGTGCCCCATACAAGAGCTGACTAAGGGATCTGGCCTGAAACAATCTTAGTGCAGCTGGAATGTACTGACCTCCCTTTGAATAGAAGAATTTTAGTATAGCAAGGCTAGATTGCCCATGATAAAAGAACAATGTATGGGTAATCTATTACAGTTTTAGCTATCTTGAAATGTTTTAATTACTTACATCTATTTTAAATATTACATATATTTATGCTATTGAGTTGGAGACCACAAATAAAGACTGACTGATTGACAGCAAAAAACAGAGACCCACTGCTCCCATTTTGAAGACTGACTAAGTGCACCATGGTAGCAGTTTCTCATCTATTGGGAAGGTGCTGATAAATCTCCCCATGTTGCCTGTTCTCTCTGGAAAGCATCATATAAATCTCTCTGGGTTCCTTGTCCCACTGGCTGAAAGCTCTATAAATCTTCCCCTGTCCCCTGTCTCTACCAGCAAGGCATCAATAGCTCTGTTCATGCCACCTGTCCCCTATGCAGTGAGTTGAGGCACAAAGATTTATTGTGGGGAAACCTGGAAATGGAGATTTTTTTCCCACCCCTTTTCAACTGGAAAAGAGGAGAGTGACAATGTATTTAGAAGGTACCTTGTTTGTTTGCTTTAGGTGGTAGGTTGGTATCCAGTCATTATGCAATAGGTACTTCCAAAAGACAGACTAATTAAGCCTTCAGCTTCCTCCTTTTTAAGTTGAATGGCACCTGATTAAGCGTAGCTACTAGATGACTCTACAAAGGTGTTCTTGCTTTTCAGACTGAAATTTACTAGCCGTGGCTGTGACACCTGAGATGCACCATTTCTTTCTCTTTTTTTTTCTAATTACGGAGTATCCGAGAGATGGTTACACTGTAGTGGTGCATGAGAAAATGCTGCACCAGGGAGGCTATGGTGAAAAGAGAACCATCTCAGCACTGCTTTTGAAATGTTTGCTCTTAAACATTGTCATTATAGGAAAGAGTTTAAGGAAAGTTAAAGGTTCCCCTAGACAATTTGTCCAGTCGTGTCTGACTCTAGGGGGCGGTGCTAATCCCCGTTTCCAAGCCACAGAGCCAGCATTTATACATAGACTGTTCCCATGGTCACGTGGCCAGCGCAACTACACATGGAACACTGTTACCTTCCCACCGAGGTGGTACCAATTTATCTGCTCATATTTGCATGCTTTCGAACTGCTAGGTTGGCAGGAGCTGGGACAAGCGATGGGAGCTCACTCCGTCGCGTGGATTCGATCTTACTGTTGGTCTTCCGACCTTGCACCACAGAGGCTTCTGCGGTTTAACCCACAGCGCCACCACAGCCGTGCGTAGAGATGTTATTTATTTATTTATTTATTTATTTATTTATTTATTCATTCATGCATTTATTGATTTATTTATTTAGCGTCATTTGTAGGTCTCATTTCTCCTGATGAGAGGAATCAAGGCAACGCACAACATTAAAACATGTAGCAGTAAAAACACAACAAATTATGCATTTAAAAGGAATTGAACTGTAATAATAACTAAAAATACATTAAACAATTTGAAACATTTAAAAACAAACTTACTAAGATAAAAAACAGCATGCAGGACTCAGTTATTAAAAGCCTGTTTGAAAAAATGGGTCTTCAGCTGTCAGTGGAAAGATAAAAGGAAGGGAACCAACCTAATCTCCTGAGGGAGAATATTCCACAATCTAGGAGCCACCACAGAGAAGGCCCTCTCTTGTGTCCCCATCAAGTGTATCTGCGATGGCAGTGGGAGCACAAGGAGGGCTTTCTCTGAGGATTGTAAGAGCGGAGAAGGCTCATATGAGGACATCCTTTAGGTACTCTGGACCAAAGCTTTTGAGGCTTTATAGGTAGACAACACAATTTTCAGAAACCCCCAACCAGCATAGCTACCAGTTAAAAAACAAACATTTGTCTCCTCTGAATCATTGTCCCATATTTTATTGTTTGGTTAGACCCTGGCAGATTCATCTCTCCAAGTCAAGGTCTTTAAGTGCTTAGCATTTAAAGGTCTACTATTTCTTCAGCCATACTTTTGATATTGAGTTAGCGTTAACATCCCGTTTTTGTGTCCCCTGAGTGGATCCTCATCTTTAACCACTAGAGTGCAGGCAGATAGAACATACTTTTTCCCATACTAAAGTAGCTATACCAGTTGAATTTAGCCACCACAAGCTCTCTTCTCTGATGTTAGGTTGCTGGTGAGGGAAGATATTACTGGTTAACTGAGTTGACCCTGTCTTTCCAGTGAGATCCAGACCACATGTAAAAGCAAATGTTCATTTCTCTGGTCTTACAACATTATTCCTTCCGTCATGTGACTCTTTCATTGTTGTTGTTGTTTAGTCATTAAGTCGTGTCCGACTCTTTCATTGTTATGTGCTTGATATATCAAACTTGCAAGCAGACATGGATTCTCTCCCAGTTGACTAATTAAAAAAAGGGAAGCAAGCTGATTCGTTGAATTCAGACAGAGAGGCTCCTGTCAGCATGAACAGTTGGCCGTTCCCTCTTGAGGCTGAACTCCTTTGAGAGAAAGAATCGGAGCTTGCTTGCTCCGAGATTTGTGGAATTCCGATAATAATAATAATAATAATAATAATAATAATAATAATAATAATAATAATAATAATAATAATAATAATAATAATAATAATAATAATAATAATAATAATAATAATAATAATAATAATAATAATAATAGCAACAACAACAACAACAACAACAACAACAACAACAACAACAATAATAATAACAATAATAACAATAATAATAATAATAATAATAATAATAATAATAATAATAATAATAATAATAATAATAATAATAATAATAATAATAATAATAATAATAATAATAATAATAATAGCAGCAACTTTTCAAAACTGTGGGTCACATGTTTCGCTGGGTTCTACTAGCTGTGATCTGAACATACGGATCAATGTACAAAGTTGGTATAAGTGAGTTTGTGCATCCTATCTATTGCCAGATACAGCTGCGCTTTGAATCAGATCATTAGGCTGACAATAGACTTCCTTGACTGCCAACTTCCCTACTAATGTCAGATGGGGATTCATATGAAGTGTGCTGCTTGTCTCCCAGGATTCAAAGAGGAACAGCGTGAGAGTGAAAGGTCAGGGAGTTTACCAGGACAAAAGGAAGCCTTTTTTCCACTAATGGGCTGGCAGGGCCGCAAGAGCACAAGAGCTCGAGGGAAAGCATGATGTGGGTGTCGCAGGAACTCAGAACTGCCAGGATTAAGCCACAGATGTAGGTGGATACCCAGATTTTTCTGACTACCCAAACATCTCTTCCCCTCCCGCCCCAGCTCCACTTTGGCTCAGCTGTACCGGGATGGGGGAGGCAGTGGGGAGAAAAGCAGCTGAACATAATCTGACTAAATATGTTCCTGACATTAGATGCTTCCACACGGATTTGTTAGAAATAGGATAGGGAAGGAATAATAATAAGCTTATATATTTATCCTACATGCATAAAGGGCTGCCTGTCAGAATCCATTTGTGGTTTCACCAGTTATGGCTTAAGGAGCCTTTCCGCCACAGCATTTCTTCCGCGCTCCCTTTACCTATTTTACCTGGGGGGGGGCACGTAAATTGTACAGATATTATGCACAACTGTGCTCTGCCTTAATTAAGATGCTGCTGGCATTTCCAGAATGCTCCCTAATTCAGCTCTGCTTGGAGCCTGTCTAAAGCGCTTCAGGCGGAACACTGATAGACAGATTTCTAGAGCCACAAACCATTTGTTTTCTCAGATTGATTGAAGTCCACTTGAACGTTGCTTTGCTTTGCTGAGGATGGCCGTGGTTGTGATGGGGAAAGCCTTAATTGTGATTTCCCCCCCAATTTGTTTACTGCCCTTGGTTGAAAAAGTGCTTGTGGTTTAATGTGAATGAGACAAGGTATCGCAAGACCCCCTGGAAACAGTGAGATCTAATTAAACCGAAATGAATATAGGATTGCTGCTGTTCATTCCCATTCTTTTCTTACAGAGTAATGATTTTCATAATGCCTAGGATATCATTAAGATTATCAGCTAAGAGGTGGGAAAATAAATCCTCACTTTTCTCATCTTGAAAGCAAGAACAAGGAGATTCAACATTCTCCTCCTCACCAGTGAGGTTCGTGAGGAATTTCCTGGAGCTTTTGATAGAGTTCTTGCATCAGCAGAAAAAAAACGTCCTGTTCAATTTGCACACATCCTGTTTTTATGCAGAATTTTACGATTCACACAGTTCTGCGAATTGTCCAAAATGGAGGTGACTGCTGAGCTGGCTGAAACATGTATGTAATAATCTGGAGCAAATGAGTGAACTGCAGGTGAACTGCAAACAGGCATGAACTCCCTTGCAACACATGTCCTGTTTTAATGCTTTCCCCCTCACCAACACCCTGATCACGCACGGGGGTGGGAGGAGGAGGCTCTAGCTGTTGAAAGCACCATGGTCGAGGCAGCAGTTAAGAGTCCAGCACTTACCTGCTTACTGCGAAACGGACCTGCTGGAGCTGCCTCCCTGGGCAAGAATAAGGTTGACAACCCTCTTTGTGCAATAGATTTTGAAACCAACAGATAGTTAAGCAGGCAAGAGGTCCAGGCAGTAGAATCAGGGAGGTGGAGTCCCAGAAACAGATCTAGAACTTCCGCACAGGAAGCTGAACAGGGTGGGGAAATCAACCAAATGAAACCCTACTGTGTTTATTAAAAGTGCAACACTGAGCAATATTTTAAAACTGCAGTGGGGCTTGTGTTGTGTCTAGCAGTGGGAGTTGCTATGAATTCCACTCCAAGGGTTGTTGGCATCATTCTTAGCAGCTATTTCTTCTGTGTTTGTTGCGCGTATATCTGTTTTGCTTCTCAAAGGAAAATGACGACATAGATATTTTATGCAACTTTTATAGGTCTTGAGGGCAAACTTAGAACTCTGTGTTTCCTGCTTGATGGGGATGAGTAGCGAAAGCGTGGCTTTACAATACCTTGTCCTAGAGTCTTGTTTTTGTTGAGACATATGTACTAAACTGACAAGAACAAGGCATTCATTGAGTACTGTTTACATTGCTGCAAAGTGCAATCAGTGATAGGTTTATGCAAAGCCTAACTAAGATACAGCTTGGGACCTTGAGTTAGCAGTGGCTGACAGTGATCACAATAACTCTCACCAGTTTTCCTCAACAAAATATTCATTTCTGGGGCAACAGTATAGGACCTGTGGAACTTGACATAGGTTAGGGGAGAGGTGGGAATATTGGAGGGTCTTAGGCCACCAGACCTCCCCGTGCCACAAAATGTCAGTGTATAAATTGTTATAGTGCACCCCCAGTATCTCCGTGGGAGCATGATTGGCCATTTAGATGCTGTTACTGGCTTTCTGAATACCCCTTGTACAAACACCAGTAGTGTCTGGACCAATCCAGTGAAAAGAATGTGAGCAGGTTATACAATAAGATGTGCTCTTTCCCTCCTCAGAGTGAATACCCTCTTCTGCTTTGACTAAGGAATGTCAATACTGGTGTTAGCCATATTTAAGGCTAACCAGATTCCTAGCTTTTACTTAAGAGTCTGAATCATGACATCAGCTTTGTGCAACATGCTTAGATATATATATCTAAGCATATTGCACAAAGCCGAAGTCATGATTCAGATTCTTAAGTAAAAGCAAGGAATCTGGTTAGTCTTAAATATGGCTAACACCAGTTATATATAAGCATATTGTTCTTGGTAGAGATGAAGGTTAAATATATATGGAGCATCAGGCCCAATATTCTGTAAGTAGAGTTTGAAAGAGAAGATTTGGATCTGGATAAGAGAGTTGGTGATTCTGTGTCCCACTCCCAAACCTGAATGGTTTCTGACCTCTTTGTTCATGTTAACAAGGGGTGGAGTTTCCAGGTCTGAGATGCCAGCTGAAAGTCTCAATGGAACTAGTGTAATTATTGATATATCATTCTCCCATTTATTCAGGAGGGTGTACTTGAACTGAGGCTATCAATTGGATTTAGGCCTTGTTTGCATACATCATAATCCTCCCCAATGTGATGTCGTGGATGCTGATCAGTCTGTTTTTGGGGATCATGGAAGTTGTAGTCCAACATTTCTGTAGAGGAAATATGATCCAACGTGAGGAATTTTCAGAAGTGATATCAGAGAACACACTTTACATCCAATAAATGAATATCTATCCCTGATCTTAATAATTAGCCATAAATTTTAACTCTCTCCTCTGATAGATGAGGCATTCTGTGGAGAGTCCCTGTGGTGTAGTGCCAAGATATGAATAGAAAATAGTGGTTCAAACGACTATTCGGGCAGTTTTGAATGAAGCCATTAGCTGATCTTGGGCTAGTCACAGTCTCTCACCCCGATCTATCTCACAGAGTGATTGTGAGAATAAAGTAGGTAAAATAGAACCCAAGTTGGGACATAAATGCCCCTAATAATTAATGATTAATGATAAAGATTTCTGAAATGCCACTGAACAGTGTGTGCTTCCAGATGAGGCTTCTACTGTGCCTTTGCCCTGCTGTCACAGAATTGTATGGAGGAGTCACAGAAGTGTTATCCTCTATTTGTAATTCTTCCATGTTTTCCCACCATCACTATCACAATTTCTGTGATAGATCTATAAAAAAGGAGGGAAAGGAATCACCATGCAATGCCCTCCAATTCACAGCCACAGGAGCCATCTATCCATCTGGAAACAAGCAAGGTGCTTTCAGTGTATTATCCATCATCACTGTTCTGGAGATTCCCTTATAAAAGAAACATTTCAGATCGCCTTTACAATTAAACCTTGAACAGACAAAAAAATCAAGAAACGTATAGAAGTTCTTTTGTACTCTGAAAGGAACAGAGTGTTTTTAAACCTGTTCAGCACCCTCTGACCAAGAAAAGAGAGAGTCTTGCCTGCAAGGAGGTCAAGTGGTCAGTGCACTTCTAGTCCATTACTTTTATAAAAACCAAGATTGAAGTCCCATTATCTATGTCCTTTTCTCCCTGCCCACCTGTAGTCAAGGAGAACAAACAATGACATCACTTAAGCTGCTCTTGATTGCAGACCATCGCATTTTGGTTGATAGCGTTTAAAGGCCAGGAGTAGGATGTGTGGAAGACAATATGTTCTGTGTTCTTAGATGGACATGCAACAAATACAAGAGATGCAGAGACATGGTCAAACATAGCACGGGGAGAGGGGAGGGGGACACAGAAAGTAGGAGGGAAATGCAAGGTTACGTTAGTAATCTTTTGAAAGAAAGGAAGTCTCTCCCACCCCCCCTTTCTGCCATGGCTGCAAATCTGAGTGGGCAGATGAATCAGCTAAGAGTGCCCTTGATTAAGGACTTAGTAGCCCTTTGGACTAGGGAGGGCAAATTTTGATTGGTATAGATGAAGGTTAAAAGCACACATCTTTATGCCTCGAAGCTATTTTTGGATCCAGTGCATTACCCATTTCTAGGGTGTCTACTTAGGCATTGCCAAACAAGAGGAAATGTCTTGCTGAAAAAGACAAAGGAGGACATAGAGTTACGTAAAAGAGGGTTATTTATATGTCTAGATGCACATTTTAAAAGCATTAATTAGAGAATGAATCTCATCGAAGTTGAGAAATCTGAGAACTGGCTGATCTGTGTGTCTGCTGGGATCCTGTTGATAGGAGATTTTTGGCTTTAAAACACCGGACAGCCCTTCACACACAGGATTGTCCTTTAGAATAGGGAGGAGGCAAACATGGCTCTCAAGATGCTGTTGAACTACAGCTCCTGTCATCCATGACAGCTGGTCACAATGGCTGGGACAGGGAGCAGCTGAAGCCTAGTGATATCTGGGGGGCCCCAGTTTCCCAAGTCCCGCTCTGAAAACAAGACATAAGGACATGCTACTGGGTTACAGAATAAGAAAGAATGAAAGCCATACTTAACACTGTCTAGCGCATACAAAGGGGAGAATCCTCTTCCTTCCTGTTACCAATGCAGCAGTCTGTGGCACCAGCAGCTGGGCTTTTGTGAAGCTTGAGCAAGGCTCTGCCACTGCATGGGCAGAAGCTCTGTTGCCTTAAATGAAGGGGGTCCTCACTTGCAAGCCAGAGGTTCCACGTGAGCGTAGGAGTAGAGCATGGTGTGATGAGCATTCCCAAGCAGTGAGTGGCCAGATAATTGTGTAAAAGACTTCCAGTTTTGCTGTTGTCAGGTAGGAACAGAGGAAGAGGAAAGGAAAGCGAAGCAAAACAAAAGAACTTCTCACTTTGCCAAGTCTTAGTGGCTTCATAAAACTCTTATTGCTTGGGGACGTTAGCGATAATGAAGACTCAAGCCCAGCAACAAATCCTTGCTTCGTGAATAGTTTGCTTCTTCATGAGACAAATCAAATTCATTTTGCTCCAAGGTGGAAAAGAATTAAGGAGTTATCTACTACCGAAGAAATAGACTTCTTTTTTAAAAAATAAGCCCTTCAGTATTACAGACTGTGATTTTTTAAAAATCACTACCACTGTCATCACCACCATCATTACTATTGCTGGTATTACTACCATTAACTGTAGGACCATCAGGGTGTACTTTAAAAAGTTCGAAAGGACAGGCCCCTGAACCATGTTTAGGAGTTCGTGAGCCAACATGGTGTAGTGGATAATATCAGTCTAGGACTTGGGAGACCTGGGTTGAAATATCTGCTTGTCCAGGGGAGTTTCTATGTTATGGTAAATCACTCTCTGAACCTCCCATATTCTTGAAAACCCTGTTAGGTTTGCCGTTAAGTCACCAGTGACTTGACATCTCTTAACACCAACAAAAACTTTACTGGGTGGAGAAATATCAGGGGCAGGGGAGACTGGTGTAAGCAGAGGAAGACTGTGATCATTTCAGTCATACATATTTAGGCTTGGTGATAGTCGGAGGCTGAATGCCCAGTTTGTACCCTGGTGTGTTGGTGTTTTGTAGAAAGAAGGCATTGCATGTTATCTGAACAAAAGACATTAGCTATTAATCACCCCATTCATGAATAGTTCTTACCAATGCCAATATATGGAGCAGAAATATGGTAACACGGCCTCTCTCATCTTATGCCTTTTGGTGTTTAAGGTTTCACAAACAGGACTAGAGGACCAAGGAACGGAAAAAAGTCAATTGTCTTCTTCAGGAGCTTATAATACCTTTCTGTGTACAACCACAACCATGGGAGGTTGTATACATCTGAAGCCAGTCCTTAGACTACAGCGTTTAATGCAAAGGAAGCGTAAATAAAGTAAAAACTCTGCACTTACATAAATGATGCTCTATTCCAGTGATGGCGAACCTATGGCACGCGTGCCACAGCTGGCACACAGAACCCTCTCTGTGGGCACACAAGCCGTAAGTTGCCATAGAGAAATACTTAGCCATCCTCCGATCTTGGATTTTGGCACTCTACTCTGCCGGTGCAGTGGTGCAGCGGAGGGGTGTAATGGCGACCATGACCAGTCTAGCCCAGTGGGGGATTGGAGGACCAGTAAATATTTATTTGTTAATACTGCCCATGGGGGGGGGGGGAGGCACCAAGCATTAAACCTTTGCAGTACAGAAGTAGTTGTTTTTTCTAAACTAAAGACTCAGCATTTGGGTTTTAATTGCAGTATTGGCACTTTGAAATGAATAAGTTGATTTTGTGTTGCAGTTTGGGCACTCGGGCCTCAAAAACGTTCACCATCACTGCTTCTTTTCACTCTAGTAACTTTGCATATAATATGAACCCCCCACTTCTGCTCCTGGTGTGGTCAAAATAAGTAAATACATAGGTGTGAAAGGCAAAAGGCTTTATGAATGGACTGATGTATGATTCATATGGATATTATATATACAGTAGGATCACTGTAGACTCCCTGGAAAAGACCTTGATGTTGGGAAAGTGTGAAGGCAAGGGGACGACTGAGGACAAGATGGATGAACACCGTCACCGAAGCGACCAAGATGAATTTGACCAAACTCCAGGAGGCAGTGGAAGGCAGGAGGGCCTGGCGTGCTCTGGTCCATGGGGTCACAAAGAGTTGTACATGACTTAATGACTAAACAACAACAAAGGATCACTATCCATGGGATCAGTACCCACTGTTTCACTTATTCACTGCCTGAAAATGTTAAATAACACCCCCCTCCGGCATACATGTTTCCAAAATGTATTATCAAAACTGGCCACTAGATGGAACCAGAGACTATGTTAAATATATAGTTTCTATAGTCATTCTTTTGGGCATCTGATCCCCTGCAGACATTGGTTCTGCTATATTCCCTGTACATGGAGGGATGTTGATATTGTAGGATGAAATACAGGAATTGAAATGAAACCTGAAATTTTGTGGAGAAACTTTCTTTGCTACCACCAAAATATCATTAAGAAATGTGGCTTGTGGCATTATATGAGCCATGGTTCAATTACTCTGGGTACATCAAGGGGACTATTTGTTGCACCCCAGTTACTTGAGGGACTTTCTAAGCACATTAGATCCTTGAGGTTATCTGGAGAGGCTCCTGCTGCTGGTGTTCCATGCTCCTCCAGAGCCATTTGGAGCAGGCCATTTAGGGTGGTGGCACCTGCTGTGTGGAATGCTCTTCCACGTGTGATAGCAATTTTTAATTTTTAGATGGTTGTTGAACAATGGATATATTTTTGTGGATAACTGCTTCCCTGTACAGTCCAGCTTCCCAACGATTATATGGACAATGTTGATGTTGCATTTTATTTTTCTGTGTTTTTACAATGTATGTTTCGTTATTGATAATTTTTCAGAGGAACAACCATATTAGTCTATTGGAATGAAACTAACAAGGAGTCATTTGCACCTTAAGACTAGCCACATTATGTTGGCATGGGCTATTGTGAACTGCAGGCCATTTCATAAATCCATGATACATCAGACACATGATGGAATCTGCAGTCGACAAAAAGTTGCTCCGTTTTAAACTGGCCAGTCTTCCAGATGCACAAAATTCCCACCCACCCCTTGTTTTTATTACTGCTGTACATTGCTTTGAAACCTTCAGATCAAAGCAGCTAATAAATTCTCTGAATTGATTATGCTACAAATCTGCATGCTTTCAAAATGTCAGACGTCTGCCTTGCCTCTGTGCTGATGGTCTTTCAGCAGCTTAAAGTTAGAATAGTGACAGCAATTAGAAAAATTGCAAATGTTGTAGGTTCTGAACAGAGAAAAAGGTATCTGAAACATATTTGGCCTTATGGGTTAGGCATCATTAATTTCTCTTTTTCCTCCCAAACTAGTCCCAGCAACAACTTTAATGCCTTAGTGAGTACAATGGGACACACAGAAAGGTGAGATAGTACAGTCATATGTTTTAGAATAAGCAGTACATAAAAATTACAAGAGACAGATTTTTTTAAAAAAAAATCTTAATTTGAACAGAAAATTGATTCATTTGAAATGCGGTGCTGGAGGAGAGCTTTGCTGATAGACTGCCAGGAAGACAAATAATGTAAGTCGATCCTAAATCAAATGAGGTCTGAACTATCTCAGGAGTCATAAGTGTTGGAACTGAGGCTGCCCCATTTATTCATGAGAAGAAAGTATTATCAAGGACTGGCTCCGCAAAGGAAGCCACAGATGTGAGCTTGCAATTGCTGAGCAGACTGGTTGAGGACAGAACATTTTGGAGATTGCTCATTCATAGGGTTGGCATAAGTCGGAAGTGACTTGACAGCACATAAAACAACAACGAAGATTACTACAAAGACTATGATTTTTTTTTCTTTTTAGGTTTTTCTTTTTCTTTTTGGTTGCAGTGTTGTTTGGGGACTTTGGGTTTTTTTTTGGGGGGGGGAGAACATGCATGACTGCCATCCCTTCCTTCCTGAGAAGCAATGACACATTGTGATGGGAAATAGGTTAGCCCGTTTGATTGTGTTGGGTGAAAATACTGGAATTTTCAGAAAGTTCAGGAAATGCAAGAAATGCAAGAAATTCTTCTATACACCCCCACTCTAAACACAACCCTATTACAAATTCTCAATAGATTAGCATTCTCATAGGGTTGGATACTGATTCTCTGAGAGTGGTTGCTGCTGTTTTGTATTAAATACAATGAGGATTTTATTGCTGAATTGTAGTCAAGCAACATCTGGAGGGCCATAGCTTCCCACCTGCTTTAATAGAAGATTATGGGAGGGAGCAAATTAGTCTAGTATTAATGAATGCATATGCATTACTGGTTGGTTGGTTGGTTGGTTGGTAGGTTGGTTGCTTTCATTAATCTTGCTTTTTAAGACTACCGGCTCCTGGTTTATGGGGTGGCTCCTTCAGGTGTTGTAGTTTTGGTTTAGATTAAATTTCGTTTTTGTTTAACATGTTTGCTGGTATCACTCTATTCCTCCTTCTCTGTAGCAAATACACTTTCCTAGCCTTATGTTCTCTGGAAGTTTAGGTATCATTTAAGAACAGCTTCATTCCAATATATATTCCCAGCCCTGAGTCACTTTCGGTTGACATCTGTTGCGTATTTTCAGACGCTGCAATATGCTTCCTATAATCTGCCAGAATTGCAAACAGTACTTCAAATACTATCTTGTTGGTGGAAGCAGAAAAGGCCCCAAAAGTTATTGCAGAAGTGTTAAGACTCCTGATCTTATTAAAACACTACCGAAGAAGACAGAGGTTGTGTTGCAAAGTGCCTGACTAAGATACTTTACAACATTGCTCAACTTGGTTTGAATGTATTTCCAAATTTGATTTGATTTTTGACGAACTCTAAGTGAGAACCACATGTCATGCCACCCAAAGGCATTTTGCTGCCTGGGGCAAAGGGCAAAGTGGTATCCCCTCCCCATTCCATATAGAGAATCTTGTTGACTGGCGGATGAAGATGCAGGATCCTCCATCACAACTGGGCCAACTACATAGTTTAGGAGAGCTATAAGAGACAACAGGTATACAACTGCTCCTGAGAAAGACAATTGCTCCTGAGATGGGAAAGTTATGTTTCTGGATTGCAGCTCCCACTGACCATGCTGGCTCTGGGATTCTGGGAATTATAGCTCCTTGAAGTACCATATTTTTCCATGTATAAGACACCCCCATGTATAAGACACCCCCCGCTTTTCTAACCCAAAATTTCTTTCTTTGCAAGAAAGTGGAGGGGGAAGGCAGGGATTCAAGCTCTTTGATTTCTGCTTTCGCCCTCCACTTTCTTGGAAAGAAAGTGCTTTTGCCCTCCACTTTCTTTGCAAAATTATATTACTACCGTGTATAAAACGGTCCTCAATTTTTCCTCTAATTATTTTAGGAAAAAGTGTAGTTTTATACATGGAAAAATACAGTACTTTTTCTCATCTCTGCATTGCCTTGCCCGCCATCAAAGATGAAGCTGCTAGGGAATGAGGAGGTGAAAAATTCTCAGGAAATGGTACTCCCACACTTCTGGAGGCCACCAGGTCAAGGAAGGCTGGTTTACGTCATGGTCTTGGAAATGAAGTACCTTTCTACTGTTTTCACTTTTTTTGGAGTGGTTCCCAGTGGTGTCATCAGCATCACCAAGTGAGCCAATATAGTATAGGTGAGCAAACCACACAGGCCATAAGGCTGCATGCTTCAGTCCTTAGGTGTTAGAAGTCTCCACCAGCTCCTGCAATCCCATCCTCCCAAATGATTTCTTACAAAAATTGTGTTTTTAGAAGAGAAAAGGCCTTCCTTTCGCCATCTAGTGACCGTATATATATTTCTACATTCTTTTTCTTTTTTAAAATTAGGTTGTGTTTTTTTTTTACAAATTAGGATATTTGTAAAGAGAATGGAATGCACAATGCAAAGCACATTCTATATTACTACTATTACGATGGAATGATACACACTGGGCTCAAGAACTTTGAATGGGCACTCTATTTCTATGAACTGGCTATAACTACTCCTGCCATGGCAGTCAATGACATTATGCTGGAATCTTATAAAAAGCATAGCCTAGTTTGTGTTCTCAAAGGCTTTCACGGTCAGGATCTGATGGTTGTTGTGGGATTGTCAGGCTGATTTGTTATGTCCCAGTTTCATTGATACTCATCAGCAAAGTGCAACAATGTCCAAAGTACACTTCCCAGATAGTGAGTAGATTCATTAAGCCACTTAGCAATGCCTAGGATGAATTTGCACTGGTGTATGCAACCAATAAGCCATCAGTGCTGCAGAACGTTATGAATAAGCATGGTGAGATGTTCAGCCGGGATAACAACATGAGTCTGGTGAAGCAGTGCTTGTCATCTCTGTATAAGAAGTACTTTCGGGGGTTAACTAAATTAGGTTATTCCTCTCCCATTTAAAGTGGAAAGTACCAAATCACTTTTTATCAACATCACTGAGAATTTTCAACTATGTGAATCAGCTTGATGTATAGATAAAGATAATCTGAACAAAGAGAGGATTGTGTTGTATCTGACTGTCAAGTGGCTGTTAAAGATTATAAGGCTGGCTTTTAAAAAGTGGCAGCTCTGATTCATTGCCACAAATACAATCTTCAAACTATATAACAGCTAACCGTGAACTACCTCTACCTAGATAAGCAAATCTGTTCATTTTTAGTTTGTCCTGTTTTTTTTTTAATCTTGATATTTTCCACCTTCTTTGTAAACATTTTTTTACAAATTTTGTTAAATCATCATCAGTCCTTCACCATTTCTGCTCTGGACCTCTTGGAGGAAACAGAGAGGAATAATGTGGTTGGAGCAATGTCATGACAGATAATTGTCTCTAAAATAGAGGTGGTCCTGAATTAATTCGGGCTGGCATGACAGAATTAGTCAATGGCTGCACAGGAAGAATCCCTGTCCTGCCTCCTTGTCTGAGTGGTTGGTTGCTGGAGGAGGCAAGAAAGTGAAGAAGAGTGGCCAGATGGTGCATGGAGGCTTGAGAGTGGGGCAGCCAGCCAGGGGTGGGGGGAGGAAACACATGGCACTTGTGATGTCATGCCGAGAAATTTCATCACCCCAGCCTGAATGAATTTGGACCTATCTTTACTCTAAATTATGTGGCAAGCTGATCCTTTAGCTAGCACACACTGGAGGGGAGAAAATGGGCCAACACTGTAATTTAATGGCTCTCTACCAGTAACTGCCTGTCCTGCTTATTTTTGAATCTGACCAGAGGACAAATGAGTGTAAACTCATAAACAATCTGTATTTCTCTTTGATGAATATATCAATCATTGCTATTGGCCAGCATGGAAACAAAATCCATAGTGTATTTTTATTAGTCTTTTTAATGTGGTTTCCAATCATTAAAAAAAGGAGGGGGGGAGAAAACAGATTTCAAAAAAGCTCTTGGAATTGTTCCAGTTTTCCTTAGATGGATATTAATTGTTTTTGGCTAATTTTCTTGCTGTTTGACCACAAAAGTACGAAGCTTGGAAGAAAGAGCATTGTGATTGTGTGTCTTGTTTGCTGCCTTGGTGCTTTTGGTTGCTTTTAAACTGCACTCTTCCCCATAGTTGTTATTTTCCATTGTTGGAGGAGGGCGAACAGCACAATAAAGGTGAAATTAAGTCCTGCTGGACTCAGTCATGGGGGAAAAATTATCAGCTCTTTGTATGAAATGTGTGGGACTTAAGATTTAAGGTTAGAATCTTGCATGGTCAAACTACTTGCACAAAAAACATAGCATGTGAGCTGTTTGACACTTACAGAGTGTGCTCAAGGGGGCTTTCGGGACCTCCTTGCTTCAGTGTAACTCAGCTATGTGTTGAGGGTCTCCTCTTGTGTCAAAGATTACCCTCGTGAAAGTAGGAGCTCCTGCACTACTTTTATGCAAGTGAATGAAGGTCCCTGAATAATGTGATTCTGAAGCTCATGTATTAAATAGAGTTGCCATCATTGGTCAGATCCAGTATTTTGCGATGTCTGTATGTATAGAACAGTTCTTGGAAAAGTTAAATTTGGAGATGACAGTTCTTTGAGCCTCCCAGCCATCATGACGGCTGTCCTTTATGGCTGGTGAATTCTCGGAGTTCTTGTCCAAAAAACAAAAAAACAAAAAAAGAAAAGAAAAAAGAAAAAAGAAAAAAGAAAAGAAAAGAAAAAGAAAGAAAGAAAAAGAAAAAGAAAACAGAACAACCCCAAGCTATTTGTAGGTTGCTTGTGTGGCTAACAAATATCTGTACAGTATCTTCCGTATTTAGAACATTTTTAGGTAGCCACAGCTTCTATGTATAATAGCAGAAATGGATAGCTGTGATCTGTGCCAGTGTGGTCTGCCAAGTGTAAAGATCTAAACTTCAACTGCCAAGTGTAAAGACCTAAAGATCATTTCTAAACATCCTCAAATTTGTTTCACTTTTCTTTTTATTTTCTGGGGGAGGAAACCATTGCCAATATTCCAAAGCATAGGCCAACCTCACTTGCAATGTAACTTTTCATGCTGTAGTTGCTCATGTTACAGTCTTCTTATAAATATGAGAACAGTTGATCAGAGGGGAAGACAGAGGGGAAGACATTATGAAGCACAGATCCTTGGTGCCCTTATGAATATCCCCTTTGTGGATGCACATGCCCAAACATGCACAGACATTATTCATGATAAAATCCAGATGTATTGAAGCACTGGGCAAGGGCAAGAGCTGTAACATGTGAGTTTTAATCCCTGGCATATCCAGGTAAGACTTTGAAAGATTTTTGCCTAGAATCCTGAACATCCATAGGCAATTAATATATATATATATAAAAACCTGAGCTAGATGGCCTGCTGTAAGGTGGACTCTTATGATCTCCCAGTTGTGACTATCTACTTAGCAGCCATGAAATTAAAAGATACCTGCTTCTTGGGAGGAAAGCGATGACAAACCTTGACAGCATCTTAAAAAGCAGAGACATCACCTTGCTGACAAAGATCCGTATAGTCAAAGCAATGGTTTTTTTCCTGTAGTGAAGTATGGAAGTGAGAGCTGGACCATAAATAAAGCTGACTGCTGAAGAATTGATGCCTGTGGTGCTGGAGGAGACTCTTGAGAGTCCCCTGGAATGCAAGGAGAACAAACCTATCAATTCTAAAGGAAATAAAACCTGAGTGCTCACTGGAAGGACAGATCCTGAAGCTGAGGCTCCAGTACTTTGGCCATCTCATGAGAAGACTCCTTGGAAAAGACCTTGATGTTGGGAAAGTGTGAAGGCAAGAGGAGAAGGGGGTGACAGAGGATGAGATGGTTGGACAGTGTCATCGGGTCTCTCTCAGAGTTAGGCCCCTCAACTGTCCCTCCTGGCTATGGTGAGTGATTCGGGTAGATCTAAGTGGGAGAAGGCAATCTGCCAGGTATCGAGGTCCTAAACCGTTTAGGGCTTTATACGTCATCATCAAAACTTTGAAGTCAATGCAGAAACGAATGAGCAGCCAGTGCAAGGCAGCCAGAGTGGGAGAGATGTGCTGGTACTTTCTCACCCCACTAAGGAGTCTGGCCGCCATGTTCTGCACCATTTGAAGCTTTTGCATCAATCTCAAAGGTAGTCCCATGTAGAGCGCATTACAGTGGTCTAATCTCGAGATTACAAGCGCATGGACGAGAGTGGTGAGAGCCCAGCCATCAAGATAGGGTCACAGCTGAGCAATCCGCCATAGATGGAAATAATCAGAGTGGGCCACGGGCACCACCTGGGTTTCCATGGTAAGCGCCGGGTCCAGATGTATCCCCAAGCTATGAACCTGACTCCATGCAGTGAGAGTCACCTACCCAAAAGAGAGGGAGTTTCCCAAACCACCAATGGAGGGGCTGCCCACCCTCAGGACCTCCGTCTTGTCCGGGTTCAGCCTCAGCCTATTCTCCTGCATCCATTGCAGCACAGCCTCCAGACAGCGCTGAAGGGACAGAACAGCATCCACTGAGGTAGGTGAAAAAGAGATGTAGAGCTGAGTGTCATCAGCATATTGATGGCACGAAGCCCCACACCCCCTGATGACCCCACCCAGCAGCCTCATATAGATGTTAAACAGCATTGGGGAGATGATTGACCCCTGCGGAACCCCATAGTTGAGACTCCAAGGGGCTGAAATGCTTTCCCCAAGCTGTACTCTCTGGGACGGTCCTCCAAGAAGGATCAGAACCAGGCAAGCACCAGACCACTGATTCCCAGCTCGGAGAGCCTCCCCAGGAGGATACCGTGTTTGAGGGTATCGAAGGCGGCTGAGATATCAAGGACGACATTTTGCCCTGGTCAGCCTCCCTCAACAGGTCATCCATCAGTGCGACCAGTGCCATTTCTGTGCCATGGCATGGCCTGAAGCCCACCATCTTGGACCTAGTTCTTGCTGAGGGATCTGACTCTGTCTACTTTAGGTCAAGATCTTCCAATAATTTTGTTTGTGGCAAAGATGAAAACTCTGCTGACACTTTGGTGGTTACCTATGCTGGTTACTACCCCAGAATTTTTGAGAAGAAAGCTAACATCCCAGAACCCATTACACTGGGGCCTGGTGGTCTTAATTATAGCTCATCTGCAGTCAAGGAAGAGAGGCTTATAATGAGCTAAATGGTTATCATTAGAATTAGTGTATGGTCCTTGTAGAGTGCAACCAGATGATCCTCATGATGCAGCAGCAGATGCAAATTGTAGAGTGAGATTAACATCAACATTGAGTCTCTGTGCCAAGATCTGTTTTTTGCACCTAGAATTCTCTTGGTGGATCAAAGTACGTAGCTACGGAACATACTGTCAATTGGGGACAAGAGCAGCTAAGACAAACCAATCCTTGTTTGATTCTGAAATCAAGTAAAGTTCTCATGAATCCTTAATAAGAGGCAACATTTATGCCTCCAGACTTGGGTGAACTCCAACTTCCATCAATCTTAACCAGCCTGGTCACTGCTGGTCCATATAAAGTATTTCATTCTTATTAAATGGAAAACACAATTGAATTGATAAAGTAATGTGCAAGTACATGCAGTTTCACCTGTTTGTTTCTCCCCAGCTTGATCCCATAATCTCAAGTCAAAGGGACAGAACTGCCCTGATCTATAATTCTTTCTCTGTTACTGTTCCATGGGGCTTTTTCTTTGACATTTAGCTCTCCTCTGTAGTTTAGATTAATAAAATCCTCAAACAGGGTCACAGAAGGGGGCACATTATTAAACTGTATTGACTTCTTGTGATCTGGCTTTAGGCCAGACTGTTTTGACTTTGGTATTTCTCAGAATGTAACAATCCTTTGTCTTTATTTTTGTGCAGGAGTACAGCCTTCAAGATGTAATAGCTAGCAGTGGGATTCCTTTCAGCTAAATGTGTATGGCAGGAAATAGAATTCAATTGATGGGACTGAGCGCTGACATGTTCAGTATAATGAATTTCCAAGAAATGGGGATAGTCTTTAATTACACTCCACATCATTTTTCCTTTGCTGTTTTCTGCCATGTTTTGCTCCTTCATCATATCTCGTTTGCCTATATCTAGGCATTTATCAACTGGTATCATGTGGTTGCTGCTTAGGTCAGTGTTCGGGAAATAGACGAATTTATTTCCTTGCCAACTTATGTACTTGTGACTTTTTCATTTTGCAAAATAGTATCTGCTAAATTTATAAAATCATTGGAAAAGACAATAAATACCAGGAAAAGCTGAAGGCAACAGGATAAGAAGACGACTAAAATATAAGATGAATTGAGTCCCAAAACAAAGGCACAATCTTGAGTTTGCAAAAACTGAGCAGTACTGATAGAACCTTTTTGATGATAGGACCTTTTTGAAGGTGCATTTGTGTGTTGTATGCTATCAAGTTCGAATCGACTTTTAGCAACTCTAACAGGGCTTTCAAGGTAAGTGAGATATTTAAGGACTGGTTTTCATGGCCAAGTGGGGATTTGAGCCCTGATCTCTAGAGTCCTAGTCCATCACTACATCTCATTGGGGATTATACTAAGTCATAGGGTCACCGTAAGTCAGAAACAATTTGATGACTCATAACAACAACAAATTTACAAATGCTTTGTTCCATTGGATCTGAGAGTCAAATGGAATGCAACACTGGATGTCTGTGAGGAGTTAATATATATGGTTTGTATTCTTCAGTAGCAAGTGACAAGGGCAGAATTGGGACCACAATGTATATGGAGCAGAGGCCAGAAAGTTGTTTTTTCTAGACTAGAGCTCCTTGTAACTCTCCTCCTAGCTACCCCACAAGCACTTGTGGGGTAAAGATTGGGTTTGTAACAAAAGCTGCCATTGATTCTTGGAGAGGCTTCTGTTTACCCTACTGGGAACTTCCCATCAATGCCAGGAAGTGTCTGGGGCATTTTAATCAAGACTGTAATGGGCAGAGGGTACTGTTAAAGCCTTCCTCATTTGTATGGTAGGCTACACCCGGCTACTATTTAGGTGCCAAACAAACCCCAGGCCTATTGTATGTTTGTTCTTGTTGCTGTGTCGTCAAGTCAGAATTGACTTAATGTGAATCTAATAGGACTTTCAAAGTAAGTGAGATATTAAAGGAGTGGTTTTATCAGTTCCACAACCCCAATGAGTTTCCAGGGCTGAGCACAGATTCAAATCCAGGCTACCTGAGTCCTCGTCTGTCACTCTGTCCACTACACCATGCTTAGTATTACATGTTTTGTAGTTGTTTAGTCATTTACTGTAGTCGTATCCGACTCTTCGTGACCCCATGGACCAGAGCATGCCAGGCCATCCTGTCTTTCACTGCCTCCCAGAGTTGGGTCAAATTCATGTTGGTAGCTTTGATGACACTGTCCAACCATCTCATCCTCTGTTGTCCACTTCTCCTCTTGCCGTCACACTTTCACAACATCAGGGTCTTTTCCAGGGAGTCTCCTCTTCTCATGAGATGGCCAAAGTATTGGAGCCTCAGCTTCAGGATCTGTGCTTCCAGTGAGCACTCGGCGGTCAGCCTTCTTTATGGTCCAGCTCTGACTTCCATACATCATGACTGGAAAAGCCATAGTTTTAACTATGCGGACCTTTCTTGGCAAGGTGATGCTTCTGCTTTTTAAGATGCTGTCTAGGTTTGTCATCGCTTTCCTCCTAAGAAGCAGGCGTCTTTTAATTTTGTGAGTGCTGTCACCATCTGCAGTGATCATAGAGCCCAAGAAGGTAAACTCTGTCATGGCCTCCGTATCTTCCCTTTCTATTTGCCAGGAGGTGATGGCCATGATCTTAGTTTTTTTGATGTTGAGCTTCAGACCATTTTTTGTGCTCTCCTCTTTCACACTCCTTAAGAGGTTCTTTAATTCCTCCTCACTTTCTGCCTTCAGAGTGGTATCATCTGCATATCTGAGATTGTTGATATTTCTTCCAGCAATCTTAATTCCAGTTTGGGATTCCTCCAGTCCAGCCTTTTGCATGGTGTATTCTGCATATAAGTTAAATAAGCAGGCAGACAATATACAGCCTTGTCGTACTCCTTTCCCAATTTTGAACCAATCAGTTGTTCCATATCCAGGAGGAGATGGATAAGGTGGTCAGGCGCTCCCATTTCTTTAACAACTTGCCATAATTTGCTGTGGTCCACACAGTCAAAGGCTTTTGCATAGTCAATGAAGCAGAAGTAGATATTTTTCTGGAACTCTCTGGCTTTTTCCATAATCCAGCGCATGTTAGCAATTTGGTCTCTAGTTCCTCTGCCCACTCGAAATCCAGCTTGTGCTTCTGGGAGTTCTCAGTCCACATGCTGCTGAAGCCTACCTTGGAGGATTTTGAGCATAACCTTGCTAGCGTGTGAAATGAGTGCAACTGTGCAATAGCTGGAACATTCTTTGGCACTGCCCTTCTTTGGGATGTAGAGTGATCTTTTCCAACCCTCTGGCCACTGTTGAATTTGATGGCATGTTGAGTGTAGCACCTTAACAGCATCATCTTTTAAGATTTTAAATAGTTCAACTGGAATGCCATCACCTCCACTGGCCTTGTTGTTAGCCAGGCTTTCTAAGGCCCATTTGACTTCACTCGCCAGGATGTCTGGCTCAAGGTCAGCAACCATACTATCTGGGTTGTCCGGGACATCAAGATTTGTCTGGTATAATTCCTCTGTGTATTCTTACCACCTCTTCTTGATGTCTTCTGCTTCTGTAAGGTCCCTACCATTTTTGTCCTTTATCATGTCCATCTTTACACAAAATGTTCTTTTAATATCTCTAATTTTCTTGAACAGATCTCTGGTTTTTCCCTTTCTATTATTTTCCTCTATTTCTTTACATTGTTCATTTAAGAAGGCCCTCTTGTCTCTCCTTGCTATTTTTTGGAAATCAGCATTCAATTTTCTGTAACTTTCCTTATCTCCCTTGCATTTTGTTTCGCTTCTCTTCTCTGCTATTTGTAAGGCCTCGTTGGACAGCCTCTTTGCTTTCTTGCATTTCCTTTTCTTTGGGATGGTTTTTGTTGCTGTCTCCTGTACAGTGTTATGAGCCTCCATCCATAGTTCTTCAGGCACTCTGTCCACCAAATCTAGTTCCTTAAATCTCTTCTTTACTTCCACTGTGTATTCAAAAGGGATTTGGTTTGTATTGTACCTGACTAGCCCAGTGGTTTTTCCTACTTTCTTCAGTTTAAACTTGAATTTTGCTATAAGAATCTGATGATCAGAACCACAGTCAGCTGCAGGTCTTGTGTTTTGCGGACTGTATAGAGCTTCTCCATCTTTGGCTGCAGAGAATATAATCAATCTGATTTTGGTATTGCCCATCTGGTGATGTCCATGTGTAGAGTTGCCTCTTGTGTTGTTGGAAAAGCGTGTTTGTGATGACCAGCTTGTTCTCTTGACAAAACTCTATTAGCCTTTGCCCTGCTTTGTTTTGAACTCCAAGGCCAAACTTACCTGTTGTTCCTTTTATCTCTTGACTCCCTACTTTAACATTCCTATCCCTATAATGAGTAGAACATCCTTCTTTGCTGTCAGTTCTAGAACGTGTAGGTCTTCATTGAATTCAGCATTGGTGGTTGGTGCATAAACTTGGATTACTGTGATGTTGAACGATCTGCCTTGGATTCGTATTGAAATCATTCTATCATTTTTGAGATTGCATCCCAGTACAACTTTCCCCACTCTTTTGTTGACTATGAGGGCTATTCCATTTCTTCTGCGGGATTCTTATCCACAATAGTAGATATGGTAATTGTCTGAATTGAATTCGCCCATTCCCATCCATTTTAGTTCACTGATGCCCAGGATGTCAATGTTTATTCTTGCCATCTCCTGTTTGACCACATCCATCTTACCAAGGTCCATAGATCTTCAATTCCAGCTTCCTGTGTTGTAAATTTCTTTGCAGCATCGGACTTTCCTTTCACTTCCAGGCATGTCCACAGCTGAGCGTCCTTTCGGCTTTGGCCCAACCACTTCATTAGCTCTGGAGCTACTTGTCCTTGTTCTCCGCTCTTCCTCAGTAGCATTTTGGATGCCTTCTGACCTGAGGGACTCACCTTCCAGTGTCATATCTTTTAGCCTTTTGTTTTTGTCCATGGAGTTTGCTTGGCAAAGATACTGGAGTGGCATTGCCAGTTCCTCCTCCAGGTGGATCGTGTTTAGTCAGAACTCTCCACTATGACCTGTCCGTCTTGGGTGTCTCTGCACGGCATAGCCCATAGCTTCTCTGAATAACTCAAGCCCCTTTGCCACAACAAGGCAGCAATCCGTGAAGGATTGTTTACATGTTTACTCATGTTTAATATAGGCAACTGCAGCTTAAGGGTTGAGAAGACTGAAACCATCTTCCTGCATGCTCTAAACTTTAGTGAGAATGTATGAGTAATCCATTTTCCATTCCAGATTGGACTAGTTGGTCTGATTCCACATTTCCTGGACATTTTGCAGACAAGTGCAATATATATTGCAAAGTCTACACATTCAGGGTCAGCTGTGGACATGTGCCACATAATGTGCATATTTTAAATGTATATAGGACTATATTGTCAAGCAAAAGGTGACCTTTGGTGCCTTCGGTGCCATAGTTATCACCTTTGATATTTTGCATCTCAGCTCTTAAGACCCTTTACACAAGAGATCAGTGCTGAAATTCTAATGGCTTCAATTAATATAGATTCTGAGTAAAAGCTTATTCAAACCCTTGAGAATCTTTTACATTCCCATTTAAAGCCCTCAAGGGACAATCCTTTTAAGTACAAGCCTCCTTCAGGAAGAACATGTTGAGTGTTGGTTGGGTTCTGTACCAAACAGAAGATATTCCAGTGCTACTCTGGGTACCATTTTCCAAGATAGATGGTTATTAATGATGTGGTTAATGCTTTTATGTCTGCAGCTATTACATCAAGCAAATCTTTTACCTCATGGTGTGTTAATACAGTTTTTGTTATTAAAGAGACACATAAACAGATCATATAGCCAACTCATACATAAAGCAGCTAATGCTGTTTTAATCAAATCAGCTCCTTGCTGAGATGGATCAATAGGATTGGGCATTTCATCCATCAGAGGACTGTTGTTAAAACAAAGTTACAACAGAAAAGTCGGCAATCGCATTCTCATGTCTTAAGTAGGGAAATACATCTGTGCTGGTGAGAGAACAAGAAACTACTGTTATTATCTTCTTCCTTGGGAGACGCTTAGATAGTTTCTCCTAGTATCAACAAGAGTTCCCATATTAGTAAGAATGATTTGTGTAAAATACACAACTGTACCAATTGTGTGTGAATGTTGTCCTTCACAAAGGAAAAAGTCCCTTGTTTTGTGTACAGAAGCTTTGTGCAAATTGCAGCAATCTCAACAGCAATAACAAAGACCACTTCTCACAGTCATGCTGGAAGTGAGAAGGCTGTTGCTTGGAGGGAGGGAGGCATCAACAAACTTTTCACAGTTGTTGCAGAAGAGTTAACAGTGTTAGTCTGTACAAGCATTATAGGTAAAAACAAAGCAAAAATAAATTTAAAAGAACAAATAAAAAAGACAAAAACATTGTGATACCTTGAAGACTGTTATATTTTAATGTGAGCTTTCGGAGATAAAATCCATATCCTCTGACATAAGAGAGAGAGAGAGAGAGAGGCAACTTTTCACAGGCCATTGCAATGAGAACAAACAGCCTAATGAGATTTCTTCACACCCCAAGTCTTCAGCAGGAGACTTTTTCTTCTTTCTCCAGTAGAAGGTTCTAATCACAGGTTTTTCTGACAGAACAGTCATAAGAAAATATGTTCTGCTTGGTTGAGCTGTGTGTCCTAGGAAGCTTCCGTAGAGCTTGGAGTATTTCACCACTTAGATCAGTACTCTGTCCTTCTGTTGAAGTGTCAGTTCTCCAACGTAAGTCTTTCATGTCACCTGCTATACACACCTTTTAGCAGGAGGTAGAGATAGACAGGACCTGCTGGTTCGGCAGTTCAGCATGGTTCATTTCCCAGCCAAACAGCTGATCCACAGTTCAGTAGCCTGCCTCCTCCAGTGGTTAGCCACTCAGTGGCAGCACCCCATAGTGCCTCTTTTCGGTACTGCTTCTGAGTGGGCACCCACTGGAGCGGTGGAACAGTAAACCTCAGATTAGCTGTTCAGCCAGGAAACAAATGTGTACATTAGATACTATTAACATCTCCAAATATTGATTTTTCCAGTGAAAAGAGAGGACAAGTTAGAAACACTACCCTGTTTCCCTGAAAATAAGACCTAACCTGAAAATAAGCCCTAGTGTAGGGTTGCCAGATACATGGGTACTAAAAGGAGGACATAGAAAGACAAAAAAGAGGACAAAGGAGGACATATTGAATGTTTCATTTGAGTTGTTCCAGATTAAACCCACAATCAATACAATTTTATTACAATAGCTGCCAATAAATGTCTCAGTGAACCAACCAAGAAATAGTCATGTTAAAAAATAAAAATAAGTTCAATGGAAGCCTTTTTTTCCCCAAAATACCATAAAACATTATTTAAACAACCAGTTGTCCCCAAACCTGTGGGAAGTTTTTAGTCTAAAGTTCCACCTTGTGGCTATTAGGGGATACATCAGTGGTGTTTAGCATAATCAAACTATTGTAGTATAAAGATGCATTGTTCTATGATTCTCTCTCTGCGCATGTGTGGAATGTGTAGACAAGATAAGTTTCTCGACCCTCTTTGGCTAAATCTTCTCTTTATGTAAATGATGGTACTTAATAAAAAAAGACATGCCTCTGGAGAAGAAGGTAGACATTTTAGAGACATTTTGGAGACATTTTACAGGCAGACATCTTCTTTACCGGTGACATGCATCATAACTAAAGACTGTAGTCTGTCTTCATTTATCAGAGATCTCGCCGTGGTTTTCATGCAACTGCTGCTTGGACTGGCTTCCAAGTAGGGTTCCCTGGGGATTTCCCCACACAAACCCACCCCAGCCCGGCTGCATGATCCCCCGGGTGCTCGCACTCTGCACAGGCTCAGAGGCAACCTTGCTAATCTGGATGCCCAAAAAGGCTCCGGCTCAGGCAGGGGGAAAGCGGCATCGGGTAAAACCAAATAAGGCAGCCTCCCCTCCCTGAGGATCATAAGTTCAAGGCTGGGGAGTGAGGGAGTTGGAGTCCCTGAAAGGGACTTTGAACACACACAGTCCGGGCACTTGCCTTCCTATCAATGCGCTTCGGCGCTGCTTGCTCCTGCCAGGCTTGGCGGGCGGCGCTCTGCTCATGCTGCCTTTCTGGGCTCCACATGATCTGGGTGGGCAAGGCAGATCACTGAGCAGCCGCTTCCGCCGCAGGAGGGGGCGAGGGAAAGACGGGGAGAGGGGGTCCTTCCACCTCTTCCCCTCCCATCCAAAATTATAACATAAAATATAAAAAAGCCTGACATTTTATTTATCTTTGCCTGCCTGATGGAGGACATTAGGCTGAAAAGGAGGACATGTCCTAATTTTGCCTGACATCTGGCAACCCTACCCTAGTGTGATTTTTCAGGATGCCCATAGTATAAGCCCTACCCCCAAAATAAGCCCTAGTTATGTGAAACCCCACCCTCCACCACTGTGCAGCAACCAGAAGAAGATGGCATGGCTATATTTGAATAAATGTAGATTGTTGTACATTAAAAAAAATCCCTTGAAAATAAGCCCTAATACATTTTTTGCGGAGCAAAAAATGAATATAAGACCCTGTCTTCTTTTCAGGGAAACACGGTATCCTGCATTATATCTGGTTAAATTAGGAAAAAAGAAAGAAAGAAAGGGGGAGGGTGAAATGCAGGTTTTCAGAAATTGTTGAAACTCTGGCAAGCAACTTCTGTATTTATGCAATAGTGAAATTGCAATATTGTAATTTCGAACTTTTTATGTGATTGCAGAATGATGGTTTCAAATCAGCAACGCTCCGTGCCCCTTCTTTCATCCTACCTTAAAACTTATGATGTTTGGAGGGGCATGGAACAATTGGAGAGTCCCCCCCCTGTTTTGTAAGGATGCAACAAGCACTTGAAAATTTCTCGTTCTCAGCAAATTTCCAAGTTTTGCCATGTCAAGATTCCCTTCTGAGTCTTCCTCATCACCACTGAGAGTTCCTGGAGTCCTGTGATGACAAACCTCCAATTTCTTTTTCCCCTCATCTTTTTTCCTGTGGCTTCTGCAGTGATAGAAACCCCACTCTCATTTTTCCTTCTTATGAAAGTCAACATAATATAGAGAAGAGAGTGTTGGACTAGACTCTGAGGACCTGGGTTTAAACCCTTGCTAGGCCACGACATCTCACTGGGCAGTGGCAATGATAGATCTACTCTTTAACTGTCTGAGAAATTTTAGAAATCCTACTAGGGTCACGTGCATAGTTTTTGTGCAGCTCAGTCATCTTTCTGGGGAATCCTGTAGAGCATTTTGTGGAAATATATGTAGGGACAATGTTACTCTGGAGAGATACTGCCAGCTTCTGTTCATCTGTGTATCTTCTTAGGGAAATTCCTGTGCATGATTCTTGGGGATCCCATGCAGGGAAGATGCCATCCTGCACAGGAATTGTAATCATTTTGTGCAGGTTGCTGTTTGGGGGTGGGTGGGAGAAATGACTTCGAAACTTCCAAGAAATTTTGCAAGTCTTCTTGGGTGTATGTGTGTGTGGAATCTTGCACTACAAAAATCTCACTGTGAAGACCAAAGAGGGATTTTTTTCTTCACATTATCTTACTGAGACCTGAAGGATGCAAGGTTCACATCTCTATATTGAACCCCAAATCCAAGTAAAAAAGGTTGAGAGGAACACTTTTTGCAGACAATGCTTTCATGCAGGAAATGAAATAAATGGTCTTCATTATCTCTCCTCTATCCCACTTTCTATGTTTGAAAGTGAATGAAATTCCGTTTGGGATTAAGTAACTCCCCTCCATATTATAACATTGTGCTTGGGGGGGAAATAGTAATAATCCCAACATGATCACAGCACCTCTCAGGATTTTTGTATATGTTTCTGTTTAACAGCATTATCTAGGAATGATGTATTTACAGAAAACTGCCTTACAGCCATGTGCTTAATGCATTCCCTTTTAAATACTGTACAATGTAAACACAGTATAATTATGTCCTTTCTCTGTGCTGAAATAGATGCCTTTGGGCAGTGCACAGGAGGGGTGGCGAAGCTCAAACTGAAAAAGGATGTTTCCTCCAGAGTTGTTGTTTATCAGACATTGAATGGCCTGTACAGTATAAGGAATCTAGCAATCCGTGCTGCTAGTAGTCAGCACCAGTCAAAACAAATGAGCAGTGATTAGTACAGATGACCAACCGATTGTATTACTAGACCAGTCAGTAGTCTGTTTTCTGCCCGTGTGCCATTTCCTCTCCATAGCAGACCACACCTCCTGAGGATTGCCAATTTATTTTGACGTTTAGATCATCCTGTCCCAACCTGATGGTTTGTAAATGTGGCTGAACCACAACTATAGCTCCTATCGTTCTTGGCCGATGGTCATGATAGCTGGGCTCTATCAGTGTTGGTAGCCCAGGATATCTGAAGCATGTCGAATTGCAGAAGGCTGGTTTAGACCTTGAAACATAAGGGAAGATGCCTAATGGGCAGAACAGGCAACAAGCCTGTATTTCACAAACAGGAAGCAACCTTATACTATGTTTGACTGTTGACATATGTACCTAGCTCATCAAATCTACAATGACTAGTGCTATTTTCCATGACAGTTAACAGTGGTATCGGACTGTGTTGTATGGATATACTTGAACTTGAGATCATTGGTTCATTGAGCTGAATATATCTACAAGGTCCTATACTTGTACTACCCATTCTGCTACCAAGCATTTATCTTCCTACTAGATAATAATAATTGATGTGCTGTCAAGTCAATTCTGACTTATGGTGACACTTTTCAGGGTTTTCTAGGCAGGGAGCACTCGGAAGTGGTTGACCCTTTTTTTCTTCTGGGAGCATCCAGGGACTATACAGCTTGCCCAAGGGCATACAGGCTGGCTTTTCTGAGATGGAGAGTAGGGAACTGAATTCCCAAATGTTGGCTCCACAGTCAGATACCAGAGCTGTCCAGCCAGCTCTTCCTAGTAAAGTCATAAATAACTGCAGTGTTCCCATCCTGTCAGCTCTCTCAACTTATTAAGAGTAGAAGTAGCAGCTGATTTGGCATTTTGGCTTTTAAAATTCCAATTTTTAAAAAATCAGTACACTTTAGTATGACAGGCTGTGGAGCCTATTTTTTTTAAAACTGTCTGCTTAACTTTAGTTTTAAAAATAGTCAATTATTCAGAGGTAACATCAGGAAGATATCCTTTTCATTGCAGAAAACTAATTCAGATTGGGGTGCAGGGTGGGAAGACATCAGCAGGAAGTGAAACATTAATTCAACCCCAACTGTCCCATCCTTCATTACTATGCTTTGCTGCTAGATTTGCCATGCCTTTTTCTTTTAAGCTGCATACAGCATCTAAAAAAGAGTAGCCGTATGTCCATCGGAACTCCAGCAAGCTAAAGTGGTCAACTCCAAATGTATGTATCTGTTACAGTGTGCTGAAAACATCACTGGAAGAAAATATCTCTTAATTACATATAATTTAATCCTCCCAGGCGTCTGCTTTTATATATTGTTGATACCCTAATATACTTTTTGAGCATTCAGATCAGTATTTTGTGAATGAAGCAGCTGAACAAAGCAGTGGTTTTAGAAGGTTCTTTCATTATGGTGCATTCCCATATAGTCCTGTGTACTAAGAAAGTGCTCCATTTGATTCTCATTGGTTGCTATATAGATTTACAAGGCTTCCTACCCATTGGTTCTTTGCGAGTACATACTAGGAATGGGATTTTCAGAATGAAATGACTCGTGCTACACATGGACACTTTCCGCTATTACATATCATTGCTTAGACAGTACAGGAAATGTTATTACCTCCGTTAGTTACTTTTGGGTAACTAGTAACAATGAATAGTTACAAAATAAAATTTTAATGTGCTTTATGTGACATCAAATCATTTGCAAAAGTTACCTTTAAAGGGCATTTGAAGGTGTTTTAGAAGCATTTTGACAGGGTTGTTTCAAGTTAGTGACAAGGGAGGTCAACACACATAAAACAAGCAAAGGACCCCTTTTTTTGCATCAGTGCCTCCTTGATTTGTGCAAACTATCTATGCACAAACTTAGTGTCCTTCTGTAATAAAGCCGTAGCTATGGGCATTCCGGGCAGTTTTTATTGCATGTGCTATTTATGCAATTAGTGCATGCAATAAAAACTGCCCAGAATGCCCATAGCTACAGCTTTATTACAGAAGGACACAAGTTTGTGCATAGATAGTTTACACAAATCAAGGAGGCACTGATGCAAAAACACATAATTCAAACATCATCCTCTTCTTTTGTTGAGAGTGTTCCAAAATACATTGTCTTCTGAGGGGGCATGTAGAATCATTTTGCAGTTTCTTGGCCCATCCTGTGAAGGGAAGTGGGCAGACAGCAGCAATGCTTGAAAATCTCGAGAGAGCGCTGAAAGCCCATTCCCGAGAAAGATGGACCCTCATTGACTCAGCCCTGATTTCAATGTGTTTCCTTCTATCCGTCACTCCCAGCCCTTGCTCTGGTTGAATAAACAAGCTGAACTATTTTGCACATTGAAAAATGCTATGAAAATTATGAGGGCAATTAGCATAATTAGTTTATTATGAGTCTGGAAAGATTATGGTGCTGTCTTTTTTCTTGGGCGTTCTCTTTGAACAGCTGATGTTTTCCATTTTTAGTCATTTTGGTCATTTTTGTTTTTTTACTGTAGCTAAGCTAAACTTTCATAAGGTTTTTGGGGAAGAGGACTTAGATAGAAGCAAAAATGAAAAAGAAAATGGACAGAAAGATCCAGCTGCACTCCATTTTAAACATCACTCCCTTCTTCTTGTCTCTGTTCCCAATGCAAAAAAGAGTGCTTTGAATCAGTTTCTAATGGGGACAGTTCTGTTTATATCTTTTCATACTTTGGGTTTCTCTCTTCAATGTTGCCCCTATTTTTCATACACTTTTCATTCTGCTCCACTATGCTTTTTGGTCCTCTGGGTGTGATGATGTGAGGTTTCTTGCATTTTCCACATTTCAGGTCCTTTTGGTAAGGAATTGTTTATAGGAATTGTTTATATTTGTAGGAATTGTTTTTGGACCAAGCCCTTAGATTCACAGCCTTGTGGGGGTAAAAAAAAAACCAACGCTGTGTGCTAGGAACTCTTTAAAAATTGGTATATGTGGGAGCTTTCCTCCAGCATCAGAGAGGAGCCATAGGACAGGAAATTCATGTCAGAATGACAGGGGAGCAGAAAGAGTAAGACCTCTTCTCCCCATATGCTGTTCACTTAATCAGAAATGAGGAAAAATGCTATGTAGACTACAACTTCCAGTATCCTCAGCCAGCATTAAAAATGAACCAAACATAATCCTATCAACGCTGTCCAACACCAGTAGTTACATCTTCTCTTGTTTTCATCATGATGGCTGGGGTATTATGGAAGTTTTAGTTCAAAACATTATTTCCTCCCCCCCCCCCATGTTTGGTAGTTATGAAAACCTTCTCCTCCTCCTTTTTTTCTAGGTCGGCCCTCGACAAGGGTGGAGTAAAAGTCACCAGTGCACTGTGGAGTTTCATATCCAGGTTCCAAGATTTGTTCTCAGTTATTCAGGATGCAATTGGCAACTGTACAGTATTGTGTTTTCAGAACAAATCTGAAAATTCTTACTTTTGCCTTTTGGCATTCTTGACAAAATGCCACAGCTTAAACACAGAAAAGATTGGACCTTAAAACCTTTGCCCTCTCTGTGTGTCATCCCCATCAGTCAAGGACATTTCCATCTTCACCTGCCACCTTTTTGATGCAAACAAAATGTTTTTGTTTTGTTTTTCCACAGCAGAGATACTTCGATAAAAATTAGAATACTAGCAAAATGCTATTTCTGCCTGCTATTTCTCCAGGTTTCTCAGGGACAGTTAAAAATGGATCAGTTTTTCATTGCTCCTACATTTTACACCCCACCTTTTATTTAAAAGCAATTTTTTGACACATCATGTTTATGGAGAAAATTGCAAATATTGGCAAAATCTTATCAAAAATAAACCAAATGTAGTGTTAATTCATCTGCAGTAGTCAGTCTAAGTACACACATGCAAGAATCCATGTTAAAGCAACAGTTAACCACTGTGAGATTTGCATAGCAACAAAAGGACCAGTGGTAGTATTACCAACTCCCTCAGCCCTGTATGTTTTTGTGTGGGGAAAAAAAAGAGTTTTGCGTAAAATCTTTATGTGATGTTTAAAACGCAGACGAATGTTTCACATCCACACCGAAAAAGAGCCAAAACTCAGGAAAATGCTCACAACCTTGCCCAGCACAGAGACCTTTTGAAATGTTATGTTCTCATCTGATAGAGCAAAAGGAGTGAAGATTTACATCCTTAGGCCACAGTCCTTTAATTCACATGTTCAGGCAAAAGTGCAGGGGGTTAAAACGATGGAATGCATAAGCACCTTTTGCATCTATGTCTTTTTTTGCTGCTTACTGTGAACCACATTGCTTCTTAAGCAGTCGGGCTGTTCAGCCTCTACTTCATCATAATACCTTAATCCTTATTGGTTCCCTTGGCACTTGAATGAATGTGAGAACACAGCCTGCTCTTTTCAGCTTATTCTTCCACCGCCTGTTGAGGGGGGGGGAGATTCTGGGGTAGGGTGGGGTGAAATAATACTGTCACAGTCAGCAATTAGCTTAATTAGCTTTGATTATGGGTTGGAATGCTCGCGGAAGTAGGAGGGAAAGGTAGTAACATGGGAGTGCTAAACTCATTAGCAGACATTACTTTGTCTGCACAACTAGAACCTGCATAAGATTAGACATTTCCCAGCTTGGTCGTAGGCATTGGGAAATTTCAGCGTTGCTGCTCTTAAGAAGGTATTTTCGTTCCCTTCCATTCGCTGTATGTTTGGGAAGGAATGAACAAATCAGATCTATAGGAACATTGATGTCCCATTTGATTTTCCCCTTTCCTGTGCTTATGCAAATAATGCACAGTCTCACATATATGGGAATGCAACTTCAGCTATGTCTGAGCAGGGGAGCTTCAAAACTGATCATGTTCTGTTCCGTCTGTGTAACTCATCACTAATCTTTGCAATTTCCAAAAGCTGGCATAGTATAGTGAATAATGTCAGTCTAGGACTCAGATGATCTGGGTTCATATCTTCACTCATCCATGGAAACTCATGGTGTTTATATGTGGCACTGTTAAACCACATAGGTAGGAAATGACTTGATGACACATAACAAGCATTCCTTACAATACTCTGTCAAAGCCAGTATTATCAGGCTTGTACTATAGATGCCATGACAAAGGGAGAGACTAATAGAGAGAGTTTTCATCTTTTTTTACCAGCTTCTCTAAATGCATTAACGGGGGGCTTGATGTGCAAATATTATCAAGTGATAATAGGGGAGATATGATAGCACTTTTCAAATAACTTGAAAGATGTTCTCGGCCATCCTAGAGTGCAGGACGCGTAATAATGGGCTCAAATTATTGGAAGCCAGATTTTGGCTGAATATAAGGAAAAACTGCCTAATTGTTAGAGCAATATGACAATAGAACCAATTACTTTGGGATGTGATGAGCAATCCATTGCTGAAGGTATTCAGGAGAAAATTGGACAGGGTGTTGGACTCAATGGCCTTATCGGCCTCCATGATTCTAAGTTTCTTATAATAAGGAAAGCCCACCCACATTATTTATGTCATTCACCAACATTTCTAATCCATGAGGCTAAGTGCAATTTTATAATTTATGCTTCTTTTCTTTGCTGCACAGCACCAAGAATACTGATTGCTTTCAGACCAGAACTCTCAACAGACTAACTGCCTAACTTCATGGCTGCAATACGTAGAATTGTTGTGTTGCTTGCTGATGTTGGATTACTGTATTTGTTTCTTGTTTTGTTTTCTTTGTATTCACTATCTTTATGTACTCGTACGGGTCATATGACTGCAATGACTCTTTGCCATCGGCATAGCCATTGGCTGAGGATTCTCTAAAGGTACAGGATTTTAAAAATGAGCTTTCTGAGCTGGTGAGTCTTAACCAAGGCTTTGGGAACTGTATCTGAGAGCCAGATGACTGGTCAATAGTAGTACAGTGTGGTGAACACAGATCCATAAACAGACATGCTTGATGCAAACAGGGTGTTTCAAAGGCATCATAGTGGCTCTTTCTCCCTTCTGGTTCTCATCTTCCATAATTGTTTGAGACACATCTGCAGTATCTGACCCAGAAGCTTTTAAAGCCCTACTCAATAGGTTGACTAGGTCACAGGGCACCAGATGAATGCTCGAGCAATGGCAAAGGCTCTCTGCTTCTGTGAGTGGGAGTCAAATCTCAGGATGAGAAACACTAGAGGAGGAAGATTTTCTGTATGTGGATAGTTTTGAAGCCTGGGCATCCATCTCTACTCACTCCTAGCTGGTGCAGAGGTGCTTTTGTGTGCATTGTGTTTCTGTAAACCTGCCCTATCAAGGAGGCATTGAATGAGGGGAGAGAAGTGGGAAGATTCCCTGTAGATGCCTGCTTGTGGGCCCATTTATTTATTTTTAACGTATTTTACCATGTATAAAATGACACTTTTTCCTAAAATAATTAGAGGGAAAATTGATTGTCGTTTTATATATGGAAGGAAGCAGTCGTGCGCACTCGGGCACCTCTTGCTGCCACTGCCCAATTGCCTCTTCCTTAGCTCACAGCTTGTCCCCCCTGGTGACCCTGAGGCAGCAGCAGCAGCAGGAGGAGAAGGCGGAGATGGAGGCGAAGGAGCATTCACACGTGCTCGGGCGCCTCTTGTTGCTGCCTGCCTCACCCACCCGATCACCATCTCCAGTGGGACTGACAGGCTCAGTTCACGTTGCCACCTTGTCCCCTCCGGTGGTGGAGGCAGGAGGAGACAGAGGCAGAGGCAAACAAGCACTCTTGTGCACTTGGGCGCCTCTTCCTGCGTCGCCAGATCACCTCCTCCCATGATCTCCTTAGGGCAGGGGACAAGGCGGCAACATGAGCTGGAGGTGAGCTCCGGCAGTCCGCAGTCACACTGGACGAGGTAATTGGGTGAACAGCGGAGACAGCAGCAACTGCTCCTTCATCTCCATCAAGGATCAAAATTAGAGGGTCATTTTATACACTTTATACATGGTAAAATATGGCATTTATTTATTTTATTTATATGCTGCCCACACTACCCAAAGGTCTCTGGGCGGCTTACAACAATTAAAGTGCAGTAAAAAAAGATAAAACAATTAAAATACAATTAAAATATATACTCTAAAAATTGCCATCAAGACCCACAGTTGATATTATTTCAGTTAAAAGCCTTCTGGAAGAGGAAGGTTTTGACCTGGTTTTGACAATGTAAAATGCAAATATCAGGGTCAGTCCCACTATTAGGTAGCGTAAGGCAGCAACTGCAGATTGCAGTTTACTTAATTTATTAATGTATTTTTAATAGCAGAAATGTTACAGGACAGAGGTTTGTTTGTTTGTTTTAAAAAAATTAACCTCGTATGCCAAAATAACTTGGCTAGCTTTGAGTACTGTGCTTCTTGACCTGACTTGGATGGGTGCCATTTGCTGCTTTGCCTCATAGGGTCAAAGGTTTCGGGTGGCTCTGATCAATATGATCACATTGTTTCCACCTAATGGTCAAAATGCAGTCCGTTCAATACAAGGGTGAGCAAAGCATGACCCACATGGTGTATGTGGACTGACAGGACTTTTGATGTGCCTCTGCCTCTAGGATTCACTGTCAATAGCTGTCCTGGAGAAAACAAATTGAGATGAAAATGAACACTCTAAAACCTCATGAGGGTGCAACTGCCCTGTTAAAGTCTGTTTTAGCTTCCCCTGGTCTGTCTTAAATACGAAATGGCCTCGCTTCCTCCTGGTGAGACCTGAGCAAAGTAACATAGTCTTTAAGGAAGGTTTTAACTTGGAAATATTTTTCCTGCCATGGAAGATTTTTAAAAAAATCGAAGTCTAGGGGAGAGGTCTGATAATGAAAGATATGACTTTGGAGCTGATGAAACTTAGAAGCACCCACCTATATCCTGCCACAGCACTCTGCTACCAGCTAGACTCCCTTTTAGCCATGCAGTTCTAAGATTCCAAGATTTTGCATTTATTTATATATAGAAATATATTTGATTATATAAGTTATAGAAGTCACTGTGTGTATGTGTATATATATACACCATGGATATATACACCATGGAACAGACTAATGGGGCAGTGTGTTTCTGTATATATATACACACAAACATACACACACTGCCCCATTAGTGCAGTGCACTATTCTGGGTGGTTTACAGCAAGATAAAATATAACCCTGCAGCAATAAATAAAACCAAGAAATTATAAAATATAATACAAGAGGCTTAATATCAGTTACTTAATAAGTCAGAACATGAGACATAAAATCAGATATAAAATCAGGCAGGGATGTCATAGAAGACTTCTCTAAACAATAATGATTTCAGGAGCCTCTTAAACATTGGGAGGAAGACGGTCATGTGCAACTCTACCAGGAGCTGGTTCCAGAGTATTAGTGACACCGCAAAGAAGGCCCTGTTTCCCACATGAGATTTCTTGAACTCCGTCAGAGTGGCCACCAAGAGGAACATTGTCTGAGATGATTTGGTGGAGCAGGACTGGACAGCTGTCACCCTTGGTATATTTTTGAGCTACAGTTCCCATCAGTCCCAGACAACATAGCTGTTGGTGAGAGACTGTAGAAACTGCTTTTCAGAAAACATCTAGGTGGTCACAAATCACTAAGCTGTGTCATACAGGAAGCATGGATAGCTTTTGACAAGGACAGGGAGGTGACCCTCCCAGTAAAATTTCAAGGTTAGATGCTTCTCTTTCTTGGTCCATGAGCTGTAACTAGAAGAGTGCCTATTGAATGGGACTTGGGATGCTTGGCTGTAGCTCATTATTCACCACTGCCAGGAGAATATGATGATCCCTATTGTTCCTACCCTTGCTTTCAGAGCCTGGAAAATGTGCTTCATGGAGCCATAAGTCTCATTATCCCCCAGCGAGCATGGATGTGGATTCTGGGAGTTTTAAGGCAACAAATAATTTCTAGTTCTCCTTTCTTCCCTTTGTGGCTCTGTACCAAAATATCATATTTCTTTTAAATCAGAAAATTACCACTTTAGTGCTGTTATTGTGGATAACCTGAACTGCCAGAAAGATGAACGAGTGGGTCCTAAATCAAACCAAGCCTAAAGTTTCTCTGGAAGCAAAAATGGCAAAACTGAGGCTGCCCTACTGTGGGTTCATCATGAGAAGGCAAGACTTTCTGGAAAAGACACTAATACGAGGAGAAGTTGAAGGCAGCAGGAAAAAGGAAGAACAAATATAAGATGGTTTGACTCCATAAAGGAACCATAGGCTTGAGTATACAAGAGCTATTGAGTGCAAGAGCATTTGGAGATCATGCACTTATAGGGTTGCCATTAAGTTAGAGATCACTTGACGACACATAAAAGCAGTTATGTTACAGCTTTTACTGTTGTTATTGTCTAGTGGATTCAATGATCCTCTTAACTGGCTGTGTTTGTTTCATTTAGCTGTTGCTTTTCCAGCAAGCACTGATGATATCGTTTGATTGTCCCTCCCTCCAATCAAATCCCTTTGCATTGCCTATTTTGGCTGTCAGAGTTAGTTAAACTTTAAAAGGCTATATGAATCTGTTGTAAATATTAATATTCTCTCTCTTTTTTAAATTGGATGCCTAGGAATGGATAGTCATTAGAGTAAATGAGGAGCTCTGATTAAAAACTGTTCCCATTGGATTATTCTGTTTGTAAAGCAACTGATAAGCAGTGTTTGCTCTGTTTAAACTTCTCACCTTGTGACCACTGCAGTGCTTTGAAACACAACGTCCAGTCCTTTCAAAAGAACAGAAATGCCTGCTTCGCTCTCTTGTTAAATGGAAAATAATTGTGTGCTCTGAAATAATTAAAACCCATCCATACTGCTACCGAGGTGATGTGCCCATGTGATTAGACACTTAGCTGTGTTCCTGCAGGCGCCACTGTCAAAAGATTGAAAGGTTAAAATGTGGCATGTCCTCCTTTTTAACACTGGTTGCTTTCGTGCCAGAGTAAAAAGGCTGAGTTATGTTTTCAGTAATGGTAGAGCAGGCAAAGCAGTGAAAATTAAATGAGTTCAGAGTTCATTAGGAATGTCCCCCTTCACACACAGTAGTCCCCTTGTTTCAGTAATAAGATTTTTCATTGCTCTGATGAAGCTTAAAGTGTGGTCATTTCTTTTTGCTTCACACACACACACACACACACACACACACACACACAGAGTCACGATATGTGGGTTCATTTTCCCATTAGCACTAATGAGAATCACAAGTGTGCTGTGGTGGGAGGTTGGACTTGGCAGGGCCACATAATTAAGAAAGAAATCACCTCTGGATCAGCATTATGGAGATGGAGTGCCTATCTTTTATTTATTTATTTATTTAGTCATTTTTCTTTGTTTGCTGAGAACATGTTAAGAGTTATATTGCATGAAATTACATAACATGATCTAATTGTTTACAGTATGGTTTGGAGCCATAGTAGCTTGCTGGGGCAGTGCAGGGATAAGTGGATCAGAGGGGCCATCTAGCAGTGATAAAGTACATGCTTGTATACAAAGTATCAGCCGTGCTGGCCAGGAGATTCTGGGAATTGTCGTTAAGCAAGATAACATTTACACAGTTTGGCATCGTAGATCTGGTTCCTAGGATCTCAGGTCAAAGAGTTTGTCTGGGCGCTCTTAAGGAAAACTTCTTGCCCCCCCCCGAAGAGATGATGACAATGAGAGATGTAGCAGCCATCTCAAAAATGTTGGGTTAGATTAGGAGCGGGGAACATCTGGCTCTTTGATCTTGTTGAATTACAGTTCCCATCATCCCTCTACACTAGTGAATCTGTTATAGGCTGATGGTAAATGGAATCTAACAACATCTGGAGGGCAGCAGGTTAGAGCAGTGGTTCCCAACTTTGGGGCCCCAGATGTTCTTGGACTGCAGTTCCCAGAAATCTTTGACAGTAAAGCTAGTGGTAAAGGCTTCTAGGGGTTTTTAATCCAAGAACATCTGGGAACTCAAGGCTGGGAACCACTGGGTTAGGGAAATCTATGACCCAGGCTAAGTTTTTTCATATGTTTAGAGTAGCTGCTTAAGAAACAGATGCAACATTTAGCTTAACCAAGTTCTAGTTTACTCATATCATCTTCCATTGAATCTACAGTCCTATATATGCTTTCTGGCAAGTACTATTGAAACCATTAGGGCAAAGGGATTTTTTTTTCAGGCCAAAGGCAGAATTAAAATTGAAAGAACTTCTAAGGATCCCGAAAGCCAAGCTACAAATATATTTTAACCTAAAAAAACTCTTATTGTTGGTTAATCATATTAGGAGAGGCATTTTATCCTTATAGATTAAAGAGAAATACACACCAAATGGTACCTAAAGAAAGGGATGTAACCATATAAAGAAATCCCAGAGGACCAGACTGAAATCCCAAGATGGCCAGGCTTGGCACCAGGTCCCACAATGCCTCATTCTTGCAATTGAACTTACCTCTGATGCAGTGGATGCTGGGATGCTTCAATCTGCTCCAGATGTTGGTCTGAATCTTACAAAAGCTATCTAAGGTGATGAATCTCATATTCAAATTAAATTCAGTACCTTGGAGAGCACCTCTAAAGTTCAGCTGTCAATATTGGAGTCACCAGCCTCTGCTGCTCTGAGGTACGTGGTATTGCAGTGTACCGTAGGAGACTCATTCCATCAATGTCTTTCACACATTCGGAACATGATCTGCCTCATTGTTTCTCTCCTTTTCCATTATCTAATAAAGCACATTGGTGTTACGAACAATAAAAATGTTCCATATTCATGCCATCAAATTTTTGATGAAAATATCATTTGGTTTCAATTTAGATGCTCACTCTATCCTAACAGTAGCAAGTGTATCAATTTTTAATTTTGGGTCTTGTCATTTATGTATCCCCAAAGTATGATTAATGGATCTGCCAAGCACTTGTACCTCACTAGGACTTTAATTTATATTAGCAACAACCTGTTTCCTTATTCCCTTCCACTTTATTACTTCCTAGAGATGGGTGAGATATTTGTTCAGTTCTCAGTTTAATGTAAGATTGCTCAATTTATACCTTCTAGTATTGAATGCAATTAGCATTTGCAATTCTATGTACTTCTGAGCTGGTGATGTGATTGTCTTTCTCTGTATCTGACACATACATGTGCACACACATGCTTACATGCATGCATGGAAAAGCATGCATCTGGAAATGACCACAAATGCATCCAGGTCAATTAGATAATGTGCACAGAAATGCATACATTTGGAAAACATGCACCTAAAGTGCATCCATGTTCAGCTTTGTGCACAGAAATATATACAAATATATGTGCAAGGGAAGAAAAAGGAGCTTGTTCTGGAAAATCAAAAATCTTGACGGAATCAAGCTTGACAGTTTTCTCAGATTCCTATTAGCTGTCTGGTCCTTCAGCGTTTCCACTGATAAGTCCATCAAGCTAAGTATTTTTCAGTTTGCTCAGATCTAATACTACTGATACCACTCTTTCAAACCGATATTGTTTGAAAAATGAATATCTTAAACATTCCCTGTGATATTTATTCTGAGTTATGTGATGCACAAGGAGCAACCTTATCTGTAAGGATAGGGAGGTAGGGAATGGGAATGGAGATAGAAGGAATCGAATCACATAGTTGCATAGTTGAAAGGTTGCCCCATCCAGTCTAATACCTGCCAAACCAAGAATCCATAGCTGAAGAATTTGTGAAGAATGGTGATGCAACTTCAGTGTGAAATCTTCCAATGAAGAAGCATCTGCCACAGCCCAATAGCTTTTATCATCAGACGTCATTCCAAAAGTGTTGTCAGAATTCCATCACTCCTGCCCCATGTAATTTGAATCCATGTGTTTTAGTCCTGGTCCTGTAGTATTCCTTCAGATATTTGAAGATGGCTATCATATCACCTCTCAATTTTGTCTTTTCGTTTTTCATGTAGATTGAGATGTATGTATTGAGCCTACAAGTTGCAGGACAGGAATAAATTCAGTAGGTCCCACTTTTCCTCACTTGTCAGTTCAGTGAAGATTATGGACTGGGACTTGGGCAATCTAGGCTAATCTCTTTACTGAACCATGAAACCTGTTGGGTGATCTTGAGCAATTCACCTTTGTTCATTCATTTCATGTCTTTCAAAGTGTTGAAATGAGGGTCAGATGTGCAGGAGATTCATGCATTTCCATTGGAGATCACTGAAGGAAAGGTAGAGTTTGAGCGGAACTACAGCCCTGTTCAGAATTTTTAAAACATGAACTCTGTTCACATGAAGAAGGGAAGTAGAAAAGAATTGTCCTAGTGCCACTTTTTCTCCGCTCACTCCATATGGGCCACTCCATATGGCAGGGCTTTCTCGGTAGTAGCACCTTGTTCATAGAACTGCCATCCATTTAATATCTGGCTGTCTGCTCAACGCATATCTTTCAGGCTCCAGTTAAAATTTATATTTGTACAATCTAAAGGAAAGAAACAGGTGTTTAATTGTTCTTTGCTTTTAATGTCTTTTAGCAGCCACTTGTGGTTTTAGATATTTGTAATTTTTCGTGTGTGTGATTTATAAGTTTAGGTTTATGAGTTTTGATATTTGTAATTAGTGGGTCTGATTTTTTTAAAATGTTGCTAGCCAGCCTGGTGACTCATGAGGAAATGTGTGATATTTATCAAATAATGATGGTGATGAATATTTATATTAATATTTATTGCTGCCCTATGTTTAGAGAGTTACAATGTGTAGTGGAGAGCCTCCTCTATCAAGAGGCACTAGCTTGTGTTGCCTATCTTTTGTGTATAGTTTGTGTTGAACCAAAATCCTAGCAATGTCAGGGCAGAAACTGATAACCAAGCCAAGAACTACACAAGAGTGTCAAGCAGGTAAGTGGTATTAGATGATTTGAGGGTAATTTGCTCCGTTCCTGAACAAAAGCTAAAGCAAACTGTACTGCTTATATACAGCCCCATAGCACTTCAAGCACTCTCTGGGCAATTTACAAGTTAATTATGCAGGCTACACATTGCCTCCCCCCCGCCCCAGCAAGCTGGGTACTTATTTTACCAACCTTGGAAGAATAAGGCTGAGTTCACCTTGAGGGATTGAATACCAGGTGGTGAGCACAGTTTTGGCTACAGTACAGCAGTTTAACCACAGTGATTGGCATCCTGTTGTGCTGTGCTACTTGTGCAAGTCCTATTGCAAAAGAGATGCACTTCCTCAATGATTGTGGAAGGTCAGTCTCCCAAACGTATTTGTGCAAACAGGTCCTCCACTTCTATAAGCCTATGTGAGCAATTGGGCTCTCTGACAGGGCACATAACTGTAATTCCTAACAGATCTCTGGGAGATTACACAACAGTGATCACTGACTTGAAGTTTCCATTGGACCGTCGTTTGTGCAATATGAAGTTTGGTGAACATTCATGAGCACTGAAGGAGAGCTTGTCTGTTATTTTTATAAGACTAGGTGGAAAACTCTTGCCCTTTCATACTTGCCGCTAGCTGCTTTCCAACCACTTTGGCAAGGAGTCATGCTTGTGCAGAAATTTTTACATGGATTCCACTGATCTTAGTCTGTGGTTATTAGTTAGTGACCGCTTATGTTTAACTGGTATTCAACCAATTCCACTCTTCCTATCATTTTGATTAGATTGATTGTGCTTATTGCTGGCTCTACTATTAGACATACATGACTACCTTTGTCAGTATATATTATGGTGTGAGGAGCACCAGTAAATTCTTGGAGTTGTCTGCCTTTTTGGGTCCCTCAAAAGCAGATGTTCAAGGCAGCCAACTCACTCAACCTAATAGGAGAACTGACCCTGCAGATATTGAAATAGATTGATCATCTGCTGATCAGCCCCTGTATATGGAATTGTAGTAAGAGATGTCACTTAGTCCTTTGTTTCACACAGTTCAGTGTGATGGGGTAGCAGGCTTGCTTAAACCAATCTCACAATCACTTGCTGATGGGTTGTATTTCTCACACACCCATTACAATCTGATTTCCATCTAGCATTCTGTTTGGGAAAGTAGCAGACTTCTCCACACGACCACATTTACATTGGTTTATTAATGTGCATCCACACTTAAAGAACAAAAGAATTGGAGCTTTTAAAATACAGATGTTTGAAGACTTCTGCATGCCTTTTTCCTACCAATGCTCTAAGTACCAACATATACCTTTAATCTTCTTTCTCTCTCTTGATTTACCCATCATTTCCTGTTGCTGTTACTTAATGCATGAGATTTTCCTCTTTTCTTTTTCTGTGCTGTGCTTGGCTGCCTTTTAAAACTTAAAAGTTCCATGGTATATGTTTGATTTCGGCACTGTATGTGTGTGTGGGTGTTGCATGCAGATTACAGAATGTTCTGAAAGAAAGAGAGAGAAAGCAAGGTAGTGCTGAATTTCAGCTGGTTTATTCATGGTTCAAAGTCTAAAAAAGTGTGTGGCATATGGAAATTGTATTTTTGATGGCCTATGACTTTCCTTGTGGAGTATTAAACAACAACAACAATGCTGTCTATCTGTGCACTTGAGGAGAAGGGCAGCCATGTTCTCCTGCACAGTATGCTTAATCTCCTAACACTTGTTAATAGTGTCTCTATCCTGGGTATGCAATGATTTTAAGGCTTAATTCTTTTATTCTTATAAATCGATTGTATGATAATACCTTGACCTGCTGAGACTTGTAATCAACTATTTGAAAGGAACCCTTCTAATGTCTGGGTTTTAATCCCACTTTGGTGCCTTTTATTTTTAACGAATATGTCAGCAGGCATTCACAGGTTTGAAAGGATTCTACTATTCAGGGCAGTATTTAAATTATAACCAATGGGTGACCGGGCGGAAATCCAGTCCATGCTTCTTACTGGAAAGCATTAGCTCACATGGGTGGATTTCCAAAATCCAGTTTTTATTTTCTATAATACTTCTTTCGAGACATAATTTCCCCATTTCTCCTCAACCAGAAACTTCTTAAATCAAACCAAACCAAAATTAGAGCTCTTTCTCCCAAGTATTGGTTTAAAGTTCAGTAAATCAAAAGGGTAATCTAATTAAAACAATATTTTTGCCTGCTGTGGGTATATGTTGATGTTTATCTAAAAAGCAATATTGGATTTTAGTGTGTTAAGTTTAAATGTAACTGAGTGGGATTCATATATTTGCTTTTTACATGGAGTGCCTATAAAGAGATTACATACAAGCTTGTAAAGATATATACAGTATATGTATCTTTATATAATCCACAAAGTATATTCTGTAGGAAAAACCTTTTTCAAGATCCAAAAATGAATACGTCCCAAGTGTTTTTCTTGAGATATCCTTGGAAGTTTAATATTGACTATATTTTTTTCCTCAGTCTTGTATATTCTTGAATTGTCTTTTTCCTCCATTTTCTCCGTTCTCAATCCTAGGTCCCCTAACAAAGAAACAGACAGATGATTTAGGTGATAATGAAGGTGCGGAGGACGAAGGTATTTTTTTTCCCCACCAAAATGATTTGCATGACAAGGACCCCCTTGAAAAATCTTTTTTCTCCCCTCTTTTTATTTTTATTTTTTTGACTTCTTGTCTTTTTTTGAAGATTTGTTTTTCAATTCCTATTTTTGATGTGTTTTGTCTTCTTGCTTGTTGTTACATATTTTAATTTTTCTTAAAGAAAGAATGTTGTTAAGTTCTTACCATAACAGTAATTAAAAGAACTGGAGGGCATTTACTTTGATTTCCTTGGAACAGACTATTGCTATGTTGCATCCCACTTTTGACTGAATTTTGTCCATAATAACTAACAAACACTCTTCGGAAACAATCTATCTGTGCACCTTCTTGCATGTTTTCTAACCTCTGTTTTGATATATTTCACAAAATACAATTACAGTGTCTTTTTTTTTCCTTTTTGTCACCCGCTTATCTCCGTTTAATAAACAGGGGAAGTGTTGTGTTTGAGGTGGAATGGTGATAAATGCTGTTATAAAAGTGTATTCCAAGCTTCAAATCAGCACTGTGACTGGAAGTCTTTTCTTTAGTCTTTTGTTCAAAATGACATCCTGAACTCTGTTCAACGTTAGTCGGATCTGAAGCAGGAAAAGAAGAAATCTAAACCATTACCGTAAACAACGTTATGTAATATGGCACCTTTTAGGTGTCAGCCTACAATACCTGTCAGGCCTAGCCATCACTACCCATGCTGGCTGGGAATTATGGGAGCTATAGTCTAAGACATTCAGTGGATACCAAATTGGAAATGGTCACAGTTTCTGGAATTTATATGGAATCCTATATAGAACATTTGCAATGGGGGCGAAAGACCCATTTTGCAGATATTACAGTGATAAGCAAATTATTTATTTCAGCTTTACACACTGTATAGAGATCTGCAAAGCTCTCCAGAGAATTATGAGAATTTCCTATTGACATCCATTAAATTTTCCTTCAGATTTCCCAGGTTTCTTTGAAACTTCTCTTTCCTTGGTCCCCATCCTACTCTTTCAAAAGTCCACTTTTTCTCTAATACCCTGGGATGCTAACGTACACCTCTATTTGCCCAAAACTGTGATTATTATTTTTTTTTGCAGATAGGTTTCACAGCAGTTCTCATGCCTCTCCACTTGCATTAGCAACTCACCAAGTCTATCCACCTTGCACTGAAACTTAAATGATACCCCATTTCCCCCATCCTCCACAGATAGCAAATTGAAGAGGTTTCCTAGGCTGCAAAGTCATAATCAATTAAAGATATTTGTAGAGAGGTGGCCGTGTTAGTCTGTTGCAGCACAACCAATAAAGTCTCCTGTGTCATCATAAAGACTTAACAGCTCCAGCCCAGTCCATTTCTTCAGATATACTGCATGAAGTGCAGCTTCAGTATACAGAAATATTCAAAAATGCAAAAAGGTGGTATCATGTGAAATGTAGTAGAAACACAAAAGGCACCAGTTAGTTAATGGTTGTTAACAGTGATGGTTAAGGGTAATTTTACACTCATCTACGAACCCCTTAATTTAAGTGCCCTTTTTCAGGGAAAAAGGCCATCTTTGGTGGGTAGGGCTACCCTGACTTTCCATGTTTACAGCCTGTTAAATGTAATCCATCCATCAATAAATGTGTTGATTTAGTCTATTGACCACATGACATTCAGAAAAAAGTAGAAAGGAAGAAGAGGTTACATGTTTATAACTAACTATAATACAGCAGTAGAAGAGATAACAGTAACAGGGATCAACTTTATGCAATTAATACCTGTCTCTTTGGTTTAGTATCCAAAATTGCTTTTAAATTATTAAAAGTTGTTACCTCCTAATAACTGTTGCATAACCAACCAATCTTTACTGATCATAGTTTTAGGCCATTACCACGCGGATACCTTCTGCCTTTCTCCTACCTTCCATGTCTGTCATTTCCAAATTGTCTGATGTTTTTAACTCATAACTACCTTTGCTTACATGTCTCATAACATGTTGTTAATATTTCTGCCAGCTGGTTAACGTTCAAAGCCATGATGGCACTTCCTTCATTGACAGTGGCACAATCAGATGTTAATAAAAGAATATTGTACTAAAAGGCTGATAAGCACAGTTTTTATTCAATTAGCAAACGGAAAAGCCTGTGTTACTCATAGATAATTTTGAGGAATGGTTTCAAACGTGATCTATTCACACAGCAGACCTTTGTAGTTTTCCTCATTTGCCACATAATTGTTAGGGCAGGCTCTAATAGCTCAACCTCTGTTGGAGTTAATCAGTACCTTTCGTTCTTTGAAAAGCAGAATATTCACACAGATCACATCCAGCTAAGTTGGCAACGACAAAATGGGGAGTAGCTGAAGGCAGTTCATTGGCAAGAACCAAATAAGTTGGATGGTTTTGGTTTTGTTTGTTGATAGATAACTATACTATCCTTTCCATTAAAACTAGGAAAACTAGTGAAATTCATCTGAGCTGGAGTCGTTCTCTTATTCCTGAGGCTTGTAAATAGCTTGCAGAGCCGGCCCTACTATTAGACAGAGAGAAGCAACAGCTCAAAATGGAAGATTCTGAGGGATAAGAACAACATTCCCTAATTACTTCTCCTTCCCCCCTCCCCTGGCCATTTATTTCCCTCTTTTATGGCAAACTTAATTCAGTTTTTGAGGTGCATGATATGCTCAAGGTGTCATTTAGCAGTTGCCACTACCACCACCACCTCTGTTAGTTTCTGTGGCTGGGCAAGGATTTGAACCAATGTCTCTTGAGTCCTAGTCTGACACTTAATCCCTTACACCACACTGGCCCTATGCCAGTTGCTATAATTGAATTAATAATGAATTGGCAGATTTTACATGTAGAATGAAGGAAAGTGCCATTGTATCCTTTGCTTCAAGCAACAAAATGACTTCTGCCAGCGCCCAAAACGTGCCTCAAGAAAAGGTGATTTTTTTTACAGTGGGAATTCTTATAGAGTATAGTGGTGAACAAAATGGGTGCCCCAACACAGATAATGGTCTTTATACCACTGCTTTTTTTTAAACCAAAAGAAGGCATTTGCACTCTCTGTGACATGGAGAGGACAATTTTGCCACGGTTTGGGTCACTTTTTCCCTGTTTTAGGTCTGAAAGGGTTCCCCATCCCAAAACCCAAATTTATTTCCAGTTTTGAAAAAAGTCACTCTGGACCTAAAATAGTCTGAGGTCCAAAAAATATGTCAAATTCTTCACCATGGCCTCTGCCTGGTGTAAGAGCCTATTTAATTTTTTTAAAAAAGGACAATGGGGGCAGTATAATGATTTCCACAGCTCATGGGCTATAGAAGTTTACCATCCTGTTCTAAAAATCTGAATCCAGGGTGAACAGAGTGATATTTCTGTCAGCAGTACATGTCATCTCCAGCTGTCAATACTGTTACCAAGCCCAATATCAGAGAGTGTAGCTTCACTACACAGTTATAGTGGTTTGATGGCACTAACTTTCTTGGTTCCATCCTAGAGACTCATGTCATTTGTTATTTAGTACGTATTTAGAATTGTCTGCTGGAGGCCTCTAGTGCAGTGGCTCCCAAACTTGGGTCCCCAGATGTTCAACTTCCAGAAATCCAGGCCAGCACGGCTAGCAGTGAAGGCTTCTGGGAGTTTTGGTCCAAGAATATCTGAGGATCCAAGGTTTGGAACAACTGCTTTAGAGCATTCACTTGAACTGCCATGCTAGAGTTCTCTAGAATAGATTCCTAAGTGCCTCACCAGACTACAACCCCCAATATCATATGCAATGAAGCAACCATAATTAAAATGGTATCAAATGGCTACAAGGGGAGTATTGTAAATACACTCCTCAGCTCTCTAACTAGTCTAGTTGCTTTTGCAGTACTGCAAAAGAGTAAAGTTTTTGCTCTGTTGGCGTAGAGCATGATGCCAGGAGCTACTTTTGACGGTGGGAGAGGGCATAGCATCTCACTAGGTAGCTACTGCCCGCCTTAAGCTGGGCAGCTCCCAGCTTTAGGGTGTGTGGGCTTTGGGGTGAAAGCCAACAAGCAGATTGATAACCCTGCACCATGCAATAATCATAAGAAAACTTCTGCCCTAAAGTTGGGCACCTGGAATGTTCGGACAATGACCCCTGGCTTTTCTGATGACCTGCAGGAAATAGACGACATGTGCAAGGCAGCTGTCATCAACATGGAACTGAGTAGGCTGCAGATGGGCATTGTTGCCAGACATGGGATCTGTCAAAGAAAAAAGAATCTCATTCTTCTGGCAGGGAAAACCATTGAATGAGATCAGGGAATATGGTGTTGGCTTTGTGGTCAGAAATATTCCACTGAGATCCATTGTTCCACCTACTGCAGGGAGTGGAAGAATCTTGTCTCTGCAGCCCCACTCATCAGTGGGACCGGTCACCCTCATTAGTGCATATGGACCAACACTGTCGTCTACAACAGAAGTCCAAGACAAATTCTACGACGATCTCGCAGCTACTATTTAAAAAAAATCCCAGAGAGAGAGAGCCGCTGTTCATTCTTAGAGACTTTAAAGCTAGAGATGGTGCTGATCACAATTCTTGGCCCACTTGTCTGGGCCGTTTTGGCATTGGGAAGATTAACAAAAATGGCCAACGCTTGCTGGAGTTTTGCTGTTACTATGGTCTTTGTGTCACCAACATGTTCTTTAATGTGAAGCTTCAACACAGAGTTTCTTGGAGACATAAAGATCGAAGCATTGGCATCAGCTCGATTCGATCCTCACCAGACACTCTATCCTTCCTAGTATTACGATAACACGTAGTTATCAGGGTGCTGATTGCAATACTGATCACTCCCTGGTGTGTAGTAGAGTAAAACTGTGAACAAAGAGATTGTATCACATGAAAAAGGAAGGAAGACCACGTATTGACATTGGCAAGACTCGTGATCAAAGAAAAGTGGAGGAATTTGCCTAAGTGCTTGAGCAAACCATTCCAGGCCAGGCTGATGCAAATGCACCTGAACGATGGAAACATTTCAAGAACGCTGTTTATAACACCACCTTGTCCACCTTTGGCAAGAAGACCAAAAAGCTGGCAGACTGGTTCGAAGCCCATTCAGAGGAGTTGATGCCAGCCATCGAGGAAAAGAGGAGAGCTCTAGCAGCATACAAAGCCTGTCCTAGTGAGCAGAACTTGCAGGCTCTTCAAGTTGCTCGTAGCAAAGTCCAACAGGCTTCAGATACAGATAGCAGTGGACACAGGTAACATCAAGGGAATGTATGACAGTATCAAGCAGGCTTAAGGTCCAATACAGAAGAAATCTGCTCCTTTGAAGTCTCCTAGAGGCATCATCATCCAGGACTGAGCACAGTGGATGGAATGCTGCATGCAGCACTACTCTGAGCTATATTCCAGAGAGAATGTAGTAACTGAAGAGGCATTAAATAATATCGAGTGCCTGCCTGTCTTGTAGGATTTGGACAGCGAACCAACTTTAGCAGAAATAAAAGCGGCCTTGGATTCCCTCACCTCTGACAAGGCACCTGGGAAGGATAACATCCCAGCTGAAGTGCTGTAAAGAGATCATCACCACCGAGCTGTATGGACTCTTTTGTCTTTGCTGGAGAGAAGGTGGAGTACCACAGGACATGAAGGATGAAAACATCATCACATTGTATAAGAACAAAGATGACAGGTGCGACTGCAATAATTACTGTGGCATCTCTCTTCTCAGCGTTGTAGGGAAGCTGCTTGCCCGTGTTGTGCTAAAGAGACTCCAGGTGCTTGCAGACAGAGTCTATCCAGAATCGCAGTGTGGATTTTGAGCTAACAGATCCATCACTGATATGGTATTTTCCCTGAGACAGTTGCAGGAGAAATGCAGGGAACAACAACAGCCACTCTTTGTGGCTTTCATAGATCGCACAAAGGCCTTTGATTTGGTTAGCAAAGACAGCCTTTTTAAAATACTTCCCAAGATTGGATGTCCACCTCGACTCCTTAACATCATCAGGTCCTTTCATGAGTTTTTGATGGCTCAACATCAGTTCCCTTTGACATCTGAAGTTGGGTGAAACAGGGCTGTGTCCTTGCTCCAACCCTGTTTGTGATCTTTTTTGCTGCCATGCTGAAGCACGCCTTTGAAACTGCAACAGAAGGTGTCTATCTCTGGACTAGATCTAATGGAAAGCTCTTTAATCTCTCTAGATTGAGAGCAAAGACCAAAATCCAGCTGAAATGCATACGGGACTTCCTCTTCACCGAAGATGCAGCTGTTGTTGCCCATTCTGCTGAAGACCCCCAACAACTCATGAATCATTTTAGCAAGGCTTGCCAAGTTTTTGGATTAACAATCAGCCTGAAGAAAACACAAGTCATGGGCCAGAGCGTGGATTCACCTCCCTCTATTACCTTCTCTTTACAAGAATTGGAGGTTGTTTATGATTTTGTGTACCTTGGCTCAATGATCTCTGACCCTCTGTCCCTAGATATTGATCTGGATAAACACATTGGCAAAGCAGCTACCATGTTCTTTAGACTCACAAAGAGAGTATGGCTTAATAAGAACCTGACAGGATATACCAAAATCCGGGTCTTTAGAGCCTGTGTCCTGTGTACTCTCCTGTACTGCAGTGAGTCCTGGACCCTTTGTGCATGGCAGGAGAGGGAGCTGAACACGTTCCATATGTGTTGTCTCTGATGCATTTTTGGTATCACCTGGCATGACAAAGTTCCAAAGAGAGTAGTCCTAGAACAAGCTGGAATTTTTAGCATGTATACATTGGCTCAGGCATGTTGTGAGAATGGCTGATGTTTGGATTCCAAAATATCTCCTGAATGGAGAATTAGTGCAGGGAAATTGCTCCAGTGGGAGACCACAGTTGCAATACAAGGATATCTGCAAGCGGGATCTGAAGGCTTTAGGAATGGATCTCAACAGATGGGAAATTTTGACATCTGAGCATTCAGCCTGGAGGCAGGCGGTGCATCGTGGCCTCTCCCATTTTGAAGACCCTTGTCCAGTAGGCCGAGGCAAAGAGGCAGTCCCGAAACCAGCAAAATCAGAGAGCTGGACAGGAGACAGATTGTATTTGTCTTCAGTGTGGAGGGGATTGTCACTCTTGAATTGGCCTCCTCAGCTACACTAGACGCTTTTCCAAGTCCTCTATTCAGAGCACGTTACCATAGTTTCTCGAAAATGAAGGATGCCAAATCTAAAAGAGTATAGATTTGTCAAAAGTTATAGAAAAGGCCACCCACCCAAAGGGTTGTATCCAGGGGGTCGGTTGGCCCCTTAGATTTCCCTGTTTCCCACCAGTTCAATGCAATGTTGTTCACATTAGGGGAAATGTGAAAGGCTTAAGATGCAAAGGGGAGATAGAGTGGTATAGTGCAGAGAATGTTGGACTAGGACCCAGGAGACCTAGGTTCAAATCCACATTTGCCTATGGAAACTCAAAAGGATGCATGGAAATGGTGAACTCAACATCTCATGCACCTTGAAGACCCTACCAGGATTGCCATAAGTTGAAAGCAACTTAATAGCACCTAACAACAACAGATAATAGAAACAAAGGGTGAGGGAATCTCCTGCAGGAGTTATTGAAACAAAGGAGTCCAATTTGGTGGGTAGATTTGGGCCTCTTTCCATTTTTGATTACTCTTAAATTGAAACTCATTGGCTGAAATCCAATAGTAAGTCACAAACAGATTACACCTATTTAATCAGTTGAACTTATGGAGGAGTTGACTCAGCAACAAATAATTTTGTGCCATTAAGTCAGTTCTAACTTATGTGACCCTTTTCTGGGTTTTCTAGGTAGAGAGTACTCAGAAGAGAATTACCATTCCCTTCTTCTGGGGGCATCCTGGGGCCATGCATCTTGTTGAAGGCCACTCTCTTCTGGGATATACAGTGTGGAAATGAATTCCAAACCTCTGGCTCCATAGTTACATATCTAACTCACGGATCTATCCAGCCAGTACTGACTCACCAAATTCCTACTGGAATAATGGGCCTGCTCTCACTGTGACTTACTACAGTGGTGCCTCGCAAGATGATTGCCTCGCAGGAAGATTAATCTGCAAGACGATGGTTTTTTGCAATTGCTGTTGCACTTTGCAAAACGGTTTTTTCTATGAGCGATTTTCGCTAGACGATGTATGGGTCCATGCTTCGCAAGATGGGGTTTTTTTAGACTGATGCTTAACAAGACAGTTTTTTCCTCCATTGGAATGCATTAAATAGATTTCATTGCATTCCGATGGGGAACCACGTTTCACAAGATGATGTTTTCTATGGACAATTTTTGCAAGACAATGATGTTTTCCCCCACTGGAACGCATTAAATATATTTCAATGCATTCCAATGGGGAACCGCGTTTCGCAAAACGATGTTTTTGCAAGACAGCGATTTTTGTGGAATTAATTAACATTGTCTTGCGAGGCACCACTGTACTAGTTTTCAGGCATTAAGTTAAAACCATTATTCTAAATTCAGAATTCGTTATATTTGGAGTATATCCCTTCCAGTAAATGGGAGAGGTTAGCAATGACTAACTTAGGTCTTACTGATTTTAGTGGATCTATTTCACGTAGGACAAATGTGAGATTTAACTCATTATGAGTTATAGGATAGAAGGCCACAACTATTACATTACAGAACATGGAAAGGAATGTGAGGGGAATAGTTAGACAATTTTTGATTATCTGTAAATCTTGAGCTGAGCAAATCCTATTTTCAGATTCCACATATTAGGAAGTAAAGTTAAAAATAAAATCACCTGAAAGACCTATTGGATAAGATTTAAATGCCACTTGTTCTCCTCCACCTCTCAACCTAATACTGTATCATTATCATTTCAAAGTCGAACTAATAGATCTAATAACAAAACCTGGCTAGCACCACTCATAAGTGTCCCCCGAAGAAGTGTTGTATGGTTTAATGCTTATTTTCTTTAAACTATTAAATGTAGGTAAATGTAGATAGGAGAAATAAATTATATGTGTCATCATCACTCTTCAGTTTTTTCCCATCCGAATCATATACTTGGTGCCCACTCAAGAGGATTTGGAAACATATAATGTGTTCATGTTGCACATGTTGAGGGTAGAAAGAGGCAGTGGAATTTTATTTTACTTTTGGGCAGTGGGACCAAGCCCTTTCTAACATCGAGTTCTGCTCTGGGAGATTGAGAATTGTATCTCTGACTTCCAAGGGGAAATGAGACCAAAAGCTAATAAATCATTTAAAAAATGACCACAAGGAAACTAACTAAATCTGCTTAGCAAATTCAAAGAGCATAAATCTAACTATGTAATAAAATTCATATCAGTAGATCACTCAGATATCATAATTTCAGCCTATTTTAAAGCACCACTTTAGCTGTGAAGTGTACTTCAACTATATCTATAATAATAATAGGTGAAGTGCTTTCATTACAAAGTTCACATTATATCCAGTAAGTCTAAACCTGTACAGCAAGAAGTAGAAATAAAACCTGAGGCTTTACCACTAACCCAGCCCTAATTAGATAGTTTTTCAATGTTTATTTCTACAAGGGCCCTAAGGAACCTCCTGTACATTAAACGATAATAGCCTGAGGTTCTACAGTTTTATAAGAATATTCCATATTCTCTACAGAAGGAAAATAAAATACGGTTTCCATGTCTGTGTTTACTGATCAATATATTTTCTATGGAAATTGTTAACAACTGTCCCACAAACTGTAGGATTGGAGTGCATGTACCTTAGGGTGGATGCCCAGGACAGAATAAAGACTTTCTGCACAACAGCCCTATCTGAATTTGCTGATCTGATCTCAGGTTCAATGTTTTAGTTGCTGCTGGGAGACTTCAACATTCATGTAGAGACCAAATTTATCAGGAGCAGCTCAGGACTTCATGTCTACAATGAAGTTGTCCCAAGACACTGCCCTGAGTGGTGTCTGGGCCCCAATCATATTGCTGGGCACATTCTTGAACTGGTTTTCTGTACTGGGCAGGATGGCGATGATCTGATTAGGGAGGAACTCTCAGTCGTTCATTTGTCACAGTCTGATCACTATCTGATAGGGCTAAGGCTTATTGGAACTCTGAGCCTCTGCAGGGATGGTAAAGGTAAAGGTAAAGATTCCCCTTGACAATTTTTGTCCAGTCGTGTTCGACTCTAGGGGGCGGTGCTCATCCCCGTTTCCAAGCCATAGAGCCAGCGTTTTGTCCGAAGACAATCTTCCGTGGTCACATGGCCAGTGCAACTTAGACACGGAACGCTGTTATCTTCCCACCGAGGTGGTCCCTATTTATCTACTTGCATTTGCATGCTTTCAAACTGCTGGGTTGGCGGGAGCTGGGACAAGCGACAGGTGCTCACTCCGTCGCATGGATTCGATCTTACGACTGCTTGGTCTTCTGACCCTGCAGCACAGGCTTCTGCGGTTTAGCCCACAGTGCCACCACGTCCCTCTGCAGGGATGAGAGGATAGTTAAAATGGTCCACCCGAGGAGACTGATGGATCCAAATGGTTTCCTGATGGCTCTTGGGGAGTTTCCTGCTGTCTTAGTAAGTAATCCTATCAGGGTCTTGGCTGATCTCTGGAATGGGGGAAATGACCAGAGCTATTGGCCGAAATGCTTCTAAGCGTCCCCTCTCATGCTGTACAACCCAACTAGCTCCTTGGTTTACTAAGGAGCTGGGGATGATGAAACTATATGTTGCACTTTACCACATTTCATTATTTTGATTTGTTACCACTGATCATCTAAATCCCAAATGGAGAAAGACATTCAAATGCAGTGCTCATGCTGGTATACCAGCAACCAATAATCAAATTGGGCTGTGTATCTATGTGAGACATGCCCCTGGTTGGGCTGTAGGTCACCAGTGACAAGAAGACTTTCTTCTCCACACAAAAATTAGACTCATTTATCACATTCCTATATATGTATTGTACTCTGCCCCCTTCATTACCATCTTTCTTTATTTATTTTGTATCATTTGTAGGCTGCCTTTCTTTTGGTTAGGGAACTAAAGGCAGCTGACAATATTAAAATAAATAATACTAAACCACAATATAATACAGATTAAAAAGCAAATAAACTACAATAATAACTTTAAAAATCCATTAAATGTTAAAAAATATGTAAGCAGCTTTTTTAAAAAAAGCAAAAGACTGGCTCCCAGGGACATAGTCATAGTCACTAAAAGCCTACGTGAAAAAGTGGGTCTTCAATTGTCATTTATTTTCCCACTAGCCTGATGAAATCAGTAAAGCTGAGAGGTGGTGTGCAGCCCCACTGTGTTCAACTGGGGTTTACTTGCTAATTAAGCATGCTTAGGATTGCAGCCCCAATGAGCTTCACTGCTGAATAGAGATGTGATCCTCTTCCTCACTTGTAGTCCAGAGAGGAGACCACTATGGATACATCAGGTGGCTTCTCTTTCCATATGCAGCTGTAGCTTACATGCATGTGTATGCTATTTTCAGACACAAGCCATATTTAAAGAAGCTGCATGGGTACTGAGAGATAAGAATGAGATGACTGATACTCTGAGTCTTCACTGGACACATCTGATCTCATTTCATTTCACTAAGGAGTCAAACATTAGGACCACCAGTGAAGAGTACTGGATGATATGCTCTCTCAGCTTTGCCATTCATGATGATTTTTCCTCTGGCAAAGACACATTTTGCACTGGCTTATCATCATTGCTTTGGTTACACTTAAAACTATAGGAAGAATGAACTCAGAGAAAGCTTTCAGAAAAGTAGCTCCCATATAATTATAAGCAGGAAAGGGCCTGCCAGCATTTCCATTGTCTAGCCCACATTTCTAATAGCAGGTAAGTTATATGAGAGGTCTTTTTTAAAAAAATCTAATTAGAAACTTCAACAGCAGCTTCCTTACGAACCCTAAAAGCTCTTCCCTTGCATATCCTACAGTTTAAACTCATTCAGTAGCCCTAGTCAGGCATCATCTAAGTGTATTCAACAAACATTTGAGGGATGGGAATGGTTTAGCCTCATGACATTGTCTTCATTTCTTTTGTCTTCTTCATGTTAAGAGTCATGAATGGGAAGGACAGAGCTTCCTGTTTCTGTAGTTTCTAGTCTCCATGAAGACTAGAAACCTAGAACGTAAGGGTTCAAAATCATATGGAGAACCCTCATGGACACAACAGCTTCTCCCATTCATCAGCTTCATAAATAAAGGGCAGCAGAAATGGGATAGAGGTGGATAGCGCTAAACTGTCCCCTTCTCATATACTGCTTAACACACTTAGGAAATACCTGCCCAGAGCTTATGTTGTTATTAATCTAGAACACTGGTTCCCAGCCTTCGGTAACCCAAGTGTTCTTGGACTGCAACTTCCAAGAACCCCGGACAACACAGCTAGTAGTGAAGGCTTCTGGGAGTTGTAGTCCAAGAACACTCAAGTTACCCAAGGTTGGAAACACTAGTCACAAGTCAAATAGATAATCAAGAACATACATAGCCAACCCAGCTAGTAAGGCATAATTCAACTCTGCCATGAACCAAACACTTATCGCTAATAAGTTCCAGTTGTCTGCAATCATTTACTTACTGATTTTAACATTACGTTACACCTATAACTGACAGTAAGAATTACAGAGCAACTTTACGTTGCACTCATAACAAAAAGCATCCTGATCACCATAATAACGCGGTCTCCTGAAAAGGACAAAAAGCTGATCCCACCACTACAAATACTCAACTATCCCATACACTACACAAGGACACAGACAGAGTTCTAACTCCTGACCTCTGAAGATGCCAGACACAGAGACCGGTGAAACATTAGGAAGAAAAACCTCTAGAACGTGGCCAAATAGCTTGAAAAACCTACAACAACCATCAGATCCCGGCCATGAAAGTCTTTGAGAATACATTGAGAATACAACTTTACATACCTTATATAGGATGGCCCTTTGTTGTCTTTAAGTGAGGATAGTACTTTATCTGAGGGGCTACAAAGGCAAGCCCTAGTTTTGCCCTTTATTCAGAGGGCTGTTGTGTCCAAGTCTGATTTAAACATAGAGAATCTTGAAGATCCTCTATGAAATTGTGCATTGATAGTTAGCACCTTGGCAACAGACTGAATAGGTAGCTGCCTTAGTCCTTCCAACTTGGATGAGCTGTGTTTTAAAACTGTTTAAATTAAATCTGTTTAATTCTTTTGTAATTCTGCATTTGTACATATGAGTTAGCTTATGATATTTTATGCAAATCTATGTCATCCTTTATCTTTCTTTAACATGACATGTAAGTGGCCACTCTCACTTTGCAGCAAGCTTTGATTTCCTAGACCCTTTCTTGCCTACTGAACAGATTTGGATCTTTGTTTCTACTTTTGATGACTGCAGTATGATTTCCTTGATGCTGCAGCCTGCTATTAAACCCTATTCCTTCCTACTCCTGTATGTTTGCCTCCCTCCATCTTGCCCATTTGGGCTTTCTTCTTTTTCTGTCTACTTCATTTCTGCAGTGGACTGCTGATGGAAAAGGATTTCATTTAAATTGAAAGCTTTAAAAAGTATCCAGTTCACACTTTCAGAGATTTTTTTTTTTTTTGGTCAAACTACCCATGCCTTGAAAATTTGCAGAGGTCTCAGAGAATTGGATGCTGTTTTTGTTGTTTGTCTCTGTCTTGAGAGGCAGATGTGAATTATATGGAAAAAGGTGATCCCTTAGCTATACAAATGGCTTGCATTTGGAAAATGCAAGAGCAAGGTGCCAAGGTGTTGGATTTTAAAGGTAGGAAGGTCTCAGGATGCCAGAACTGACATCTTTGAAAGCTGTTTGTAATGTTTTCAGAGTCAGTTTTGCGAAAGGCTATAAAATGAAGAGGGAGTGTCAAGTCTCCTGGACCTCTGCTGACATACAAATCTGTTGGGAAGTGCACTGCGCTATTACGGTGAAACAGATGTCTGTCTCCCAATTACACCAAATTGCTTGGAAATATATTTTGAAAATGCCATGAGCAAATTCATGTGCTGTGCATCAGAAATAGATTCTGAGTCTGTTCCCTCAAATCCTGAAAGGTTCCAGCAGCCTCCCTAATCATAGCTATCTCAATTCAACAGTCTAATGAACGAAATTCTACTGTTTTCCAGGGCACTAATTGCTGATAGGAAACAGCTCGTCCCTGACAGTAAATTCTTCCTAATATTCATCTGTGAATCTTTAGGTGGGCTTTCCCATTATATATGGTTAGTCTGTTCATTTATGCTTAAATGTCACTCACCAGTCACTCTGAATCATTTTTACCCTCCAGTAACATGTCTGTCGGTTACTCTGAAGGGCTCGCAAATACTCTTATTGACCACTGACTGGCCATAGGCTGGATTTCTTAGATTTCCATTAATACTCCCACCCTTTCTGTGACTATATAAATGACTATCTACTGAAGTGACACTCTGTGTATTACAAGAAGAAGTAGAAGAAGTGGACTTCAGTCCCCTTAAGCATATATCAAATAAAGCTTGTGAGCTTGTAAGTCACTACAACCCTTCTTGCTATTCCCATTTTCCTTTCCAGGCTATATAAACTCATCTCCTTTCATAACAAGACTTGGTCTCTACTTGATGCCACTCACTATCTTCACCCACTAGACACATTCCAGTTTATAGATGTCTTCCTTTGATTGTGGTGCCAGTAACTGGGCTCAGTATTTCCAGCAAGGCCGACCTAAAGCACCATAACGTGGCTTATCTCGGACTCAAGATGTTAATGCAGCCTTGATGTGCATCCACATTTTAGCCACCATAATGTACTGCAGGCTCATAAATTAGCGTGTACTCTACAAGAAAGGCCTAGATCTTTTTTTAATAGCTCTTCTTCTCAAGCCACATCATACCCATCGTACTTTTACGTGACTTATTCTTCCTCCCTGATTACAGATCTCTCAAAATTTGTTTCATTTGTTTTTGCCCAGTTCTGTCAAGCAGCTGAGATGAGTAGTTGCTGCATGGATGAGTGGTGTCACATGAATGTGGAAGAGGAGAACTTCTACCTCAAAGGCCTTCGCTCATAATGTTATAATATGGTTTAGAGCAAAGACCTCAGCACCTCTTTCCTTCTTCTAAACTTGTGGGGGTCCGGAATGCTGAGAATAAATTTCTTTACCATTCACAGCCTCAGATCAGAAAGAACCTCCTATCTATTTACAAAAGAAATGGAATTCCTGTAGGTCAGTGCTAAGATCTTTGACAGTGCAGCATGGAGAAAATTTATATCATATCTATTCTTATCTGCTATGGCATGTGGATAAATTGAGAGGAGTTTGAAGTACTGCCTGTCCTTAACCTTTCGGTGCATAATATTCAGAAAGAAGTCATAAAACAGGTACTATATGGGCTGAATTTATTCAGCGAATCCTTTATACCTTGAACTTGACTTCATGTTGGAAGGTACAGCTTAGCATTCAAATTTTCCCCCCTTTTTAGGAAAGGTGCCTTATATCCTCCAAATACTCCAGGATTTTTTTCTTTTTAATTTTGTATTTTTGGCCTAAATGCACCAAATGGCGCTATCAGGATTTCATTACTTTTCACAGTCAGTGCTCTATAATTCTATGTAATTTTAATTAAAGATGAATTCTTAAGCAATCCCCTCCTGTGCTACCTCTAAGCATACAATTAGGCATCTAGAGTTTCTGCTGCAAACAGTCCTTTTGCAATTTCTGATTAATAATTTATCATTGGCTCCTATAGTTTGTGGCCATGTTAGAAAAATAAAAAGCCAATCCAGTGTGAGTAAACAGACATCAGTAGCCACTTTTAGAAAGATATAGGGAAGTTCTGCATTTACTTTAATTAAATTTTAGTGTCACAAACTGACATTCGATTTAGCTCCAAACAAGAATGTTGAACCTTATCTGTATCTCCCAGAACCCCTTGGCATCTCAATAGTCACCACTTATGTGCACCACTTACTATGTGCACATTTTCCTGCAGTAATATAAAATATATGCATCCTGAGACTGGCAGTGGGACAAAGTACTCTTTGCCTTGGAAAGCCCTGCATTTTTCTGAGTTATGACGCTTCGGGAGGAAAAAGTGCACATAAAATTATGGATATATTTGAAAATGTTCCTGAATCTATCCAAGGTGCATGAAAAACACATACATGGGGAGGGGGGGACATACATAGAAGAATGTGTATAAATAGGCACAAACATCTGGAGGAAATTCCACTGGAGGGGGAAAATGTCTTGCTGATCATGATCAAACTGGAACAGGATGAGGAACCAGCAGTCTGCAGTTTGATCCTACACTGGGCCTCCTTGACATGGTCTGGATTTGATGATCCACAAGGTCCCTTCCAGCTCTGCAGTTGTAATATGATGATGATTAGAATGCCAAGGGTGTCTGACAAAAACAGCAAATATAAAACTGGCACATCCCTACTATGCACACATCACCAAAAAAAAAAAAAAAGAGAAGTGGTTCAAAAAAGGCACATGGATGACAATATACAAATTAAGTATTATTGTCTAGGTTTTTTTTAATGCATCTCACTTTTGCGGAGGAGACTGGAATCTGCTGACTGTGTGCCTACTCAGTCTGCTGTTGAGATGCTATTATGGTATATGTAGCAAACAAATAGTATTTATTTATTTATTTATTTATTTATTTATTTATTTATTTATTTATTTATTTATTTATTTATTTATTTATTTATTTATTTATTTATTTATTTATTTATTTATTTATTTAATACTTTCCTCAAATAACCTTTCACTCCATAAGTGCTAATCTTTAATAAGACTGTTGGGTTAAAAAAAAAATAAGAATTTAAACATTATTCCCCTCCCCAAAAAAGCAATCAAGTAAAACACATCAGCCTAAATCCAACCTCCCTGAAAGGGGAGTGTAATAAGTGAGATGCTGCTATACAGAAACCCCCATCACCCTCCCCTATCTACACTTCTCTAGGAGGTGGGCGATGAAACACAACTTGAAAGATATATGAAGGCTGTTAGCACCTTCCATGCACCTTTGCTGGACATTCAAACTAAAGGAAGGTGATTACATTATTTTAAGACTATGGTGTGTGTTTTGTCTGCACAGTTGACCACTGTGTTTTGCATCAGATGAAGTTTCTAAACATTCTCCGAGATCCTCTGTCTCAGAAAGGCATTAAGGTCATCTCATCTAGTTATATCATGAGTTTAAGGCATAACCTCCTATGACCAGATCAAGTGGAATATGTCATTGTAAAACCCCATGGCAGGACCATCCACCAAGTAAGGCCCCATGCAGAAGAATAGGGCACATAAGCCTCCTTGTTGAAAAACCAAACCCCAGTCTTCTTTGCAGAGACTTTATGCAATGGATTATCAGCCCAGGTTACTGCTCTGGCTTCTGCAGAGAAGACTGTTTCTAAAGTATGGGAGATAACCATACGGTATGAGTGATAACAATGTTACTGCTGTGACCCCAAACTCATCTGATTTTAAAAGCTAAGCAGAACCAGGTCTGGATAGTAACTGGATGATAGACTAGTACAATGATTCACAATCATTAAGTTGCCAGGTGTTCTTGGGCTGCAAGCCCCAGAAATCCTGGCTAGCTCAGCTAACATTGAGTTTTTGTCCCACAGTTAAGAACCACTGTACTAGCAGGAAATACCAGGGATGTGCAAGAAAGAATTCTGTCTTATTCCCCAGAGAGCTGCTACCAGTCAAAGTTGATAGTCCTAACCTAAAGAGACTAATGATGTGACTCAATATAAAGTAGTCACCTCTGTTCCTAAGTGTGGCTATCATGAGAAGGCTTCACTTTTGCGAAGTGAGCCATATCTTTTCATAACTTTGGTGGTAAACACTCTAGCACTTTTCCTTTATCCGCAATCCCCCTCACATGACACTTCTTGAGGATGTGCTGGTTTTTTATAAGTTGCTTGGGAAACACTTTTGAAACACAGCTTGGGAAAAACAGACAGATAAACTAGAGTTTCTGTGACCTCATGAGATTCTTGGGATAACATATTTCTCCATGTTTTTCTTGCAGACATTCGAGATAGTGGGGGGCCCAAACCAGTGATGGTGTATATTCATGGAGGGTCCTACATGGAAGGCACTGGAAATTTATATGATGGGAGTGTGCTGGCCAGTTATGGCAATGTGATTGTCATCACCGTCAACTACCGGCTTGGGGTACTTGGTAAGAGAGAAACAGATTTCAATTCATTCTTGCCTTGTGTGTGATACTCCTATCAAAGAAAGGTGGTGACACCAGTTTCATGGAGGCAGTGATTCTGCTTCAGGATTCAGCTGGACTTTTAAAGGGGCTGAATCTAGTTTGAAGTGGTGGTGGTGGAGGTTCAGTACCTCGAACAGCTCCTGTAAAGTTTATACAAAAACCCAAGTGGACTGCCCCCACCATGAAATCAGAGTCACAAGAAAATTACATACAAACTGTTCTGCATCCTGCTTTTTAGAAGGTTTGTTTTTGATTGGTTGTTTTTTGAAAAAGGAAAGGTTTGTATTCGGTAGATTGTCACATTATTATGCAAACTAGCCGGCTGCAATTATATTCCACTTTGAGGACAGAAACACAGTACAGATGCACTCGGAATGATACACTGTGTTGTTGTCTCCATGTGTCCTGTATTCACATTACTCTAATTAGTTGTACATATTGTTGAGGGATTTAAACAAATGGCAAGTGCGAACTAAAATGTGATTGTTTCTCTTTTGAGGAGGTAAAAGCCTGAACATTATGCTGACAGGTTCATTATATTGTTTTGGACTTGTGTATAGTAACAATGCTTGGGAAATGTTATCCGTTCTCCGTTTCTATTTTTCTGTCGATTTTGGTGACATGAAACAGAAAGTATTAGTCCCATTTAAGCTGTTTTCCTACGATAAAACTGATTAAAGGGAAAAATATTTTGTTACTTTGGTCTTGGAGGAACATATTCTGCTAATATTGTTTTGTCAACACACGTGACTTGGATTTAAATGTGGAACTGTGGGTTTTTAAAGTAAGCTTTTGTTTCCACTTGGCTGCATAAAACATTTCAACTGTTTTGTGTAGGTTGTTTGTTGTCTGTTTTGGCAACAAAACACTTCTGTGTGATCTGTTGTTTTCTTCTAAATATTTCCCATGGAAGAACACTGAGAGGTTGTCTTTTCATTCTGATATAGAAGCTCCATCTTTGGGATTTATCTGGTGGCTTTCACAGTTGATTCACTGTCATTTGCTGCTGGTGGTGGAGACATCCATTATCTTTTATCTGTGTGTTTTTTTAAAAAATAACATACTCTGGTAAGAAAATAAGTTTTACATCCCCTGTGTTCTTGGCTTTGAATGCAATCAAACTCCAGCCCTTGAAACATGTTGTAATTTTTACTGCATCACCTGGTAGTCCTTCCATTTTCACTCGCACAGGGAGAAATACAGTTTAATAGCAGCATGTGACACTGTGTGTGTTCTGGGTCTGGACCTGCTTTGATTGGTTTTAGTTTTCTTTTGCTTGGTTGCTGGTATGTTCTTTGCTTCTCCAGGGTAATTAAATATTGACCTGGGATCTTGAGGTCCAGGTTATGCATGAATTTCCATCTCACTTTTACAAGGTATTTCTGTTTAGCAGACATTTCCTGCTTTTGAGTTGTACATTTGTGAGTGAGAAGCGGACATATGTGTGTGCTTTCACAGAGCTTGAAAAAGTTACTTTTTGGACTACCATTCTCAGTAACATTTCAGAGCTCTTTATGAGGTGACTGTGCATATGATGTACTGAGTCCTACTTTTTTTTTTCACCTATTGTTGGGTGGACACTCAAATACAACTCTCTCAAACACACTCTCTGTATGTGTGTGGTATCTGATTACTGCATTATTATATGTTACATGACTGCTTCCTCATAATAAGGGCAGGTGCATATCCTATTACCAGTAATCCAGATGAAAATTGCAAAATCTGTCATCCAAACATCTTTTTCCAATATGAGGGATCAAGGGTCCATCCACAGTAGGGATGCTGCTGAGCTTTGGAAAGTCTGGTGGGGTTCGATGAATTTATCATGGTAAATCTAAGTATTCCTCTGTAAGCCAAAGATACTCTGCTTAAGTGCAGGCCTACCTCACAGTGGTTTAGCAATAGCACTTCCATGAAGCTTTTCTTCTGTCATTTCCAACCAAACATATGCTAAAGAAATTGTGTTCTGAAGCTGGTTGTTGCTGGCAAAGGTATGATATGTCCGATCCTTAAGGTCTCGATGCTCCTGAGCAGGAATGCAAATCTTGGAACTGAAAATTTGGGGGGTCATTGTTTTCTTTTTGCACTGAGATTCCTTTGCACAGGACTTTTCACCCCAAGTCACATTTATGGGAAATCTCATGGAATTTCTTGGCAATTCTGTGATCCTTTCTTTCTGGAAGCAATGCCAAGCTATGCAGGATTACTATAATTCCTGAAACAAATGACATCTTTCCTGCATAGGATTCACTGGAAAGGGCATTAAGCTGCACAGAATTTGGCAGTTTTCAGTATAGCACCGTGGGTGAAAAATTTTAGGGTGGGCAGGGAGGAGGGATGAAATTGTGGTCTTATTTTTCAGGGAGGCAGGATGACTCACTGACACCATGAAAAATCTAAGTGGGGAGTGTCAACGTGCAAAGACTTGGAAAACCACCAGGAGTTCGAAAACGTATGAGCACTCATCCACATTCTTGCTCCTGATCATGTTTGGGAATGCCTGATGTAACTGGAGCGAGCTGGAAGCCAAATGTTTGTGTGTTCCAGAAGCAATAGACACCCTGTGGGATCAGAAGGGTTAAAGATAAGACCTAAAAGCCCTTTGCCATCATCATTACTAGAGATGGGCATGAAACGCGGTTCAGAGGTTTGTGCCAGTTTGTACGCACAGGTCCACAGGTACTGTGCATTTGCTTTTCCTGCCTCCCCAGCCAATGACCGACTCACCAGTCAGAGTGTGCTCCTCTCCTCCTCTTCTTCAGCTGTTTGACCAGTCCCCAACAGCAGCAGCGGGTTGCCTAACCTGCCCCCTTGTCTGAGCAGATGATCAACTAAAGTTCATGCCCATCTCTAATCATTACCCCTCTGTACTTCTACCTCTCTTCCCACCTTTTATGTTTAAAGCCACAGCCCTATACTCAACGTTAACTGGAAGTACATCATCTTGCTCACTCATGGATAAGTTTGCATTGTTAAGTGTATTGAAGAAGGGCCAGGAGAAAAGAGCTGCCAGTTGGAAAAGAATGGCAACCTTCAGAGTAATCTTCGGGGGAAAAAAAGAAAGCTAGCTATGCAGACCCAAGCTAATTACAGGGAAGGAGCTTACCAATCATTAATTTCAGCAGGGTTGCCTAACCATGGCAGTTGAGTACAATGGAGCTCCCAGTTTCAATAATTTGCTGCTGCTGTTTGATCTAATAAACTGCAGTGACTGAATTCAGAGAATGCAAGAGGCTGCATCCAGAGCTTGGGGAGTTATTTTAAAAAAATAATTAGGTATGCTTCCAAAACTCTAAAGGAATGTAAACTTAGAAGTTTATAATTACATTTAGAGTTACATTGTAAAGGGTATGAAGTTGTCCCTAGTTATGTTCCCGTCACAGTATAACATAGTTTATGCCTTAATATTTATGAAAAGGAGTCATAAATTCATTATTTATAACTAGTGACTTCCAAGTTCTGAGAGAATCTAGGACTATTTGACAAAAATGTAGTGCTGAGGTGGGCAACTGTGTGCCCCCCCCGCAATGTTTTTTCCTAAACCCTAACCAGTACAGATAATAGTAAAGGATTATAGGCTCCGTGGTGCAAAACAATAATATACGGTGTATATTGTCTTAAATCATAAGAACTGTCTCTATTCAGCTGCTAGATAGCTTTTAGCTCATCCCTGTCTGGCCAAGGTAGGGTCATAGTGAGAAAAAAATGTTCTGAGTTCCTTGGAGAAAGGGAAGGATTTGAATGTTATAGATTGGAGATAGGCACGGATTAAGAAACAAATTGCAAAATTTATAAAAATTTGCTAATTCATCAGTTTGTATTCATCTGAATCAACGCCTCCCAATGAATACAAATCAATAAATTTTAGTGATTTTTGATTTGCTGTTTTGTTGGCCTATAAAACAGCCCCCCAGCACCTAGAGACTCCAAACTTTAACAGAGGTTTCTCCTGACACTCTTCTACAATTCTTCCAAGTTTGGCAAAGATTGGGTTTCAGGTGTCTGAGTCATACACACGCAGAGAGCCCCCCCCCAGAAAGTTTTCCCCGGGTACTGGAGACACCAAAATTACAGAGAAACTTCCCCTGATTGTCCTCCACAAACCCCTCCAAGTTTGGTGAAGCTTGGGTTTCCCCAAGCCAGGTGCTAAAGGGCATTTTCCTGGGGACAGGGTGGATGTATACCTCAAATATCTGAAGCCCAATCTTCAAAAAACTTGGAGGGATTGTAGTGGAGAGTCAAGAGATGCTTTCTTGCAATTTTAGTATATCTAGGTACCTGGATGGAACTTTCCTGGGAGGCTTTCTTTATGGATGTATAACTCAGACATCATAAACCCAACCTTCATCAAACTTGCAGAACTTGGAGAAGAGAGTCAGGGGACACTTCTCTGCAATGTTGCCATCTCTGGTGCTTGTGGGGAGGTTATAAGGTTTTAAAGGCAAAATCAAGTTGACAAATAAATTCACCAATTCATCTGGAAAAAAACGTAAATTCATGATTCATGATTCATTAACCTTCATGAATTACGAATAAAAATGAATCACGATTTTTCAGATTTGTGCCCATCTCTCCTAGACAGCTTCCATTTTCACTGCTATCTGAATATATCTCTTCTCAAGCTGATTGTTAGAAACTACTAACTACTTGTTGCTGCTATGGCCATTGCTGCCTGATTGGTTGGTTGGTTGGTTGGTTGGTTGGTTGGTTGGTTGGTTGGTTGGTTGGTTGGTTGGTTGGTTGGTTGGTTGGTTGGTTGGTTGGTTGGTTGGTTGGTTGGTTGGTTGGTTGGTTGGTTGGTTGGTTGGTTGGTTGGTTGGTTGGTTGGTTGGTTGGTTGGTCAATAGATTCATGTTCAGATTATGCTTATATGCAGTATGTGCTGTCATATTGAATAATATAGTGGGTGATCTCCAGTAAGACATGGAAATAATTTATCAGTGTAGTGTAAGTCCATACCCTATCTTATTGCTAGAGACAAACATTTAAAAATGACACAACCTTTTTTCAGATGATAATTTCATCCAGGAAGCATTCTGTATGAATGGGGAATATGATAATATACTAATACAACTCTGATAGTGTAGATATGGGTAGGATGAGTAGAATGACTTGATTAGGAACTCTACCAACATCAGCAACTTGGTCAGGAATTATACCAACATTGATGTGCCATCTTTTTTACCATATGGAACATGGTGGTTTAGGCCATGGTAATATGCTCAATTGTTTTACTCTGGTTTTATTAGAATGTAAACTTTACACTAACAACATTTTCTGTGATGGAGACAAGCTAGAGCATGTTTCCATGTTAAACTCTATTTGCAATATTAAATCTGTATGTTGCTGTTGTTGTTACCCATCTGGGTGTTATCAATTAAGAAATCTTGTCTAGTTAATTGGTATATATGTCCTAATTGAGAATACACACACGTATGTGCACGCACACACTCAATACTTTCAGAGTACTCTGGAGATGGTACAGAGTACTGTGGAGTACTCTGAATTACAGCACATGTCTTGACAGTATATGCACTGTCTGTCTGTCTGTCTGTCTGTCTGTCTGTCTGTCTGTCTGTCTGTCTGTCTGTCTGTCTGTCTGTCTGTCTGTCTATCTATCTATCTATCTATCTATCTATCTATCTATCTATCTATCTATCTATCTATCTATCTATCTATCTATCTATCTATCTATCTATCTATCTATCTATCTATCTATCATCTACACACACCCATAATGTACAATATGTATTGTTAATTAAAGTACTGGCCACATAAAAGACGTATCTTCTTACCTATAATATTGTGGATTTCCTGTTCTCCAGCTCAGGGTTAATCCTTCTGGATAAGTCTTATCATGACAACCTGGACCAGGAAATAGGAGTACATTTGTTTACCATTTCTACTGCTGGGTGTTTTAAGAGGAGAAAAAAACAGCTTTTGCTTTGCTGTTCTTCCCTGCCTCATTATAATCTCAGCAGATACTGCTTCAGATAACTGTAACGCTAGGATTTTTTTGTTTTTAAAATTTATTTATTTATTTATTTATTTATTTATTTATTTATTTATTTATTTATTTATTTATTTATTTATTTATTTATTTGCTATCACATAGCACAGCGATGTGGTTTTAAATAAACACAGAAGATTCTGGAGGTTTTTTTTAAAAAAGAGTTTTAAACAATTCAAATAAAAATGCATCTCTTTACAACCTTCTGGCTGAGACTCTTCCTTCTTTCATTTTTTTTCTTCATATCAGAGCGCTGCACAATTTAAAATTATGGCTGCATATAAAATACAGATAAAGTTCAAACAAATTTAAAATGTTAAAAAGATTAGACTGCTTTTGACCAGAACCAGACTACTGTATTGAGCTTTATCTGGCCAAGATAAGTTCCTTGAGGTAGCAGTTGAGGTAGCAACAGTCGTGGAGGTGGCTTGAAGATAGAGAGGGGTTCACAACCGTGATATTGCCTGCACTGTTTTGATCCTTTTGCAAGCAGTCAACCAGGGATGCTAATATTTGTGAAATTGCTCATGACATCCATAAGCAGTGCCATTGCTTCATGAATTCTGCTGTACTCAACAGTATGAGGATGTGCTCTGTAACTCTATCTCTTGTTTCCTTCTACTGGTCTTAGAAGGACAGTGGAAGCTTTCAATGAATATCTAACGAGTGGTGTTGTGATGGAGGAGGGTGGGCAAGCTGCTACTTGACACAACACATAGAGGATTTACGGATAAGGAAGTCATCTACTGTGGGTGGAAGCTTATACTTGGTTTCACACAGAGATGGCAATATGCTCTCATTTATGGAGGTCATGTTTTCATTTTGGACAGCTATCTGAGAGAACAGTCCTTCTGTTCAGGGTGTTTTCCATTTGAAGGACTGTCCTTTCCAAGTCTGATATAGACATGAAGAAATTGAAATTGCTCATTTGTATGTAGTATCTGGCCAGCAGGCTCAGCAGGCACTTAGATTAATCATAATCCTGTTTATTAAGTATAATGTGCTGAAATTTTGTTTCATTTTTAAAAATTTGAAATTTTGCTCATGTATATATAAATCAGCAGATACAATTTCTATCTGAGACTCAACACTGGAGGAAGAGAACGGGGGTTTTTTTTGGGGGGGGTGTCTGTGATTTATATTTCAAACATGGGCATTAGAGATGGGCAGGAACTACTGGTTTAATGGTCTGATTCCCATCCAAATAGGTGTTAGCTACTTCCCAGCCCTACCTCCTCTAGTGGGCACCCACTCAGAGGCAGTGTTCTAGCTTCTTTCTCCCACCTCCTTTGGGTGCTGCCTCTGAATGGGTTCCGGCCGGAGGAAGTGGGGCTGGTAAGGTGTCTGGATGAACAATGAAAATTTGGTGCTTCATGCCTATCTCTATTGGGCATCTATCTCCACCCATTTCTAGCTATTGCTAGGATTCACTGCCCTAAGAATGTAGGTATTGCTTTATATAGCACAATGGGTCCAAGTGGGCCTCTACTGCCATTTGAAGTAAAGCAGGGAGTGATGCAAGATTGCCATAACTAATGAGCCTTCCTTTCCCACAGACCCTGATAACAACATTGAAAATCGGGGGACGGAGAGGAACTGCCTTGTTTTCATGCTTTTTATACCATCACTACCCCCTAGGAATTATCACAAAAGATCTGGCTTTTTATCTCAGGTTTTCACCCTGAAATCTCAGAGAATTGCTGGCCCATATAATTCTTTGCCCCACCACAGGAAAGCAGTTATCTTAAATTTGTGGCTTGCTTTTCTCCTATGATTTTCATGTACCTCTGTATTTTGTTTTCCTGGCTGCTAGCTCTTCCCCTGCTGGAAACCAAAAAAAAAAAAAAAAAAAAAAAAAAAAAAAAAGAGGGACAGAGCAACAGAGATGTGAAAATGTGCCTTTAATGTTTCTGTGGCCACTCTTTTCTGTTGAAATGCAAGTCCTGTGCAAGCTGTCTGTATTAGTGATGGATAATACATGGAGAAGTCTGATATCCTTGAACTCGTGGGTCTCTGAAGGAAAGCTCTGCATTAACAGTTAAGATGATGTTACGGCTTATTTTGTGCCCATGTCTATTTAAAATAGAAATGACTTGCAAAAGGGCATCAACATAGAAATGTGGAATTTTCTGAGGTCAACTGCTCAGAGGCCTTTAGATAGTTCTTTCTGCTATATCAGAATGAAATTTTAGAGAAGGTTCATTTATTTTTTTCCTGCCAAGCAGGGAGGGTTCCTCCCTTCCCTCCTTCATTGAAAATTAAAAATTGAAAACTCTGCCCCAAATCCAAGAAAAACAGTACATGTAAAGGCAGATGCACAGAGGTGTTTTCCCTCTGACTGGCTATCCCTTGCATGATTAGTCACATGAAGAATCATTCAAATTGATGAATGTCTATTTCAGAATGATTCCGTGGCCAAATGCATGGAGAGTCTGCATAGAGGGGAAACATACAGTTCTCCTTACATAATCACAAAGTGCACAGGATCCTATTCCTTCTTTTATTTTTGCATTTTGAGGGTTCAGTGAAATAAAGGGGATGCCTATAGATTTATAGGACCTCTATAGGCAACTTGGAACACTCAAGATGTTTCATAGTAAAGCAAAGCAAAGCAAAGCGTGCTGCTTATATACCGCCCCATAGCGCTTCAAGCACTCTCTGGGCGGTTTACAATTTAATTATGCAGGCTACACATTGCCCCCCCCCCCCCAGCAAGCTGGGTACTCATTTTACCGACCTCGGAAGGATAGAAGGCTGAGTCAACCTTGAGCCGGCTACCTGGGATTTGAACCCCAGGTCATGAGCACAGTTTTAGCTGCAGTACAGCGGTTTAACCACTGCGCCATCAGCTGTACCCAGCATCACCAGTGAAATACCGACCCTGATGTGTTGGATTTTCAGCCACTTTCCCCTACAGACCAAGAGTTCAATTTGTGTGTGCATGTGCGTGTGTGCGTGTGTGTGTGTGCATGTGTGCATGTGTGTGTGTGCACGCACACACATGCAAGCACGCACGTATGCACACACGTGTGTGTGTGCAAATACAGCTGGCTGGATAGCCTTGTGCAAGCTGCAGAGTCCCAGAATTCCACAAGAAGAAGGCAAACCACCTCTGAGTATTCTGTACCTAGAAAACCGTGAAAAGAGCTGTTGTAAGTCAGAATTCACTTGATGGTGCATATTGATTGATTGATTGATTGATTGATTGATTGATTGATTGATTGATTGATTGATTGATTGATTGATTGATTGATTGATTGATTGATTGATTGATTGTAAGTTGTATTTGTGTGTTTAAGAGTGAGTACCAGTACCACCTACCCAGCTGAAACGGTTGCACATCCTGCTTTAAGAGCTCACCGCCTCTTTATAGGCAAGTGGGATGGGTTTTAATGTAGTTTTAAAATATGTAAATCTACCCATCTCTGCAAACTTGGCCCCTTCCATTCAGAAGCAAAAATTGCTGGGTAGGGCTTTCTTGTGGACATTATTTTGCTTCCAAACTCACAGGCAACCACCTCCAGTTTTTTTGTAGAGGGGGTATTTATTCCCTTTCTGTTTACCCATGTGTGGCTTCATCTCTAGCCTGTTTGAGGGAAAAAAATAATTAAAAGAGGGAACTATTTGTGCCATCTTTCACTGGATAAGATTTGCCATCTCGGTAATGCGGCACTACCAAAGAGAGTGATCCCTTCTGCCCTTGACTGTTCAATATCCAGCCTCCTTTCCCTGTTTTACATTCCCTCCTCCTTTCTCCCCACTCCTCAAGCTCTTGGATGAATTTCTTCTCCCTTCTAAGGACTGTAATGGGACTCTAAGGAAAAGAATGTTTAGGAAGCCTTTACACTATCATATCAGAAAATTGCTTTGGGGTTAACAGTATGATTCATGAGAATCCTTTTCTTCTTGCAAATGCTAGAGCTAATTCAAGGTTTTCTACTAGATTTTCCCTCTTCTGAACACCGGATACATCTGCATCCACTCTCTTAAATATCTGGACTCCTTGATGGCAATCAAGCTTACTTGGAATTACTCAGATGTACCCATGGAGAGTTCCACTGGTGCTTTGAATTTTTCCATATTTTTTTTCTGAAGGAGACTGTGCATGGGGAAAAACATGGACCGTTCTGGAAACCTGTGGGGTGCAGTCTCTTGAGGTAGGTATTGTATGCCATATCCAACAGTGTCTAGGAATGGGTGATAATTTTACCTGGTTCACCTTTTGATACAACCTCATCAAAACCCAAGCTTTTCCCTCCCCAAAAAGTATGGAAATAACTTGAAGTGGCATTCCTTTAGGGGGGGAAAAAGTGGGATGTGGGTGAAAGTAAAGAAACAAGTATTCTCACCAATTTTTATGTATCCATCATGGATGTTAGCAAGTCTTTGGGTCTGAATCCTAAGTCCTTGGTATTAAGTCCCAAGTCCAAGTCCCCAAGTCTGAGTCCCTACTGAAAACAAGCTTTTTTCCACATGAAAAAAAGGAGGAGTGGGTGGGTTCTCAGTCAAGGGTAGAGACCAAGTCATTGAAAGAAGAAGGGGAAAAAAGTAAGTTGAATCTTCGGTGCAACATATGTCTGACTTTAGAGCAAGTTCCGTGACTCAAATCCCCATCCATGATACATATATTAGGAGATATCTAGAGTATCTTTTAGGCTCAGTATGGCAACCTAGCAGTTCGAAAGCATCTACAAATGTGAGTAGATCAACAGGTACCACCACGGTGGGAAGGTAACGGCGTTCCCTGTCTAGTTGCACTGGCCACGTGACCCCGGAAACTGTCTACGGACAAATGCTGGCTCTATGGCTTGGAAACAGGGACGAGCACAGCCCCCTAGAGTCGGACATGACTGGACTAAATGTCAAGAGGTACCTTACCTTATGACATTGAGAAAGAGAGAGCAGACTCTGTCAGTACCTTCTCTCACTTTCTCACAAAACCTCCAGGTAGTCAGGATTTTCTGCGCAATCATGAATCATCAGCATCATCCTAGAACTACAAAGCTGGAAGGAACCCTGTGCATCATTAAGTCCAGCCCCTGTCAAAGAGGCACAATGGGGAATTGAATTCCCAGCCTCTGGCTCTGCAGCCAGAGACCTAAACCACTGGGCTATCCAGCCACCTATCAAAAATATCTACAGTTTTGCTTTTCTTTGTTTAATGCATAGCCAAGGGAAATGGGGGTAAGGAAAAGCTGATAAAGGAGGTAGCTCCATGTCATGTCTCTTTTTTTTCCTTATTATATTATTATTAGCAAGATAGCAGGAGTGGGTAGAGGAGAATTTGCAGGGTGATGCCCTCTGAGTCTCAACACAGAGGCCACTTCTGACTTATAGTGCCCAGTTTTTAAATGTTTGCATTTGAATTCCCATTTATTCAACCGTGCTCGTGATGCTGACTTAAAGTTGACATCTCTTAGGAGGTTATTCACCTTTTACCAGGCAGTAGACTGCAGTAAAAAATGATTCTGCTGCTGAATCTCAAGTTATGACTGCAATGTAGTAGGTTGCAAAAAACAGAAGCTCGTATAAGGAAGCCAAGAACTTCGAAATTATTGAATATGATTGTTGGTGGATCCAATAGTCTTGATGAAAGTTTGCTTTTCCACACTTACTAAGAGTGTGAAGAATGCTCATGAATTTTTTTATACTTGATAAGAAAAGGGTGTTTTGACATACTGAGACATCCTAGTGAAAAAATTGAGAAATGCTGGGAGCTTTTTCGCTCCTACTCAGATAAGAAAAGACCATCAAGACTGTTGCTTAGTGTTGTTAGCAACAGCATTGCCTTAAAAAAAACCACTAAATTTTGTGTGAGAAAAATTCTATGTAACAAAAAAGGAAAACCAAACATACAGTGGTATCTTGACTTGCAATCATCCACACTTGCGAACTATTCGAGTTACAAACAGCTCCGTTCACAAAAAGTAGCTTTGACCTGCGAACGGAGCCTCGACTTGCGAATCGACCCCCCCCCAAAAAAACCTTTCCTGCCCTTTTTTTGACCTAAGTTTACCTTAGGTCAAAAGAAGAAAAAAATAAAAAATCACCCCCTAGTGGTAGAGTACGGATTAACAGGCTTTGCATTAGTTCCTATGGGAACTAATGCCTCTACCTACAAACAGTGCCTCGACATACGAACGGAAAACAGCAGATACGGATTAAATGGTTTTCAGTGCATTCCAGGTTTGACTAAACTTACGAACTTTTTGACCTGTGAACTTAATTCCAATATGGATTAAGTTCACAAGTCGAGGTACAAAAGTGTTATTTTGAACAAAAGGCTAAGTTTTCTGTAAATACGTATGCATGCGGACATATGCAAAAGCATTTTCACAATTTTTAAATAAAATTGCATGAAAACTCTTCTACTTTCATCCACTAGAGATAAAAGAGAATAAAAAGACCTCAGTTTGGAGTTCACACATTTAGAAGGCTTCCAATGCATTTTGGAAAAATAAAAAGGGTGCAAAATTTTGCATGCAGTTTACAGCATGAGGGAGGGTATAAATTAGGTACAATGTGTAAATACCTATAAATGCAAATGCAGCAGATCATAGACAATTTTTAAAATAGATTTTAATGTGGGTTGGGGACACAAAACCTCATAATTCAGTGTGAAATAAGGATAAGAAGAAATGCAATGATACAGAGATTTTTTTTTACCTCCCTGGTAATTACCCAATGTGAATTATGTTTCACACCCTTTTAGGTGCTCATCCATTAGCAGTGGAGACGATAGGCAAAAAAACGTCCATTCTAGTTTTATCTTGGTTCAGTACTTCAGAAGATAAACAATATTATTGTTAACAAACAAGAAAGAAAGATAGTTTAGGAAGGAGGTGTTCTCATTTTCTGAAATGCCTCTAGACACTTCTCCTGGACCCTTTGTGGATGATGAAATAAATGTACTACACTTTCGGGAGTTTTCATTTTCTGTATGACAGCTCAAGGAGGCCTTGAGTGCCGTCTGGTTAATAAGGCTTGAATCCGTATTTGAGCACTGAGGAGCACTTTATTTGGATTTAATCTCACCACCACATGGTATATGTTTATGGAGTACTCATTGACTGATTCACGGGTCAGATATTTTCTGGTGTTTTCTTAATATAGTTAGTCTTTCCTCGTTTCTATGCTCAAAAGTCCAGGACTTCTAACCACTTTTGGCTCTGTAAACTTTATTGAGGAGTTTCTTCTTTCGTCAGAATATGCATTTTAAATACACTTTTAGCTGTAGCTTTGTATCTGGTTTTTGAAATCTGAGATTTCTCCCTCAGCCTTTTTTTATCTCGTCTTTTAATTCGTTTAGTTACATTAAGCCCCCCCCCGCCTGCCCAAGGCTGAGCTCATTCTTCTGATAACAGCAATTATCTTTGTACATGGCATTGCCTGAAAATTTACTATTTTACAGTTGATATTACAATATGAAGCCAAACTTAAGAAGATGTTAAATCCTTAGCATGTGAGTGACTGGCACTGTGGCACATCCATTATCTTTTATGACACATTAAAGGTGCCATCAAAAGGTGGCATTTTATTTAGTCTCCTTCTGCGGTGCCACCCTGGGCTCTCCGCCCCCTGCTTTGAGCCCAAATGATAAATGAATAGAAGATTGTATATTACTGCCTAATTAAAGGGACATTAAACTGAAAGTAAAGATGGGAAGTTAATAGCAGAACACATCAATATGCCGCAGTAATAGAAGTGTGTCATATTTGAGCTTCTTGTATTTCAACAGAGATCAGCTGAAGATTTTAACTCTTGTCAAGGGCGCCTTAAAAAAGGCACTTAAGCAGCTTTTTCTGACTTACTTGCACACTAATGAAACTTTGCAACCTGCATTATTTGATTATTGCCTTTCTGTATAACTTGGGAAAGTTGTAATCTGGAAAGCAGATGGTACTTTGAAAGGAGGTTCTTGGCAGTCCGTACAAGGAGTCTGGGGCAGATCTGTACACAGTGAATGCCATGGGCTGCATGTCTTCCATAACTTTGCCATACGTCGTTGGATCTAACTGGACATCGTGGGGCAGTCACAGTCCCTGACAACGCATATGTTTCCAACTCATCTCTTTGGTATCAGCTACTACAGCATCCTCTAACCAGGTGCCTTCTAGATACAGTATTTTGGGTTTCAACCTTCCACCAACCTTAGCCAGCATTGGCAGTCATCAATGCTGGGAGTTGTAACCTAAAAAAAACCCCCAGAATTCTCAACGAGGGTCATATGGCCCTGAAGCAGGTGCTGGAACATATGAAGAGGGCCACAGACTGGACACAGTTCTTCACACACTGCCTGATAAGGTTCATTATACGACTTTTATAAACCTGATTCAGCCTGTATTTCTTTCATATTGTTTTTTTATGTCCGTGGCCAAAAATAGGTTAAGAATGGCTGGTCTAAAATATCTAATGGACACAAATCAGAGAAGGCAACCCTACAATATGGTATCAATAATTTTGACATTTCCCTGACTGACATTTTCTCAGTCCACGGCTGTCAGCAGAGCAAGTAGCTAATGCAGCTGTGCCAAGAGCCCTGACTACTGATGTCAAACACATTATGGAACTCTCCTGAAATATCTCCATGTTCAATAAAATATCTTTAAAGGAGGAGGCCTTGCACATATACTTGTAGGTGTGCAACTGCTTGTGGATGAGAGGAGTCCCTGTAATGTGTGTGGTTCAAGGGGTGAGGTCCCAGTCATTACTTAAGTTTCAAATCTACATAGTTTTACATTCTTAAATAATATATAGATAGGTAGTTTGAAAATATTCATTGTGTGTGTTCAAGTCATCCCCCCCACCCTGTTCTACCACTGTGAGCACTATACTATGCAAATATGCTTCATTTAAATTTTGCTTTATTTTGGTGCCAAGTTAAAATGTGACTATTCACCTGAGCACCAGCCCTAAGTTATAGTTCCCCTTTTTCTGTTTGTAATTTTTGTCTTGCTTGAATTGTTAAAACCATATAACAAGTCTGAAATTCTTTTAAAGTGTTTAAATTGTTTTAGGTTCTGTGAAGGAGATTGTATTGATCGTATCCTGCCCAGGGACTTGTTGATATAAGGGGATTAGAAGTACTTTGATAAATTAAATATATTTCTCTTTGTGTGTAATTGTGCATAATTTGTCTGTTGTTTCCACTAGGCATATCTGTTTATTGATCACTTTTCTTTTCTTTTCTTTTCTTTTCTGGAATGGTAAAATGTTGTGATATCCAATTGATAACATTCTGTATACACATAATATAGACAGAAATACCATGAATTCATCTTGATTATTCTTTATTCCAAGTTAGGGCAAAATGGAAGTTGCGTAGCTGCAGATTTTGGATATTTTTATTTTATTTTTGCCACAAAAGACAGACACATTGATCTCTCCAAGATCAATGAAAGAGACTCAGTTTTCCTGGTTGAAACCCTGTTTTTATCTGAGGCACAGGAGTTGGCTGATCAAAGAGAGCAGCAGAATTTAAGGGAGAAGGAAGTATCAAAGGCCTGTGAATAATAGATGGTTGCTCTGTTGTCTTCCAGCACTATCAGTAATCCCAGTGCCATCAATACCTTGCCTGTAGTCAAGATTCCTGCAACACGCTCCATGTGGAGTTGCCTTCAAAGAGAGTTTGGAAGCTGCAACATATACAGGACTCTGCAGGTCAACTTCAACCAGGAATCAGCCTCAACAAGCATCTCTTTCACCTGTTGCAGTTTAACAGCCTTAGGCTGCTTCTGAGTTTCCAAGCCCATCTCAATGGGGTAGTGTTTACTTTTAAAGCCCTGGTGAAGTTTGATGGCTATATATTTTGGAAACACTCTAACACGTGTTTTCCTTCTTCTTCTTCTTCTTCTCCTTCTTAGAAGGATGGGCATTGTCTGCCGGTCCTAGGATTGCCCATGCCCACCTACACTCTACAGGCCCCACAAAACATGATTTATTTGAAAAAGTCTTTCCTCACATCCTGAAAAATCCCCCTCACACTCGCTGTGAGTTATTAAAAAGAAAGAAAGCAACTTAAAATGAAAAACTATAAAGAATTGCAAAATTAGAAGACAAATTATGAAATCATAGTTACAAAGTTATTAATTAAAAATATAAAATGTTTTGGGCTGTGGGCAGGGAGGGAGCAAGGGGGCCAGAGTCCCACACCTTTGTGCATACTTTCCCCACCCTTGTGTTATCAGAATATGAGAAGATGGCTATTGAATCCGATTACTGGTCTGTATATACCAGCACTTTGTTTCCAGATTTCTTCTGATTATTTTAATAAACTTTAATTGTTGCTGTGAAGGCATGCGTTTAACTCTCAGAGGAAGATAATCCAAGTCTTAAAGTGGTGATGGATATTGTAAGTGTTCCTTTTACATTGATTAAATTGAGCTACCCATTTAAAATCTCCTTGAGGGTGGGTGGGTGGGATGAGTGTGAAGACCTAATTAATCTGCACATTTAAAATCGAGGAGAGGTGGTTTCTCTGCTGCCAATAGCTAAAGCCTTTCCCTGTTATCTGTCCTCTAAGAAAGGTCAGTATTTTACACAGAAAGTCTTGGTTCATCTCCAGGGAGCTTTTGCCAGTTTTGTTTTTCCTGATCCTGGCCAAGTTAGTTGAAGATAAAGGATGAACAGGAAAAGTGAGGATCAACACTCTTCAACAGGATTATGGATCATCACTTGGTTTTCCACTCATTCCTTGTCTTCAACTAACTTGGACAAAACCAGGGAAGTAAGATTGGCAGAAGCTCCCTGGAGAGCTTTTGAATTTACTTTTGAATATGAGAAGGGGCAAGGAAGCAGTGGGGCAGCAGGAAATTGCATAGGATATTGCATAGCGCATAGCTGCTGAATTATTTTACACAGAGGTCTAAACCCTCTTGCCTAGTTATGCTAATATAACATAAACAACATAACTTGGAGGTAAATAGCCTTAAGTTAAGAAATAACAGTGGATATTGTTGACTTGTATGCAACTATAATGCGTACAATTATTATTTAACTTGGGCAATGTTTCCACAGATATGACATTTACATAGCTATGCCAGAGGGTTTAAAATAATCAGTGGCAATGCCTGCTGGGGTATTCTGAAAGATGTAGTCAACAAGAACAGCAACAACACATGTTGTACCTGATTCAGGTCAAGAGTTTTCCTGACCATACTGCTCTTGACTAGTGTGTCTTCCAAGTCTTCCATAGACAGGGCTGCCTAATCAAACTCTCTGTAGGGTTAAGGATACATCCAACTCCCTATGTTACAAAGTTACTTAGTTATGTGCCATCAAGTTGAAATGTATTTATAGCAACCCTAATAGGGCTCCCAAGGTAAGTGAGATATTTAAAGAGGGATTTCATCAGTTCCATTCTCCCATTGACTTTCCATGGCCAAGTGGGGTTTCAAACCCTGGTCTCTAGAATCCTAACCCATTACGCTATCCCTTACACCACACTGGGAACCTCCATGTTATCAAACCATATCTTGAAAACTGCAATTTCCTTTATTTTTATAAACTAAAAAAGTTGGATGTTTTTAAATATTTTCTTTTGGTGTCATTTTCTTCCTAGAAATGCCCAGAATAGGCAGTTGGGTGTAAGGTTTTTGTTGAGCTAGTAACTCTCATAATCCTATTTGTAAGAAACTTTAGGAAAAAATAAAATATCACTTTTTTTCTGGAACTGAGGTCCAGAAAGTATTCCTGACCTGCCAGGTGAAAGGATAACAATGAGCACGATTAGGCATCTTTCAGTCTCAAGAGACTATGGTAACATGCTCTGTATGGAGGACCTGGAAAAGCGTCTAGTGTGGCTGAGAAGGCCAATTCGAGAGTGACAATCCCTTCCACACTGAAGACAAATCCAATCTGTCCCCTGTCCAGCTCTATGATTTTGCTGCTTTCAGGACTGCCTCTTTGCCTCAGCCTACTGGACAAGTGTCTCTTCAAAATGGGAGAGGCCACGATGCACCGCCAGCCTCCAGGCTGACTGCTCAGATGTCAAAGTTTTCCATCTGTTGAGATCCATTCCTAAAGCCTTCAGATCCCACTTGCAGATATCCTTATATCGCAGCTGTGGTCTCCCTCTGGGGTGATTTCCCTGCACTAATTCTCTATACAGGAGATCTTTTGGAATCCGACCATCAGCCATTCTCACGACATGCCCAGCCAACATAGACATCACTGTTTCAGTAATGTACACATCCTAAAAATTCTAGTTCATTCTAGGACAACTCTATTTGGAAATTTGTCCTGCCAGATGATACAAAAAATGCGTCTGAGACAATGTATATGGAACGTGTTCAGCTTCCTCTCCTGCCATTCACAAAGGGTCCAGGACTCACTGCAGTACAGGAGAGTGCTCAGGACACAGGCTCTATAGACCGGGATCTTGGTATATGCCGTCACCTTCTTATTGAGCCATACTCTCTTTGTGCGTCTAGAGAACATGGTAGCTGCTTTGCCAATGTGTTTATCCAGCTTGATATCTAGGGAGAGGGTGTTAAGAGATCATTGAGCCAAGGTACACAAAGTCATGGACAACCTCCAATTCTTGTGTGGAGATGGTAATAGAGGGAGGTGAGTCCACGCCCTGGCCATAACTTGTGTTTTCTTCAGGCTGATTGTTAATCCAAAGACTTGGCAGGCCTTGCTAAAACGATTCATGAGTTGTTGGGGGTTTTCAACAGAGCAGGCAACAATAACTTCATCATGGGTGAAGAGGACATCCCGCATGCCTTTCAGCTGGACTTTGGTCTTCATGTTCAATCTAGAGAGATTACAGAGCTTTCCATTTGATCTAGTCTGGAGACAGACACCTTCTGTTGCAGTTGCAAAAGTGTGCTTCAGCATGACAGCAAAAAAGATCCCAAACAGGGTTGGCGTGAGGACACAGCCCTGTTTCACTCAACTTCAGATGTCAAAGGGAACTGATGTTGAGCCATCAAAAACTACAGTGGCCTCCATTTCCTCATGAAAGGACCTGATGATGTTAAGGAGTCGAGGTGGACATCCAATCTTGGGACGTATTGGGATGAGCATAGTATCACGGTATAGAATACAAATGCATGAGTAGGCAAGGATGAAATTGTGGCACATCTGGAATGCAAAGACTGAATGAGCGAACCTCCTCAAAACTCCCAGCTCCCTTGGACTAAAATCCATTAGTACGCCACAAGTAGATTAGGTCCATTATTCAATGGAACCTACACAGGTGTCAACTCACCAAAACCCCATTCATTCAGTGGATCTACTCTGGTTGCAACTTATTCTGTATTTCAGCTAGTCATTGCCAGTATTTATTAGCAATGCTTTGACATGTTCTTGTTTTTTGGGCTGCAGTCCCCAGACTTCCCCATGGTAGTGGCAGGATCCTAGAACTTACAGTTCAAAGAAGGAACTGGGTAGCAAGCATCCTTCCTTTTTGTTTCCTGCTCACTAGGTACCTGACTGTATCTGTGCTCTTTGCCAACTTGAGCAAGGACTCATTAGGCATGCTGAGCACAGATGTGACCCCTCTTCCTTTAATGTGAGACTCAACCTCAGGATAACCCAGATCATAGGAAGCTTCACCTAGATTTACAATGCCCCGATTTCATAGGTCAGTTAATAGGATTAGCATTCAGTTCTCAGACCTGCAGTAATTCATGGCATTAAAGTGAATCTTTACGATATGGCACTAGCCAAAGGGAAGCATGTATGTAGGGAAGTGAAGTGAGAAGAAGAGATTGCCATGCTTGAATCTGTACTGTCAAAATGACCAAATTGGGCTTACAGTAAACAATAGTTTATTGACAAGAGATGCTTAAGTGCTGAGCACTACAGGCAGGGTGGTTATGAAATGGACACCCTGAATATGGTGTGTGCTGGGAAAATGCAAAGCTTGATTACCTAGCATTCTCTGTCTGTTTCCTAGCATTCTGTGCCTCTCCCTTCTGGGCATATGATATTGACGTTCATCAGTGGTTATGTTTTTCTTCTCCAGTTGATGAACAGGCTACTGCTTTTGCAATTTAATTTTTCAAGGCATAGCAACACAAGAATTATGGATGCAGTTTGAGGTCATTTCCAGTGGGAATGCATTGCCTGAACATTTAAGATCCTGTCTTCCATTTTCACACAATTTACTGCATGAAGCCTTGTGTGTCATGGAGAAAACATTGAATATGAACATTCAGTTAATGCAGTGTAGCAGGAATGGTATCAGCAGCTGTGGCAGATTGCCACTAGTTAAAAGAGTTCTTGCTTTGATTTTCAGTTGTGTCTAACTTTCATCGTGTGCAAGTTGTGAGCAATCCAAAATCAAAGCAAGAACTCTTTAATATGCAGCAATCTGCCACTGCCAGTGATGTCCTTCCTACTACACTGGTGAAGTTACCCAGCAGGATATTGAACAAGCATCATAGACCTGGAAGAGGTCTTGTAATCCATTTAGTCTAACCATCTAGAAAATTGTATTGGCCCAAGAGATGTTTGCCTAGCCTCTGTTTAAAGATCTTCCATGGTGGGGAGCTCACCCCCACTTGGTCCCCCTCTTCAGCTTCTCTTAACAAAATGCTGCTTCTATCATTCAGCTACACTCTGCCTTATTTAATTTTAGCCCACCAAATAGTTCCACCCTTAAGAGCAATGACAAACTAGTTTTTGCCCTCTTCTGTGTAACAGCTCTTCAAGAGGTTTCAGTCTTCTTTCCTCCAGGCTTAAAACACCCAGTTCCCTCTTCCCATTTGTGCTAATTGACAGTTCAGAGGCAGCCAGAATCAAACGAACTTACATTCTTTGAGGCTTGATGAATACTGAAAGCCTTTGGTTCCTTACAAGGCTTAATGTACATATAGTTGACAGAGATACAGCATGTTGCAGTGTAGTAAAAAAGAAACACACAAATGCCTTCATGTGCTGGGGATCCCCTGTGTTGAGCATAGCATAGTCCCCATGATGCCATACAAGATGTGTACTCCAGTTTGAGCAACCAAAGGATCTTTATAGCCTGTTCTCTATCTGTTGAAGCTTGCAGGGAATAATGGAAGTTGGTATGCATGCATTTTCCTCTAAGGGATGGGAAACTATTATGTGTTGAATTTACTAGTTTTTAAGAACCATCAGGGATCTTTGATATTTTTGCTGCAACAAAGTAAGAGTGCAATCAGACAGTGATATAGGATCATGTTTGATCATGCTGGAAAGTGTTGCTTTGCTGTGTGTGAAAGCAACCCTTCCATATACACAGGAATCGCTCCAGCTCAGCTCCAAAACAGAGTAGCTCTGCTGTTGGACCAAAAAAAATCCAGATTGGTCACAGATCAGGGTTTGGCTGGTTTGTACAAGTTGTGCCCCGCTTAACAATTGCCCCGTGTAACAACAAATCTGCTTCACGACAATGTTTTTGCGATTTCAAAATGATGTTTTAATAGGGTTTTTTCGCTTTGCGACGATTGGTTCCCTGTTTCGGGAACCGATTCTTCGCATTACGACAATCAAAACAGCTGATCGCCGGGTTTTCAGAATGGCTGCCGGTTGCTCAAAATGTCTCCCCGCTGTTTTTAGGAGCCATTTTTCGCTTAACAGGCACCCGAAAACGGCAGCCGTATGGAGGATCTTCAGTGGACGAGCAGGTATTCAGCCTATTAGAACACATTGAACGGTTTTCAGTGCATTTCAGTGGGCTTTTTTATTTTTCTTGACGACGTTTTCACTCTACAGCGATTTCGCTGGAACGAATTAACGTCATCAAGCAAGGCACCACTGTAATTTCCTGTACATTGCCATCTGATGGCACTTTAACAGTAGTAGTCCCCTGGAAACACACACACAAAGGGACTTTTATTAGAAGGGGAAGAGAAGTGGCTGCCTAATGAATACTTGTAAAAGTTTTCCCAATAGAGTTTGGAAAGGACGTGGAGAGAAAGAAAAAAAGAGAGTGAAGGTGAGAGGAGGAGAATGAGAAAGAGAAGTTAAAGGACAAAAAAGGAAGAGTTTTAGAGAAGAAGGTGGCAAATTACTCAGAATTTATTCTAAATTTGGATAGCAGTTCCATCCTCAGGTCATAGATGTATTGGTTTAAGATGGTGCCATTTTAAGTCCTCTTATAGTTCTGTCTGTAGGATTATCTTTTAAAGTGAATATTGCAGACACATGATTTGAAATTTTAAATCACATTTTTTTAAAAAAGGCAACAGTAAGAATCCCAACACAGCCGAAACTGGACACTACAGAAATGTATAGCCCGCTCCCTGAGTTCTGTGCACTAACAAGGTGCCAGTGCAGGTGACAAAATCTGTTTAACTAGAAAAGCAGGACACCCCGCTTGCCTCTCAAAGTGTTATTTTCTAAAACCATGGAAAGAACAAAGACATGTAGCTGCAAAGAGCAAAAGTTAAATTTCTAAACAAATACAAAGATAGGTACAAAAACATAGTGCCACCACAAGGCTTCTGCCTTCCACTGCCCCTCCTTCCGACATGGGCTTGCGTCCTGTTACTTGATTCCTAACCTGGTTCCTGTTCTCTGGGGAATAGAAGCTCCTGGCCTCTCCCATTCCCTGTGCCTTAGAATACATACTTTACAAATACAGCCACTTCCTAAGTCTTCCCTCATCCACTGAGTTAGACCAAATAATCCGTAGAGATTACACTGATCTCTGTTACTGCCCAAAGTCTGCTCAGACAATAGATTCATAAGTTCCAAGGCCCAAAACTCTCTCGACTGTGCTAAGGGCAAAACAGAGCCCTGAATTATTTGCCTTGTTTTGATGTGTGGTCCCTGGGTAACTGTCTGCTATAGAAGCCAAGGATAGGAAATTGTACAGCATAATAGACCAATTTGCATTCAAAGTTAACAGAGAATAAACAAATCTGCAGGTTTTTGGAGATGTCTTGCTCTTCACTTGCACCCCTCAAATTCCTGTCAGGGAAATAAGTGCTTTTTTGTGTGTGTGATTTTTTTTCCCTTAGAAGTGACCATAAATGTATAATTACATGACAGGCTGTTAGAATACCAAGAATGTATCTAAATCTCTGGGGTAAATTATGTGCAGATATTTTTAAGAGTCCCTCCTGTACATGTTATGAAAATTGCCTAAAGGCTTATTTACATGATAAGCACTAACACCTCTTTCAAAAGCATTTTTGAAGATCACTAGCATTGTACGTCTAACAGTGGCAGGCTAAAAGCTACTTAGACAAAATAATATACAGGTATTTGCTGCACTTTCTTTTCTTTTAAAAAGGTATACATAAAATGAGCAGAATTAAGAGATGTGTTAAGGTTGATTACACATTTTGATTTACTCAGTTATCTTTTAAATGTCAAATATGATTCTGAAGGAGAAACGGCTTGAATTTTGCCAAACCTACAATTTAAGACAGAGAAATGTTTCCACTCTATCAGAGATGGGGGCGATACTCCCAGAATCCCCCAGCCAGCATGCTAGTGGAGGATTCTGGGAGATGTACATTTATAAAAAGAAACCCACACCTGTTCCATTCTCTGTACTACTTTCAGGCCTCTCTGTGCATTTGTAAAACTGGGAAATCATATGCATGCATTTTAAACAAAGAAAAGAAATATGATATTGTTAGGATACTGAATTCCATACCCAACACAAATTTCACACTTTCAGGGTATACCTATAAAGCACAGAATCAGATATCTTTAGCATTGTATAGCAAAAGAAATGATGATTGCTGAGCCAAAGGATTGTGTAATAATACTGTTGTTTTGGTTATTGGCCTATACATCTAGGTTCCTAAGGGGGCATAAACAAAAGATGGTGAGCCAGTAGTCCTGTTCTGAGTGATTTACACTGCATGCAAAAGCCCCACTGATACAAGAAATAGCTTTCCCCGCTGTGTATTTCTATCACCTTGAGGAAGTTTGACTTCCAAACCTCATTGGAAAGTCAGCAAATAGAAATTGTTACGATCCACCACCCATACTTCTCACACCTTTCAACAGTGCTTACTGTGAGGGATTTCACATTACCGGAACTGCAGGGAGAGATACACTGTAGTTGATGAACAGAAATGTTTTGTACTGAAAGAGGTCACAGCTTTTTCTTTTTTCTTTTTTCTTTTAACAAGCTGATGGCAGTGCTCGTGACAAGCCAAAGCCCGTCTCTGAAAACGGAGGGTGGAAAAGGAAGAGCGCCACTGTGGAGCTGTGTTACATTAATTCCTCTCTGTTTGGTCTGTGTTGTCAGAACATAAGACACTGGCTTATGTGGAAGAGAATAGGTTGTTTCTGTGATCAAAGACTCTCCTCCTGCTCCCCACATGGAACTTGGATAGTATGTATTCTCTTAAGAAACAATTTGAAAAACAAGAGATTTAGCAAAGTTATTTTTCCTGGACTGCAATTCCCAAGCTTTTCTTACTGGGTGATGTAACCATGTATGGTTCCATGGGTAAGAATAAGCCCATGTATTGAAGCCATGCACAGTTGGCCCAGAATGTCTTCCTTTTAAAGAAGAAGTATTGGCCTAAATTAGTTTATTTCATAAATTGAATAGAATAATGATTCTTAAACCGGGGTCCCCAGATATTCGTAGACTGCAGTTCCCAGAAGCCTTCACCACTTGCTGTGCTAGCCAGGATTTCTGGGAGTTGCAGTCTTAGAACATCTGGGAACCCAAGTTTGAGAACCATTGGAATAGAAAACACATTCAAAGGCAAAACTGACAGATTTTGGCACTTAATCCCCACTGCAATCAAACATTGTGCAAGACTGTTTATCCCGTAGCTGTGTAACATAGTCACTTCCATTCTGCATAAGACATGTCTCCTCCGATTCAAACACACCAAATGTGATTAGACTTTTGCCTAAAGCAGCCTGGAGGTGTGGAGTATTTTATAATACATTATTAATACTTTTAAAATATGTCACAGTGCCTGCAATGTGCCATGATGCCTAGATGTTTACTTCTGTACCTACAGATGCACTCCAGACAAAATGCATTTTTGTTAGTGCATTCTGGAACCAGACATGGACATTTGAAAAAGCCCACAATTAGAGATGAAAGCATGTTAATGGTGCAGAGGGGTGACTGAGGCAGTCTTTGTGAATGAGACTTCAAAGCAGAGCCGTACTTAAGTGCTGAAGGCCAGATGATGTAAACTGATTTGCACAGTCCCAGCGATGACAGAGGTGTGTGCTGTGGCACTCAGATGCTTTCATTTTTCCAGTCACAAGCTATCTCTAATGGCTGTTTATGGACCGTGCATCTCATGCATCTTCTGCACCCTTATTTGAAAGTAGATCAATCATTCAAAGGAATGTATATTTCTTCCAAATAACCAATTTTCTTTCCCGTGATCAAATTTTCTCCAAGATAAATGCCTCACCATTCTGACTTACAAATTAGGCCCTTGTTTACCTTCCAGTGACCAACTGGAAAAGAATATACAGTGGTGCCTCGCATAGCGAGGTTAATCCGTTCCGGATTAACCCTCGCTATGTGAAAACATCGCTGTACGGAATGGGGAAGCCCATTGGAACGCATTAAACATCGTTTAATGCGTTCCAAATGGGCCAAAAACTCACCGTTCAGCGATGTTTCCAGGGTCCGGCAGCCATTTTCGCGCCCTCGGTAAGCAAGGGCAGGGCGCGAAAACGCTGCGCGTGGCCATTTTGGGGCTTCCGGCGGCCATTTTGGAACCGCCAATCAGCTGTTCCCCTGACATCGCAATGCGAAGATTGGTAAGCAAAACGCCCGTAGGGGCTATCGGTATGCGATCACATTTGCGATCGCAAATACCTCATCGCTATGCGATTTCGTCATTCTGTGGTGCGCTCGTTAAGCGAGGCACCACTGTACATCAAATGCAAGACATATAGATAAGGAAAATCATGTGTTTTAGCAAACTTTTTTTAAAAATTACACATGTCTTTGCCAGACTAATCTCTGAGGGAGCATTTTTGCTAAATATACACTAGTTGTGCCATCTAGTTTGATCTTTGATCATGGGTAGCTGTCAGCAACAGCTGGTAGGAATGGACGTGGAAACCCAGGAGTCTGTGCCCAGCTACGCCATGTGGCGGGCCACCAGAACTGCAGTTTGGAGAAAATGTTTTTTCAGAATCCTTCCCAGTTGACTGCTTGCAGCTTCATGTTCTCCAGATGTTTTGGGCAACCACGGCCATAAGCTGCAGCCAATGTGATCTGGGTTGCAGAAAGAGCTTGGAAAATTGCTTTTAAGAAGTCCTTATGTTCCTGTGTTTCTCAAGTAAGCTATTGTCATTGCTCACTAAAATGTAGAAAGAAATAACTACTGCTGATTTACACTTACAAAAGGGAAATTTTGTAAGTCTGTGGGAAATTGCTGTTCACCAGTGAAACCGGGTACACATCTATGAAGGCAACCAGCACCTGAGTGAGAACCATCAAGCAGTGGAACAGCTTGCCTCCCGATGTGGGTGCCCCATCGCTGGAGGTTTTCAAGAAAAGATTGGACAGGCATCTGTCCGAGATGGTATGAGGTCCAGGATGGTATGAGGTCTCCTACCTTGGGCAGGGTGGTGGACTAGAAGATGTCAAAGGTCCCTTCCAACCCTACGAGGATTCTATGATACGATTCTATAGCCTTATTACTGAGAAGCAATTTGAAAACACAATGAACATTATTTCCCTTATGCAAATGTAAATCACCAATAGGATTCTGCCCATTGTGTTCCTTCTCATTTTTCATCACATGTTGTGGGGGGGGGGAACACCCTGGGACAACTAAGAGTGTCCAAGTTGGAAAACTGCATCAGTATACTTCTGAAAAATGCCCAGAAATGCCCTGTAAAAATAACTTTTGAAAGCAGCTGTAGAACATGATTCACTCCAACAATAAAGTGATTTCAATCCAACCCATTACATTACTTTGGAAACGTAACATTTATTAATAACAAAAGTAACTAGTTGTGGGTAGTTATGTTGTGTGGAATGTAGTTACCTGCTAGCTCTGACCAAACCATCTGAAGATGTATTCTACCCTTAGAATGTTTCATTTTCTTCATGCCAACGGAGTGCACTACCAGTCAGCAAGAAGGGACATTAGTCTCCTGGATCATGTGTTTATAACAGTAGACTTTGTCTAGAGGGGCGGGATATAAATCTAAATAAAGTAAAGTAAAAGTAATAAGGAATACGTGCATGCCCTCAAGTCAGTTCTGATTCATGGTGATCCTTGGTTTTCTAGGTAGAGAATACACAGAAGTAGTTTATTTTTCCCTTCTTCTGGGAGTATCCTGTGACTGTACAACTTGCCTACGGCTGCACAGACTAGCTCTTCCCCTAGGAGGCACTTTCGTTCGTTCGTTTAGTTGTTTAGTCGTTTCCGACTCTTCGTGACCCCATGGACCAGAGCACGCCAGGCCCTCCTATCTTCCACTGCTGGAGTTGGATCAGATTCATGTTGGTTGCTTCAGTGACACTATCCAAACATCTCATCCTTGGTCGTCCCCTTCTCCACTTGCCTTCACACTTTCCCAACATTAAGGTCTTTTCCAGGGAGTCCTCTCTTCTCCTCAGATGGCCAAAGTATTGGAGCCTCAGCTTCAGGATCTGTCCTTCCAGTGAGCAGTCGGGGTTGATTTGTTCTCCTTGCAGTCCAGGGGATTCTCAAGAGCCTCTTCCAGCACCACAATTCAAAGGCATCTATTCTTTGGCGGTCAGCTTTCTTTATGGTCCAGCTCTCACTCCCATACGTCACAACAGGAAAAGCCATAGCTTTGACTATTCGGACTTTTGTTGGCAAGGTGATGTCTCTGCTTTTTAAGATGCTGTCGAGGTTTGTCATCGCTTTCCTCCCAAGAAGCAGGCGTCTTTTAATTTTGTGGCTGCTGTCTCCATCTGCAGTGATTATGGAGCCCAAGAAAGTAAAATCTGTCACTGCCTCCATATTTTCCCCTTCTATTTGCCAGGACGTGATGGGGCCAGTGGCCATGATCTTAGTTTTTTTTAATACTTTTTGGATGAGGCACTTTACTTTCCCCAAATTTCAGTCCTCAGTTTCAGAGAAAAAAGGCATTGAATAAACTTCCCACTATTATCTAGTTACAGAAAATACAGAGATTGTCTAGAGGTCATTCGAAACCCTAGAACATGTGAATGCTTCTATTAATGGCAGCCAGAGCAATAAATGCAACACATGGTCTCTGTTTATGCCTTTGATTCTGCTGTATGGGAAAACATTGTCATAGGTGAAGGTAGTTTGAGCATGAAGTGTTTATTAAGACACAGGGGCATTATCAGCCATCCTTTATAGAGCCATTCATGCCTGCCTTGTGTGTTGGGATACACCAGGCCAAAGGCCATGTAATTCCAGCTGCCCACATGCTGTATTAATGACGCCTTAAAAATACTCTGGAGTCTCTTAATGCTATTATAATAATAACCTTTATTATGACAGAGCCCTTTGAACAGGGGGAAAAAAAGAGAAACGGCTTCATTTCAGATTTTGCATTGCTTTTAACCAAACAGGCGTTCTAGTTCGTTGTGTGCCAAAAAAGCAAAATATTCCGTGACTATGGAGAGTAATGTTTTATTTCACTGTTTTTCTATTAATCGGATGCCAAAAAAGTTCTTTAAATACCTCACATATCTATTGTGTCTGGCTCGTAAAAAGGTTGGTTCATTCTAAGATCTGTTGTCCTGCCCTGCTTGTTGGTTAAGTACACAGAACCATTAGCAGCTTCCTCACTGTGTAAAAATGGACAGCTTGTTATGCAGCAACCATGGAAAAAATAGTTATCTAGAGTTTTCTGTTGCAGCTAAAATTCATTTATTATGTTGATACAGTCACATATAGAGATTGTATACACTGGCCTGTTTCCAATCTGGGACACTTTTACCTCTACTCACCTGTAAGTCTGTTCGACCCCATTCTTTATTTATCTGCCTTGGTCTATTTGCCTTGCTCTGCCCTTGCTGAATGGCATTTTGAGACCTCAGCACAATGTCAGGTTCTCAAGATATTGCTGGGCTTTTGAGAAAAGATTCTTTAGACCTTTTCTTTGTCAGGAGCAATCCAGTGGTGGAATGGAAGGATCAGCCAGGAGACACCCAAATGGGTTCACAGTCCTTACGTTCTTTGAGGGGTGTGTGTCCTTCCCTCTCTTCTTTCTCTCACTGAGTAAGAAGCTCCACAATACAATTAATAAATATATCAGATAATATTTGTCCTATAATGGGTGATATCAAGAGCATTTGGGACATCCATCATGAAGCCTTCCATGGTACATATTGAGCGGCATAGTGTAAACCGATATATCTGTGAAGTTCGCTGTTCTTCACACTCATGAAGGACTGTGTTTATGCAGACATTCCATTTTCTTAGCTTCATTTTGGCTCAGGCAACTTCACTCCATAGCCTGTTATGTGACTTCCAAGTCACCCAGTTCTGTGTGTGACCAGGGGGTAGACTTCCCAGTGGTTCTATCCATTTTAAGAGGAGGAGGAGTTCAACTACAGTATGACTATATATTCCCCCTGATTCAGGCTGCTGGGAGAGCACAGATGTGTGAGCTTCAACATGACCAAATTATGGATCCTGTGAGTTATAGTCCCAGAACAAACCTTTTTCCAAAATCTGGGAAGAGATTTGTATGTATGTGAAAGCAGAATCAAAGGAGGGAGAGGAATCCTCCCAAGGCCTGCCTTGATTCTGCTTGCACCGGTTAAGGCAGGCATGCTCTTATTTGGCAGATAAATGCTCCCAAACTAGACTGCAACAAAGCAGAATTCTCAGTAAGCACGAAAGGGCAGGTTTTATACACCCCCAACTTTCACAGTGTTCTTTTTGCTGTCTTTTGAGTGATGCTTGTAGCTACTTCAGGAGCTAAGCCGAACCACCAAATCTACCTTTTAAAATTGTGAGGTGCTATAATGTAGTTTGGTCAACATGGCTGCGCTAAAAAAATTGCCCTCTGGAATCTGTTAAGGAGATGGTCAAAGCCCAGTTAACAAAAAAAGTATCGATTTGCTACTAGGATAATGGAAGTCCTTTGAATGCCTTGAAGTACTTTTAAAACCAATAAAAGTGCTTTTTAGCATACTTCTCAATTTCTCAATGCACTTTAATGCTCTTCTGGTGCTAAGAGAGAGCTTAGAACACCACTTTTCAGGGGTGAGTACCTGTATATTGAAAGGGGCTCCTTCTCCTTTCATAAGTTCTGTCGTCTTTCTAAGAGCAAACACCAGCAGCATCCTTTGAAGTGCTAATGCATATAAGAAAATAGATGGATTCTCTGTGGTTGCACCACCGCTCTGGAATTCTCCCTTTGTCTTGAGGTTTACTGTACCTGAGTGTTCTCCGCAGGTGAACATGTCAATCTGTTTTAGGCTGAGTCAGATCACTGTTCCATTTACCTGATGTTCTCAACTTTGATTAGTTGCCATTCTCCAGTCTCTTGGGCAAAGACCTTTTCCTCATCCCTTTTCCTCAGAGATACTTGAACAGGAAATAATCAAGGACTGAAATCTGTGCAGAAGTTGGAAGTAACAGGTTACTCATAGTGTGTTACTATTAGAAGCAACAGCATCCTTTTTTACAGTTGAAAGTTAACTAAGGTGACTATTGAGTGTGGTAGCTTAGGCATCTGTCTACCAAATCCAAGGTTTGGAGTTCGATTCTCCACTGTGCCTCCCTCTAGCTCTGCAGTTCTAAGATTATAATATGTTTATTATTGCTTATGTGGCATGCTTTGATTATATAATGAACAAAGTTTATTTGTTAGTTCCAAATATTGTTGTTTTGGTTTTGACTCCCTATTGCCATTCTTTGAGGATTTCAAATCACATAAAATAAGTTAAAAACAAAATCTTATTTCTGCTATGAATGTGATACAATTATCAATCCTGCGCTGTTAGCATTAACATATAATACATATGTTAACATAATGACTAACACCAGTGCTATAGCTAGTTTATTTAATGTTTTGAAGCTCTTTCAGGGAGATACATAGTGATAGTTCTACCAGTAAGCTGTAAGCTCTCATATGTAGCATATTTCCTATTCAAACAAACTTTTAGTGACCATGGGCAATTACTTCTAACTTCTTTAAATGTGTAGGCAAGTATAAAATTAAAAACATCAGGAGATGTTAATCTCATCCATCTCTTTCAGGGTTGAAATGAAAGTTGCTCATTTTACTTTATGTATGACAGGGGGAATTTGATTTAAATCAAATTGATTTAAACTTTAATAAATCAGATTTTGACAAATTTAAACTAAAAATGTTTTTTACAATTTAAATCATGATTTAAATCATATTGATTTTACTCTCTGGATAGTTTATATAATTTAATTATGCGAGATACACAGAGCTGTCAATATACAGTGGTGCCCCACAAGACAATGTTAATACGTTCCATTGAAATCACTATCTTGTGAAAACATCGTCTTGTGAAAAGCGATTCCCCATTTGAATGCATTGAAATCCATTTAATGGGTTTCAATGAGACAAATTGTCATAGTTTTGTGAAAATCGCCCATAGGGAAGCCATTTTACAAAGCACCGATCAGCTGTTAACATTTCTGTCTTGCGAAGCATCAGTCCCGAAAATACCCGTTTTGCGAAGCGCCGATTAGCTGTTAAAATCATCATCTTGTGAAAATTGGTCCCGGAAAAAACTATCTTGTGAAGCATAGACCGAAACATTGTATAGCGAGAATTGCCCATAGGAAACAGTTTTGTGAAGCGCTATAGCGATCGCAAAAACTCATCATGCGGATTTGTCATTTTGTGAGGTAATCATCTAGCAGGGCACCACTGTACCAAGCTTGGAAGGACGGAAGGCTGAGTCAACCTTGAGCTGGCTACCTGAATCCATTGGGATCGAATGCAGGTGGTGAGCAGAGTTTGTCTGTAGTATAGGCTGTGTTAGGTTGCTCCGAGGGCAGGTAGGGTTGTTCAGTTTCAGGTGCAGACTTGAAGTCTCCAGGAATTGCTATGCTTTTCCAGGTCTCCAGGCTGGGAGACTAATTTCTGGGTGAGCAGTGCTGGTGGTGGAAGAATCCATTTTGTCTGTCTCACCTTCTCATAAGCATACATGTGCTGAAACATACACAAACTCTAGTTGGCAATTACTACATGGAGGGCAGCTCCATAACATCACCATAGCCCACTCCCTGATATTAGGTTTTTACCTTGAAACCCATGACAATAGGAATCTGCTGACCTGGAGTCATTCACTCTTCACTGGCCTTCCTGCAGTGCTGGGTTTTGCTTACCCAGCACGAAGCCCTGAAGCTATGACCAGAGGATTAGATATGGACAATGCTGTTTTAAAAAGTTGGTCACCAATAGAGAGAATCCACGGGGACATGTTTTGTGAAAAGGATTCTCCAGAACTGTCCCAAAAGTAATGGGACCAGGAAAGAGACAACTTTCAGAGATGGTATAGGCAGGGCACCTCTCGCTTGAAGCCATGAGACATGCTGGGGAGCCTACAAAAAGAGTCCCCCTTAACATCTGATGGATGGCTGATACTACCAACATGCTCATAGGCGTCCTTCAGTCTCGAGAGACTATGGTGACATGCTCTGAATCAAGGAATGTCCTCTCCAGAGCATGAAGCCCAGGTAAGGTAATATGGCGGATAGGCTGTTACCCAAGTAGCAGATCCCCCCCTCTCCACATTGCTGAAATGGTCCAATGGAAAGGCAAGAGCCAATACAACTGGTTCCAGCAATGTCGCAGGAGTTGGCAGAACGACACAAACTGCCTTCGGGACTCCAGCTCCGGATTTTGCCTCTAGGTTAACTCCTGAAGCCTTTTCCATGAGTGGATATAGCCACAAGGCAGTGGAGGTTTGAAATCGGAGTTTTCCTTCTCCTAGATGGGCTGCCTTCCATGGCTGATGAGCCCCACCTACCCGGCCTGCTCTTTAATAGTGTGGAAGTATGATCTAACCCTTAAAACATTCCTGCCTCCCAGGCTTATGCAAATCTAATTGGCTTTCCTATTTACCATATTAAGGCCAGAGATAGAATTTGAGAATTCCGCGTGCCGTTAGACGCGCGGTCCTGGGACACGCTCTTTTAAAGCAGAAAGTCCCACCCCCCCTAGGCCCCACCCCCAGGCCATGTGGTGAGGAAACCCCAGAAAAAAACTCAGCAAAACATCCATGCAAACATACCTGGCCTTCACCCTCACCCAGCTTCCTAGGGAAAAGAGTCCAGGGTCCTGGGACACGCTCTTTTAAAGCAGAAAGTCCCACCCCCTAGGCCCCACCTCCAACAACCAACAACTATAGCATTTAAATCAAAGTTTGGACAGATCACTTATGGCTGACTAATACAGAGGCTGGAAAGGACCCCCATCCTCAGTAGGTACCTATACTATAGAAGTCCACTGCAGATGTAGTGTAAATATTTGAGGGAAGTGGCTGTTGTAAGCTGCCCTTATTTTTGGCCTCTGTTCATTATGGGTGAGGAACAGGTTGGCAATGTTGCTGTTCCTCAGGGACTTCAGGCTATGTATCAGAGTTCTCCATTCTGACTGTGTCTTGTTCAGCAAACCACTGTTCTCCTCTTCCTCCTCTTCTTTTTCTCTGCAGAACCTAGAGATAGCTCTTTGAGATCTCAAGACCTTTGAAATCTGTGGCCGGCTTGGGACCCTCTATTGTGGCGAAGATGTGCTTTCCTCCCCCCCTTTGGGAAATGAGGATCACAGTTAGTCTGTTCTCTTGATGATAGCTTGGGACTGCAGCTGGGGCTTTTACAACTCCATGCTGTAAAATAGTTACAGCCTTGCTGCTGTTTCTGTAAGATGTTGTTTTTCTAATTCAGGATAGGCTTTTATTTCAGGTGCTTCAAAAGGCAACAACGGCTTCAGGAGATTGTCACCTGAAACCTGCCTGCTCGGGACAGACTTTATAAAGGCATCAGATAAAGATTTTGAATCCTTTTACGAGATCTTTGGCAATGCCAGATATGCCGCTTAAGGCGGCATATGTGAGGAACAGAGAGGAATTAAATTGGTCCTTTATGGTTGATACTGTTTTGGAAATGGTGTTCATGAAACAAGCTTTTAAATGTTAACATTCTGTGTATAAGGTAGTATGACAATCTGTGCTACGAAGCTGCTCTGAGAAGCAAATTAAGAATGCAATAATCAGAACTGCAGTGCCAGATCAGACCAAAGGCCCATCCACTCTACCATCCTCCTTTTGTCTAGTGGCCAATAAGACCTAGGGAAAACCCACAAGCAATGAGAGGGTAACTTTCTCTCACAGTAGTTGCCGAGCAACGGTTATACATAACGGTTATACATAATAATGCTAGCTCTGATCCTGGAAATAATATTTGGCTGTCACCACTCCTAGTCATTTGATACCCCCATTCTTCCTGATGGCCCTCATCATCTCTTGAGGGAGTAAATTCATCATTTACCTACATGTTGCATGAATAAGTACTTATTGCTAGTTCTCAATTTCCACTGTGCAGCTAATTGGATGCTCTTGGGTTTTAGTATTTCCAGAAAGAGAGAAAAAATGTCTATCTCTCCCCTACACACACACACTATGTGCACTCTTACTCAACCTTGTTGTGTTCTGCAAGATGTGGGTAAGCGCATTTGATGACAAGCATTTATTTCGCCACTTAAGAAAATTCCTGTTCTAAGAATATTACAATATAGCTTTGGTCGAGATGGGTCCAAAGTACTTGCCTTCAGCAGGGGCTAGTTAGGCTGCTGTTTTGGGAGTTGGTTTTTGTTTTGGAAGAATATAGGAGCTGTAACTTGACTAAAATTGGGAAAAGTCAGAGGTTGAGGCTTCTGGCTTTCACTTATGATCCCCTACTTTTACCTCCTGTGTGAATGACTATGATTTTAACTGGTTTGTCAGTCCAGTGGACTATGGCATCAGAAAGCACTCCCTTTATGTCAGTGGTAGTGAGGATCTCATGGGCTAGCAAGGAGATGAGGCAGATCTTGGGATTTTCTTAGATGCAAAAAAATAACAAGCAAAACCATCCATGTTGTCCCTGTGATCCCATCTTGAGCAGTAATATCTTCAACTTGAGATACCTGACATGGTAAAAATGTTAATGTTTCTTTTGATCAGGTTCTTTCAGGAGGTAGCTCTTTCATTTTCATAATTTTTGTGTATCGGTCCTCTAGCCGCCTAGAGTGGTCCTATGTGATTAAGATAGGCGGGATATAAATTAAATAAATAAATAAATAAATAAATAAATAAATAAATTTCTTTTTTCTATTAAAGGGAAAGCTTTTTCTTTCTTTTTTGTTTGTTTGTTTCTCATTTGTATTTCCCCATTCATGTTTTCTGGTACTCCAAGAACCCTAAAGGACCTTTAAAAATTACTCTGAAAAAGCAGAGGCTAGGCAACAGAAAACAAATCTACTCCAAAAGCAGGCAACAGTACACAAGAAAGGGAAAAAAAGACAACCAGACTGTGCAGATACTAGTTTATATCACCATCAATTTATGATCATCAATTGACACAACACACCTGTTGCCTTTTTTGCTTGGCACTGGCAATCCAATTCTATCCACCACTACTCACCCATGAAACCCAACAACACTGCACCGAGAACAACAAGAGGGAAATGTGTCCAACCAACCAACCACACTCTCACAATCACAGGGCCTACCCCATGTCCCCTCACATAATCAGACAAAACAGTCCCCCAAGCCCCCACCAAAATATACATATTTAACAAAATAAGTACATAGTAAATTAATCAAATAACATTTTGTTAAAGAATGAAAGAATGTGTGTATGCATGCACAAGCACACACGTACAGAAGGGAAAATAACAAAATGCAAAATAAACACACAAGCTGGTCTTTCAAAAATCAAGTCAAGCAAGCAAGCAAATAAAGAGGGAAAATGCAATCAACCTCACCAACCAAAATTACCACAATTATTAGAGCAACCAAAAAATATTACTAGAATATGGGGAGATTTCTCTCTCCCGCAACCCACGACTTTCAAGTCCGGCAATGAATAGTAATGTTAAAGAGAAAACAATGATATCTTAGAAATCCTCGCCTAGCTTGGGGTGATAAAAGCCTGCAATATACTGTTAAGTGTTCCAACTAATGCTTATGCACTTAACAGATGCTGGCAAGCTGGATCAAATGAACCCAACTAAAATGTAGTTTCTCTCTCTTCACCCAAATTTGTTCTGCCTATTAAGTTGCTCATTTTGTAGGAAGGATGAATTACTATCATTAAAGTTGAGATAAAGCACCCCAAGCAGGGAAGAAGCTAGTCTGGGGTGTTTTTATTTTTTAATGAAGGGTTTTTCCCTTCATTCTTCTTACAAACAAGTCTTTCTGAAGCATTTCTGTACTGTATTTCTTGGTGCTCTTTAATTTATATTAGATACCTATGAAAGGTTAAGAGAGTTATACAAAAAGGCTGTAAGATGAATATATTGCAGAATATTGCTGATTTATCACACAGAACACCTAAGTTAGCTTTAAAAATGATAATGGCTAATCAATAATCCAATTCATATAAAATCTAAAATGTCTCCTGGGGTAATATTTCCATAATAGCAAACTACTGCACTAACTTGGGGACAGGAGTGTGGAAAAAAGATAGGTTTCAGCACTGAGTTGAAAAAAAAACAGAATGAGGTTTAACAAGGATAAGCGCAAAGTTCTACACCTAGGGAGAGAAACCAATTGCACAGTTACAAGATGGGGGAACTTAGTTCAGCAAAACTGCGAGTGAGAAGGATCTTGGAATTGTCATAGATCACAAGCTATATATGAGCCAAAAGTGCAATGTGACTACAAAAATATATATGCTATTTTAAGCTCCATTAACAGAAGTATAGTCTCCAGATCCTGTGAAATATTAGTCCTCCTCTATTCAGCACTGGTTAGGTCTCATCATGAGTACTGTGTCCAGTTCTGTATACCACAGTTTTAGAAGGATGCCAACAAACTGGAACAAGTTCAGAGGAGGGCATCAAGGATGATCAGAGGACTAGAAATCAAGGTCTATGAGGAAAGAATGAGAGAATTGGTCATGCTGAGCTTGAGAAAAGAAGTATGAGGGGAGATGTGATAGCACTTTTCAAGTACTTGTAACTCAAACAGAGGAAGGGCAGGATGTATCCTTGATCATCCCAGAGTGCCGGACTTGTAGTAATGGGCTCAAATTAAAGGAAACCAGGTTTTGTCTGAATATCAGGAAAAAAGTCTTTAACTGTTAGAGCAGCATACAATGGAACTGGGAGCAGTATGAGTAGACTTCAGAGTAGACTTTGGTCTAGATGGGTGGGGTATGTATGTATGTATGTATGTATGTATGTATGTATGTATGTATGTATGTATGTATGCATGCATGCATGCATGCATGTATAAATAAATAAATAAATAAATAAATAAATAAATAAATAAATAAATAAATAAATAAATAAATAAATATGACACTGGACAATTACCTTGGGAGGTGGTGAGTGCTACAATGTTGGAGGCATTCAAGAGAAAATTGGACAACCATCGTCAATTTGATTTGATTTGGATTTTTGCACTGAGCACGGTTTTGTACTTGATGGCCTTTTAGGACTCTTCCAACTTCATGATTCTATGATTCTGTGACAGAATCGAGAAATTGCAGGACATCCCTGTTATACAAATGATTCTGCTGTGTGTGTGTTTTCATAATATATACAAATTGCTGCTGTTCCACTGTCGTTAATTACTGCTTACTTTATTTTTTGTATTAGTCATATTGGTGACTTCACACAATTAGGGATCAGGCAATAAATAAAATTAGATCACCTTCCAATATAAGCAATCAGACATGAATATGTAACGACATCATGGAGAGCACACAAAGGCAACCGCAAGAGAGATGAGTGTAAATAGAGTTGTACATTTCTGGAGGCAGAGTCAAATACTCCAAATACTTTAACACTAGTGATAGTACTAATGACAGTGCAGAAGTAGAGTTGGAGGACAGGAAATACTGGGCCATTTTAACAGGTATTAATTTTTAAAGAAAATTATTTAAGATGCTGCTCTAAATGACATTTTAGAAACTTTGTGTGTGTGTGTAATTGTGGGACTATCATCTAGAACGTTGAGTGGACAGGTGGCTGTTTAATTTTCCCAGAATGCTCCATCTTGAAAGGCATTTGACACTCTTCAGTATTCATCCATTCAGCAAGGTGTGTTGGTCTTGTTCTCCATAGGTTTAGCCTAGCCTGGTTTAATATTTAGAGCTTAAGATATATGCAGAAAATCTTTCCTCAATTCTAGATGTTGTCTAGGGTAGAGATTCCCAACCTTGGGTAATCCAGGTATTCTTGGACTCCCAGAAGCCTTCATCACTAAGTGTGCTGACTGGAATTTCTGAGAGTTGCAGTCCAAGAACACCTGGGTTGCCCAGGGCTGGGAATCACTGATCTAGGGGCTTTGTGCCCAAGAAATGGATGGTATATGTGCTGTATTATCTTACTTCATTCATTATTTTCAATCACCACTCAATGTATTTCTGGAGGGGCAGTGCCAGCCAAACAATAAGGTTTTTTTTCAGTAGGGATACATTTCAGCCAGCCCATAATAATTCTGCACGATTCATTAAGGGCTACATCCACTTGTTTGTCATGTGCTGATTTATACCATATGGAACTAGTATATTCTGCTGAAAGGGATAAGGCTATTGTTCTCATTGTTTGTGGGTGTGCAAACTGACTCAGTTTGCTAAGTTTAGTTATTTCTGCTAGGTACTGTACTTTCTGTTTGGTGTTTAGACATTTATTATTTTATTTAATTTTTTTGTAGGTCAGGGTTTGATCCAGAGTGACGCACAAATAGTTTTGGGTAGGGCAATGTTCCTCTCTGCTTCTCTGTTCATTAAGTGGAAGGCAGAACCTGTGTTTTTACAGGGCTTGGTCTCACCTGGTTGTTTTTACAATATGAGGAGAGTCCTTCTAATGCAAAGGTTAGCTGGTGCTTCTTGACCTTGAAGGTTTTCTCCTGAGCTGTCAAGGCAGGATCACACGCAGAGATTAAACTGATTGGTTGATCATTTGTGCCAATGCTAATGTGTAATGGTTGCCAGGACACTATGGGAACAGAGGAATCTGCCTTATAGTGAGAAAAGTCCTTGCTCCATCTAGCCTAATATTGACCGCTCTGATCAGCAGTGGCTCTGCAGCGGTTCAGTAAAGATTCTCTTTTGGCCTTATCCAGAGATGCCAGGTATTCTCTAGTGGCCACTCATTTCGGTACTAATCAGAATTAACATTGTTTAGCTTCCAAAATTAGACATGATACATTTCAGAACAAGTGACTCTCCATACCCAATAAAATGCTGTGAAAGTACAGTGGCATATATGGGTAGATCTCTGATCTACTAGAGAGAGGGACACCACATTACAGACACTCCCTGCTTAATTCTTATATGTTGATTTGTGTGCCTCTGTGTTTTACACAATACATAAGAAAGTTCCTTCTTTGTCTTAAGTTGAAAAGTCTAGTTCAGTGATTTCTTATTCACCAAACCTTGATATGTACATAAACATATTTCTGTCATCATGTGCATCAATGATATATGACTGCTAAACCTTGGGTGTCTTTTTTTTAAAAAGATGCCAATATATTTTAATTATGTTCTTAATGTGGTTTGACCTGATGGTTTATATCACACAGCCTGGATACATATTTCAAAAAGAATATCATTTTGCCCTTGATGGAAGTCTTTTTTGAACTAAAATATGTTAATTCTGATTTGTTACTGTAATCTGTCAAAAATCCTCCATCAGCAGCAGAAGGAACCTTTAAAGTTTCCCATTTACAAAGTGTTTGTGTGACATTCCAGTCGAAGTCAAAATAAAATTAATGTATTCTAATCTCCAAACACCACTATCTTCAAGGAACAAACCCTTTTCTCCATGGACACTGTGATCATGGAATATATGCCCAGTGCAGGTGTAACTCATGGGAACATTGTATAATTGTTTGGTACCAGTTCCAAGCCATCCTATTTCTCCTGGCCTTTTAATTGGTTGGTTGTTTTGTTGTTGTTGTTCTATGATAGTGCCTTTTAGATGCTTTGGACAGGGGACAGATTGGATTTGTCTTCAGTGTGGAAGAGACTGTCACTCTCGAATCGGCCTCCTCAGCCACACTAGACGCTGTTCCAAGTCCTCCATACAGAGCACGGTACCATAGTCTTTCGAGACTGAAGGATGCCTAACTAATGTTATAGCATATTATTTTAATTTTGTCTGGATATAAAACAAGTGTCTGTGAGAATGAAGGGCAGTTTTAAAACACTTGGTAAATAAAAAGTAAAAATTGGATGCCAAATAACAAAGAAACTTACCCATTTGGAGACTGTTTCATGTCATTTAATTTGATCTATTGAATAACCACAGCCATTAGTGCAGAATTTGGATACTTAAAAAGAAGGACACGCTGAAGCCATCATTAACCGAGTACTGGTAGGATGGGACCCAGACCATCCTCATACCACTCGTCAGTGATAATAATGTCAAATACTTTCTAAATGCTTCATTGTCATTGATTTAGGCTGTCTTGACAAGATATCTCCATGAAGAATTTCAAGATGGGGAAGATTCATTGCCTCCAGGTGGGAACAAGAGAAGGACTAGAAACTGTTTCTGTGCAAAATTAATGTTCTTTCCCTCTGAGAAGCAAAATCTGCATGCATGTGTGTGTGCATGCACTTACTCGTGCACAGACAAAGCAATTAGAAAGGGTAAATGGCCAATTGTTAAAGAAGACATAAACATCCTTTGGATGCTTCTCATCCTTAAATGACCAGGCAACAAAGCAGTCTGTTTTCTTTGGCTCTCTGGCCATATATGTCAGGTCTAAAGCAAACTGTTTCCCTCCTTTCCCATTTTGTTGTGAGCTGCCTCTCCACTCACCCCAAAACTTAAGGTAATCGTGGACAACCTCTCTACCTTGATTGCATAACTGTGAGCTCAGATGGATGAATACTGCAAATTTGACAAAGATGGATTTTTAAGCCTTAGCTTGAAAATACTGGTAAACAACTTGGAGAAAGGGACGACAGATCGAAATACAGTGTATTAATTTTACGAGGGCTTCCTTAGCTAGACCAAATGTCACTGCACATTCTTTGTCCAAGTGTTCCTTAATGATACTTGTATAACCAGTGACCTTCAATTTTATTTTGTTCTTTGCTTTACTTTCTTATGTGGGTGTGAAAAGCAGAAAATCAAGATAAAAACATTGATTTGCTTTCCTATGCATGCAGTCAGGACCATTCAGAAACGTCCCGTTCATTCCCATTTCAGCTTTGCATTGCTGCGCTTCTACCTAACACAACTCTGACAAAATTTCAGAACAAGACTTTCCTTGGCTTCCTTTGCACATAAAGGACTCCTAAACTGATGCCTTTACATGAGGACTGATTTGTCACTGGGCTTGTGACTGAGCAGCACTCATATAGAAGAGCTGTTTGTGAGCACTGGGGCTTCTGCATGGAAGTCAGACATGCTCCCACCACCCATTGACCAAGTGCAGCAACAGTTTTCTGCTAACTAAGATTGCACATATCTCAATGGCCACATGTCTAGGTTGGGGTGGGCAAATTGTACCCTACAGAGTTCCCCCAGGCCATTTTTGCATCCTTTAGGGCCAGCAGACCATCCTGTGGTCTGTCCTGCTGAAAGAACCGACACCGCAAATTATTTTCACCCTACAAGAGGCCTCCAGTTTTGCCATAAAGCAGGGAACAGCTTCCTCCAGCATCCTTTAAATTCAAAGGAAGAAATGCCAAACTCACCATGTCTGGATTTCATTTTTCATTATTTCTGTGGCTTTCCCCGGCTCCTTTCATGGGTTGGTGTGGTCCTTAGTGGTCCTCAAAGCAGAAAAGGTCTCCCTCCCTGATCATCTGAAATTGCTGATTCCTCATGTAAGAAAATAGTGGTGTGTTTTGTTTTGTTTTGTGTTGTTTTTGTTCCATAAGGTGTTCTTGGATGAGTGAAGGCTGGCCCCTGTTTATCCAGTTCTTGTGTGGAGTTCACCACAGGTGTAAACGGCCCACTGAGGTGGAAGGTTCCTATGGTTTACCTTCCTTTCTACTAGGAAAGCTAGCAGCAGAGTTTCTTTTTTACTTAAGCTTCCTGATTTATGCTGTGCACTGGAGAAAGTGTAACACTGCCCTCCCCCAGATGTAGTCCAGTATTGACCTCTGAGACTCTAGTTTTGGATTTTCTGTCACAGACCTGGTATACTATGCTGAATTGTGAGTCATGAGGGAAAGGGAGGGAGGGAGGGTAGTGTGTGTGAGGGCTGACTAAACTAGATTTTCTTTTTGCCTTAAAGGGAATATATGACCAGAGAATCACAGTATAGTCCATCTGCTTTTCAGGAACCCACGGCTTGCAGCCATAGTTCAGAAAAATGTAATCTCTCCTAAGTATAACTCACAAATTGATCTATCAGAGAGAAAATGTGGTTTAGAAGAAAGAGCAGAGCAGAGGAAACTCAGTCCAGAGAGGCCAGGGTAGTCATATATCTTTTCTGTACAAAACTCCTTTAGAGTATTTTCTCTTGTTGATTCCTGCCTCTGAGGCAGATTAGGCTGGGATAAGAGAGATGTTTAGATAACTCCCCATGTGCTCATGGAACTGTGAAGGGCTTTATGGGAGACAACATGGACTGTATTATTTCATCGTTGCTTTCCAACTAGGGATTTAAATCTTCTCTTGTCTGTTCTCTATGCATTGAGGAGGGTGTGGTTTATTTATTTTTTATTTTTTGGATCATGTAAAGCAGGTACTTCCTGTTTCTCAAAGGGAAACCAGTTTTGTGCAGATATAGTATGTGTAAAGTACTGTCACTTTGAGAAGACAAACAATAGCATTGCTTGCTTTGCTCTCAGTTGGAGTTGAGGAGATGAGGAGTCTTATGGTGATCCAAAAGTCCTCATTAAGGAATCAAGGCAGCATCAACTGATGATGATGATGATGATGATGATGATGATGATGATGATGATGATGATTCATCATTGTCGTCGTTTAGTCGTCTCCGTGACCCCATGAACCAGAGCACTCCAGGCCCTCCTGTCTTCCACTGCCTCCCGGAGTTGGGTCAAATTCATGTCGGTTGCTTCGATGATACTGTCCAACCATCTCATCCTCTGTCGTCCCCTTCTCCTCTTGCCTTCACACTTTCCCAAGATCAGGGTCTTTTCCAGGGAGTCTTCTCTTCTCATGAGATGGCCAAAGTATTGGAGCCTCAGCTTCAGGATCTGTCCTTCCAGTGAGCACTCAGGGTTGATTTCCTTTAGAATGGATAGGTTTGTTCTCCTTGCAGTCCAGGGGACTCTCAAGAGCCTCCTCCAGCACCACAATTCAAAGGTATCAATTCTTCAGCAGTCAGCTTTCTTTATGGTCCAGCTCTCACTTCCATACATCAATAATAATAATAATAATAATAATAATAATAATAATAATAATAATAATAATAATAATAATAATAATAATAATAATAATAATAATAATAATAATAATAATAATAATAATAATATTGACACATCTAACAAATGAAGCATAAGTATTACACTGCCTAATTGATTTGGGTCTGCTCCTGGCAGCAGCACCAAAGACTGGGGAAATATAATATCTAATGCTAAAGAATAGAGATAGGGAATTATGTCCCTTTGGATGTCACAATGTGATAGAGAGGCACCATTACAGAAAAAATTACTTTAAAAAAAAAAAAAAGCAAAGAAAATCACATTTTTTCCAGTTGATGGAGGAACTGAGTGAGAAAATGAATAAATTATCGTATTTGTGATGCATGTGTTTTCCAGCACTGAGAAACTGTAACTGGTCAAGGGAACCAGTAAACTTAATTGATTACTGGCCATGAGAGCCAGGGTCTTCCCAGTTTAAAACCAGCAGTCTTCTCCTGCCATCTTCCATTTGATATAAACTAGGTGTATGAGACATTTCTACAGAGATACCTCTTATTTGGCTTTCTTTGCAACTGGTGGTGAAAGATAAGCATCACTGCAACCTTGTTTAGTTCTTCATGGCTATATACACAATGATCTATACCAATAATATTTCAATATTTGGTTTGGATGGTGCTTAAACTGAAGCATCCTGGGCTACCTGAAATTGCAGTCAAGCTGCAATGTGAAGTATGTCATCATGCAGACACAGAGGTTGAGGAAAAATGTAGAAGCAATATCATATTTTTTTTAATAGACTCCCATTCTGCTCCAACTTAATGAGTTCTTTTTTAACCCACAAGTTCACTTACAGTACTTTATGAATTTAGTGCTGGATATGGTGAGGAAAGAGGAGGACGGATCTGTTCTTTTCTTGATACTGGCTTTGATTTCTATTTGATTTAAGAGGGTTGGTGCATATCATGATAGATGTAAGGTAAGGTTTCACTGTGCTTTTCCAAGTCTTCTTGTGGTTTGCAAACATGTGTATCATATACATAATGACTTGTGCATTTGAAATCTCCCCTTTTACATGTTCATTGATCATGTGAGAGGAAAGCTACATCTGTTGGCTATGTTCCCAAACCTCAATGCTTTCTGGTTGTGTCTGCCCTCTCCTTGGTATGGATAGACCATTAATAAATAAGGATGGCTCATCACAATTCTCAGTCAAAAGGAAGAACTTTGTATGCATGGAGCTGCATGTCTGCATGGCCTTCCTCATTAATAACAAATGCATTCCCAGCTAGGAGTGCTGGTCATGTTCCTACTTCAAAGGTATTAATTGTTAGGGGTTAATTTCAGCATTCGCATAGTCATTAGGGAGACAGTATTGGCTTGTACCTCCCTGCTGGGTATTGTTTTAGTGGAAAATCAAGGTCTGGCACACCCTCAAAAGAGAATTTGCTCATTAGATCTCAATGGTGCCTCACACCCCCTCAGTTTTCCATGTAGATGAATGACTGCTATTCATTCTGAAGGTGATGTAATTGGTAACATTTTATGGAAAGGACATGTTCCACTAAGGATTTCACAGTGGTATAGCACAACAATGTAGAATATTTACAACACCATGCAGAATAGAAGGAGCAGAATACAAGAATCTTCAGCATTACATAGTTGAGAGATGGATAAAAATTGTCCTTCATATAAACATCGGTGTGTTTAGAAGCATGTTTATATTTTTACCTGTGCTATACCAAACATTGGACATTGTGGGCCTCAGCACTGGGTGAGGTTCAAGTCTTATGTATCTCTTTCGAGAAACTAAGCATTAAGCTAATGGTGGTTTCTGGTTTTCAGATATTTTGAACAGATACAATATTTATATCTCATTTTTTCCCCAAATCTCCAGGTGACATGGATGTTTCAGGAAAAGTGCTTTCCCACGTCCTGAGTGCTTTAGTGTAGCTCATCTTGGTGTCATCCAACTAACACTGTAATGAACAGTAATAGTTCATAATAACCATAATGAGAGCAAACAGGTGAACATGTCAAATACGGTGACGCTGAGGATCATTCCCTATGGAAGACCCACGGTTGGCGGCAGCAGCAGCAGCAGCAAAATAGAAACTCTGTTCCTTGTAGAAACATTTTTAAATGGCACGCCATGCATCTGGGGAGTACCACATTTGATTACTCAGCCAAACCTTTGACATCCTGCTTCTTAAAAGGTGAGATTTGTCAGAGGGATTTTAAAATGAAGGAGGTGTTCTGGTTTTAAACATGGCACAGTGGAGTCAGAGCGACAAACACAATAAAGCCTTTTAAGAACAACTAGTTTAAAAAGATGGGGGAAAAAAAAACCTGTAGTGCTTCCCACAGAAGGAAACTGCTAGATCTTGATTTAGAAGTAAAATCCCAGTTCAAGGATGCACAGACGTACCTTTCCCTGTCCTGAAAGGTACTCTTTAATGAATACACCACGTGAGTGACATGCAGTCTTTTGAGTCCTCCAGCATTCTTCGTCAAGCCAGATGGTAGATCATAGGATGTTAGGCAGGATTCTCTGGAAAAGGCAATAATGTTGGGAAATGTGGAAGGCAGCAGGAAAAGAGGAAGACCAGACATGAGATGGATTGACTCTCTAAGGGAAACCACAGGCTTGGGTCTGTAAGAGCTGTGTAGGGCAGCTAAAGACGGGACATTCTGGAGAGCACTCATTTATAGTCTCACCATAAGTTGGAGGTGACATAAGTTGGATGGCACACAACAACAACAACAAACAACAAACAACAAACAACAAACAACAAACAACAAACAAACAAACAAACAAACAAACAAACAAACAAACAAACAACAACAACAACAACAACAACAACAACAACAACAACAACAACAACAACAACAACATGGCTAGGTGGAATCAGATATTGCCATACCTGTCAGTGACCCTCCAGTCTTTGTCCCAGGACTGAGTTTAACTGCTCATATTTTTGCATCTCCACGCTTCCCACCGCCACTGCCTTCTTGTAGCACACAGCCTGATGTGTTCTGGAGAACCTAAATGCTTGAGAATAATTGTCTACCTTTGGATTTTAGATTTTGTTGTATTCTCATGAACAAACATATCTGTGCTTCTTTTCATAAACAAATTGAGGGTGGGAGAAGGACCTGGCGGTAGGAAGGGAGTCCACATAAATTCAACCTAGGTTCTGACAAGTACTGAGATGAGTTTAGGGTGCATCTGGCACTTTCCCAATAATTAATGGCGGCGGGGGGGGGGGGAATGAACCATATTTTCTTTGATTTTTTCCCCAAAATGTAAACTCCTGCCATTACTGAATGTAAGCTGTTCTTTCATAAAACAATGTGTTCCTAATATATGTGAAAGTCAGTTCCAGTGTTCTGTCGCACTCTGTCATGAGCAAGAAACAAACTCCAGAATGAGGCCAAACTAAAGAAGAGCCAACCTCACTGAAGGCTAGGGTTGCCAGATACATGTGTCCGAAAAGGAGGACATAGAAAGCCAAAAAGGAGGACAAAGGAGGATGTATGGGGGGGGGCTCTGTGCATGGGGTGGGGGGCATGTCACTTTTGGAATTAGGTATTGGGAAGAATAGTTCTTTGATCATGGGGCAATACCATAACCATTCAACCTACTCAGTCTTGAAAGGTTAAGACTGGGAAAGTTACATTTTTTGGACTACAAAACTCAGAATCCACTGGCCACTGTGTTTTCTTGTTTTAAAAAATGTTTTAAAAAATAAAACAAAACAAATCTACATATACACTTACTGGGCTCCCAGGACCAATGGAGACAATCTATTCCTTCCTTTAATGGAGACCCATCCCCCTTGTTTTATTTATTGATTTTTTTATTTTAATAAAAGCATAATAAAGTGAAATGAAAAGTTTAAAAAGTTGTGTGACAGATTTGAAACACTTTATAAAAACCAGAAGAAGAAGAAACAGAAGGCGTGGATTTCTCTCAGCTTGAGAAATGCAAAGGGTGGAGAAAATGGAAAAACTGTGCATATGCTCCTGGACCTGGAAATGCACTCTGCACATGGCCCAGAGTCAGGGGTCAGGGCAGAAGGGGGAGGATAAAAGTTTATTTATTTATTTATTTATTTGATTTGTACCTCGCCTATCTGGACCAATGGACCACTCTAGGCGGCTACGTTCCTGCTGTTCCCTGGCTTTAGGAGAAAGGAGGGACCAGACGGCCCCCATTTCCCTGGCTTTGAATGGCCACCCCACAAACCCCAGAACAGCCTCCCCTCCAGTAGGCAAGCAAGTGCACTCACTTCACTCCTGTCCGTTTCCATCCATCCATCCATCTCTCTCGCACCTTCCTGCCTTATTCAGCTCCCAGGCAGAAGCAGCCATTCACAAGCCGGGGACTGATTGCCTGGGGCTAGAACAACCCTAATCAATCAAGCACCTTATCTCCCTCCAATCTCTCTGCAAGAACTGGAGGATTTACAAGGGCCACAATCAAGGAAGTAACAGGGAGCAGTTGGGCTGCAGGGGGTTGGGGTGGGGTGGAGATACAAAAGCCGGACATTTTGGAGTTTTTTAGCCTTGCCTGCCAGACGGAGGACATGCTCCTCAAAAGTAGGACATGTCCTCCTTTTGCCGGACGTCTGGCAACCCTACTGAAGGCTTCCCTAGTCCATCATTTGGTTCACACAGTGGCTAACCAATTGCCTGGGTAAACCAGCAACAGGTACATGAATGGAACTGCACCCTGTGTCCATCGTTCAGCCAGCAACTGATATGTAGAGACGTGCATCTTCTGATACTGTATGTGATGTACTGTATATGCCGGTGTACAAGATGACTTTTTGGGCCCAAAAAAACATGCCTCCAAGTGGGGGGATCGACTTGTACGCTGGGTGCACTTCATTTGGGCCAGGAAGGAGCCGCCGCCGTTGAGTGAGTGACACGGGGCCGCGCTGGCCGGGGAGGCAGGCAGGCGGGCAGGCAGGCAGGCAGGCAGTTGGTCTGGATGGATGGAGGGAAGCACAGCCTGCCATGCCTGAGCGGCCAGAGCCCGCCGCTGGGCTGCCTGCCACCCCGTACCGCTGAGCCAGCAGTGTGCACGCTCACCCATCACCCGCCTGTTTCCCCTTTCCTCCTCCTCCTCCTCCTGCCGCCATCCGCTCAGCCTCTTGCCCTCTTCCTCGCCTCCCACTGCTGAGCCAGCGCACTCACTCACCCGCCACCCCCCTGCTTCCCCGCTTCCTCCTCCTCCTCCTCCTGCCTCCACCCGCCCAGGCTCTTCCTGTTGGGGGGGGTCGTCTTATACAGCCGGTCACCTTGTATGCTGGCAAATACGGTAGAGCTATCTTCCCTTATAGCCATTGTTGGTCCTGACCTTCACAAAGCCAGCAGGGCAGGGCAGAGCAAATACCAGGTTTTTATTCTTAATGAGAAGGCAGCCAAAGCAGGAAATGGGTTATCCTTCTGCCCAAATAGTGTGTCGTATAATTGAATGGCTTCTAGTCATTCCTGTGATGAGAAACAATAAAGTGCTGTGTTGACACCACCTGAGTGCTGAGGACAAAGCCTGTCTGCCACCCTAGACACCAGCAGCAACTCTGTGCAAAGAATGCTTAGTGAGGAACCACTGTAATGTATTGCAATACTTCAGTGTTTCCTTAACGTGCAAGCCAGCAGCCATACAACCCATTATTGTAAGGAGTGCTTTGCTGTTGACTGATCTAATTGGATAATCATTTATATTTTCATTTAAAGACCATTTGCAAATAATGTCTGCTGCCCAAAGGGTGAAAAGGGCACGATAACTGATAACCACCATCAAAATCATCTCCTTGCTTGATCATCTAACATTTCTCACTGTGAAAAAGCATCTCTGCTGAGTTAGTTTGCGATCACATCCTTTAGTAAGCTAACCAGGCCTTAATTTTTCTTCAGGTATGTAATTACATCACATTGTTTCCATCACTTAAATTTTTAATTACATCACCATCATCAATGGTGGAATCGTGCTAGCACTTCCATGGTGTTTGCATATCCTGCTGCAGCTAATTGTAACTGATCGACAAGATGCCAGGGGATCTTGGTCACATGTCTGATTATGAAACAGAGGTGTGTTCTGCTGCCTTGTCAGTTAGCTGCAATTAGCCATTATGAGTTATGCAAACCTTATGTGATTACTAATGTGGTTATGCCATTATTATTTACTACTTTTGCTGCTGCTGTTGCTGCTGCTGCTAAAGAAGCTCCGAGGGCTAAAAAGCACTAATATTCTATCTCATTAGACACAATGGGGAAAGCTGTATTCTTGCATGAACATGCACATGCATGTAGCTGTGTGTCTCTTGTCTTAGAGATATTAAATGCTGAGATTAGACATTTCATTTCATTTCATTTCATTTCATTTCATTTATTTATTTATTTATTTATTTATTTATTTATTTAATGCAACATTCAAACTCCTACAGTCACAATGGTTAATGGCCATTCTGGTCTGAGCTGTATCCCAGAAAAGCAGCTTTCCCAAATTCTGGTTAAATCATAGGTCTCACAGGATTCAACAGTGGTGAAACACACTCACACTACACACACACACACACACACACACACACACACACACACACGCACACACACGCACACACACACACACACACACCAGCAACTCCACTTCAGTCTCAACCTGTTTCCCCCCCCCCCCCCATGTGAAACTGTGTCATTCTGGCATTGTCTATCATTTTGAAGTCTGGTCTTCAGTATTCTCTCACCTCATTCGGCTTCATGTTTATCTCAAGGCTCTGTTCTTTAGGGACTTTTGCAATTCCCATACAATTTCTGCTATTTCTCAGGTAAACAGCTTTGGGTTATCACATCAAATCTTGCATGGGCACACATACACTCATTGAGCATTCTTTAAAATGCAGCAGGGAACCCTGCTTTCGCTGGGCCTAATGAAGCCCTTCGCTCTTCTGTGCACAGCCCACAAGCCTCCCACTTTCCTCTACTTCCCAGCTGATCAGCCATCAGTTTGGTTACAGCAAATAGATTGCTATTGTCAGATCACCATTCTGCCCCACACTATAAGCAGAAAAACACTGCAATCCTGACTTAAGGAAGGGGAAATGTATTTTGACACTCTGGGAGAATTTTCACAGTGCAATCTTATATGAATTTACTCATAAGGATGGTTTGGGCTTACTCACTGTGAAGTACCGATGAGATAGTAACCTTAATTACTGGAGAACTCCAGTCTGTATTTTGGTATTGGGTTTACAAGACTACATTTTTCCGTCTGCATCAGCATTTATCCAGGTTTTTGCACATTTTCCCGAATGCATTTTTTTAAAGGTACACATTTATTTATATGTTTACTTGATTCACACATTCCTCCCTTGTCAAACAAATATCTGGACATAATCTGCCTCATTTCTCCTGGATGCACAATGGTGGATTGTGAAAAGGGTTGTATTTTCTCACAGCTGGCACAAGAGTGTGTTCATTGCCTCCTTTAATCAAAGTGTATCCAGCTCAGACAACTACAAGCCAGAGATTGTGCAGAGCGTCCTTCTGGCTGTGCTTTTAACAAGGGGAAAAAATGACAGGTTTTTTTTTTTCAAATGAAACAAAAATATGAAAAATATCATCTTAACATAAATAATGGTTTAATAATGGTTTGACTCAAACACAGACAGTAGGACTTATGGAAAATGTTGACAGTTGCTGCTTTGTTGCCAAGAGTTTGTAAATATCAGGAAGTTTGGAAGGGTTGTTTACACCTTTTTATACCATCAGTCATTGGTCACTCTGTGTGTGTTTGTGTGCTTTGTTTCTCAAAGTGAAAACACACTTGCTTGTTGCAGACAGTTTTTGCAAGTTATAAAGAGCTTGATGAGGGAAAAAACCTGCCTCTCCTTGTCTCACTGTTGTCTGAAGATACAAAATCTTGCAGAGACTGAAAATATTTTGGTGGGGTGTTATCTAATTACATCAGCCATTCCCTCTGGGGGCCCTGGCACATTTGAAGGGGGTCACAGACTGGAAACAGTTCTTCACACACCACCTTACAACTTATACAGTCCTGATTTGACCTATATTTCTTTCCTGTTGTATTTATGGCTGTGGTTAAAAAAAAAGGTTGGGAATGGTACAAATCAATATGAATGGAAAATTTAGCAAAGGAATGATTTATTTACTTACCTGTCCCCGACAGATGTCATGCAACACCTCTGCATAGGTGTGCCCAATATGTACTAATTTGCATAGATTTTGCTCTAAGAAAATCCCTCCAAAGGTTTATCCACCACCATCTTCTCTGCAGTTTCTGTCCATTGGTTCTATCCTTACCCTCAAAATCAGTAGTGAATGAATCTGCTCTATCTTTTGTGTAACAGTCATTCAGATCTTTCAAGACGACACTCACGGACTACAACTATTCTTATCCAGTAACTGGATTTGGTTATGGAGGAAATGGGCTCTTACATTCCCAGGCCAGTGGAATCAGATAGTGGGTCATCATTATACTCTACCTAGGGCTACCCCAGAAGACACTCTGGTGCCAACAGTTAGACTGCCTCAAAATCAGGTCAGCATGTTACTGACATATCTGCGCTGGTCCCAGTAGTTTGTTGGCCCCAATACAAGCTTGGGCTTAACATTGACAATTCTAAGTGGCTTGAAGACTGGATATCTAAGGGTGAAGAGACAACATTTAAATCGCCTTTTCGCTGTTAACTGACTCATTATTTTGATGATTTTGTTGTGATTTCTGTAGTCATTGCTTGTTTTTCTATTTGGTTTTCACCTTATGATTGATCTATTTTAATTTTACTTGTTAGTCACCTTGACCACTGTTGTTTTTAGTGGGCTACAAATGTAGTATATAAATGAATAAGTAAAGCTCTACTGCCCCATCCTGTGCCCAGCCTGGGTCTGAGCATGTGCCTCATGACTGAGGGTTGACCCAAATCTCTGTTTTTATTTAGATTTAGCTTAAAATTTTCTTTCTGTTGTGTTCCAAATAATAGTTTGCCCACAGTGTTCACAGTGCAACCCATCCTTATTTGAAATAAATGATTTCTTTCTTTCTTTCCTCAAGTGGATGGCTTCCTGCAGACATGAAAAAACAATTTGTCCTAAAAATAGACAGTAATAAACTAGTCACCTGCTGTTGTTTTTCTGTTTTTATCAAGGCTTCACTTTAACTGCTAATTTAATATTGTGTATATATACATATATGTTGCATCCAACATATTTTTGCTTTAATTACCATTTGTCTAGCTGGTCGTTAAGCTCATCTTTTTTTTGCAGATGATGCTTTCAAGTGAGAGCAAAAATAAGGAAAAATATTCCTGCACAGTACTGAAAGTTAAACATTCACCAATACCCACAAATGCAACTTAATTGAGCCTTGCTGAATTTTATAGCAAAATGTACCCAATGGCTTCCCACAGATTATGTACCTCGGGGGCGGGCACTGATGCACACGACAGGAGTTACCTTTTCCTATGAACTGCAGAAGTGGAAAAGAGTACTCAGCACAGAACTGCAGTCTTTTCAGTTCAGCATACTGTAGTACTGTGCAGTTTTACTCTCTGTGCTCCAACATTCAGAACTGGGCCACCCTCTAAATTTGGCGGACCAGAGTCAAAGCAGGAGTTGCTCTGTCTTTGTTAGGATTCTGCTTTCCAGATGACATTCTGGAGATTTGGGGAGTTGTAGGCCAAAAGATAACATTTCCAATCTCTTCCACAGATAAACGCATAGTAGCCTGAGGCTGATACCAGTCAGGTGGTTTTAAAACTAGGTGAGTGCAGGGAAACTTAGCAGAAAGAAATGTTTCTGTTATTTCTGAATGCAATAAAAATGTGAGTGCGAAAAACTTCTGAAGGTGACTTGTAAATAGGGAGCACTTTCATAACTTCTAAGGCATATGCCTTTAATATAGAAATATGTTGTTATACTGGAGAGCACTAAAATTTGATGAGCGGTTTGAGTCACCAAGGAATTTCTTCTCTTCCTTCAACCTCTTTGCCTTTCTCTCATTAATGTAACAGTAACTGAAAGAGAATATTCACCAGTCTCTTCTTGGGCAGAGATTTTCTTTATCATATCAAATAAGGTTCCTGCTTTCCCCCTTAAAGTTGTTTTTTTTTCATTGTTGTTGGTTGCTGTGATGTGGCTTTTACTCTTTAATATTCTAAAAGTATGATTCTTACATGGGCTGTGAGATAATCTCCTTAGAGATGATGCACTGCCGGCATAGAGGATTTTTGGAAAAGCTGGTGCCTCCTATTAAAACCTGCCTTCCCTCTGAGATTTTCAAGCCGGAACAGAGGTTCCTGCAAGGCTTATCTCCCGCTTTTGTTACATGAAACCTATCCAACAGGCAGGCAGCCTCTTTCTGGGCCTAAGATGTCCACTGCTGTGCCTCCACCTCCTGTTGCCATGAATCATTTATGATGCATGTTTTTAATATGCAAAGTTTTTCCCTCCTCCGAATTTTACCCACGATCACAGCAGCCCATACAGGTAGATCGCCATTATTATTCCATTATTAGATCACCTGCCACGAGTATAGCAAAATGCTGTAGTCTGGAATGCCGCATTCCAGCCAGCCAGTCCCTCTTTTGGGGTGTCCCATTCTATCCACATCAAACAACAACAAAAACTCTATTTCCCAGGTTTTTCCCAGTGGTCCGCATTCTGTGCTACTGAGAATGCTCGATCTTTGTTAGACTCTGAATTTCCTTTGAGGGCAGCGGAGATATCTTCCCCCTTTCCAGCACAGTATATGAACTTTTTCAGATCTTGAATTGCTACTGTGACTGCTGATGCATCTGTCTTATGTATGGTAGACCTGTTTTGGCAGTGTGACATTCAAAGAGAGGAAAAGTTTATCTCCATCATGTGGCCGTATGACCTTCAGATTTCTTTCCTAGGTAGTGAGATTAGTCTTGATATTAGCTTATAATGGTGGTTCCCAACCTTGGGTAACCCAGGCATTCTTGGGATGCATTGCCTAGAAAGCACAGCCAGCACTGCTAGTGGTGAAGGATTCTTGGAACTGTAGTCCAAGAACACTTGGGTTATCCAAGGCTGGAAACCACTGATCCTATAGCTGGAAGGATATTTCTGTTCGTTGTTTGAGAGAATTGTTATAGTTTGTTGCAGGAACAGCAAAACAGAGTCTTTCAGCAACTTAAAGTAAAACAAGTTTATCATGGCATGGGATTTAATGAATTTCTATCCACTTCATGGGCTATAGCCCACAAAAACATATGCATTAATTATTGTGTTAGACAGAAATAAACCAGCTATGAAGTCCTTTGTTGATTTAGCCAATGGGTTTCTATAGATGAAGGAGTTATAAGAGGCAGAGGAATGGGGCAAAGTGCTTTTCAATTTGATCAATTGTTGACATAAAAATGATCAAACTCCTCCTGTCACTGCAGTCCCCCATTCACTAGTTTATATAGTACTGCAGAAATGATGTTGTTTAAGAGCTTTATATGCTTTGTAGTGCCATTTTCTGAACCTACAGGCTTTTATGAGCTATTCCCCCCCCCATAAAGATGGAAAAACTTGCTGAAATCCTCTTATTCTTCATGTAACAAAGTTACACTAGCATAAGTGCCAAATGGCTTAGCAGCCTGAGCATCCATCTCTCGCCATGTCCACCTGTGCCAGGCCTTGCTGACTCAATATTTTTGGAGGTGTTGCTCCAAATGGCACTGTCATCCAAAGCCTGTGAATTCATTAACACCTTCTCCAGACCCCTGTTACAATTGTGATTATTCTTGGAGCACCAACTCAGCCAGTACAAAACCTGAAATAATGCTCTTCCTGCGCAACTTTTGTCTGTTCTGTCTTTGTGACCTCACCAAAAACCTACCCCAATGACACAGAAGGACCAAAATCTCAGGAGATGGAATGCTACTGAGTTGTTTACACTAGTGATGATTGATAACTACTATTTAACATCAGTACTGAAAACATTTTTTGTGACAATGACCCTAACAGGGCTTTCAATGTAAGTGAGGTATTTAAAGGCTGATTTTGCCAATCTTATCCCCTCCAGTGAGCTTCCATGTTGTTCTTCTGGAAAGCCTCCTCTGTAGAGCCTTATGGGCAGCAAGACTACAATTACCAGGATGCACCACAGCAGCTTCCTCTTTTTTTAACCATTAACAGGAAGCAAGGCTAGAGAAGGCTTAGCCGCTTTCAAAGTAGGTCCTTCTTAAGGTGAGCAAAATGTAGGTGAGTGTAGATCTGTGTTTATGGACTAAAACTTCCACAATTCTGACTAGAAATTCTTGGAGAACTGTGGAAACTGGAAATGAAATGAAAAAAACAAAAGCACACAAATCGCTAATCCCCTCTAGTCTGCCACTACATCACACTGAGATCTCTAATATCACAATCACTTAATATATACCACTGTATCTCTTGACAGACCACCTGAGGCAAGCAGGAGAGTGTGTGGCAAGACTGAAGTGACCCACTTTTGTACTTGTATATATCCCCTTTCTTTTACTTGAGATCTCTACAGTGTTGTACTGGTCTTTGTTGCGAATGTGTTTCAATGTTTGGTAATTTTTTCAATGTTTCCTGTGTTTCATCAGATATTTGAAACATTGCTTTTGTTTAAAAGTGGTCTACAAATTCTTTAAATAAGTGAATAACTAGACATTATTTACTGTATAAAATCAGTAGCAAAGTTGGACCGACAACCAAGATCATTGTTATTCACAATGTTTAATTTCTACCTGTAGAAGAGACACACATCCATCAGAAGCCCTTTTTTCTCACACAGGTTTATCCTGAATGTCTACATTTGCATAGCAGTCCCTTTGATTGCCAGTCATCCTGTGTCTTCTTTTTACCATGGAGCAGAGATAGTAACAGTAAGCATTACCTTTGTCTCAGTTCCGGATATGAGACATAAGCAATGCTGGAGAAATTTGTTGCAGTTCATTGCCATGACATCTAATAGATGTACATATTGGCAATTTGCTCAGTAGATTATCATTTACTGTCACATGTTTTAATTAGAATGTGATCTTCCATTGTCTTCAATCTATTTGCATCACGGGTGACAAATTTCTTTTCCTTAGGCGTTGTACTCTCTTATCGCAAGATGATTTTTACCCTAACTGTTACACGCTTTAGAGGGGAAGCCCCGTCACTGTATCTGTTTGACTTCTGTTCACTTGGGAGCAATAACAGATTTTTAAATGGTTGATTTATCATCGTTGTCAGGGCACTAGTTCTTCTAGCTGCTCTAACCTTTTGCAGCAGTTACAAAATATAACCCATGCACTGTAATTGCTTTGAATCTTTAGATCTCTTATCGTAGACAGTTCAGACCAAGCCGTTTTGCTGTAGTCGCTGCTGTGTAATGGGGAGGGAAGGGGGGGAAGGGAGTAATAGGGTAGAGTTTCCCTCATAAATCCTTCATCCCATGACAAATCTGCATTTCTAATTGTTTAAATGTGATCTTGCCACAATACCATGTCAAACAGATCCAGTCTTGTCTAATTTCAGAAGCTAAGTAGTGTTGACCCTGTTTAATAGTTGAATGGGAAACTGTCAGGTAATCTTGGGGACATTCAGGTAGGGGAAGGAAAGAATCCCATCAGAAAGTCTAAAGAAGCTCTGTCACTCAGAACTGGCAATAATGGGCTAGGTGGACTAAGGATATGGTTATGTTCCTGTGTTGCTGTCAGGCAGTTAATTAACCTTCCCCAGTTTGAAGGTGAGGTAGGAAGTAGGCTCTATTAATGTTATCTACATCACCATTATTGTCATCATTACGTTTCTCTAACGTCATCATCATAAGCAATGCACCTTATTGAATGTGGACAACAACCCCATAAAGGAAATCAGTAGTATAACCCCCCCATGTTGCAGAGGCAGTAGGAGCATGGCTGACCTGAAACTATCTGGTGTGTTCACAAGTCAGGTAAGGCTTCAACCATCAACTTCCTGGTTCACAGTTTGTTGACTATTGTGGTCTAAGATCCTCTTTGTATGGTAGTACTGGCTCTTAGGCAGAGCCAAGACTTACCATTAGAAAGCTGTGATATAAAGCAGGGCTCCGGGTTTGACACAATGTGGTAAAGGTAAAGGTTCCCCTTGACAATTTGTCCAGTCGTGTCCGACTCTAGGGCATGGTGTTCATTCCATCTCTAAGCCGTAGAGCCAGTGTTTGTCAGGAGACAGTTTCCATGGTCACGTGGCCAATGCAACTAGACACAGAATGCAGTTACCTTCCCCACCATGGTGGTCCCTATTTATCTACTTGCATTTGCCTGCTTTCGAACTGCTAGGTTGGCAGGAGCTGGGACAAGTGACGGGAGCTCACTCCATCACGTGGATTCGATTTTATGACTGCTGGTCTTTTGACCTTGAAGCACAGAGGCTTCTGCAGTTTAACGTTCAGCACCACCACGTCCCTTTGAGACAATGAAGGGATGTAATAAAGAAGAGTCCCCCCCCAATAGTGTCTTATAGTGTGGCATAGTGGTTGGTATTGGATTATTGGAGTAGAATTGAAAAGACTTTGGTTCGGATTCAAACTCAGCCATGGACATCCACGGGGTGGCCTTGGACAAATCACATATCTCAGAGCAACCTACCTCACAGGTTAGTTGATAAGAAAGACATTGAGAGCCACATATATGACCTTAATATTCCCCAAAGCTCATTGGAGAATCTAAATATAACAAAAGTGATTATTAATAATTATTAGCCTATTCTTACCTGCTGGGAAGATGAACTTAACCTACCAATCTAAATAGCAGCCATCATTATAGGGTACATGGAGGGCACAACTCAAATCTACCCAAATAGGTAGGCTGTGTGTGGGGGAGGGATCTAAGTGTCCCTATTTTTCTTTTGATGGGGGAACAAATAAATAAATTTTCTCTTTTAAAATGCCCTCTAGGGAATTCCAGTTCTACTCTGGCTTCTTCTGCAGAGCCCGCTAGAGCTGACATAGTTGCCTAGAATGAATTCCTTTTGAGATACCAAGTAGTGCAACAAATAGTTAAATGGCTATTGTAAAAGAAATGTAACAAGTAGTTATAAAGTTCTTTTTCATATAATAAGCCATGTTTTCTAATAACTTCTCATACTTTTAAAGGTTACTTTAAGTCATTTGTAGAGGCATTTTAAAAGGGATTTTTAAGGTTTTATCTCTCTTACCTCTGTCTCTTGGCTTTAACAAAGATAAAACGGCTTTCCTACCTTCATTGTATATATTAATCAACTCATCCATGCAGGCTTCTCTGCATTACTATGTGTAGCACAAGTTTTTTTTTTAATTAACAGGGCTATGAGACAAAGCAGGTCACTTCCACTTCAGTTAAAAGTATGTAGAAACCTCAAAGAATCAGCACCACCCAAGCTCAGCACCACCAATATGTTTATGCTTTGAAAGTTTATAAGCAATGCTAATAATATATTTATAAGGTGTCCCACCTCATAACCGGAATCAGTGTAGTTGAATATTGTACTCCATGCATATTTTATTTACTTATTTAATTTATTTAAATTTTTACCTCCCTTAGGTGGCATATGGAGAAGTGGGAGATGTTCACAAAAACCTCATGTGATATAAAACTTGCTAATCTTAAAAATGACGCAGGTCTTTTTGTTGTTCAGGCATGATGCCATTCTATTGTCAGTCCTAAGTATCAAGGGATGCTTTTTGTTTCCCTTTCGGGTTCTTGGTAGATATTTTCAAGGTGAAGATCCAAATAGGCCCCTTAGAGCCCCTTCTCTGTCTGGCTTAGTGCTAAGGAGGACAAAAACATGGCAAGAACCTGCACCACAACAAATTATTTCTGTGATCAAAGAAACCATAACATCAACCTGGCTGCTGGCAAGCAGTGGGTAACGCAACAAATCTGATTGAAAAGAATAATGTTCCAGATTTTAAGTCCAAGAAGTAGAGATCAGCCAGCTTTGTACAGGAAAGTGCAAAGATGAAATTCTGCAGGCGTACCTAATTAAATTGCTTGGAAATTTTGCCTTGAGCATCCCAGGATCTCAGCCTAAATTTTCCCTTGTGGGTATCAGCTGAGAAGAGGCATTCTTCCCAGAAAAGAGTGTGATTATATTGCTTTTATTATTACTTTTAAAGGTTTGTTTGTAGTTTTATGGACAAGAAGTTGTATTTACAAGGAAGACAAAGTAAATGCTGCTGAGAACAATGCAAAACAAGGTCTAGAGAAGAATCACTTTAATTTATTTTCAAAGGAAAATAATGATGATTTACTGCATGGAATGTATTCTAATGGTTCGAAATTAGGACAATAAATCCATGTTTGCCTTTTCTTTGCATTAAAGGATGTAGAACCACAAAATTCTTCATCTCGAATTATTTCTTGAGCAAATCAAGCAAAATGATATAAATGACCGTTTAGTTGCAATTTTTAAATGCTGGAAATCATGGAGCTATGCCATGTAAGGCTGATGACATGATCTGTCAACAGTGACTCTTTAGATATACAAAAATTCCAATTCCCTTCTCCCCACCCCCACCCCCAATTGTTCTGAGGCTTCTATACAATCCCTTTCATTGTGGGGAAATCTGTTCAGTGCTGTGGAACACGGAACAATTTCCCAAAATTGTCACTGCTGATAAAACCATTCCAGCAGTGGCCATTTTCAGAAATCATTTTTCTCCCTCTCCCTTCCAGTTCCAAAGGTTTTCCCATGATGAAAAGAATTCTTGGGATCATTGGGACGGGGCTCAGAATTTTTTTTCCTGAAAAATAATTATTTTAGCTAATGATGGTCAGCTAAACTAAGGTATGATGTCCGGGATGGTATGAGGTCTCCTGCTTTGGGCAGGGGGGTGGACTAGAAGACCTCAAAGGTCCCTTCCCTTCTATGATGATTCTATGATTCTGTGTCATGAAACGTATGCAGCATAACGTATTGGAAAGGATTTCAGCTGATGTTTGTGGCCTGTGCAGAAAAAGGGAGGATGGCTTCTTGGTCATTGCATGAATTTTTTAAAATTGCAAACATCAAAGGGGGTTTTCACATCTTTTTAATAACCAGCCAATCATTTTCTGCTTGCTGTGCATAATTTGCTGCTCAAAGGGAAAATATGCCAGTTTTGCCCAGGTACATTATGGAATAATTATGGAGACCCTGATAAGGAAGGAAAGACACTCTTTAGCTAAAATCCTGTACAGCAGTTATGCAAATGACATGATTTAAGTTGAGAAATCTCCATAGGCATTATCAGTTGCATAGAGTTGCATAACTTGGCAAATTTCTATGGAGATTCCATGAATTTTGGCAATTTGAATCTAAAACTTAAGACCTTTGTGTGACAGGATTTCAGTCTGTATCTCACTCATGTCTGAAGGCAACTAATCTTTCAGGACTTTGAAATCATCAAAGAGATGTTTCATTGAGTCAAGATAGACTCAATTGATGAAAAATGAAAAATTTAGTAAATATTTATTATACCTCTATTGAAAATGGAGTCATATCATATTGGAGCAACCGAACTGCTGGATAGCTCAGTGGTTCAGGTATCTGACTGTGGATTCAGAGGTTTGGAATTTAATCCCCCACTATGTGCCTCCTTCATGGGGGCTGGACCCGATGATCCATAGGGTCCCTTCCAACTCTGCAGTTCTAAGATTATGATAATGATAATGAACTACAACTCAGTCACAGAGTTAAAAAGAAAAAGATGACCATGAACTGGAACTGAACCCACATTTTTACTACCCTGATAGTAATGTAATATAAATGTTTTCGAATACACTTTTTATGTGTTCATATCTTCTGTTTCTAGCATATGCGAGAATATTTTTGCATGAATGCCTTAAAAAATCACATATAACTGGCCCTCAGTCACTTTTTATGGAAGTGCTGAAAACCTGCACACATAAACCAAGCCACCAATTTTGATTCTCGACCATTTTTCTCAAATGTGCGTTTCCCACTTTGAAGGGCCAAGAGTGATGGATTTTAAGTGAGTAATACTTAATCCATTATATAGAATTCTCCTCCAGCTTGCCATTAAACTTCCCTCTGAAATGCAGTTTGCTTACTTTGTGAAAATCCTCAGCAGTTAAAGGCGCCAATAACTGATGAGGGACAATAAAGCAAATAAAGTGGACGCAAAGTGAAGTTATCTGTCACTTCCAGCAAGAAAAAGTGAGGGTTGGCACTGTGCGGCAAACATACCCAACCCCTAGTTTTGATGAGTAATACTGTGTTTTCATAATTTTTCTTGATTTAATTACACTGACATTATGAAGGCATTTAGCCACAGTAATTGAATCAGTGTCAGAAGCTAGCAGTTAGTGGATCTGTGGCTTAAGGCAAAGGAAATCAGAAGTGCAGGAGAAGCAGAGAGAAACTCTCTAACTTTGGGGGCAGAATTGCAAGTCTGATCTATTGCAATTTTGTGCTATAATAATAATAATAATAATAATAATAATAATAATAATAATAATAATAATAATAATAATGATGATGATGATGATGATGATGATGATGATGATGATGATGATGATGATGATGATGATGATGATGCCATCAGAGCTAGAAAAAAACATCAATATTAGGAACAGCATAGATACTGCACCGATATTTAACGAATATTTAGGTTTTTGGTTAAAACTTGTATCTGTTATATAATACCACTCATTTTTTAAAATATAATTTTGATTTAGTGTGCCTGGTGTTTTTGAATCATCATCATCATACCTGTCACCATCCAAAGATTTCATAAACAGATTACAAAAATAAACATGATTGGCAAAATTAGTGCATTGGTCATTATGCAAAAAATATTACATGCCAGCCTCCAAAAACCCATGGGAACGTCAGGTAGAGAAGAAAACGAGGAAGTCAAGATCTGGTGGGATTTCCATTTCCAAACTTTGAACATAACATACCAGACATAGTAGTAATAGAATAAATAAATGTTTGGATCATTGACATTGCAATTCCAAGAGATGCCAGAGTTGAAAATAAAGAACTGGAAAAACTAATAGAATACAGAAATCTGTCCATCAAAATATCTCACTTGTGGATGAAACACACTTCAGTGGCCCCCTTAGTCATTGGGAACAATATTATTAAATTTCACACAGCTTTATAAGCAGTTGCAGATCTCAGAAGTAACACCATCAGAGCTACCAAAAAAAAAAAAAAACCCACCAGGAACATTAGGAACAGTACAGTGCATTGATACTTAACATATACTTAGTTTTTTTGTCAATATTTTTATAATTTTGGTTGACTGTGCCCAGTATTTTTAATCATCATCATCATCATCATCATCATCATCATCATCATCATCATCATCATCATCATCATCATCATCATCATCATCATAGATTTGACAGGGTGCTAGCTAGAATTTTGTGTACAGGAACAAGAGAGATACCCTGGCATCTTTGCACTGAATCTGCCATGTGTATAACCGTCTTGGTAGCACCCTGCCTTGAAGTACAATGTCCATTACATTGACGTACAATGTCAGGAGTGATTTTTTTTTAAAAAATAATTTATTATTGGTGAAGTATTTTAACCTAACCTATATCAAAAGATCTCAGGGAGCCATACTATTTTTGAAGCACCTGGCCCTGCCAGACTGCACCTTTCTCCACCCAAGAGAGAGAGAGAGAGAGAGAGAGAGAGAGAGAGAGAGAGAGAGAGAGAAGTTTCCCAGTTTCCTAAAGTGGACTATTAGAGCTCCCCTTTAATAAGATGACAGGGCTCTTCTAAGGTATTTAATATCCCAAAGTACACATTTTACAAAATCAAAACTTAACTTCTGGTCACTTCTTGGGCCCCAAGTTGCTTTCAGTTTTTCAGTCCAGGCAACTCCCCAGAGGACCATGAGGTGAGAACATTAACCTGTGGTCCTACACAGCTGGCAAAGGCTTACATGAATCAATGGAACTTACAGTTGTGACTCACCCAGTTCTCACTGATTTAACTAATACTGCTAATTAAACATCATAAATCTTTTCAGTTTTTCTTCTCAGCAGCAACAAACTATTTTTTTTCAATTTCTAATATTTAATTATGACAAATCAATTTTTGAAACCTTTCATTTACCAGTCTAATTAATTTTTTGAAATCTAACTTTGAAACTAACATGCCTGTCTCACTTCATGGACTGAAGACACAGATTCTTAAACTGCCCTGGGTGTTTCAGGAGTCATATCCTGCATTAAAAATAGATCTACACACAAGTATCTGGGCTGAAAAAGCAGAGGCATGAACTAGTCTCATGTCTACACCTTCTTGAGATACTGTTGTGTTATGGCTCCTTAGATTCTGGAGGAACATCAAAGTTGGTACCTCAAGCCTCACATCTACTATATGCAAAACCTGGGAAAGTTGGGAGGGGGGGTTGTTTTTATAATATGGTTCATTGCCTCAGGGAACTGTAGTAGAAAGCTAACTTTTCCAGGCTCTGAAATAGAGACTAGTAGCACAGAAGGCGGTGGGGGACAGGAGGGAGAACGATTAAAAAAAAAGTGTTAATTACCCAAATATTTCATGCTGGATGAACTGAATTCTAGGCCATGAACATTTAAATTATAATGCATCTCTTAGCTACAAGAGTCTCTGCTGTTTCTAAAACAGCCACTGCTCTGGACATTCTTTATACTAATACCTACCTGTTCTCCTAGCTGTGCATGTATTACACCTGTCGATTTGTATCGGTCATTGAGCATTCATGAAGGATCCTGTATTCCAGTGTGGTAAGAATCTTAAGAATCACAGAGAAGTAAAAGGTGTGCACTCTGCCCTTCTAACCTCCGCCTATGCCATCCCTTAAAGTACCTAAAAGCTTAACTTTCATCGTCCAGATAATTGTGGACTCAGGTAGCAGCATCTGCTCTGTGAGATTTCCAGCCAGAATTGGCACATGACCCGTAGCAACCTGGCATTCTGTGCCGCTTAGAAAGGAATGGATCTTGTATGAGTGAAGCATCTGTAAAATTACTGACATAGCCTGTTCTGCAAATATCTAGTGTCTTGTGGGGAAAACCCATTCCACTACTGCTCTTGACATTTTGCCATTCTACAGAGAATATCTCGGAAATGTTATTCAGATGGCATTGTCATCTATTGTACCAGGATTCTGTTCCAAAAATAACAGGAGTTAACTAAGGTTCTTTTCAGCTTGAATAAAAGTCTACACAAAGTCCTCAAAAGTTTCCCGAGACCCATTCAGAGGTGACCCCTCTGTATTTCTGCCAAAATGTTTGGGGTTAGCTGATTGTTGCCTTAAGGCATGTGTGAGAAATGCCTCATGTCCCACTAAACCCCTACAGCTTGCTCCAAGGTCCTTGGTCTCTTGCTGAAGCTGACATTAGGGCTTAGCAAACAAACATAAATTTTATGTTGTATTTTCCTCTGAGTGTTAATATTTAAAGAGTGCTTCTCATAAATGCATTCCTGTTCTGTGGCCTGTTAAAATTGCACCCTTAGATTAATTTTTTAATATATAGAATCCTAGAATTTTAAAGCTGGGAAGAAATGCCAAGGGTTGTTGACTCCAACGGCCACCTAAGCATGAAACCCAGCACTAAAATATCCCAGAGAATTGGTCATCCAACTCTCTTTAAACATGCCCAGTAACATTTTCCAAGTCATTCATTGCACTGGCAAACAGCTCTGTCAGGAAGATGTTCCTAACGTTTGCTTGAAATCTTTCTTATAATTTGAATCTATTACCTTTGAGCCCTGAGTTCCACAGCTGCAGAAGGTTTGCTCCATCTACTGCATGACGGCCTTTCAGATGTCTAAAGATCACTATGATATTACTTCCGAGCAGGGTGGATTGGATTTAGGCTATTTTGATTTCATGGGGCATCTCAAGGAAAAAAAACATCCAAGTCATGTGACATTCCCCACCTCCAGGCAAAAATGATACATGAGGCACTATTATTTTCTCATTGAGGTCTATCTAATAGCATCCATAAGAGCTAAAGCAGAGGCAAGAACCAGAGGTTGGATTTTTTTAATTTTATTTTATTTTGCTTTCTTGGACTACAAACCTCATAATTCTCAATCTTGGGAGTTCTTCACCTTACAGACACCTAAAAGTGGCTCACATGGGAGAAAAGTCTGAACTGGAAGGTTTGGGGGTTGAGCTAGTCCTAGCTTCACTAAAACTTCCTACTCCTGCCTCAGTGTAGCTGGTAGCTTTCTTTCTGAACAGGAAGCTAGGTGGAGCTTCCATCTGTGGCTTTACTCCCAGGTGAGCCATACAGTGGGGTCTCTACTTAAGAACGTCTCTACTTAAGAACAATCCAACTTAAGAACAGCTCCATTTGCTAAATTTTGCTTCTACTTGAGAACAGAAATCCAAGATGAGAACAGGAAAAAAAACCTTTTCTGCTCTTTTTTTAACCTTAGGTCATCTTAGGTTAAAAAAAATTCTCCCCCTAGTGGTAGAGTATGCATTAACCAGCTTTGCATTAGTTCCTATGGGAACTAATGCTTCAATGTACGAACGCACCTCTACATAACAAAAAAACAGCCAGAACGGATTAATTGGTTTTCAGTCCATACCTATGGGAAATTTTGCTTCAACTTAAGAACGTTTCAACTTAAGAACACCATTCCAAAACGGATTAAGTTCTTAAGTAGAGGTTCCATTTTAGTTTCTATGGACGGAAAAGAGCAGATACGGATTAAATGGTTTTCAGTGCATTCCTATGGGAAATGCAGATTCAACATAAGAACTTTTCAACTTGAGAACCACCTTCCAATACGGATTAAGTTCTTAAGTAGAGACCCCACTGTATGTGTGTCTATTTGGTAGAACTCCAGAATGGCCAATTACAGAATTTGCAGCACAAGACATTTGACAATCCCATCCCTAGCAGGAACGTCTCCTCTTCATACCCCTTGCTGCTCATGTGAGTAAAGCTGTCACAGAAAGAGAAGGCTGTCTGCTCTCCTTTAACTGTGTTGATTATTTTATGGTAAGGGATAAGTGAACAGGACTTAGATGAATTCTGGTTTATGCAGTCTTTCCATGAACATGCCTATAAATGGCCTTAGAAAATCTTCTCTCTCTTTTTTTCTCTATCCTTTCTGCAGCAATCGCTTCTGCAGAAACAGTTGCTGTAATCACTCTTTGGTAAACAGTATTACAAACTGAAGTAAACTTTTATTGCATGGCCGGTAGACCTTATGGCGCTTGACACAAACTCCAAATTCATCTTACCATAAACACAAACAAGCAATAAAGAGGCTTGTAGCACCTTAAAACAGATTTACTGTGGCTTGTGGTCTACAGCCGGCTTCATCTGATAAAGTGGGCCCTTGTTTACCAAATCTGTTTGCTACAATGCATCTGTTGAGTTTTGTGGTCCCTTTGGGATTTTGTTTGAACAATCGAAGATGGATATTAGGAATGCACACTCTTTTTGGACAAACTTGTAAGTATGAACTGAATTGGGAGTAATGATGCATTCCCAAAGAGCCGGTGGTCCCCCACAGGGTGGAGCAACACTCCACACATCTCTCAAACCCAATATTCACATGTCACAATTGAAAGTGGGAAAAGATAAAAGAAAACCAAGGAAGATGAAGCACAGTACACTCTTTGACTAAGAAATGAACATTCCTTGCCTTTCTTGCTGCTAAGGCATTGATTAAATTACAAAAATCTTGTGGCTGCAGCACCATTAATCAGATTTAGGGAAAGGAAGGGTGGGACAGAGAAAAAGAATGGAAAAAGAAAAAAAAATTCCTTTTAAGAAGGAGTCAAAGAGGAGTTTGGCCACTGCCCTTTTAAAATTCCTCACTAACTCCTTTCAGTGTGTCTGACTGTAATTTCTCATGATTACTGGAAAAAGAAAAACAAATTAACAACAAAACAGCCGAAGTGCCCAGCACTGTTGACTGTCCCTGGGGCCCTTCTGATCTGCCTGGAGCATTCATTGTATGGTCTGTGCTGACCATTGTGTGTTTCCTTAACTCACAGGAATCAGAAATGCACAAATACCATAACAGATCTGGATAAGGATCAGTTCACCCAAAGGGCACAGAATAGGTCAGGGGTCTCCCTACATCCTTATTGGACACTCCTTTGGCACAGAAAGCATCCTGTAGAGTTGTGTTTTTGTTGTTGTTCAATTTGTAAATCATGATGAAATTAGCACCTTCCTGATAGTTGTTGCAGGAAGGACATACCTTGCTTTGAGAACTGTTTCATCTGAAAATACTACACAACATTTTGGTGCCAAATACTGTATATATACAAAACTTTGTACACTTCAAATTTTTTGCACAATTTTCAATGCAAAGAAGGTGCTTTTGCACAGATACATTCTTTTTCACGCAAAAAGGCACTTAGAATCATAGAATCATAGAAAAGTGAAGTTGAAAGGGGCCTACAGGACCATCAAGTCCAACCCACTGTTCAATGCAGGAATACAATCAAAGCATATCTGGCAGATGATTGTCAAAGTTTTTCTTGAATGCTTCCACTGTTGGAGCACTCACTAACTCTTGAGGTAATTGGTTCCACTGTTGTACTGCTCTAACAGTTAGGAAGTTTTTCATGATATCCAACCAAAATCTGACTTCCTTTAACTTGAGCCCATTGTTGCGTGTCCTGTAATCTGGGATAATCGAGAACAGATCTTGCCCCTCCTCTGTATGACAGCCTTTCAAATATTTGAAAAGTGCTATCATATCACCCCTCAGTTTTCTTTTCTCAAGGTTAAACATGCCCAGTTCTTTCAGCCTTTCCTCATAAGGCTTGGTTTCCAGCTCCCTGATAATCCTTGTCTCCCTCCTCTGAACTTGTTCCAATTTTTTAGCTTCTGCTATTACCATCTCTCCCACCACCGCTGCCACTCCCCACCCGCAAGTAGCACCACGTCCTGGCTTCTTGCAGATGAAGGAGGAGACAGGCAGGCAAGGGTGTGGGGGTGGGAGAGCAGAGCCCTTGTCTACCAGCCTTACCTATGGTGGACCCCCTTTTGGTATTGAGAGAGATTGTGTGTGGGACGGGATGGTTGCTTTGGCCGCCCAGAGCCAAGAGCGAGCAAGCAAGAAGCCAGGACGTGGTGCTACTTGCGGGTGGGGAGCAGCGGCAGCGGCGGGAGAGATGGTAATAGCAGAAGCCAGAAGGGGGGGGGGAGAGCTGGAGTGACTTTGCAACTCTTGCCTCCCAGAGGCAGCGCTTCCTCCACGCGCCCAGCCGGCCTGTCTTTGCACCTTCTCTTTTGGACCGCCGGGCAGGCTTTTTTTCCAGGAAACCAAGCTGGGCAGGGCTGTATGTCTTTGTTGGGGCAACAAAAGGAAGGAGAAAGAGGAGGGACTCCTTTCCCTGCCCTTCAGGAGCTTCCCTCACACCTGACTTCCCCTACCCCGGGCTCCTTCCGTGCAACTCTGTAAGTCTGAGTGAACAAAAAGAAGGGGAGGGGGAACGGTTGATCCATCCGTCCTTCTCCTCCGCCCCCCTCCCTGACTCAACCAGCCCTCCCTTTTTGAGTGGGGCAGGGAGAGGATCTTTTAAGGCGGCTTTTTCTAGGAGAAGAGAGAAAGGGGCGGAAGACACTCTGTGGTGGATGATCCTTGGGCTGGCGTTGCCTCTTTCTCCCCTTCCGCCACACCTTCCTGGGAGGCCCTGGAAGGCGAGCCACACTCAGGGGCAGTGGTGGCAGGGAGGCCGCCCTCCCAGAACCTCAGACGTTCTGCAGACAACCCCAGCCCAGCCCACCTTTCCCACCCAGGAAGAGTCGGCCAGGCAGGAAGCAGCAGGATCACGCGCGCGCTCCCACCCGGCCGCTCGCCCTGGGTGGGGTGGTGCCGAGCCCGGTGGCCAGCCATTGGTGCTTCCCAGGTAGGCTGCCCCACGGTGGCTTCCACGCAGGGAAGGGGCACTGCTCTCCTGTGAGGGGTGCTGGGGGAAGGTTTAGCACCAGCACGGCATGCCCCTCTGCAAGTGTGACACATACCCCGAGCGGGGCGGGGGGGCGGAGACCCGTGTCCACAGCCCAGTTCCAGCAAGCCCATGGACCAGCACCAGGCTGGGGACCGTGGGTTGATGACCCCTGTTCTAGGGTATTACCTATTCCGCCCAATTTGGTATCATCAGCAAATTTAACAAGCATTCCCTGCACTCCCTCATCCAAGTAATTAATAAAAATATTGAAGAGCACCGGGCCGAGGACTGAGCCTTGGGGCACTCCACCTGTTACCTCCTCCCAGTTAGAGGAGAACCCATTAATCATCACCCTCTGAGTACGATTCTGTAGCCAATTGTATATTCACCTGACACTTTGATTTATCCAGCCCACAGATAGTTAGCTTGCTAATCAGGATATCATGGGGCACTTTGTCAAAAGCTTTGCTGAATTTACGATATACTATATCTACAGCATTCCCTCTGTTGGGAGGTGACCCGATCAAAAAATGAGATCAAATTAGTTTGACAGGATTTGTTCTTGACAAATCCATGTTGGCTTCGAAGTAATACTGCATTCAACCGAAATCTGGCTTTCTTTAACTTGAGCCCAATGTTGGAAAAGTGTGAAGGCAAGAGGAGAAGGGAATGACAGAGGACAAGATGGATGGACAGTGTCATCAAAGCTACTAACACGAATTTGACCAAACTCTGGGAGGCAGTGGAAGACAGGAGGGCCTGGCGTGCTCTGGTCCATGGGGTAATGAAGAGTCAGGAATAGTCATGACTTAATGACTAAACAACAACAGATTACTGCATTGTTTTCTAGGTTCTTGCACAATGATCACTTTATGGTCTTTTCCAGATTGTAAAGCTAATGTTGCTGCTGTTGCTGCAAAAAGTCAATTGACCAACAAGCACGAGATTGTTTCTTCCAATGGGCTGTCTCAATATATCGAAACACTTATTGTCATCCAAAGCGAGAAAATCTGCAAGTATTCCTTATGTCTTCGGCTCCATATTGCATCCTAATCCAAGTTACACCCACATGGTTTCAAAAGTTAAAAAATGCAATCCAAACAAATTGTGGAGCATACTTGCACCTTTTCTGTGTCTACTATGTGTGATGCACTGTGCAGAAGCATTATGTGACATAAGGGGGAAAGCAGCCTAAAAAAATCTCTAGGATACAGTTTACATATCTCTACCATGGATAATATTTTTTAAGAATCCACATTTGGCATTGTTTGCTTGCACATCTGTGTATGAGTAGGTGAATGAGTTACAAACTGAAATTATGTAGGGGCTAAGAAACATCAGCTGCCATCCATTATTAATTTCCCCAAACCATCAGCAGGTGAAAAGGACTATATTCCTTAATGAAATGCTTAATTTGATTAAATAGCCTGTCCATTATGGACATTTGAAATTGCCTTGCTCTTTATATTAGCTTAGGCAGACCCTCCAGAAAGGTCCTGATCTAATGTGAAGGGAGCCACATAGAAGAGCATCTTCCAGTTGAACAAAAGGAAGCACAGTGGGACTTTAAAAAGATAATTAGCTAAATGAATTAACACCAGGGTCACTGGCGCAGGTGAAAATGGCAGCTGTTATTGCCATGCAGTTGCCATCTCTATTGGTACAGTTTGATCTCTCTGGTTTACTTTTCAGGCCTTGGAAGAAGAAGAAGAAATAGCGGAATGAATAAAATCTTATAGCCCCTTTTAATACGTCTTAGTTTTCACCCAGCTCTGAGTTGTGACAATATTTGCACTTGGGCTGTGGTTGCCTTTTGAATTTTTTACCAAAACTATCCATGTTTCAACACTTGAAACTTGTTCCAAAACTGAGTACACCTTATTCCAGAAAGTAACACATTTGCAAGGTTTGTTGATGTTTCAGAGAAATAAGAAATACACACAAACTCATTCATATATATTTAAAATTGAGACACATACAGTAGAAACAAACAAAAGAATACTCATTAGCCTGGTGGAAAAACACTTATAGAAATTGCAAGCATTAGGAAAAGTACATAAACAAATGCATACACTACAAAAACCATCTGCCGAATGTGCATTGCAAAGTTCAATGTGGGGATTAAGCATCAAGTCTTCCAATCTCATGTGTGCAAAGAAGAGGACAAAATTTCATGTGGGCTTTAGGAAAATGCAATGAAATACGAGGAATGAAGAGTTTTTTCATATCACTGCTGCTGCCCATACTGCTGCCCAATAACAGCTGCCCATAGTATAATCTGTGCTGGATAAAGCAGTCTGGGAGGTTGCCATAAAGAAAGAAGTGGCAAGAGTGATTCTCAAGAGAGAGAGAGAGAGAGATGGAGACAAGAAGTGATGGATATGATGATATCGAGAGGATAGTATGGAGTGAATACCACTTTGTAAAACAAGATCAGATTTCAAGCTCTTCTCATGGGACTTGACTCTTCTTTTCCCCTTGGGCTTAGAAGTCACATATGTGGCAGGAGGACATTGAAGTGTGAATTCCAAACCTAGCAGCTCCTCCTGCTCTAGTGCATTATTTAAGAATACATGCTGTTGGAAAGCATTCTAATGCCCCCAAGAAATAAGGTGCCTTTTCTTTCACTTTCTTGTCTTATTTCAACTTAACAGTTGGATTTTGTGTGTATTTGTGTGGGGGGGGAGGGCATAGTACAGACTATATCCTAATATAGGCTATATCCTAATGCTGATCAGGTAGTGTTTGCTTATCTAGCAGAATTGTTTCTTATTCCTTCTACTCCTCATTTTATTAATCTTTCCTTTACATCATCAGCCAATACAGTCAGATGTATACATGCTTTCCCCTTTTCATCCACAATTCTAGACTTGCTTTGTATGCAACTCAGCTTCAGAGTAAGGATGTAATGAATAACAACATTTTTTTTCTTTAGTTAATGGAGAAGGACATCTTGACACATGCGAACAATGTATTGAAAACAATTTTCAACCTCTGATGGGTGTTTTGCTGTTGCCCATAATGGGAAAAAGGGATTATATTGATGCATGTGTGCCCTCATTTTGTGAAAAACACTTATAAAAGTACAAGTTAATCGCTTTTTTTGCACCAAATATACATGCAAAAAAAAAAAAAACACAACAACCCCCTTGTAATCCCATCTATTGTCATGCAGATAGGTTGTGAAGTGATAGCTCACTGTGATAGATTCAACAAACAATTCACAAAATTGCAAAACATACCGTAGACTGGCAAGTGTAAATACACTAACCTTAATTTTTTTTCTGGTAACACCATACATCTTTAGTTACACAAACCTATATTTGGCAGACCAGAGAAGCCTCATTAACTTTGATTTTGCAGCTTCAGAACCTAAATTTTAGAGTGGAAGCCTGAATGTAATCTGCTATACAGAATATACATCAAATGGAAGAGTGTGTCAGAGCTTTGAATATTTACTTGTTTTGACTGTAGGTTCTTTGGCTACTTCGGCCAACAGCCACATGGGCAGGGAGGCTCTGGGAGTTCTCCCAGAATCCACAATATAGTATTTCCAAGCACTCTTTGTCCCCTAATTTTATTGTCTAAAACAAGTAATTCTTACATTGACATTGGCAAGACTTGCTGATTATACAGTTTATTGTCGTTTTTCATGACTTCTGATGACAGTCATGAAATTAAACTAAAGCCAAGCAGTAATACGTCAGTGGGTGTTCAATACCTGGAATTCTGGATCATACTGTATCTGTTTCTCCATGGAGAGTCCTTGGAAAAGTACGGTAGCAAATAAGACCATGTGCTTTTGGTGTTGACTGGAAAGTAAACAGATGGTCCTACTCAGATAAGCTGTCTATATCCGAACAAATACAGTGGAACCCATGATCCAGTATGAAACACAGGATGGCAATTCAGGTTCTAAAGCTAGATGTTGTTATGTTCTGTCAACTTGTATCTGACTTACAGCAACCCTGATAGGGTTTTCAAGGTATGTGAGATGTTTACAGATTGATTTTATCAACACCACCCTCATTGACTTCCATAAGGATTTCAAATTGGATGTCCCAACCCTTAGTCCATCACTGCCCACTACACCATACTGCTCCCAATGAGCTAGTATAGCCATTTTTTCCCTTGATAATGGAAATCAGGTGTTCAACAGTGTTTATTTGGTACTCAAGATTTGTGGCCCTAAGAACTGGGGTTGTATATGCCTGTTTGTTCATCCTGATAAACTAACTGGGTGTGGCCAACTAGCCAAGATGGTGGAAGCCAAATATGCCAACAGCCAGATATTTCAAATCTAGCTTGAGGTATGAAATATTACTTAAGACTACTTGTGCCCTGGCTTAATTGTGTGTTTCTATTGCAGTTGACTTGGGTCTGAAATTGCAGGAGACTTGGGTCTGGTGTAGCTTGCCTTTTTCTGTAGCTTTTCTTCACCCATTTTGATCCTTGTCAGCTGATCTTAGCCAGCAAAGCAAATCTACCAACAGATTGCACCATCAGCAGATCTTTAAGACCAATGAGAAGAACACAGATGCTACTTGGTGGAATGCCTGCTCCCACCAAGATCTACCTGGATCACCCGTGCGAGCCAGGAGGTGAGGTTGAGGAGCCTGACGCCAAGGGAGGCCCAGTGGGAAAACACACAAAACCGGGCATTCTCGGCGGTGGCTCCTCGCCTTTGGAACAATCTCCCTCCTGAGATTTGCGCGGCCCCTACGCTGGGTACATTTAAAACTCAACTAAAAACATGGCTTTATGTCCAGGCCTTCCCTTCTGCCAGCATTTAATTTAATTTAATTTTCTTTCTCTTGTCTATCTATCATTTATTATTTTTTGGTATGTTTTGTTAATAATTGATGTTTATGGATTTATATTATCTTAATTGTATAGATGTTGTTGTTAGCCGCTCAGAGTGGTATAAATATACCAGATGGGCAGGATATAAATCAAATAAATAAATAAATAAATAAATAAATAAATAAATAAATAAATAAATAAATAAATAAATAAATAAGTATGGGGTAGGTGGGCAACAAAGCCATTTGGCCCAGGCCTCACTTTACAAGGTGGGCCTCAGCCAAGAGCCATATTGTCATGCATTCTACAAATAATAATAATATTTTTTAAAATTACCTGTGATTCTTTACATGAAAATATTTCTACCCCAAACAATGAGAGGGAGCTCACAATGTGAAATGGCCTGGGCCTCTTCTAACCTTTCAGAGGGCCCAGCTGAAGGGGCTTGTTCTTAATTCTAGTTCCCTCTGGCTGACCTATCTTGAATTAGAATCATACTAAAGAAAAAGCAAAATGTGCTGCTTACATACAGCAACATAGCACTTAAAGCACTCTTTGGACAGCTTACAATTTAATTATGCAAGCTATACATTGCTACTGCCCCCTACTGGGCATTCCGTTTACCAGCCTGAGAAAGGATAGAAGGCTGAGCCAGCCTCAAGCTGGCTACCTGCGCCCAAGGATCAAACTCAGGTTGTGAGCAGAGTGTTCACTGCAGCACTGCAGTATATTGACGACACTATCCCTGGACACACTTAGAAACAAGCCCTGAGGGATGGGATTTTCAGAATGACGGGAGTCTCAATCTCATAATTCAGCAGGACTCTCCCCCCCATTATGAGACTGGGAGCCCTCAAACTGACAGGAAGTAGAGCAGCCCTCCCACCCCCATGCTGCTGCTTCAAACTTTTAGAAACGTTCTTTGTTGCACTGCGAGAGTCATGACGATTCCCTACAACTTGCAAAGGTGCAGAGGGGGAATGAGTTCCACTGCAGGCAGTGGCATAGAAGAGAGGGGGCTGCTCTATCTCTTGCCAGTTTGAGGGCTCCCACTTTCTTAATTCAACCTGGGGTTTCCTAGACTGAGAATCCTTTCATTCTGAGAATCTCATACCTAAAATTTATTAGGAATAGCGAGTGAGGCCTGTGATTGACTCTCCCACTCTTCCTAGTCTGCTGGAACATCCTCGGACACAGAAAACAACTGCTTTGGCTCAATCAGCTCTGTTGAAAATTAAGCTGTGTTTTGCACGTTTTTTTTTGTTAGCCGAACTTTTCTGATCGTGCCAAGTAAAGTGTTAGCTCCTAGTTTTTGTCTCTGAACCAAGCAGAGGGGGCTGTAGGCACAATGGCTCATACATTTAAAGAAAAAGAAGAGTATTCTAGCTTTCATTTGTTGTGTTTTTCCCTTTACTAGCTGGTGCCCAGGGCCTCTTGGCTCTCTCTTTCACTCTTTCTCCCTCCTCTCTCTCTCTCTCTCTCCCCCCCCCAATCATCTGAGACTTGCCTCCAGCGCCAGGGGTTCTGTGTTCTGCCAACTTTTTATCTTTCCTCCCTCCTTCATGCTATTTATACATGACAGCCGTGGGGGTGGAGGTGGGGCTCGAAACTGTGCTATCTTCTTGTGGCATTTGAAAGAATCCTCCACAATTATGGGCACGTTTTGTTGTAATTTAGTTTACAAATTGCCGGCTGCTGAAAGGAATGGCTGTGGCCTGAAATGCGTACTTTCAAAGGCGATGTCCGTAACAGAGAGTTGGAAGCGGCACCGCGAACGCAGGAAGCGTATGCCATTTCAAAGTATGACCTCATAGCGCTCTGAGCTACATCTCGCTTCCTCTGAATTATTGAAACACTCCTTTTTCTTTATTTTCTTCTTCTTTTTTTGAAACATCGTGATCTCTCCACTGCCTGGAGGTGCTGAATCCAAGGAGAATAGCAGGGATTTTTTTAAAAAGAGAGGCAAGGGAAAAAAATCTTCTTTAGGTGAATGCACCACCTCCCCAGTGTCTCTAATGTGTGTCGGGTGCCAATTAATTATAAAACTGCATTCTGTGTGATGAATTCCAATGGAATGGCCTGCTTTCTTTTTTGAACAGGGTCCTAAGATGTTCTTCTGCTCCCAAAGGGAGGAGGTTCTTCTGCCAGTCCTCCTTTTTATGTATCATCTCCACATTCCATGCCATTTCCAAAGATCCAGCAACTCCAGGAGGTAGTGACGGAAGGGGACTTCACTGGAATCACAAAACCCGATGAAATTATCGCTTTTACACCTCTGGTTGTGAGCCAGAACAAACTTTGCTTTAGAACTTAATATACCTGATGGGCTTCTAATGTGTTTCAAAGAAAGAATTTTTTTTGAGAAAGTTACCTTTTTTGGAGTTTTCCTCCCAGAATCCCCCAGCTGTTAGCCAAGCTGGCTGAGAGATTTTGGCAGCTGCAGTTCAAAACCATGACATCCCCAAGCTGTAAATGAAAGAAATTGAACATTATGCCTACACATAAGTGGGACTTGGAAAAATGTAATACAGAGAAACTGAGGCTGATGTTCTTCAAATTTGTTTCAGGGAGAAGTTGAGTGGGAGATTGTGAGATGCCAAAGGAGCAGGAAGACAGGATTTACAGAAATAACAATCTGGTCAGAAGACTTGATTTGATTTATTTATTTATCTTAGTACAATGCATTAGTTATGATCTAAGAGCAAAGAGCCTGACCCCCACTCTGCATTTAAGAAAATAGAAGTAGGTACATTACAAAACTAATTTTTGTGTGCAGCTTTTGCATTACAGTACATTAGCTCCAGAGGGTGTTTTCTGAAATGTTTGCAAGACATATAATGAGATGCAGGTGAATTGCAAACTTGTGGTATTTAGCATCTTTAGTTTTTAAAAGCCATGGAGATGGATATGAGTTTCCATTTAATTTGTAGTGGCTAATATCCTGTTGCCTAAATGTGGAAGGGAAGAGAAATCATATAAGCATTTCCTCCACTCCATTGGGCTCCCTGTCACGTGCCTGTTTTTGAACTAGTTGTGAGCTTGGTCGTGCAACTGGTCACCCAAGGCTGAGGGGACACTTGTGTGGTTTCCCTTTTTGCTCTGTGTTTAGGCAACAGACTACTAGTCAATGTATTTAGCCCTTTATTTTCATATTTTCAACTACAGATAATGGTTATCGAGCCATACCTTACAGGCATCTTAGCAACTTAAATTTCTTGACTTTCTTACCACTCTAAACATGCCAGTCTTGTTTAATTTAGAAATTAGGCAGAATCAGGCCTGGTTACTACTTGGAATGAAGGCCAGTGGTGATTTTTAGAGATCTCCAGATAGGGCTATGAAAGAATGCTTCCTGAGACTGGCTGCTGCCAGTCAAGTTATCAATACTTGGCCAGATGGATTCTCTTTCTGATACAGTGGCCAGAATTCTCCTGAAAAATATCAAGTGTGAAACAGAAATTGTGCATGTGGTTCTCACAGGTTTCTGGCTTTCTGTTATGTGCAGCCGAGTGCACCAACTGAGCAAAAACGTGATGCTCATATACCGCCCCATAGTGCTTCAAGCACTCTCAGGGCAGTTTACAAGTTAATTATGCAGGCTACACATTGCCTCCCCAAGTGAGCTGGGTACTCATTTTACCGACCTTGGAAGATTAGAAGGCTGAGTCAACCTTGAGCCGGCTACCTGAGATTGAACCCCAAGTCATGAACACAGTTTTGGCTGCAGTACAGCAGTTTAACCACTGTGCCACGATGCATGTGATTAATGTTAACCATGTTCAACTTTTAAATAGAAGGTTATACAGTTGTGCCCCGCTTTAAGATTGCCCCGCATTACGACAAAACCGCATTATGACAATGTTTTTGTGATCGCTTTTGCGATCGCAAAACGATGGTCTGAATAGGCTTTTTTCGCTTTGCGATGATCAGTTCCCTGCTTTGGGAACTGATTCTTCGCAAAATGACAATTATCCTACAGCTGATCAGTGGTTTCAAAATGGCCACCGGGTAAATAAAATGGCTCCCTGCTGTTTTCTGGGGTGGATTCCTAAAAGGTTGGTTGGTTGGTTGGTTGGCATTCAACAGTGGGATTATAGCCTCTTTTTGTTGTTTTATTTTTATTTATTTTTTTGTATTTACATTTAATGCTCACACAGACTAACAGGACTACCTTTTCAACAAGCAAAAGATGACTTCATGTTACAGCCCTAAGATATATTATTCTTTCTTCATATTGCTCTTCAAAAGGATAGGAAGGCTCACAGTCAAAATGGATGGATGAATGAAGCTGAATTAAAAAGAATGCATGTGACCTACCAAGTGAAACATAGCCTGACAACTCATGGGTAGTAATCTATCAAGGTCTTACAGGCATGCCTGTGACAGGTATCTCTAAAGATTTAACAGTCATGCAAAGAGAGGACTTGACTAGTCTCATTAACTAATTCTAGCCCATATGGCTCTCCTGTTAAGACAGCGATCCTTTTTATTTCAATAGAAGATGTTTAATCCCAAACCAGAAATATAGTTCATAGAGTCTTCCTTTCAATGAAACAAAGAGATTTAGGCAAAGAATCATTTCAATCTTTGATGATCATCTTTAAAAGGGACAGAAAGATAGATGTGCAAAAATTAATTTCCTACTTGATGGTTTTATGCAGGGATTGGAAATAATTGAAAAAAAGCAAAGCATCTATTAGTAACCACTTAAGACATTTTCATGAAAAGTGAAGTAATTTTTTTTAAAAAAAGAGTTATAATGAATCCATTTATTTTCAGTTATGGAAGACAATAATTGTGAAAGCACAATTATTATTAACAGGCTTGAGTGCTGATAACTGCTTCAGTAATATGGTTGTCAGATTGTCTCCACTGATGATTTTCTGCTCTGATTTGTTGATAACATTTATCATCTGAATTGATAAATGCAAGATTCTGAATTGATAAATGCAAGGTTGGCCCTAGTGATTAAAAAAGAGAGGGTTAAACATCTATTGGCATTAAATCTCTGAATATTTGGGGTCTACCCAAAGGGTCTTTATTTTATTTTTCTACTTTTTAATTAGAATTTAAAACAATCAAAGGGCAAAACACTTGGACTAAATCCAATTTACAAGCCCACCCATAGTATCAACTGTTTGAAGTCAACACTTACATATATCCCACTCAGTAATAATTCTACTTTAGTTGAAACTACTTACTGGACTGGGTAATTATATTGTACTAGACCAGTGGTTCCCAACCCTTTTTAAGTCATAATCCCCTTTTATAAGTAACCTGAGGCCCTCCCACAATGTTTGCAGGAAATGGTATTTTTAATGGGGTAAAGAAAACACATGAAAAATATTTTTTTTCACTTGCATCTGGTCAGCCAGCTTCAAAATTCATGGCTGAATGTTTGTTAAAGACATCCTCGTGTCATTCTTGTGCTGAGCTCCCTGTTATATGCCACCCGAGTGTGGTCCCAGGCTAGATCGTGCAGCATAAAATGTAAAAATAAATAAAAATGAATAAAATGGAAATAAATTCTCAGTATTCAGTCTGGGCTGGTCCGGCCACTGATTCCTCTGCCACCACTTCAAATCTAGGGAGGGAACAGGCCCAGGGAGATTATATGTAGGGAGAAGAGAAGGCCAAGCACTTCAAAGATGGGCCAGGGGGGTGGAAAGACATTGTGGCACCTAGAGAGGGACAAGATTTTTCCCCTCCGAAATTGACATGACGCTTTTCTTGAACCCACTGCAGAAGAGGTAGGGTGTATGTTTTTTATGTCTTCCTCCTGGGGGTTTGTTGTGTTTGTATTTCCCCCTCTTGTTTTTCCTTTTCCTCCCCTTCTTTAGGCTCTCTGGAAGTGATGTGTCTTTGTTAGAATCCCTTTCTTGCTGAAGTTGCAGCAGTTCCATCTCTCCGCTGGCATTTCTTTCTTTGTAAAAAAAAAACAGTCCTGGTCATCCCTTCTCAGAAAGTAGAGGCTTCTTTCTCCCCTCAAGGGTCTATTTGTCATACGTATGCATACATACCGCTCCAAAAGGTCATGGAAGAAATTGTTTAACAAGAGCTGCAACCCATATAAGGTGGTCCACAGCCTCCGCCCCCCAGAAAACACTTTGTGACACCCTTGGAGATTGCAGTCATTGTCCATCACTAAAATGGACAACGTACGGATGGAACAGTTACTTCCACAGTGTTATCTTAACAAATATTTCCTTGTTGTCCCACCATTCCGTTGCAGTGGATAAGCCCAGGTTTCTGTATTTTGAGAAACAGAGAAAAACTTTCTTCACATAGTTTTCCCACACCACACATAATCCTATATACCACAATCAGAGGTGGGTTTTTTTTATGTATTAGAATCATGGTTTGCCTGTACTCTCCTTTTTCCTAAGCAGAAGAAAGACACACTGAGGGGCAGTGTGGTATAGTGGATATTGTGATGGACTAAGACTCTGGAGACCTCCACTTGGTCATGGAAACTCACTGGGTAAATGGCAATGGCACAACCACTCTTTAAATATCTCACTTGCCTTTAAAACCTTACTAGGTTCTCTATAAGTGGCATGCAACTTGATGGCACAGAACATACACAAATAACACCAAGGTAAAGGTAAAGGTTCCCCTTGACAATTTTCGTTCTGTCGTGTTCGACTCCAGGGGGCGGTGCTCATCCCCGTTTCCAAGCCATAGAGCCAGCGTTTGTCCTAAGACAATCTTCCGTGGTCACATGGCCAGTGCGACTTAAGACACGGAACGCTGTTTACCTTCCCACCGAGATGGTACCTATTTATCTACTTGCATTTGCATGCTTTCAAACCGCTAGGTTGGCGGGAGCTGGGACAAGCGACGAGCGCTCACTCCATTGCGTGGATTCGATCTTACAACTGCTGGTCTTCTGACCCTGCGGCACAGGCTTCTGTGCTTTAGCCCGCAGCGCCACCACGTCCCCAAATGTGGTAATTTTTCCTCACAGGGGAGTAGCTTCAGTCCCCTGCTTATTCTGGGTGCTTAATTCTGCACTTTATGATGAGTTGTGTAATTTAGCTGTGTACTGAATTGTATGTTTTTGAGGGGAAGATGATTGCAAAGGTACGTAATGCCATTCATGGATGAGCCAGCAGAGGACATCAAGAAATGTAGCCTGCATTTTGCGTTCTCCAGAGCCACGTCTTATGTTTGCTGCTGTTCCGCCTTTGTTGGCACAGGAAATAAAAGGTCCCAGCACTGTTTTCATGCTTTTAGTCTTCCATATGGCATGGCATGGCATGACCAAAAGAGCCAGCAGGAAGACGTCTAATTGATCTTGACATCCAACATCATAATTCAGTGTCAAAAGGGGAAATGGCCTTTTTGGGGGCTGGGAGAGGGTGGGTGGGACGTCAGCTATGTTTAGAAGTCACATCTTTTATTCAAATAGCTTTTTTGAAGCAAAAATAAATGTAATATGACAAGAGTATTCAAGCAATAAATGTGGAGGGGGGGATGAATATTTTGGAAAAATGATTTAGAGAACATGGGAACATTTATTTTAAAAGCTAGACATTGGTGAAAAACATTAGACAACTTGCCAGTAGAAAATACTCATGTAGCTTAAACTTTTACTGTTGCCTTCCATTCATTGTCTGCCTGTAGCCATCTTAAGTCACATAGTGGGAGATTTCTGTAACTTTTCCTCAGAGCTCAATTTTATTTATTTATTTATTTATTTATTTGGATAGCTGTTTGGCTGGTTCTTATACCACCCCTTTAATGAACACACTACTCTGGGTTGTTAACAATTAACATATATTATAAATATAAAATATTATGAAAGGAATTTGTTGCATTATTGATTATTTTTGTGCAGCCAAGTTGCTTCTAGCATTATCCATACTTCTGGATGCATTGTTCATTACTGACACATTACATTGTTTTCACTGGAGAACCAATACAGTGTATTGGGCAAGAGTGCTGGATTATGGCTCAGGAGACTTGAGTTCAACCCCAATTTGTTTATTGAAATTCACTGTGTGGTGGCAATGCTCAACCACCCCTTGAATATCTCACATATCTTGAAAAACCTACTGGGGTCAGCATAAATCTAAACTGACCTGATAGCACGCTACAATTATTCTTAATATTAGACCAAAAAAGTGGATCCCTCTAGTGGCCAATTATGTTATTGACCTTTAGAAATATTTATCAAAAGAGAGAACAACATGTAGTACTTCCCTGGCCATTTAGGATTGGTAAAAGCATAACATAGCTAGCATACCTTTTAGAATTGTCTAGAAAAAAAATCCTTAAATGTTCTTTCTAAAAGTAGCTTTTGAAAATAATTAGTTGTTGCTTGTGATAAATAAATACTCATTTATTTCTAAGTTGCTTCCTCCATGCAGTGCTGATGCAGACTGATTTGAGTGGGAATGGATCTTAAAAAAAAAAAAAAAAACAAGAAAGGAAATACTTCAACCCCAGACTACTGAATTAAGCATGTGCCAACACTGCTTTATTGTAGAAGTTTGATATCATTTTAACTGTCAGGGCATCATGCTATGGAATCCTGGGATTTATAGTCTGGTAAGGTATTTACAATTCACTGCTGAGAAGCTCCGGGAAGGGAAGGCAGATTAGAGGTAGCAGAAACAGCAGAGATGTAGACAGTGAGGTGGAGAAAGATGGGGAGGAGGTGGAGCAGCTTCTGTCCGAGGAGGATTCTCACTGGCACAGGGAAATGTATTTTGGCTATCCCTTCCATGATACTTTGCCTCCAAGGACTGCAAGGCATTGTTGCAGGGAGGAACCTACGGCTCCTGCAGTGAGATACGCTACCATGCCCAGCACTCTACTTCGTGAAAAAAATGACAGGGCTGACTCTCCAGCCTTCTCAGAATTTGCAGAACCCAAGCAACTCTGTAGCCATCTTTCAGGCATTTACATAGCTTGTACTGTAGTCTGTACACAGGAAGAAGAAGGGGAGCAAGGAAAGGTGCCCTATTTCTTCCCTTCAGGATGCGACATCTTCAGGACTTGAAGGGCACCAAGAATTGGGATGCACACCCTCCTCACATGTTGATATTACACATTTTGGAAGCCCCTAGGGAAGGTCTACGTACATTGGCCCAGGACTGTTGTGAGAATGACTGATGGTCAGATTCCAAAAAGATCTCCTGTGTGGAGATTTAGTGCAGGGAAAGCACCCCAGAGGGAGACCACAGCTGCGATACAAGGATATCTGCAAGTGGGATCTGAAGGCCTTAGGAATGGACCTCAACGGATGGGAAACTTTGAGCGTTCAGCCTGGAGGTGGGCAGTGCATCATGGCCTCTCCCATTTTGAAGAGACACTTGTCCAGCAGGCCGAGGCAAAGAGGCAGTCCCGAAAGCAGCAAAATCAGGGAGCTGGACAGGGGACAGATTGTACTTTGTCTTCAGTGTGGAAGGGATTGTCACTCCTGACATGACCAGATAGGTGGGATATAAATAAAATAAAAAAAAATAATAATAATACTCTCAAATTGGCCTTCTCAGCCACACTAGATGCTGTTCCAAGTCCTCTATTCGGAGCACATTATCATAGTCTCTCGAGACTGAAGGATGCCTAATCTAATAATCTTCGGAAGGGTTTATCTGCATGCCTTTTTCAGTCTGAAGCAGGGGTAGGCAAAGGATGGTCTGCAAACGGCATGTGAAACCCCATGGCTTGCCTCTCACACACAAAATGGTGGGGTGAACAAAAGTGGTTTTCTGTTCTAGAAGCCTCCATGGGAAGTGTCTTGCTAAAACATGGCAGGCTAGTTCCCTCCTTAAAAATCTCAGAAGCAGAACAATTTTTTTCATGTTTTGGGATCAGGCCATAGCCCATGGAGCAGTGGTCCCAGCCTACGGGATCCCCAAATGTTCGCAGACACAACTCTCAGAAATCCTGGCCAGCACAGCTAGTAGTGAAATCTTATGGGAGTTGTAGTCCAAGAACACCTGGGGACCCAAGATTGGGAACCACAGCCATGAAGGGTCCTGGGGAAGAAAATTGGCCCTGCTCATCCTGAGTTTGTCTGCACCCAATCAAAAGAGATGAGCAAATGCATTTAATTACCTCCTTCAATTAATTCTTCAAATACTTTGTACTTTTAGAAGTTCTTCAGCTGACAAGACTCAAAATAAAGTGATCTGGTTGAGTAAAATGTTAGCATGTTCAGGCATGGGCTTTCATTGAATCCAACATCGCAGGTTATCACCTTTGTTTTCAGATTACCCAGGTGACCAAGAACCAAGCCTGGGCATGTAGCATTTTATCCAATCTCATTCCTCCTGCCTTTCTGCTGTTCAAAATGACCCTTTCTCTGTAACAGGAAATGTAGTTATTCTTCTCATGCCCTGGATGTTGAGACAAATAGAATGAAGAATGTGGAAAAGAAATCTTTTGGATAAATGCGACATTTATTAAAGGATGTATGATTTGCAACAGAAGCAGGCCATGAAAGCTATGCTTTGCATGCCGTATCACATGTCAAGACACTTAACCAGGAAAGCAAATGGTAAACTCCTAGCAGGCATTATCAGCCTATCTTACCACTTTGACTTTGCTTGCTGCGTAGGTCTGGTTTTTATTCATCATCTTCTTGGAGATCCTGACAGAGCAAGAAGGAAGGCATAAGAGGTCAGCCTGTGCCTCCTGGGACGTTTTTGCTTTGAATTCATTGAACCCTAGCAGTGAAGCAGAAACTTCTTTCTGAGCAGCTGCTTTTGCAAACTATGAAATAAAAGCGATCTTTCAGTATTTGCTTTTTTTATTTTATTATTTTAAAAAAATAGCACAAGGTCACATTATGAACTATATCCACAGGGGAGATTTCTCTTATAAACTCTGCCATATAGTCTAATTCTAGTCAGAATAAATGAGGGGGGGGGAATCAGGATTGGTGTTTTGTGTTTGTCTTCTGCAATAGAAATTTCCCCCTCGGATACAGTTTTGTTCATGTAGTGTACAGCAAACAGGGAAGATAACTTAATTTGGTTGCATTGTCATTTCTTTCTCTGAAGAAAGTCAAGGAGATCAGATAAGATTGGAACAAAGCAGAAAGACACATAGGAAGCGATTTGGATCAGTGCAAAAGTAATAGGCAGATAAACAGATTGCAAGTTTTTTTTTCTTGTCCAGATCTACAGACAGATTTGCATTCTCAAATACCTCCTTTCTTCTTTCTCTGAAGTCACTTTCTGTCTCTTCTTGCTCTCTCATTTTTAGGTACAGCAACAGATACTACAAATAAGGAAGCCACCTCCATGGAATTCTCTAAATAAAGTTAACAGTGCTTCCCTCCTAAACTATTCTAAATAGATTTCCTAGTTAATAATCAGTAGGTTTTTTTGTTGTTGTTGTTGTTGTTTTGTTTTTTGGTCTTAGCCTTCATTATGTCATATTCTTCAATATTCACAAACACAGCCCTAGGCTACAGTACCAGTAAAATTAACAAATCGTGCTACAAAACACACAGTAACTGTGATAAATAGGGCTTATCATGTGATATTCATTCTATTTGGGTTTACTGAAGGTGTCATGCTACAAGAGAAGGAATTCTCATACAGAAGGCCATTGTACCTTGTACATGCAGGTAGTTACTTGGTTGTATGAAAAACAGTATCTATGAAGGAGGCCTGATAGCTCTATTATTCATAGGAACTGAGGGAAAGTACATCCAGTGGTAAAGCAATAATTTAAAAATGGCTATGAATTATGTTCATATAAAACTGCACATTTAAAATATTGTGCACACAAATATATGTATGGTTGTTGTGGGTTTTTCGGCCTCTTTGGCCGTGTTCTGAAGGTTGTTCTTCCTAATGTTTCACCAGTCTCTGTGGCCAGCATCTTCAGAGGACAGCACTCTGTGCTCTTGTGTAGTTTGCTTGGGAGTGGAGTATTTATGGCTGTGAGATATGCTTTTGTCTTATTCAGGAGATGGGTTATTAGTGTGTCTTGTTGTGGGTGTATTGTTGTGATGAGAAGAGATTATCTGTCATTGTGATTGATGTATGCTTTAAATTTGTATGCTTTAAATTTGCAATCTGTTCGCATGCGTTTTTTTTTTTTTAAAACATGTGGACCAAAATATAACATGTATTGAAAACTGGAACAGAAAATATTCCCATGCAGGAAAATGAAAGTTTGAATTGTGTGTAGTGGAGGCAAATGGGAACCTCCATTGGATTCAACTTGTGATATCTGTTGATTCCTAAACAGAGTAGACAATACTCAGCTAGATGGATATAATGACACAACATATGTTTCCTTTCCTATTGCTTCGGTGTTTGTCAAATCCTCCTTCATTTCTCTGTCTTGATCCATAACTCCTATGGAAACTTTCAGGGCATTCACACTAATCCATTTGGCTTTCTATATGTACTGGAAATTGTTCTCACAATGTGACCTGCTTCTGATGCCTCTTCTGTAAAAACTTTGCTTTTCCCCAGGGTGCCACAATGGCAAATCTCAATCAATTCCTACCCTCAGTCCTTTCAGGACTCATTAAATCCCCTGACTTGATCCTGATAAGAGTGCCCGTAAGAAAATTGCTGAGACGCGGTTGTCTGAAACCACAAGAAGGTTTGAAGCTGAGGAAGACACAGTGTTCTGCATTCTCTCAAAGATAAATACGTAGAGCCGTATCTCACTTGGTGTTCATTCAAGCACAAAGCTCCAACTGTGGAAGCTGACATGATAATCAGGTGAGGAGCCTGTCACAGGCAGCCAGGCGCATGAGCTGTACCTTGTCAGATCCCTGTGGCAGTTTCTGCAGTTGGAGTCCTGCTTGTGAGTAAATACTAAATTAGGATACTGGCCATGGCATCTTGATCAATAGTACCAGCCAGAACTGAGAGAGGCTAATGTCTTGGATTACGAGTCTCAGTTCTGGCCATGCTGGGGAAATTCTGAGATGTGTAGTCTTTTGAAAAGAATAACATCTCCAGGGGTTAGTTCTTCCAGCCTGGAGTGTATAAGAGCATGAGGGGAAATGCTCTGCTTTAACAACTTTGCTTTGTAACACTGGCATGATATACAGCTGAATGAGCAAGATGCAACTGTGGGGATTTATGCAGCCCCAAAGATACCCTGACCACCACCACAAAAAAGCTTTCTCCCAGCAAAACTAAAGACAATTTTGGTGTTGTTTAGTCGTTAAATCATGTCAGACTCTTCGTGACCCCATTGACCAGAGCATGCCAGGCCCTCCTGTCTTCCACTGCCTCCTGGAGTTGGGTCAAAGTCATGTTGGTCGCTTCAATGAGTCGTCCCCTTCTCCTCTTGCCCAACATCAGGGTCCTTTACAGGGAGTCTTCTCTTCTCATGAGATGGCCTCAGCTTCAGGATCTGTCCTTCCAGTGAGCACTCAGGGTTGAGTGCTCCCTGGAAGACAAAAATCCCTTCATGGATTGCTGCCTTGTCGTGTCGAAGGGGCTTGAGTAATTCGGAGAAGCTATGGGCTATGCCGTGCAGGGACACCCAAGATGGACAGGTCCTAGTGGCGAGTTCTGACTCAACGCGATCCACCTGGAGCAGGAACTGGCAAGCCACTCCAGTTTCTTTGCCAAGAAAACTCCATGGAGAGAAACAAAAGGCTAAAAGAAGACAATTAGCATGTCTCAAAGCTTTCAGGAGCAGGGGTTCACCTTTTAAATATCCCTACCCTCCATGTTTGAAGCCCAAAATACCAATTTTTGAAAATTACAAGAGAATCTCTTATCACCTCCACTTCTGGATCCATTTTCTTTTTCCAACCATCTGTTCCCAACATTTTTCAATAGTCACCCAGGAGATGCCTGGCAAGAGAAACATGACCACCCTGCCATAGAATGCCTCCACTGGAAGTTTCCATCAAGCGAATCTGAGCCAAAGTAAATGTATCATGTGGGTTTTCTACCAGTGACTGGGAACATAATGTTAATGTGCTCGTAAATATGTTCACTTACAAGCTAGCTTTCATGTGAAACTCTCAATAGAGTTCAATAAACATTTAATTAATCGCTTTGCCATCCATGTGAAGCAGGTCAACTTCATCATCTTGCATTTCTGGGAAGGTGCAGAGGGTAAAGCTGAGCAGTGGTTTCTGTGCATAACTTAATACTTTGAAGGCAGAGGAATGATGTATGATAACACTCTGCCTTGTGGTTTGCTTTATGCAAATTGCATGGCTCTTCCTCCTCTTTCCCCTTTAAAGTTAGGTAAATGAAGCTGCACAATTTTTGAGCCCCACACCAAACATGCATTCACAGAGGAAATGAAATAAAGCTAAGATTATGAATTTGCAATGTGATGATGTCCCATTACAGAAGGAAAACAGAAGGACGGGATCCCAGTAGCCATCAGAAGTTGATATGGCTTCATTTTGCCACCTTGAATCTAATCCCCACTCCAGATTTATCTGCTTCCACTGGTATACAAGTGGCTGTCTCAAATACATCACTGTTTTTGCAAGTGGAGAAACCAAAGAGGCGAATGATTTGGTTAGGGGGGGGAAGGGTGATTGACCTTTGTCTCAAGATTTGGGGCAATTTACTCCTTGCATTGATTGTCCTCTAGCTTCATTTAAAACTGGTTTTGTACTAGTGCTATCCAGAGTTGGCAACACAGGTGTGAAAAAAGAAGTGAAGAAAGTGAACCACTACCACCATAGTGGAGTAAGCAGGTAAAAAACTTGAGGCAAAATTCAAGGCTTCCCTTGAAATCAGCCATGTTTGCCTCCATGCTTGAAACTAAAGTCCCATGCCCTTCAATGAGTTAGGGTTTTTAATGCACTAGTTGAAAAACTAGAGAATAATTATGGAAAAAATAATAAAAAAAACAGGGTGAGAAGGAAAAGGTCCTTCAAGGTAAAAAATGGACATTGGAAGTATAAAAGTCTTCAGAACACGTTCAGTGAACCATTTGGTATATATTACCTACAGGAGATGTTGCCAAGCCCTTAATAAATGACAAGAGTTAACTCTTTTTTTTAAACAACTTAAGTGCAACACTTTGTCATTTAATTTTTTTTGTTACTTCCACTCCCATTTCTTTTTAAAATGGCTGTTCCATAAGCTTCCAATTATCAGGCAGAAGGAGACAGTGAACACCACATTAGTTGAGTTGGGCTTACACTCTGTAAGAAACATATGAGGGGCAAAGTGAATACAATAGAACCCCTGTATCCACAGAGGATTGGTTTCACAAAATAGAGTGGATGCCTGAAACTGTGGATATAAGGAAACCCTATATACAACAAATGGGTGGGACAAAAACCACAAAGGGGCAGGACAAGGGCCACAAGGGGGCACCCTCCTATATTCTATATAGGCCTGTAGCAAACCACAGATAAGTGAAACTATAAGTACCAGTTACGCAGATACAGGGGTCCTATTGTAAGTAGACTTTTTTTTTTACAATGGGGAGGGAAACACAAGTAGTTGTACAGCATTTCAATAGATTGTATCCAATTATAACTCTTGTAGTATTTCTTAAAATGCTGTGGATGGAGAGCAGTTGATGATTTGCAGAAATCACACAAGGCTCCTGTCCCATTTATAAGAAACGGAGCCTGGAATGTCTTGCTCTCTTCTGGTCTGTGTCTCTCATCCCAGCCAGACCTAAACAGCCTGAAGACTTGGGATGTAAAGAATATTCACTAAGCTTTTCCTTCTCATCTGTTTTGTTTTCTCTCAATTGGACGAGTTACCTTGATGAGGAATGTTCATCCTGACAGCATGGTCTCCATAATTTGCACAAACTGTCTTGTACAAAAGTAGTGTCCTCTGCATTTCACAAGCATGCACACCTAACATAATACAAGGGCTGAAAGTTAAACAGATAAACACATAACCTCTTCTGATGCTTATAAGTCCAAGTAAGTCCACATAAGAAATCAAGAATAATTGCTTTTGGAGGGATTTCATTTGAGCCCAGCACCAATTCTCCATGACTGAGTAACACTTTCAAATCCCATCATGCTGAGTTCAGAATGGGATACGAAGAAACTTTAGATATTGGCTGATATTTTTATTTAAGCAACTTCTTTGGGAAAATGTTAACAAGTGTGAAATTCTTTCTGGTCTTCTCCTTTCGAGAGAGTTCATTCTGGCCAGAATACAATTCACAGCTGTTGGCTTGCAGAGATGCCACCTGCTATGTTAGCTTTTGTGGTCAGAGAGGCCAAGACATTGTCTGTTTCCTTTGGAAATCGTCAACCTCAGCCATCCTTTGTTAACGGGGCTCTGGAAAAATGTCAGCTTTTCAGCTGAGATAACATAACAGGAGCCTCAGCACCACTATGACCCCAGGTTTTGATATTTTGAATCAGGCCTCTGGCAGTGGTGTAACCCAGTTTTGCTTATGTAATTTAAAACATAATAGTTGTCCCGAACCTTCAGCATCAGGTTGTATATGAATGTTTCATCTGTTTAATGTCCATAAAACTTTTTCGTACAGTCATCATTTTCTCTCTCTCTTTTTCTTCTTCTTCATACCACTGCTCTCCTTAAAGACAGATTCAAGTTTCTGGAGGGTTGGTTCTTGCTCTTAAATTACCCTAATCTATCTGTCTAGTATAGTAGACAGAGTGATGGTGAGGACTCAGGAGACCTGGGTTCAAATTCCTGCTCAGGTACAGAAACTCACGTAGTTGGTGGCACTGCTTAAACACTCCTTAAATATCTCACTTACCTTGAAAAACTTATTATAGCCACTAGAGGTTGAATATGACTTAATGGCATATAACTCAATTATTTATTTATTTATTTTATATAAGATCCTCTCAGATTATGTCATTTTAAAAATAATACTGTATTTACTGAACCAATCTTACAAAATACTTTCCCCCTTACTATTCCATATAATTTCTTTAAACACTTATTATCCATTCTAATAATCTGTCTTCAGGGTTGCATTCCACAAACAAATAAATAGTTCTTAAAGTCGGACAACAACAATGTAAGAATATAAGGAGAATTATGCTCCATTTGGCCAGAGGCCCATCTTTTCCAATGTTCTTTTCATACAGCAGCCAACTACTTTCATGTAGAAAGTTCACCAACAGGATGTTAGTATAACTCGACCCTCCATTTCATGTTAACTAGCAGCCAATAAGCAAAGCACTCTGCTTCTGGTAATAGAGGTGGATAGTAATCACAAATGGCCAATAACACCTCTAACCATCCTGACTATAGGCAGGCTGGCCACAATGGCAAGGTCTTGGCAGGCTGAGATACAAGCCATACAGATCAAGGAAGTGGCAGCGGGATAAATTGCATGTATGATCTGGACATTATATGCAATAGACTTCCAGTACTAGCCCAAGGTTTGTATCAGTGACTTCCTGAAGCCCAACCAAAACTCTGACCCCTCTCTCAAACCACCAATCTTCTCAGTCCAAAATGAGTACATCTTGGTCATCACTTGGATGGGTAGCAAAATGTTTCAACCTAATAATAAAGAAGTCCAGTTGCCATGACTCAACTTCCAGATAACCTCACCTGGATGACTGACAATCTTAACAGAGAATACAATTGTGTAATTTTGTCCACTCACTCCTAAGAAATACCTACAGAGTGCAGATATTGTTGAGGACTAGGGATCGTCATAAAATGAAACTGTGAAATTCCGTCACAGTATACCAAGTTTTACATTGTTTACTATTGTTTTAAATTGAATGGTTTAAATTAAATGTTCATAATTGTTAATAATTTTACATTGCTTTAATGTCTGTAGGCTGCCCTGCAATATTTTGATATGCAGTAGCTTATAAATATTTGAAATAATGAAACAAAAACACAACTTTTCCCTTTTCTACCATTTCCTGTTACTGTTTCCTCTGTCTCACTGTCTCCAGCTTTAGATCTCAAAACCCATTTATTTAACAAAACACTTTCTGAAGCACTCTACTTTACCTCACTCACCATTTCATTGCCAAAGCATATCTCTCCCCATTAGCCATTGCCAATCCTTATTCCCCACCCACCCCACAACTCCTAAATTGTAAGTTATAGGCTATACTCCCTCTGGACTTGGATTCTGTAATCCTCATTTTTTACACTATATAGTACACAGCAGATAGAAAAATAAACCTTCAGCTGTATAGTAAGTAGAATGTAAATACAATCATGCCTTGACTTACAAACTAAATTGGTTCAGGAAGATGGGCGTAAGTCGAAATGGTTGTAAGTCGAAGCAGCTATTTCCCATTGGAATGCATTGAAATGCAATTAATCCATTCCAGACGAAGAAAAAAATATCACCAAAAAAATCACTGCAAGACTGGTCAGAAACACGATTAATCCCTTCCAGCCTGGGGGTGGGGGGAGAAAAGCAACCAACCGTGCAAGACCCATTGCAAATGCAAACAAGAGAAGGCAAAAAGCAATCAAGTGTGGAAGACCTAATGCAAAGAAAACAAACCAAAATCCAATCAACTGTGCAAGACCCGTTGCAAATGCAAACTAGAGAAAGCAAAAAGCAATCAAGCAGATTGTGTAAGATCGGAAATAGGGGAAAAACTAAAAAGCAAACAACCCCCCCCAAGACCCATAGGAAATGGGGGAAAAAACAAAAAAATAAACTGCCAAAGACCCATTATAGCACAAAAACATAACCCCCCAGCTCAAAACCACACTGCAAAAACACCCAGAAGAGTTTTTTAAAAGGAGAAAACAGCACCTTACCTCACCAGGCAGCGCGAAGCTTCCCTGCAAGCAAGCAAGCAAGCAAGCAAGCAGGCGCACACACACACACACACACACACACACACACACACACACACACACACACACACACACACACACACAACCTCCTTGGATCACACACTCTGTAAATGCTGGGGCGAAAGAGCTACAATGAAGCAGCCTCGTCACCACCTACAATGAAGCAGCCTCGTCACCACCTTGAATTTCCTGCCTTTTTCCCGTCTTTTTCTGTCCATAAGTGGAAGCTCCGGTTGCAAGTAGAAGCAAAATTTTGCGGCCGAAGCTGGTCGTAACTCGAAATGGTCGTTAAGTAGGGGCGTTTGTAAGTCGAGGCACCACTATAAATAAATGTACAATGGTGCTATAAATGCTTTTCACTCAGCTTAGAGACACTTAAAAAGAGGTCTTCAAAGCTTACAGAACAAGGGTCAGGAAGAGTACATAGCTGATAGCTGACAGTGAATTCAGATGCATTTTGCACCAGATAATAGAGTATGTCCCTGTGAATGATTCAAAACGATGCTTACTTGCAAACAGGATGGGCTGTGAATGCGGTGTAATTGTAACAGGAAAAAGTCAGGTTTCTTCCTGGCATGAGGCAAGGTGTTTTTACGAAGCAAAGATGTCCCTAACTAGTACTACAGGTAAAGCCCATAACTTCTTTTCCTTGGGCAGATGGGCTGGCTTCAAGCATATTTGAGTAGGCTGAAATTGATGGCTTCTTGGTTATGGAGGCTAGGTTTGATCTCTGTAAGAGAATACTCAATTCCTTCCCCCCCCCCAAACAGGTAAGAGAACCTCATTCTTCACCTATGTGGGAACAGTGTGATTTTTGCAATGGCCTCTAGGAAGTGAGATGACATTGCTCAGCTGAAATTCCCCCACTTCTTGTTTTAACTGCTCCCTTCATCAAGAAAACAGGTGTCTGTAGCAACAGTTACATGCCTGTTTGGATGGCGTTGATTCCAGGGAAATTGTGGACTCACCAGAGCTCCCTCCATCTTCAATTGTTTGGAGGCTGCCATTTTGATATTCCTATAATATGACTTTCCAAGACTATAATTGGTTCTCAAGTGGCAGTGACTTCTGATCCTCCAAAATCATGTATCCCAGAAAAAGCGAAATAGAAGTATTATCACTCCTGAATCCCTTCTGAATTCAACTTCTTGGGACTAATTTCTTTTTTTTTTTTTAATTATTGAATCTCCTTGAGGAAAAGCTATAGCTTTGTCTGGAATGTGAAAACATCTTACCATACCTAGATTTCCTCATGGATATGATTAATTTAGGTGTGAGAATTACTTACAAAGTAACATGCAACATGAAAAGTGCTTTAAAGCATTTGCTTCTTATAAATGTTCTTTCTACTTTTGATCCAATCCAAACTCCCTGCTTTCATTCCAAATGCATTAAGGCATTTAATTACATAGCAGTGGATTGGGTGATTGCATTTTATTTTGCTTACTTCCAGCTATTTCTTTACTCAGGTATGCTATGAGAGATATGGTTGTTGAAAAAATACAAGATGTGTGTGTATATCTGGCAGAAAAAGGGTGTTCCTACCTACCATGTGGGACGTGCAGTGCTGTGGGTTAAACCACAGATGCCTCTGTGCTGCAAGGTCAGAAGACCTGCAGTCGTAAGATCGAATCCACACAATGGAGTGAGCGCCCGTCACTTGTCCCAGCTCCTGCCAACCTAGCGGTTCGAAAGCATGCAAAATGCTAAATGCAAGTAGATAAATAGGTACCACCTTGGTGGGAAGGTAAACGGCATTCCGTGTCTAGTCACGCTGGCCACGTGACCACAGAGGATTGTCTTTGGACAAACGCTAGCTCTATGGGATGGAAACAGGGATGAGCGCCTGCCCCTAGAGTCGGACACGACTGGACAAATTGTCAAGGGAAACCTTTACCTTTACCTTACCTACCAGCAGTTAGTTTATCTAGTCCTACATACATCTTTTATTAGCACATTGTATTGTGTTCAGTCTAAGATGGAAAATGTACGAACTGATTGAATTGGGGCTTATGGCACAGTAAACACACCCAAGATTAGGTCATTGGTTAGACAAATAATTATCTTTATGCTCTTAAAAATATATACTTTGAAAAAATCGCTCTGAGTTTTAGCATTGTAATTCACCCGAGAGCACACTGCTATGAATGCCTGCTCAGTATGTAAGATAAATACCAGATCGTTTTCCTATTTGAAGTCTGATACAGTTTGGGGTTATTGTTTTCTTCTCCTTTTTGATTAACAAGACTCTATGATAAACAGGGGGATTTGAGAAATCTAGGAAAACAAGTTGATTTGGTTAACTGATTTGGGGAATCAAAGCTGGCAGTAATGTCAGCTCTGAAGAAATAGACTAATGATTTTCAAGATTATGTGTATTGTCTCCAACTCTTAGCACAGTCTCATTCAATTACTTTGAAGGCCCAAAGAGATATAAGGCTGTCCTTTGTAGGCCCTGTGATGATTTTGCTCAAAGTACATAGACATAGTAGGTTCCATCTCAAACGGTATCATTTGTCTCAAATCATTATCCTGCAAAGTAACTACAGAGGTTCAGTCTGTCAGCCTGAATTTGGTGTTTATCCAATTTTAATGATTATGTGTGCTGAAGAAAGTGAAGACTTTAGAGGCGAGCAAAATCAAACTGTTTTCATAGGCAGCATCCAGCCCTCTCAAAAATAAAATAAAATAAAAAATAAAAAATGCTCACACATGTCTGTCCCCTGAGACTCTGGAGACTAGGTTCTAAGCCCAACATTTCAACTCTGACTTGTGGTTAGCACACTTCAGTTTGCTTCTTTTCCTTTGCAGCTCCTCTTCCTGTTCTTGTTTAGTCCTTAAGTTGTGTCTGACTCTTCGTGTCCCCATGGACCAGAGCATGCCAGGCCCTCCTGTCTTCCACTGCCTCCCGAAGTTGGGTCAAATTCATGTTGGTAACTTCGATGACACTCTCCAACCATCTCATCCTCTGTCATCCCCTTCTCCTCTCGCTTTCACACTTTCCCAATATCTGGGTGTTTTCCAGGGAGTCTTCTCATGAGATGGCCAAAGTATTGGAGGCGTCTTTTAATTTCATGGCTGCTGTAACAATCTGCAGTGATCATGGAACTCAAAAAAGTAAAATCTGTCACTGCCTCGTATCTTCCTCTTCTATTTGCCAGTGGCCATGATCTTGGTTTTTTTTTTATGTTGAGCTTCAGACCGTTTTTTGCACTGTCCTCTTTCATTACGAGGTTCTTTAATTCCTCCTCACTTTCTGCCATCAGAGTGGTATCATCTGCATATCTGAGGTTGTTGATATTTCTTCCGGCAATCTTAATCCCGGTTTGGGATTCCTCCAGTCCAGCCTTTCGCATGATGTATTCTACATTTAAGTTAAATAAGCAGGGAGACAATATACAGCCCTGCCGTACTCCTTTCCCAATTTTGAACCAATCAGTTGTTCTGTATCCAGTTCTAGCTGTTGCTTCCTGTCCTATGTACAGATTTCTCAGGAAGTAGATATGGTGGTCAGGTACTCCCACTTCTTTAAGAATGTGCCATTGTTTGCTGTGGTCCACACAGTCAAAGGCTTTTGCATAGTCAATGAAGCCGAAGTAGATATGTATTCTTGCCTCTTGATGTTTTCTGCTTCTGTAAGGTCCATACCGTTTTTGTCCTTTATCATGTCCATCTTTGCACAAAACGTTCCTTTAATAGCTCCAGTTTTCTTGAACAGATCTCTGGTTTTTCCCTCTCTATTATTTTCCTTTATATCTTTGCACTGTTCCTTTAAGAAGGCCCTCTTGTCTCTCCTTGCTATTCTTTGGAAATCAGCATTTCAATTTTCTGTAACTTTCCCTATCTCCCTTGCATTTTGCTTCCCTCCCCCTAGTTCCTCTCCCTAGCTGGCTCTAAAGGAGAATAGCCTGGTAAAGTGGCTGAAAGTGCTAGGAGAATATGGTTCACCACAGTTTCACCATTTTGCCCATTTCAGAAATCACATCTTTGCCCAGAAGGTCTCTGCTCTGTTATAGAGAAAGGCAGGTATCAAGAAAAAGCTTTCCTGTCCTAAATATGTTTTTCTTTTGGTTTATCTGTGACTCAGAATTTTAGTTAATCCATGAGCAGACATTTATTTCTTTTTTTACTTCTTTATTTCTTCATTCATTTAAGAGCCACCCTCATCCCTGTGGGTACCAGAGTATCTGGTATCTTTAACTATACAAATATGGTTAAACCATAATTACACTGTAAGTCAGCATAGCAGAATCTGCTTGGAATGTTCTCTGTTAGAAGGCCCATCAAGATCAATCATTTCTGTAGTCTGGAAAACTAGTAAAGCCTTTTCCAAAAATAATCAGTTGGAAATGGGAGAAATTTGATACTCTGAGTTTCACTTTGTGTCCTCAAGCCTCTTGCAGCTGATTTTGTTAGTCTGCTGTCAACTTTTGTAGCATTTTAATTTAGGGGATTTGTTTTACTTTGTATTTTTATGTGCAATGTGTTATTTTCTTGATCTGTGCAACCCTGAGTACTTTGAAGCAGGAGACACTAAAAATAAAAAAGAGGCAGTAATAAGCGTTGACAGCGGACCTAAAATGAATTAACCTGACTTATTACAAGGTGCAACTCTGATCTTTTGCAAAATGATAAGTTTTGCCTGAAAGTTTGTCCATGTACTGCAAAAGGATATATCTCCTTATATTTGCATAAGAAAGGTTTGCCCAAGTAAGTGTTGCTCCAGTTCAGGATGACGTCCTAGATCTGTCTAAAGCAATAAAATACTATTTTTAGCTACCACTGCACAAATGTCAATGTAATTTTTTATTAAAATATTCTAATTAAGAGAGGCTCTCCACATTTAGCTCTGCTCTGCCCCTTGACATACATGTCTTAGTTTCTGTTAATGCCAGTGGGAGGCTTGAGTACCTGTTAGGAGATTAAGAGGTTCTTAGGGAATTTCCCCCCACTCTAAATCCAGGAAATGTGATTTATCAGTTCCCTATAAAACAGCAAAGGAGGGTACATTTATCAGAGATTAAACCAGAGTGATCTTATAGCACCTTCCCCAGAAAGATAATTTAACAAAGATGAACTTTTTAAAAATACATGTAGTAGGGATTAAAGTACAAATCTGCACAAGTTCTATTTTGAAACTTTCATAAACAATTAGGGGTGGCTCCTTATCAAAATCATAATTTCACTCTGTTCACTATTCTACTAACAAACAACAGAATTTGAATTAAAAATGTTCTGGGCTTTTTTGGCAGAAATCTATGTAAACTGCAGGTTTCATCATTGACATTTGAAATATAAATCTTCAGAAATAGTCAATCCAAGATTTAACCAAACCAAGGACAAATGCAGTGAAATCAACATCATATTTATCATATTGATGTCACTGCCTCTATATTTCGGTATGACTAAACCTAGATACTACAGCGTACACACACTCATGCATTAACTGCCATCAATTTATAATGATTCTGTCACCCTCAAGCAAATGCTTTCTGATATCTGATGGATGCAAGCCTTTGATTCCCTACTTGATCACACCGCTGTCTTTGCCCTTAAGAACCTGCAGGGACTCTTTGATGTTATGGAGTTGGGGGATGTGGCCAGTCACATAGGTTCACTTAACATTATCACCTGCCCAAGCAGAATATCTCCATAGAGGTCTTTTCAGTGATGGACATTGATTTTTGGTTAGTAGAAATCCTTCAGCCTATGGTTGCCAGCAGAGGCAATCAGTAGCGCAAGGGCTGGGACCCACCCTCCAGAACTACCTGGTGCACTTGCTTGCAGTTTGGCGTACACAACCATCGTCGTCTGCACCACGCCAATCGTGGAAGTAGCCCATCTGGAACTCTTCCACCTTCCTGCACTGCTGACTGCTCTGCAAAGAGGTGGGATGATGAGTCTCCACCCAGCTGCTGAGTGGTCAGCAGTGCAGGGAAGTGGGGGAGCATCAGTCTACTACTGTGGTTGGTGGCGCAGCTCGAATCACAATGACCATATGCACTGCACTGCACTGCAGGTAGCAAGTAGACCAGTTGGTTCTGGCGGTCCAAAGGGTCCGGCCAGCTGTGGTGGCAATATTTGTATTTGTCTCCCCCGGGAGACTAATACGAATATCCCATCTCTAATTGGGACAATTTTATTTTCTCTTTTGTGGCGTCTGCCCAGATCATGAATATTCGTATGCTATCTGCATAGATCAATGAGAGTGCTGAAGATATAAGATATAAGAGACTAAGCAGCAGGATGGGAAGTTTTAGATAGGGAGAGAAGGAGTATTGAGAGAGAGAATTGAAGATTTTGGTGTGGTTTTTGAAGTTTGGGCGGGAGAGATCATGACATCTTGCATTCAAATTTTTTAAACCCCAAGTTTCCAAATGTTTGTTTTGATTTTGGCACATTATTCCCTTCTGCAGTGGCAAGATTCAGTAAGTAGAGATATTTGTCATTTGGTCATTATCTTCCTTGAGGTCTAGTCCAATTCTAGGCTGCTAAAGCTAGGGGGATAGTCAGTTTAATTGACATGACTCTTACAAAAGAAATTTAGCTGTGAGTTGGGCCAAATCAAACTATTATTTCCATTTCCAGCGAAGAAATATTGCTTGGAGAGGGAGGCAGTTGAAGAAGTTGTAAGAAAGCAAGACCTACTGCTTTTGTGCTCTTGCCTGCATGGTAGTCCCATTCTAGATTCCGTTCCCTGTGGCTGTTTGTGTTGTGGACAAAGGAAAAGGTGATCTTCTAAGCTTATAAAAAGGAACACAGCAAATGTAATTTGTAGTTTGGCTCAACAGCTTTCTGTATTCAACAGACCTTATTTACAGATAAGATTGCAGAGGATTGCAACAGTATAACCATTCCTTTGAAGAAAATATGTTCAGCATATCAAGCGCCAAATCATGTTGCATTTGTCAGGCACTTAATACCTTACCTATTTCCACAACAAGTGTCAATACTTGTGTACATTAAAAGGGAAGCACATTCTGCAGAAGCAGATGGAAGTTATACAATATAGATTATCACAACATTTTTATGGCATCTATTACATTTTATTATTACATCTTCTTTAGAAATATTTGGGCATCAGGTTATACAGTGGAACCTCGACTTACGAACGTCTCTACCTATGAACATTTTGACTTACAAACTGCTCCATTTGCAAAATTTTGCTTCGACTTGCGAACAGAGCTTTGACTTACGAACACAAAAAAGCAGGGGGGAAGGGCGGGGAATTTGAATTTACTACTAACTGTTGGTGGCGAAGAGGCTGCTTCTTTGTAGCTCTTTTGCCCCAACAGTTAGGGAAAGGGATGTGGTGGGGGTAGCCCAGAACCAGGAGGCTCGAGCTGCCTTGGTGCTCTGGTGCGGCCAGCGGGCGGCAAGGGTGACCCAGAGCCAGGAGGCTTAAGCCTCCTGGGTGCTCTGGTGGCAGTGGCAGGGGTGGCGGAGGCAGCAGTAGCCTAATGCTAGGAGACTTGAGCTGGCCGGGCGCTTCGTCCGCTCACCCCTAGCAGCGGAGAAGGCAGCGGAGTGCCAGGAGGCTTGAACTGGCCAGGTTTCTTCAGCTGCTTGCCTCCCGGCTCACCTCCTGCTTGATCCTCGCCGCCCTCCACCATTTGAATTTCCTGCCATCAGCCCACAGAGGGTGGCGCGGAGCAAATGGAAGGTGAGATGTGAAGCGAGCGGCCAAAGCACCCCTGCCAGGCTCAAGCCTCCCACCGGCAGCGGTCACAGCAGCAGCAGAAGCCCGGGAGGCTGAGGAGGCTTCGGACTGGTAAGGTGCTGCTTTTTCCTTTTTAAAAAACTGTTCTGGGCAGGTTTTAGAGGGTGGGTTTGGACTGGGGGGGTTATGTTTCTGTGATGTGTTGTCTTGTTTTTCATTTTTTCATTTTTTCATAATTCTTATTTATTTATTTATTTATTTTGCAGTCCCAGTGTGGGACTTGCTCTGTTTATTTTTAGTTTTATTTTTGGTTTTTTTTTTTAATGCTGGAACGGATTAATCTCGTTCCCATGCATTTCAATGGGAATTGGTGCTTCTACTTACGAACATTTTGACTTATGAACGCCGTTCCAATACAGATTAAGTTCGTAAGTCGAGGTACCACTGTATTATGGGGCGTAAAAGGGAGGACAACAGTTTACAGATGTATTCATTTAAAGAAACTGTTTTCTTTCTTATAAGCTCTGGTGCTTCTCTCCCTGTTAGCTACCCTCAGCTTCCAACTCTGTAAAGTCTGGCCATTTATCTCAATTATTATCCAACATAAAATAGGGAGACCTAAGAAAGAAAACAAAACACAACACTGTATTAACTCCTGTTGGAATCGCTTTTAAAATAAGAAGCCTGATCTCATCAGTATGCAAGGGCTTAAAGATGGGTTCAAAATATATAAAGCAAGCAATCTCCCCTCCTACGCCATCACAGTTAAATTGGCAGGGAGAGACATATCCTGTCCCAGCCAACCAAAGGTAACATGTTTGTGTGGAGACTTATGATGCCACAATATGGTAAATGTCTGTAAACCTTCCGAATAAGTTCAGTCAGGTTACAAACTTAGGAGAAGAGAGGCTGGAGACAGAAAGAGACAGAGAAGACTTTGAAGTTTATCTGTTCGCGTGCACGCGCCCACGTGCGTGCAGGTAAAGAAATAAAGAAAATACAGCACTTTCATCTAAGCCATCTAGGCAAACAGAATGCTTAGCGCAGACAGGACTAATTTGTCATAGTGCGGTTGCTGTGGCAACCACAGGGCTCCATGATCATGTGACCCCAGGCAGTTTCTGTTGACTGGTTCTGCCTCCCTATCAGTTTAGCAAAGGTTCTTCTGTTTTCCAAGTGAAAAGGAAAGCTCTCGCATTGATACTGGTTGAAAAAGGCACCAAAAAAACAAAATTGTCACATATGAAAGTGACTCTTTGTCTTGGCTCTGTTTGTTTCGGCACAGCTTACAGGGCCCCCTTCCCCCTACAAAATTCCCCTTATTTATTCACCCTTTAAAAATGTGTTTCTCCCGCTCACTGAGAATGAATGTCAAATACAAGAAGGAGAGCCACCAATTCTGCTGTTTCAAAACCGTCTGGCCCAACTGTGGAAACCCTTTTCAGATCTTGCCACAACATATAGCTGCCGTGTTCCCCATCTGATGGACTAGCTGCTGGTTTTGATCTACTTCCCACTTGTAGCAAACGGTAAAGCTCCAGAAACTGGAACATGGTTTGAGCTAGGGATGGAGATACAGCATTTAGACTCTTGCAAACCGTGAAAGATTCTGGAGTTCTAGTCTAAAAACAAAAAGATTTCCTTAAGCTCAGTGACGTGCCTCCAGTAAGCATCTAACTGAGCAGGTAGAATACTGATCCTGATACATTGGTTGTTGCATGGATTTTTCATTTTCCCCATTTCCCTCCCTCGGTTCATGGTAAAAAAGAATGCAGAGAAATTATTCAGTCAAAGATGGAAAAGTTAAATGCTAGGTGGATTACAACAGGTGTTATAAACCACTTGGTTTATAAACAGCCAATCCATTTAACTGTGTGGACTAGGGACTTGTCCTTGCCCACATGCATCCACAATATGTGGTATATTCAAGGCATCATGTTGGCATATAACCAACCAAATCATACAGGTACTGTATCAAGTTGTTAGCATTATCTGAGATAAGATGGTGGCTGTCCAGGAGAAGGTAACCATTGCATCATCCTAGGTAAACGTGGAAGCAATGCTTCTTTATCTGTATTTCTCCAAAGTCACAGCAGAATTGCTAGGCTGTTAATTTGCTGATTGTCTGATTGCTACCATATAACAGAGGGTCAACTTTGGTTTGTATGGGTGGGTGGATTGTAACTCTTTTGGCTACCAGTGGCTTAAAAGCACTGATTTCGCTCAGGGCCTTGCCATTTGGACAGCAAGAAGCTTATGAGCACTTTGAAGAATATATATAATGGCTGAGGCTCCAATACTTTGGCCACCTGATGAGAAGAGAAGACTCCCTGGAAAAGACCCTGATGTTGGGAAAGTGTGAGGGCAAGAGGAGAAGGGGACGACAGAGGACGAGATGGCTGGACAGTGTCATCGAAGCGACCAACATGAATTTGACCCAACTCAGGGAGGCAGTGGAAGACAGGAGGGCCTGGCGTGCTCTGGTTCATGGGGTCACAAAGAGTCAGACATGACTTAACAACTAAATAACGACTAAACAACAAAAAGAAATAAACCCAGAAAAAATATTTCCACATATATTACCAGAATTGGCTTCTAGAAGTTGCTAGACACCATGCTATGTACAGTATTTGTCACTAACAGGTATTCATAGCATGGTTTATGGCTCCCTCTAGCGGTGGGTTCTTTTAATACATGTGAAAATAGGTTTTTCTGGACTTTTTCTTTTAATATTTTATTTAACATTTTAATATTTTCAGATACTGGATAAATCAATCAGTGGATACTGATCCTGCGGATAAGGGGGTCCCACTGTATTAATTCTGGAGAGGCTGCTATGGTTGGGCAGAGATGAATAAAGGCTCCGATACTTTTGCTATGAGGCCATTATTCACATTTTGTACACAACACCCAGGAATACTAGATGATTCCTTATTTACATGCCCAGTTTCTTTTTCAATCGAAGAAGTCTTGGCCAAGGGCTCTTCAAATACTGGGAATAAAAATAAATAAATAAATAAATAAATAAATAAATAAATAAATAAATAAATAAATAAATAAATAAATAAATAAATAAATAAATAAATAAATAAATAAATAAATAAATAAATAAATAATAAGTATTACATTTTCATTCTAGGGAGTTGTATTGGCCTGACATCAGTTGAGGAAGATTGGAGCAGCATTAATAATTGTCCAGGCTTGTTTTTTTTCTATCCAGATGTCTCACTCAAATTTTCTATAGCTGAGTGTACTGTGTAGACTGTGAAGTTAACTGCCTAATCCTGGTTGCAATGAATGAGAGTTAGCTGGCAGAGAGATGTGTGGGTCAGAGCCAAGACCTTTCTGAAGTCCTTTCTGTCAAAGCACACACAGAGAGAGAACAGTTTTCACAAAGGTGGCTCTTAAAATTACAACAAATAAGCCACTCAGGTCAAATTAACCTGTCAGATACATGTACAGAATAACAAAGCTCCAAAATGTAGGTGGTTAGTACAGTGGCGCTATTATAACAATGTCTGCTTTTTTTGTCTCTGATGGTCACTCTGCATAACCCAGCTGAAGGGACTGCCTCTGGCCTAGAGGCCTATCTAATAATTATTGTACTTGTTCTATTCTGCTACTCAACTGTGATTTTGTTCAATGTTTTACAGAAGCTTTTAAAAATCTCTCTTCAGTGGCAGCTGAAAACAGTAGATACTTCAATTAAAAATGTTAATTTTCATTTCTCTAACTGAATGGTTCCATGTTGAACATCGTGGATCCTTTTGTTAGGAGTATGGAAATGAATGAATGAAAATGAAAGAGAGCTGGACAGGGACAAAATATCTGCCCTAGCGCTCTTTAAAACTTTCTTTAAAGAGTTACCATTAGAGACGGGGGTCTTTGTAATTGCATACTGATATCCCTGCGCAGCTAGACTTAACGAGGGTCTGGCCCCTGGGGCTGGACCATCGACTCATGCATCCGGCAGTGCTGGCAGCCTCGGTCATCCTTCCAATCCCTTCCGGAGCGCTGTTCTCTTCTCACTTGGCTAGCCACTCGGCAATTGTGCAGGGAGACATGTCCTCTCCCCCTCTACCTGGGATAGCTAGCCAAGTGCAAAGAGAGTGGGTCCAGAAGTGATTGGAATGATGGGCGAGGCCGCCACCAGTGGCTGGACCCATGTTAAGTCCAGCTGCATGGGGATATTCATCATAGGCATCCTTCAGTCTCGAGAGGCTATGGTAAAGTGCCCTGTATGGATATTCATAAAAAGGTAAAGGGTCCCCTTGACATTTTTAGTCCAGTCGTGTCCGACTCTAGGGGGCGATGCTCATCCCATTTTTCAAGCTGTAGAGCCAGCGCTTGTCCGAAGACAGTTTCCGTTGTCACGTGGCCAACATGACTAGGGAATGCCGTTTTACCTTCTCACCAAGGTGGTACATATTGATCTACTTGCATTTACGTACTTTTGAACTGCTAGGTTGGCGAGGAGCTGGGACAAAGCGACAGGAGCTCACTCCGCCGCGTGGATTTGGTCTTACAATTGCTGGTCTTCTGACCTTTCAGCACAGAGGCTTCTGCGGTTTAGCCCACAGCACCACCACATCCCATGGATATTCATATACAAATACCCCCATCTCTAGTTACCATTATCGTTTGCATTACAGGGTGGAGCAGGCTAATTGCTGTGATTCCTTTGTCATCAAAGGTGTATTTAGAGGAGGCTTTCACAACAATTAGAACTCATCAAATCTATTTATTATTTTATTTTTATAAAATATTCATCAAATTTATATGCCCTTTTCTAGTGTAACAATGAAACAGGTAGAGAGGATATAGTGTATTTGGACCCCTCAATTGTACTAGTGTATTTCTGAAAAGGAAATTAAGAGTCCAGCAATTCTTCTGTAACTTTGGAGAAAGCAAAGCAGGAAAAGACATTTTTATTGTAGTAAGCTGCCTTGGATCCTCTTTAAAGAGAAAGTGGGGTTGAAATGTTTTAAATGAATGAATGAATGATTTAACCATTCCAATTCAAGGTGAAGCCAGCTACTGTGTTTTGCAATTCGAGAACTTCAATTCCCTCCCCAAAATCTACGGGAGAATACAGTGGTGCCCCGCGTAACGAGCGATTCGTTTAACGACGAATCCGCATAGCGATGTGTTTTTTGTGATCACAAAAGTGATCGCATTGCGATGTTTCTAATGGTAAAACATCGCTTTGCGATGATTGGTAATTGTTTCACTTACCGATTTTCCTATAGCGATGTTTTTTTAATAGCTGATCGGCGGTTCCAAAATGGCCACTGGGTAAAGAAAATGGCTGCCCACTGTTTTTTCGCTTACCGGGCAGCGAAAATGGCGGCCGCATGGAGGATTTCCGCATAACGGTGAATTTTTTGCTCATAGGAATGCATAAAACATGTTTTAATGCGTTCCTATGGGCCTTTTTGCCCCGCATAGCAACGAATCCACATAGCAACAAATTTTTTGGAATGGATTATCATCACTATGCGGGGCACCACTGTATTTTAATGTATGGAGACTATTGTCATGAAAAACAGGAGCCCATGTTCTAGTTTTTCTATTGTTTCACTTGCCTCTGCCTCATCAGCTCCTCCACAATTCGCTTCTCAGCCTAACAGCTAAGATGAAGTGTCTGTTTTTATCAATGTATTTCACTCCAACTGGTATTTTCTCCATCTTCTCCTCCTCAGCCTCCCCTCAGCTCAACCGAACTGCAATGTTCCATTATCACAGCTTGGAAAAAGTTTATTTTTAAAAAATCACCTTAGAAAGTTACTTTTAAGCAATGCAAGATTCTAGGAGTTCTAAATATGGTGTCCAAGCTCTGTTCCTCACAATAGCCATTTCCTCCATGTCATGTGTCAACAAGACTTGAGTTAAGAGACATTGCCCAAAATCCTGTTGCATAGTTTATGAAATTGCAGTAGATTAGGCCCAATGAATCAACGGGGTTTTGGAGAGTGCTTCATAAATTCCATTGATTCAAATGGGCCAATCCTAACTATGACTAAGGAAGTCACAAGTAGAGTTAGGTTTATTTGAATCAAAGGAACTTACAGAGGACTTAATAGATCCCCATTACTTAAGATCTCTATTGCTTCAATGACTCAAGTGTGATTTACTAAACTAAGCATCAAGATTTTGGCCATTATATGACCTCATTCTCTTCACCTCTCTTGCAATCATCCACGCATCACAAAATCCTAAATGTTTATTTTCCATTGGCAGAAGCACTAAAGAATTTTAACTTGCCTGTGCTTAGAAGCTGCCACTACAGACTTTCCTTCTCACAAATAGGTTTATGACTTAAAAATCTCCAAAAAGCAATCTTCATTCTCATGGGGAGTCCACTTCAGCAAATCGCAACTCCAATTTTACATTCAGCTTTACAAGTAATGTAAAGTGATGAAGGTGAAATCGTGCTTGGTTTAGACAGCTACAAATGATTGTTTTATCTCTTCTATGTCCAGGAATTGCTTTGTGCCCAGCAATTTATCACATTTTCCCCTATCTGTATACCATTGCTTACTTCTGTTTGACAATAATAAACTGACTCTTTTTTCTGATCATATTTCTCCTTTTTTTTCCCAAGGCAAAAAAAAATCACAGCGACATACACACATTAATGAATAAGCATAAGAAAAGAGACAGACATATAGAAGGACCAATGTGGTACTTGAAATGGAAAAAAATGTTAGAAGTTTAAAAATGAATCAATATTGAACGCAGGATCATGGCTATCCAGACTACATACCTTACAATAGCATAGAAAAAAATTTAATGTGACCTTTTCAATCTATTCACAATTTATTTTCTAGCTGGCATATATTTTAAAGGCATTACGCCAACATCTAGCAGTTGTACTAATGAGAACTTTACTAAGAATAGAAGAGATATTACTGCCCCACTCTTCCAAATGGTAGGACTAGCCCTGGCATATATGCCCAATATGAGCAGAATTGAATTTAGCTAACGTTGGTTACATCTATCTATCTATCTATCTATCTATCTATCTATCTATCTATCTATCTATCTATCTATCTATCTATCTATCTATCTATCTATCTATCTATCTATCTATCTATCTATCTATCTATCTATCTATCTATCTATCTATCTATCTATCATCTAATTTTTTATTTATTTACTCATTCAAATACAGTGGTGCCTCGCATAACGAGTGCACCGTTTAACAACGAATTCGCATAGCGATCCATTTTTTGGGATCGCTAATGCGATCGCATACCAATGCTTTCTATGGCCGAAAATCGCTTTGCGACGATCGGTAAGCATTTCGCTTACCGATTTTCGCATAGCAATTTTTAAAAAACAGATGATTGGTGGTTCCAAAATGGCCGCCGGACACCCAAAATGGCCGCGCGCAGTGTTTTCACGCCCTGCCCTTGCTTACTGAGGGCGCGAAAATGGCGGCCGGATGGGGAAACATCACAGAACTGTGAGTTTTGGGCCCCATTGGAATGGGGCTTTTCCAATGGGTTTTTCTGTTCCGTATAGCGATGTTTCCCCATCCAGCCGCCATTTTGGGGCACCACTGTATATAAGCCTGAAGAAGGATTCCAAAGCAATTTCAAATAAAGAAAAGCATACACTATTGAAACAATGCTGGCCAGGTAATTCAATGAGTTTGGTAGCTGTCTGCAGAGCCAGAGGCTGGGAGTTTGATTCCTCATTCTGACTCCTGGCAGGACAGCCAGCCTGTGTTGCCTTGGGGAAACTATGCAGTTCCACATCATCCCCGAAAGGAGGGAATTGTAAATAATTCCTGAGTGCTTTATACCTAGAACACCATGGAAGGGGTTGCCATAAATTGAAACTGACTTGATGCACTCCATTGTTATTATTCTGCAGGAACAATGTGCAACATAAAATATCAAACCTAAGGGCATTAAAGACTCCTTCCCCTATACCAAGGCTTCCCCAGGTCAAAAGGGATACCATGGGAGCCTCAGAACCTGTGGTGATGGTGTGTGGAATAGGAATCTTCTAATGAGTAATAAAAGCCCCAGGCTGATGATGTCATCAGCTTACGCAGGCATAACTATGCAAGAGGATTTTAACCATTAAATCAATGGAAATTTGGTAAGCAAGTACTTATGCAAGTTCCACTGGAATTCTAACAGTATTTTACCTTATTTATTAAAAATGATAGACTGGACTGTAGCTTCAGGGCTTCAACATCCAAAAATAAAATTCATTGAAGCATGTTTGATGGGGGGGGGAAATCTCCCAAGGTGAGAGAAATCCTATTTCCAGAGACACTGCCACCATGGGAGGATGATGCCATAATTAGCTATGGCAGTTTCTTGGAAATAAAAAATATAAAATCCCCCCCACCCTCAAAAGCACCTAGGCTCCTGTGGGATCTCTCAGAGAAGAAGTCATGAAAATATGATAAAGAGGAAGATCTTTCTGGATGACCCCAAGGATTTGATGACTCTGCAGTACAAAAAAGGAATCAGGTCCCACAATTATCCCAATGTTCCCAGAGATACATCATTGTTTCCCTCTAACCTGCACAAGGGACTTGAAAACCCAGAACAGAAAATAGCTTCCTTTCTCCCAATATAGGACCAACTTTTAATATAATTAAGGATAAGGTAAGACAAAGACATCAAAAAAGAGACAAAGGGATATGTTGTACTGTCTGCAGACTCTTCATTGCTCAGCTATGTAGAGACTATATTTGTATCAGCTGCAAAACATAGCAGATATAAACTCTATGTGTTTTGACCAGTTGATACAAGTAGGTTTCTTTGACTGTTAAGTATAGTTCACATACCATGAAAGTAACTAGTTATAAATAACATAATTACCTCTAACTGATTGCATTTGGGCTAACAAGAGTAAATACTTTTTGTATAACAAGTAGCATTTGCAAGGTACTTTTGGGAATTACTTTCAAAGAGTATTTTTTACAGAACTCATGGCAGGGATTTTTCACATTTTATGTCCCTGTTCATCAAATCTGTGCAGTGAAGGAATATTGTTTTGTTTGATCTTTTGCATTTTTAAAGGATTTTTGAGGTGCAGAATGGGCCAAAAAAGGCAACCATGTTATCTTCTGACCTTCTGGTAACATCCGCACAGGATGTTAATAGTGCCCATAACACCCAATTACTTTTGTGATCAGGCAAATGTAACAGTAACAACCACCCAGCTGCGCCCAACTAATGAGTAACACAAGAAGTTTCTTAAAAGTACTGTAAGCAATATTGCAAGCTCTGATTTATACACTGCAGCTCTCTGCTTTAGCCAGAGCGAGCTGCAGTGCACATTTTAAAACAATACTCATCATTTTCCTCAATGTTGATTCAAGACCTTTTGTAGATTTGTCCCAGCACTGGCCAAGAAAAAGTAGAAGCCAAGAAACACACCCTCTGCCCATTTACTTCTCTTTTAGAACAGGTAGAAGTAAAGCCCTGTATTCTAATGGTAGAGAAAACCATAACATTATTTTGCCATAAAGGATGGTACGGAATATAGATATCATATAGGCAGCCTGCCTTTAGCTTCTGTGTTTACCATTGGAAACTCAAAGAGAATTATTTAGTCCTTGTTTGCATAGTAAATTCTGATAAATAATTCAGCAACGTATAGCCCAAACTTTTTAAAGGCATTACCTTGGGGTAGAAACATTGTTCGGTTCCTGTCTTAACTAGGAATGCAGAACCCCTACAGAGTTGCCAGCTCCATACTTGTAGCCCCTCATGACAGTTTTACCTCTGAATGGAGCAGACAGTAGTGGAAGGAGAGGACATGAAGGAATTTCAAGGGAGTTGTCAGGTAGGAAATATGACTCTGCAACACAAATAATGTTCGCATATTGTGCACAAGAGAAATCACCGGCTTGGAAGATAGATGTTTACTAACTCAGTAACCTATTAAACCAAATGTCTCGAGGGCAGTGTTCTGAAAAGGAATCTTTGCTTTATCTCAACAAGATACTTTATGCAGACAGTAAGTACTGGAAAATTGACTTTTTTTCTCTCCTGCCCCAAAATATTTAACATACGAAGATACTCCTGATGAAGCAGTGAAGTTCATTTCATTGCTCTTGGCAGCATTTTCTCTTATGCCTCCTGTTTCACAAGGACTGTGGCCTTTAACGCTGTAGTCCTGGTGGTGGTTTGTCACAGAACAGAAAATTAAATGAGTTATCAGAAAGCAGTACTACCACAGCCAGGCAATCTCTCCCCCTTCCACTAATATTCCTGTCTCATTCAATTTTGGATCTAAAAACTGACAGTTTCTGAATTTCCCACTTGGCTGAAGCTCGGTAAGATATTGGCCAGTATCAGAACACTCTGCCTTGGGAGTGAAACCTGTGTAAGTACTCCAGAGTCTTAATTGTCCCTGTAAACTTTGGAGAACATATTCTGAGGAGCAAACCATACAACTAGATGTGGGAGACTAACTAAGGATCTCTGCAGCAGCTATTAAGGAAGCAGAATGTGGGAGCTGCAATTAATGAGCTCAGTCCCACTGACAATAAAACCAAAGATTTGCTGAAAAACAACCTGGATTTAATTTTTAGTATACACACAAGGCATATACACACACTGAATATGGTGCCAGGAGAGTTTTTCTGCTCCTCTGGCAGAGGCCCATTTATTTTGAGATGCATGTGGAATTGATTCATGCCTTTGCAGCTTAAAAAAAATTCCTTCTATCTGATATAGCGCTATACTGGACAGCAGGAATTTAAAAATAATAATGAAAGTGCTGTGCTTGCGAAAAGCTGGCACCTGCCTTCATCATCTGTCTGATCACACCCCACCACCTATCCAATCACTCCTGTCACCTGCCCACTCACCCATGCCTGCCCATTGTTTGATCACCTGCCTGACCATCCCCCATTGCCTCCTTGATTTCCCTCCACTGCCTTCCGATCACCTCATCACCTTCCTAATTGCCCCTCCACTGCTTGCTCACCACTCACGACTGACCTTGTTTGACAAGCTGTGTTGGTGGCACAGTGTGAAGACAAACACATCAGCACAAAACTTTTGGATTTGTGCTGAGCTCCATGTGACTTTAGCCCAAATCCAAAAGACTCTGTCCCTCGGCTGGTTTATGGTGGCAGTGAAAACAGGCTCTCAGTTGTAATCAGAGTAGAGTTTTGTAACTGCTTAAGTCTCCATGTGGGAAAAACCATAACCGAGGAGAAGATTTCACAAAATTGCAAGGCTTTGTTCTTCAATATAAAGTGTGCACAAAACAATGTTTGTGTGCTAAAATGTGAATTTAAATATGTAACCGTAAAATATAACTTAATTTTTAAAATTTTTTTATTTAATTTATACCCCACCTATCTGGTCAATTTGACCAGGATTTTTGATAATTGAACTCAGGATTTTCAGATTCTTAGTTGTGGTGCCCCCAGAAGTAACACTTCCAGGCTCTGCTCTTAATCATTCTTAGGTTGCTTCCTTCAAGCAACCTGTGAGGCTGTATGGGAGGAACTGGTTTAGGACTTCAATGAAATGAGAAGGAGAAACGCTCTCCCCTCACCTACATGCCATTTTGCTGAGTTGAATCTCTCCAAGGTGGTTATTTGTCCTGCTGGGAAAAATCCTCATCAAGGAAAACAACTACTCTGGCAGATGGAGTTCAGTGAGGGAAATAATGTACAAGAAGAGACCCGCTCTGCTTTTGCCAGTGTTTAGCCCTGATCCAATTCAGAGCCCACTTCCTGAGGTTTTTTCTGTTTTGCTTTCAGAGAAAAAGAACATCCAAAGATTTTATTATAGACCTCCTGCATCACATCTAGTTTGGCTTGGATAATAAGTTATAAATACCATAAACCAGTCAGAATATCAGCAGAATAGAATGGTACAGCTAACATATTAAACTATAATTTTGTCACAATGATTCTGTGCACTCAAGGAGTGTGAAGGTCACATTGGTGGAGCTGCATCTTGGGTCTAAAATGAGACAAGAATACCAAATTTCAAAGAAAAGGATTCCCATCCCATATAGTATTGTATTACAGAGACACTCTTACTTCTAGAAACAAAGGCTTATGGAGGATATTAGTACTGAATAGTGTCATAACCCAGACTGATTTCTGAAATTTACAGAGATGAATAACCGATCTGGAAGGAAAACAACTTCTTTGAAATGAAAGTATCACACCTGGAGGTACATTTCATCAGCCAGCTAATGAGATGTGTATGAAACACACTGTACAAAATTAAAATCAATAATTCCCTTTGTCATTTTCTCCCACAATGTTCCTCAGTACCTAATGTTTTCATCATTGCATGGATTTTCAAACAGATCTGTTCAATAGTCCATTCTCAGTTTGTGGAATTTACAAAAACAGGTTGATGGTTGCCAATTTTCAGGTATTTGAAAAATAGGTAAACTCAATGAATGAGGAAGGGGGGGGGAAAGGATTTTTCTACATCAGGGGTCATCAACCCCCAGTCCGTGGCCCGGTGCCGGTCTGTGGGCTTGCCGGAACTGGGCTGCGGATATGGATCTCCACCCCTCCCACACCCGGAGTTTGGTCAAATTCATGTTGGTAGCTTCAAGGACAAATTGTTGTTGTTGTTTAGTTGTTTAGTCATGTCCGACTCTTCGTGACCCCAAGGACCAGAGCACGCCAGGCCCTCCTATCTTCCACTGCCTCCCGGAGTTGTGTCAAATTCATGTTGGTTGCTTCGCAGACACTGTCCAGCCATCTCATCCTCGGTCGTCTCCTTCTCCTCTTGCCGTCACACTTTCCTAACATCAAGTTTTTTTTTCAAGGAGTCTTCTCATGAGATGGCCAAAGTACTGGAGCCTCAGCTTCAGGATCTGTCCTTCCAGTGAGCACTTAGGGTTGATTTCCTTTAGAATTGATAGGTTTGTTCTCCTTGCAATCCAGGGGATTATCAAGAGCCTCCTCCAGCACCACAATTCAAAGGCATCAATTCTTCGGTGGTCTACTTTCTTTATGGTCCAGCTCTCACTTCCATACATCACGACAGGAAAAACCATAGCTTTTAGGACAAATTACTCCTTTACAAATGTCCATGCATGGCTGTTGAGGCTCAATGTTATTTTGCTTGTGTTTGTCTTGGCATTCTCTTGTTAGCCCTGAGGTAAAAAAATAATAATAGAGTGTGGCAGTAGGGTCTGTGTTTCATCCTAGCCTCAGTCACTTACAAATACCTTGTGGAGCACTTATATTAACAGCAAAAAGTGACCCATGAGTAAGGAATACATTGTCAAAGTCTACAAAAAGTTTTGGGGTTCTGTAAATGTGAGGCATTTGAGCCTGCAACTGTTGAAGTTACGGATCACCAAACAAGATACGACTCCTACTTCTGTTGTCAAGGAGATTAAAAAGTTGCACAGGAAATGTATTTACATATCTTTAAAAGATCATATTTCTCACTACCCTTATCTTCCCCAGACAATTATTTAATGTTGATACCGGGGGGAGGGGGAAGAATACACTCAGCAACCTATCTGATGTCAAATAAACCCCAAAGAAAGAGGACATTGGTTTAAAATTCATGATGTAGTGATACTTCTATTAGGCCAGCTAAAAAGACACAAAATTCTCTGTGTAAGCCTTTGAGATAAAAAAGAAATCTCTTTGTTGAACTTGCTCTTAGAAAAAGCTGAAAGGTGGGAAGCTGAATGCTGGGGCCATGTAGTCAGCAGGCAGTTTAAAGAGGTAGTGAGAAGAAGCTAAAGATGTTATGGCAGAGTTCATGAGGTGTTCCATTTCATCCTGAACAGCTCCTAATTTTTGCTGGGACAAGAAAGACCATAAAAAGCAATTCATTGTTTCGTTTTCTCTTTACATTTTCTGTGTGCTTTTTTTTGAGGAGTGGTTGGTGGCTTTCCTTTCAAGTTTCAAACCCAGTTTTCATACAGCAAACATTTCTTCCTGTCTGCTCCATTTCTGCCAAGTTCCAGAATAAAAGACAGAATTTTATTTTAGAATATATGTTTTAGAAAATAAATAATGTTTTCAGTAATACATTTAGGCAGATAGCTATAACCCCGCTGGTTATATTTAGATCACTTTTCACGGCAGCTTGCAAGATGCGGTTCAGAAGTTGTGATGGTAAAAAACCTTGGTGAGCAGGATGTTTTAAAAGTTAAATATCTCACATCTTAAAACCGGGTGATGCTCCAGGGCCCAAGACCCTGTGATGCGTGACACGCCTCAGATGAAAGTGTTAAACTTACAGGAGAAGCTGTTATTTTCTTATTTTCTTCTTTGTGACATCGATTTGTACGGCTAACATTTTAGTAATAAAAGGCATAATGTAAAGCTGAAACCTGCTGCGAGGGGAAGTCTACACATTGAGTGAACACTGCAGGATCTGTTCATAAATATTCATTAAGCCCTGCTTCATTGAAAATGAAATTTAAGTACTTAGGATAATGGAATAAAAGTAGGTGGAATGCTCTTTCACATAAGCTGAGAAAAGAAGGCTCAGAAGGAGGCAAACAAAAAGGATTAGAACTGAAAATGTACAGTCCCATTCTCCAGTGGGACTGGAGAACATAACATTACTATAGGCATCCAAATAATTGAATAGCGTTGCCCGAACTCAAGACACAGTTTTGAGTCTCAGTGAATTGCAGTGGTACTTTTGATCTCCAGGCAAGGAGAAGAATCTTGGGATCTGAGATGCTTGAAGTACAGAAAGTTTGACATTTCGTTTGTGAGGTCAGTTGAAAGGCCTCCTTCCATCCCAGGTACATGTCCTGCAAAGCACACCAAAAAGGCAGGAGTGATAGAAGCCTAGAGTTGTCATTCTAGATAGGTGGGGTATAAATACAATAAATAAAATAAATAAATAAATAAGTGGGGAAGATGATGGGTGTACTCACTTGAGCCCATCTTACTATCTGGAGCAAGGCAGACAGTGGAGCACCAGCGTCAGAACTTGTGAGCCTTCTTGTTTAAGGAGCTCTGGTAGCAAAGGTGCAAGTGTTGAGGGCGGGGGAAGCGAAGGCTCTGGAATGCACGTTCCTCCACAACCTCCTAGCAATGGAGAGCTTGGGATATATGTCCTAACTGCAGAGTATAGTAGTGTGCATGATATAGGTAAGGCCACATTAGATGCAAGCCTTATTGAGAAAAGTAACAACCACTGTTGCTTCTGGGCACATTTTCTCACCTGTCTAGCCATCCAGAATTTCCCCACGGCAGCCTTGTGGGAATTGGATGCTGCTAACCTGCAAATCCAAAACTAATAGATATATCACACCTAATCTAAAAGAGGACCTCATCCTGTTCTGTGGTTTTCTCTGGCAAGTCATATATGCTGGCTGGATAACTCAGTGGTTTGCAATCTGGCTGCTGAGCCAAAAGTTGGGAATTTGATTCCTGTGAGTAAAGGCCTGTGTAGCCTTGGGCAGGCTGTACAGTCCCAGGGTGTCCCCAGATGAAGGCAAGGGTAAACCACTTTTAAGTATTCCATACCTGGAAAACCCTGAAAAGGGTCACCATAAGTCAGAATTGACTTGACGACACATGATTATTACAATATACGTTGATTAAATTTAAGCACACTCAAAAGAAATATTTGTCTTTGTGTGGAGGGCCTTCTTCCAATGGCTCCGTGTTTGAGAGGCAGGTCTCAGTCTTTGGGGAGAGAGAGGAAATGCAAGAGGCCCTGGACAGGAAGAAGCAATGACTCTTCTGAGGTGAGTGGGACCCCATAGCTATCCAAGTATGTTGGGTGCTGATGCTGGCCTTGGACTGAACTCTCAAACTCTTACACTTGCAATGTGACATTCACAACACCAGCCATTCTGCAGCTGGGTCATGTTCTAACTCATGAAAATAAAACAAGGAGCCATAGGTTTCACTGGATAAGACTATGCTTCAGTTCCTTCCCAGATCAGCATTGCTTTAGTTTGGGGAGGGAGGGCAGTGCTACTCTAGAAATAGTTTGTGCTGCTTTTGTTGTTACCAGTTTTACATGCTGCCTGTGTGGATCAAAATAATTTAAAAGAGGCTAACAGTGTCGCAAGAATAAGGGAAACATTAGTTCTAGAATGAAAATAAACATGAACACAACAATTAAGGCTGGAATGAAAATGCAGAACCAAGCAATAGCTGATTAAATTAAATTAATCAGTAGTAAACAAAACAACGACAATGAAAACAGAAGTGTTACAGGACCTTTAAAAACAGCAGCTTTACTGAAGTAGGATATTGGTTGTCTGCAGATGACATACAGTATACATCAGAGCTCTGAAATAGCAAGTTAAAATAGCAGTTACACAAATATCAAATAACAGGTTGCTGATATCTGGGCACTTCCAATTAATCCATTTCTCAAATAATAAAGGTATACCTGAGTTGCATTACAGCTTGAATAATAAGGGATAACTTCTTTGGCAGTGTAAGTGCAACATTTGGTTACATTTAATGAAGTTTGGCCTTACTAAAATGGTAGAAAACCTTTATCATATGGGTCAAGTGTTGCTTTATGTTGTTCCTTAATAATCATCATCTTAGAAATGTAGAGGTGGAAGGGATCCTATGGATCATTGAGTCCAGCCCCTGTCAAGGAGGCACAGTGGGGAATCGAACTCCCAACCTGTGGCTTCACAGCCAAATGCTTAAATCACTAAGCTACCTAGCAGTTAAGCACTCTTGTGCTTCTTGAGGTCATAATGTAGTGAATGGGAAAAGTACAAGTGCTGCATCACAACCCAGCAGTTGGTAGCATTCAGATTAAGGATGTGCATTGGTCACCCAGGCTATTTTGCTTCCACATAAGGGCACTCAGTTTGGGGGTTGATACATCTCATGCCCTTTTGGAGACACTCTGACCTGATTCTTCTCCCGGGCTGTGCTCGTATATGTGCATTTCCAGATCTCCAGGAAAAACATTTGTTTTTGCAATTGACCTGGGGCAGAGTAATGGCACCGTCAAAATTATTTATGGCATATTTTCCCCCACATCCAGCCCAGAGAACACCTTTAGGAATGGAAAAGTTACTTAAAATCATAATTACAGCTTTAGGAGTTGTTAACTAGAGATGTGCACTAGCACCAAAATTCACATTCGGAATTCAGAATTACGGCCCTTCGGATTCAGAATTCAGAATTGTACGCTTTTCGAATTTCTGGATGTCTGGAATTCTGTTACGGTCAGTATGTATACTATCTAGTCATTATTTTCCCCTTTAAAAACACAAACAGGGAAAACGTTTAAAAACATCACACCTTTAACTTAAAGAGGGATAACTTCCCAGTGATTGTGCCAAACAAAAAGAGTGCATACCAACAGCCAGCAGTGCTGAGATATTAGGAAGTGACGGGCATACTGATTGAACCCTGAACAGTGGGAATGCCAGCAGGAAACACCAGTGGTCTTGGGGAAGCAGAGGTCAAGTAGCACCAGGCAGCCCTGGCAGACGGATTGGAGCCCCAGACAGCCTATGTTGAGTGAGGAGCACCATCTTGGAATAGCAGTTGGAAGAATGAAAGAGGCAGAACAAGGGGAGAGCAGACTGGGGAATGGCAGACCTAATACTATGGCATTATTTGGTGAATTTGGAATATTTCCAAATCTAAAGGCACATCTCTAGTTGGCATTACAACACCAAATAATTCCTTTTTAAAAGCAAATTTCCAAGCTAAGAGTATAAGGGTATAATGAAAAATATGGAGCTAAATAGCAATGAAATGGAAAAATGGATTTCTGTTTGGGGTAAAGTAAGCAAATTGCCCATTCACAACAGTAATTGGTAGTAACACAGTTTTGCTGTGTTAATTATCAACTACAGTAGGATGGGAAACTGCTTAATTTCTTCAAATCTATTATGAATAGACCCAATTTCTTGATTAATTTTAATTCAGCATTTCACACAGGGATTTCAAGGAGCAGAAAAATGATCCAGCATTGCAGCCAAAGAATGAGATCCCTTCAGACTAATGACAACTGAGAATTTCTTTCAGTTTATAGATTTTCATATTTTTTTTTTGCCTGTTTGTTTTGTAAAAGCGTTCCAAACCTATAAAGTTCATAACTTTCAGGGAAATAAATTAATGATTTAAAAGAAAGAACCAAAAAAATATATAGAAGTATGAAGGGAGGGCTTTTCAAAGTATGTGAACCCATATACAACTCTGCCGTGTTTATGAATTAATATAATGCATTTAAATATTTTTAACGTGATGCTTCCTGTCTCTAATAGCTACATAAAAGCCAAGAAATATGCCCTATTTCTTACTAGGAATATTGGTATTTACTGAATTCCATCAGTGCAGGAGGGGGAGAATTTCACTCCCTTTCTTTTCTGGAAAAAAAATATTGCTGAATTTTTCACACATGAATATATATGAGGTTTTTTTTTCAAAAATGGAAAATAATTGAGGATTTCTGTTTTGTTATAATGTAATGTTGGAGAAAGTGAAATAGATTTCTCAAGATCCTCTCTTCACATCTAAAAATTCCCCAAACATATTCAGAAAAAGTGCAGTCTTTGTCTGAAGTCAAAATATCATGAATCCTTCACGCATGTGCCCGCATGCGCAAAGCAGCTGTGGGGAGGGGAGTGCGTGCGGCAGAGGGGGCAGGAGTTCTGTCTTCGCGGTCTGGTGGCAGCAGCAGCAGTGGTGGGGGTGGCCCAGAGCCAGGAGGCTGAGAATGGCTGGGTGCTCCAATTGCTCGCCACCCGGCGGGCTCTAACAAGGCCGGGTTGGCACTCTTCGCAGGCCAATGCCACCGCTGATGCCTCCAGCTCTGGAACAAGCACCGGTGGCTGCTCACCCGGATGGCCGCTTTGGTCCTTCCCACTCTCCGCAGTTTGAATTTGAGGGTGGCGAGGAGCCCTCAGCCCGGCCTCGTTGGAGCCCGGGAAGCGAGCAGCCGTAGGGAGCACCCTGGCCATGCTCAGACTCCCAGGCTGCTGATGCTGGCACATGCTCCCTTACCCCTTCAAGCATGTGCCTGCGCGCAGGGGTGAGGTGGGCATGCGGGTGGGCAGGAGCTCCTGCGCATGTGCAAAGTAGTGGGGGAGCACGCGTGCATGCCTCTGGCATGTGCGATCCTCCACCACTTCGCACATGCGTCTGAGAGCGCAAGCGCGAGGGGCTGCCCCCGCCTTCCTCAGAGGCTCAGCCAGTCCTTTTTCATGACCCCCTTTTATAATAGCCAGCAAACCTGCAACTCCCCTGCCATATTTGCATAAAAAGGTATTTTTAATAGAGTAAAGTCATCCAATCTCAGAAAGTAGAGGCTTATTTTACCCCCAAGGGCCCGCTTCTTATACTGGAAAATAAGATAAAGGTAAAGTTTCCCCTTGACAATTTGTCCAATCATGTCTGACTCTAGGGGGTGGTGCTCATCTCTGTTTCCAACCCATAGAGCTAGCATTTTTCCGAAGACAATCTTCCATGGTCATGTGGCTAGCGTGACTAGACACGGAACGCCGATTACCTTCCCACTGAGGTGGCACCTATTTATTTACATTCACATTTTTACTTGCTTTTGAACTGCTAGGTTGGCGAGGAGCTGGAACAAGCGACGGGGACTCACTCTGTCACTTGGATTCAATCTTACGAGTGCAGTCTTCTGACCTTGCAGCACAGAGGCTTCTGCGGTTTAGCCCGCAGCACCACCACGTCCCTTTTAATATACTTGAACATACACACTAATATCACACTCTGGAAGGTCAACGAAGAAATTATTAAAGAAGAATTATAACACATATAAGGCAGTATGTGACCCCCAGAAAACATTTTGTGACTCCCTTGGGGTCGTGACCCCCAGGTTGGGAAATACCAGCCTAGAATTTTCAAATCCCAAACGATGGACAAAACGTATGGGAACAAAATAGGTATTAATGTTTCAGGTGTAAACTAAGTGAATATGAAGATATTTTGGGTTTTCAAAAACTTTTTTTAAGTTGCATTATTAGTATCTGTTTTAAACAGGCTTTCAATTAGTATTTCCTGCCTGTGAATGAAACCTTGAATTTTTTTTCAGAACCTTGACATTTTTCTCCTTATAGTGTCTAACTAAAGTTTCTAAATTACCCTTATCAGTTGGGGATGTTTCGCAAGATTGAAGAAATGACCTTTACAATGAAATAACATTCTTTAGCCGTGGTGAATTAACACGTTGCATCTATCATTCTTGCAGGCCTTTAAGGTATATGCTCAGTTCTGTTATGCCATTTCTGTAATGATGTTATAGCCTTGAGAGAATTTTTGCTATCCTCAGTGCAGTTATAGCCCAGAAACTGATACTCTTGCTACTGCATTATGTTATTTCCACTACATGTTATTTAACAAAATAGATCTCATTAAAATAAGAAAAAAAAATCTGTAATCTTTCTGGCCATATGTTTGATTGATTGGTAATTCTACTGTACTAGCTCCAAAAACTCAGGAGGATGTTTACTGATGGGTGGCCAATTTTTTAAAGATTAAATTAGTTCTATTTCATATTTTTTTGAAGCGTCGAATTCCTTCTGTCCTCGTTCTGCACTAGTTTGCAGTTTGTTTTTTCTCCTCTGTCCACATGAAACTTTGTGCATATTTTTTATGACAATTGCTCAGATTCTATGCTAAGAATGTGACAAATTCTTACACTGAATTGTATTCTCAATAATCTTCCAACTCCTACCCTGCTGTGACTCCCAAACAGGACTTTCCCCTGAACCACCAAGATTTCTTGGTCTCCTGCAAAAATTGTGCCCATATATTTTTCCTTTGTATGTTTTTATTTTTATTCTTTGTCTGTTGGCCTGTGCAAATTATATGTATTCTGTCTAATTCTGTGAATATTTTGCAAAAAAGATTTTTTTTCTGCACTGGAACTGTAACAATCCTGTGCAGCTGGGTGTGTCTTCTTCCCTTTTTAGGTTAATCTGGTGCAGGAAAGATCCCGTACAGGACATTCCTGCACAGAAAAAAATTATCACAAAAACTATGAGAAATCCTGCAAGATTTTCCACAACATTTTTTGGGGGGGGGAAGTCCGACAAATAATTTTTGCTGGAAGGAAACAATGTTTTTCTGTTTCTTTCGAACAGAAAACAGCTGCAGGATTCGCCTCCCTAGGTTCTATGCCTTTTATGCACTGTTTTGAATGTTTCAGTCAGTTATTGTGTCTGATTTACCATGTATAGAATGGCAATCGCACACAGTTTTCGTCATTTTCCAGGGTGCCCATGGCATGTCCACTTACACACTGGCTTGTGACTGATGGACATGCTCCTGGTCATGCAACTGGTTGTGCAATGGACACTGTAGAACTGGGGGGGGGCACTTGTATGATTGCTATTTTGCATACATTAAATCAAACAGACCTTTTTCCCAAGAATCGGCCCTCTGGAAAAAAGCATGTTCATGTATATTTTTCTGTAAAATATAGCTCTAGCTGTAAATATAGATATAAATATAGATATACAAATACATGATACATTGTGCATTTTCCTCATAAATCATACATAACACATGCGTTTATGGTTCATAAACTGCAGGAAAAAAATTCAGAACAGTGCCAATATCAATGCATGACTATGTTGTGGCTCATGTATAAGTTTGGGAAGTGTAAATCTAAAGTGCAGAGCTGAATATAGTGCTTGCACTTTCATAAAATGTGCCTTCTTGCATGAATCAGCAAGCATAGCAGCCGTGGACAGGCTGCTTGTGTTTTCGTGACCAATCAACCAGACCTCATGTGCTTCCTGACTGTCCAAACCTAGTGAGTTTCCCAAATGCAAAAGGTCCCTTTAAAAGAAATTGTACAAAATGTGGAAAATTTGTCTTAAAAAGTCCCTGTGGCCTTGCTGTTACACTGAAGCTGAGAACTCTGATAGGGGTTGGAGTCTGCTTTACTGGGCTTTGAGGTTTATAATAGAAACAAAACAAAACAAAACAGATGTTGCCATCCATTTCTAGTTTTGCCTCTAAGCTTTCTTCAATTCAGCAGCCTGAATTTATTTTATATCTCATAACTTTTGTTATTGCTATTGAGGACTAATATGACTTCCCAGTCTCTTGCTAATCTGCTAGAAATCACCTTAATATCCCAATTCACCCTGCCCGTCCTTCTGCTAGACTAGCAGGATCTAATTTGAAAGTTCAATGCTTATTTCATTGTGTATCTGGGTCTGAACCAGGGTAAAGGCAATAATTTGGTTAGTACTAGCACTGTAGAAGCATTGAGTCAGCATATATCATGAAATATATTGAGGCCATTTATTCCTTAGTTATAGCCTGGTCTGTCACTCCCCCATCCACGAGGCCCCACATTCTAGTCTTTTAAGTGAGAGTAACTTAAAATTACAACATGAAATAAAATAATCAGTAAAGCCACTTGTGAAGTAAAAGGTTTAAGGCTGTCATTTCCTGTGCCACATTTATTTATCTGAGCAAAATATGCACAGGAATGGGGTTCCAAGGATGGGTTATTCCAGAACTTTGTAGCCATGGTTGAGATGTTACAAAGAATACGTTTTGAGATTTCACTGGGTTATTTTGTTTGCTACACTCATTAACCCAGCTTTTAATACTGGTTTGATTATTAAATAGATAAATATAATGCACTAGGCTCAGGAAACTCTGAGTTCTTCTCATTAATACACTTGCCAGACAGTGGAGCAGCTCATAAAAAGGAGTTTGCTTATCCGACCAGCCATTAGGATGAGAAAAGAACTAAGTTTAAAAAGTACACCCAGGAAAACAAATAACAATGCTATTAAACATATGCCGGCCGTATATTTAACTGTGTTTATTTCATGTGCCACATGGATCAAAATCTGATTACATTATATTTTATTATAGTAATTAAACTGCAGGTGTCATTAAAATGTGCTTCATTTAGGCTTGTAAAGTATAAGGTACCCTACTGGTTCCAAGCACTCACTTTTAAAACATTGTTAAGGTACCCAAATGAACCGAGATTGTGTGCACACTTTGGTGAGAGCTGTCAGAATGGGTTTGGCCCGGAAAAAGAGAGAAAGATTGTTAGAGCGAAGTTGCTTTTGCCAAAGGGACTCAAGGAAGACAACAATTAGACCAGTGGTTCACAAAGATTTCCTGATAACAGAATACAATGTCGGTCAAAATGTATATCCAGGGGTGTAACAAACTGGGGCAGAGAATTAAGTTCACATCACTTTCTAAATTAGGCCGTCATAGCTAAATAAATGTAAGGAGCAGTGAAAGGAAGATCATATAGCTTGGTTACTCCTTACTTTTTTCTTGTACCATATAATTTTTTTTGAGACCTGGGGCATTGGCAGAGAGTTGGACTAGATCAGTGGTTCCCAACCTTGGGTCCCCAGATGTTCTTGGATTAAAGCTCCCCCAAATCTTCACCACGAGCTATGGTGGCCAGTATTTCTGGGAGCTGCAGTTCGAGAACATCTAGGGACCCAAGATTGAGAATCATCAGACCAGAGGATCATTAGACTCGTTTCGTCTCTTCAGTTCTATGATTGAAACTTTAAGCTCCTGAAGGCAGGGATTCTCTATTTTATGTTTCCTCTCCTCCTGCAATCCTTGCTTGTAGTATTCTATGAAGAACCATGCATGTTGATTGTGCTGCATAAATTCAATATGGCATCATGACCAGAGTTCTCAGTAATGTCCAGGAAGGGCTGGGCTCAAATCTTTTGTTGTTGTTGTTTAGTCGTTTAGTCGTGTCCGACTCTTCGTGACCCCCATGGACCAGAGCACGCCAGGCCCTCCTATCTTCCACCGCCTCCCGGAGTTGTGTCAAATTCATGTTGGTCGCTTCAATGACACTGTCCAACCATCTCATCCTCTGTCATCCCCTTCTCCTTTTGCCTTCACACTATCCCAACATCAAGGTCTTTTCCAGGGAGTCTCCTCTTAGAAGACTATTAGGCAACTAATAAATAGCTGCCACCTAAATCTACATCACAGTGCTTTTGTGAAGCTAAAGTAGGGAAGGAACAACCTTGGATGATGTCCTAAGCTTTTTCGGTAGGATTGGCCAGCTGCACATCATTGTCCAATGGATTCTCACTCAGTTTCCCTCTCTGTCACACACAGGCATAAATCTAACAATTAAAAACAGCAATAGAAAGCAAATACTTCATTCCAGTGGGAACCAAATGAAATCCCAGTAAAAATACTATAATTCTTTCTCTCCCACCAATCTTTCTTTCTCTGGATCAAGCTATACCTTAGCACAGAAGCAGAAATTATTCCAGTTGATGAAAAATGTCTTATCATCACAACGGAAACCTCTCTCACATCCCATAATTCACAAATGAGTGTGCTTTTGTTGTTGTTGTTCTGATTGGCCATCAAGACGGAAACACAGGTTTTGTTTACAAGTAGCATTGCTCAGGCATAAAGGTCTCCTGGAATCACAATATATGTGTTATCTGATTTGTGTCCCTCGGGCTACTAGGCATGCAGAAGGAGAGAATGGGATGGATGTTGTGGAAAGTAGAGGACTACGAGAAAAAGGATGAACCCAGCTACTTCTGTCTCTCAGAAATTGTCAAAAGCCTGTCTTGGCTCCCAAGCAGCCAATGACAGCAAAACATTGTCAGCTCCTCACTTAATTCTACCAATTTCTAGAGTCACCAGGTTGTAATGAAATGAATATTCGTTTGGCACCCTGAAGAGTAAGCTTGTATGCTGCCCAACTGACTTCATCAGATTCAGAAAGTGCTAACCTCAGGTTCAGATGCATAGCTAAACACCAGGAAGTGGAAAGAGACAGTTTAAGCAGTGGCATCTGATGGGAATGAAATTAAAGCTTAATGATCATTTTAAAGATATATATCATCAATCCTTTGGATACACAGATCCTTCCTTTGAAGCCGTCAGCGAGACATCCCATATTTTAATATGATCATACTGCATATCCAAGGACCACACTCAATGGGACATGTGCAAATACATCTATTAGTAAGAGGAGGAGGAGAGGTTATAGCAGCAGCAAGAGGTTGGGTGGAATGAAGTACGTGGACTAGAAACATCAATCTTTATTGGGAATGCAGCACAGTGGGGGGAGTTTTACCATCACATACATTGTTTTCCTTATGAAGTTCATCTCCTAGTACTTGGTCTTTAGCTTTCTTGGAAATCCATATTTGCAGACTTTTTTTTTCATTCCAGGACCTTTGTTTGAAAGATATATGTTTTCAGATCACTGCCAATGCTGTTAGCGTGACTAGAAGAGTGTGTGATATACACCTGCCCTGTTTTAAAAACTTTTGCAAACCATTGTGAGGGCACACAAGCACGTGTCCTTAGTGAACCATCTGAGCCCAGTACACAGGTAGCAGGCAGCCAGGAGGAAGGAGAGTCTCTGCAGCATCGGGCTGACTGGAAGGAATTCCTGCAGCTTCAGGAGAGGCAGCATCCCAATGAATGACAACTGGACTTTGAGGGAATTCCAGTGAAATTAACTGTGTGCCAGGCTGACAAGCAGTTTAGAGCCTGGAAATTGATCCTATTGAACTGTGAGGAGAAAGGGGGGGGACTGTTGCTCTAACTCTAATAAAAAATGATATGAGTTAAGAAGTGGAGCTGGAACCCATGCATTTATTAAAAGGGAACTCCAGCTCAGCCGGCAAGGGGACTGGTGGAGTGCACGTTCATTCAGAGGTAAAAGACTCTGTTCTACATAATGCTTATAAAAATATAGAGATGCACATGTCTATTTCCAGTGCAACTGGTTATCTTGTTTAAATTAAATTGTTAGCTATAATTTGTTAATTTTTGAAAACACATTGTAAAATTCATTATTTTAATATACATATTCTGTGATGTCAAGTTGGAATCGACTTATAGCAGGGCTTTCAAAGTAAGTTAGGTACTTAAAGAGTACTTTTACCAGTTCTCTTTGCCCGGTGAATTTCTATAGCTAAGTGGGGGGTTTCAGTCCTTTTCTCCAGTGTTCTAGTCTGTCACTCTTTCCACTACTAAATGCTAAAAACATTTTTTCCCTTAACCTTTAAAACAATATAACACTAATCGATTCCCAGCCTTTGTCACTCTCCATATATTACCCATAATTCCATTCCATTATCCACAGCAGTATATTTAGAAATCCTCACAAACTGCTCTTTGCGGGGCATACTTTCTTCCAAAATACATACTCACAGGTGTGTTTTGACATGTTTGAGCTGCCAACGACTGTTGGAGCATTCAAAGACGTGAAAAATGTAATCAGTTCAGTTTCGGTATGTGTACATGACTCCAAAAACCAGATTATTTTGTTTCTCAATTTTTCAAAGGTCAGGCTTCCCAATGAAGTACCTCACACCTTCTGTCAGTGTGAAAAAAACGCAACAGCTCTTGTTCCTCCTTGGTCTTCACAGTGAACGATGAACAGAAAGGCTTACTGGCAAATGTAGACACAAAACAAATCTTACTTAAAGACTTGTATGAAAGATTTATAATTGTGAAGGGAAATATGAAGCTACACACACACACACACATAAACACACACACACACACACACACACACACACACACACACTTTCTAATCAAAACTGCACTCAACGGGCTTTATTGATTCATCGTGGGAGATTATTTCCCTGTCTTTAATAGAAAACAATCCCCTTTTGAGCGGCTACAGGGAAGGAAATGTAAGAAGCCACTTTGCATGAGTATTTGGTTGCAGTTTATCTTGTCAGCTAAAATAAATCATTGATCACTAATCACCTGTGGTTGTTTGCACACAGCTGTTTCCCTGGGTAGTGCAAAACCACACAGAGGCTTATATGTACCACAGGAAGCAATCGATAGCAAGGCCTCCTGAAGTTCTTAGCAATAAGGCACTGGAAAGTTTTTTCTTTGTGGAGGGGAATCAAAATGGGTGTGAAAACGAACAACCCTTTGACTGTCGAGCAAAGTGTTTTTTTTCCCCCCTCACTCCACTGTTCTGTTCCTCTAACAGAAATGATAGAAGCAAGTCTACCTTCTCCACACCCCACTCCTGCTTTTCTGCATGGTGACATTAAAATTTAAGCAAGAAGCACAAAACAAAAAGAAGAAAAAAAGTGTCACTTTAAAGACTAACTGCTATATTTTCTTGTAAAGTCTCGTGAAACATCATCTACATGAGTAGAATACAGAGATTACACAGGAAAACATTCATGCCAGGCTCTAAGAGACAGTGGTGCATGGTTGCATTTCACACCTGTAGTGATTCATGACTCCAGTTTGGTATTCAGTCTTTCCCCTCTGGTTCTGTAAACATTCCAACAATAGAAACAGAACAAGAGTATATGTATATAGATAAATGTGTCACTTTAAAGACTAACTGTAAGCAGTAATACAATTAAAGGAAACCATAGAGGAACAATAAAGAGAATGTCAGACTTTACCCTTGAGCCTTATTCTAAAAGATGGGCCTGGCAGTTGTGACAGAAAATAACAGTACATAAAAACATAATTATTATGTTTGGTAATGACTTAAGAAACCTTGATTGATATTTAAACTATTTGTTTGTGCATCCAGCCTGTGGATAAATCTTATCTCAGCTGCTTCCCTCTGGATTCTTATCCAGAATAGCAACTTTTGTATCTTGTGAAGAGTGTCCTGGTAGATCGAAGTGATTTGAGACAGGTTTCTGTGTATTGCTATTTCTGATGTCTGGTTTATGTCCATTAATTACTTTGCATAAAGATTGTCCTGTTTGTTCTATGCAGAGTCCAGAGGAGCACTGTTAGCAAAAAAACTGCATAGATCACATTAGCTGAGGAGCAAGTAAAAGTGTTCTTGATGTTGTGTGTAACATTGTTGGGTCCTGTAATGTTTCTAATGTAAATGTGGAGGAATAGTTGGCATCAGAGTTTGTGGCAGAGTATAGTCCCCATTGTTGTATTAGTGTTGTGTAACTTGTTGTGTGTCAATAATTGCTTGAGATTGTGGCAAGTATATGCCTGCCACCAATTGCTTGGGAGAGTGAAGTATTCTTGTCAAGGATGGGTTGAAGATAATTTATGATGCATGTGAGCGGTCTCAGTTGTGGGCTGAAAATGACGACTAATGGAGTTTGGTTCTTTTTCCTCTCTATGTATGTCTTGCAGTAGGTTGCTTATGGGCATTCATCTTGACTCATTAATTTATTTCTTAACCATATTGTATGGGTATTGTAGTTTGAGAAATGGTTTTGGAGCTCCTTCAGTTTGGAGTCACTATCTTGTGGGCCCAAAGCAGATTTGATTGTATCTGAAAGATTAGCTGTAAACAATAAATTTTGTGGAGTGTGCTAAATGGAAGCTGGAGGAATGCAGGTAGGTATATTGACCAGTAGGTTTTCATTACAGTGTAGCGCTAAGATGTCCATGCTGTAGCTTCACAGTGGCCTGAAGAAAATGCATCTGTTGTGTGGACTGGTCAAAGCTAAAGTTGATGTTTGGATGAAACTCATTGAAATCTTGGCGGAATTTCTCTGTGGGTTCCTTTCCGCGAGTCCAGATCAAAAGGATATAATGAAATGCTTACTTTGTGGGCGAATGGTGGGTTATGCAACAAAATGTGATTCAGGGGACTAGATTCTCCCATCCTAGTGCAAGAGGGTAAAGTAAAATGAGTAATATGGCTGCATTAGCCTTCAAATGATTAATTAATTGCATGCAATCAAGTTGATTCTGACTTGTAACGCTTCCTAAGGTTGTCTAGGTATAGCATTTTCATAAGTGGTTCAACAGTGCTTTCTTCTGGGGCTGCATTGGGATTGTGTAGCTTGCTACACAAGTTGGCTCTTCTCTTGCAAGACACAAAGGAATTGAACTCCTGGTAACTGGTTCTTCCTTCTCCTGCTCACTGAGCATCCATACAGTTTTGATTGGTACCAAAACTTAAACATACTGTCCCGTTTTCATCTGTTCAGTTATTGTTTCTTGGACAGTTAAGATGTCTTTAATGGTGGAGGAATATTTGGACAAAATGTCTTAAGTTATTTAAATTTTAAGGTATGGCTTATTATTCCGAAGCGTTAAGCTGAATAAGAGAGCCAGCATTCCTCTGATGATAAAGATTCAGAGAGACTTTGGGGGATGTCAGTTAATATTTGCATGCTGGATAGTTCAGCATGCCGCTCCAATTATCTGAGCCTCGATCACTGTGTGTAATCATAATTTGTTCACCAAACTATCCGGGCCTGTCAGAGCAGTGCCTGAAATTAAGCCTCTGCTGCATGCACATGGCTTATGAAAAATTGAATGGCAGTCCATTTTCAGCAAACATGACAAACACAAAAGAAATTACGAATTAATTTTAAACCCTCCTAACAGAGCCTTATCAAGCAGAGGGGAGCTTTTGTCTTATTGAAGATTGGCATTCCAGGCTGATATGCTTAATTAGTATCAAGCATCTCTAAATGGCTGTTGACTGACAGTCCAAATCAGTCAGTGCCCTCGCTTCCTAACCTGCTCCAAGTTGGAGTTAAGACCATAACAATTGGTAACAGGGGAGACTAAATGGATTGTGCCCACGTGGCTGACAAATTAAGCACATGCCAATTGAAGCATTCCCCAGACTACCACAATACATAGCACAATTAATATCAGGCATAATATAAATCAGAGATGGGCTGTCAAAGGGAGATGGTTTAAGATGGCTTTAAAAGAGGCTTAGAATCAAACTGAATGATAGGCTTAGCACACAATGGCTGAAATCCTGTTGCTTGCTCATTAAGTTGGACTAGAGTAGGGACTTGCATCAGTTTGTAAGTCAACTCCTCTGTAAGTTCCATCATTTTAACGGACCTACTCTAGTTGTGACTTACTACAATGAAAGGACTTGACTCACCAAACCCCTACTGTTTCAGTGGGCCTATCCTTGTGCAGTTTATTATGCTGAGAAAGAATTTCAGCCATTTAGAGGTTTTGCTAGATGTCTACTGAAAGACATCTATCATGCCATTCTAGCATGTGCTTTTCTTCCCCTATTTTGCATTTAAGCATGTTTTGCTTTGCGGTTGATCATGGGAAGGTAAACATGACTCTAACTGCAACTCCAATTGCTAAGGCAAGCATCTTGGAATAAATCCCCTTGCTTCAGGAAAAGCATGTTGATTGCAGAAAATGATGTATAATTTGACCCTCAGTCAAATCCAGAGGACAAACCTGTAAAAGGCAGTTAGCAATCATGTGAACTCCATATTCCAGAGGTACTAGAAACCAAATGATGGCAGATGGTGAATGCATTCCTAACTTGCTTCTCATTGGCATTTGACAGGCCTCTGTTTTGAACACAGTCATGTTGTGGTCGTGAAAAATATGTGGTACTTACACTGGTGGAGTGCAGTGGGCCAGTATAAACACACTATGACTATAAAGTAGGAGTAACCGTCCTGGACACTCATATAAGCTAAAAAGAAAAGCTTGTGTTTATTGTTTCCAACACATACATTCAGAACTGGACAGAATAAAACATAAGAAGCCTAAACATATGTATGGTACAGCCTAGAGCTGGCTTAATGTGTGCAGGTATTTTCCTGTCCATCATGAAGATGGATCCCTACCCCATAACTAACCATTCCTCACAAAGGAAGATAAAATATTAATTTACCTCTGTAGTGAAAGAAATATACTGTACCTGAGAGTAGATATTTAGAGAGAACCAGAAGTCCTAGATGCTCAATTCCTCCTAGGATTGACAGCTCAATCACAGCTGTCTGTCAGTCCATCCTGTATACCAAACCACTTGCTAATTATTTATATATGGTATTGCTGCATTTCTCCAATTAATTCTGTATCTTGTTTTATTGAAGTTTCTTTTTGTCTGTTATGTGTTAATAAGCAATTTTGCCCTCTATGGACTTTTCCTCAGTGGAAAGTGAAGTTTTCAAGCAGAGGTTGAACAGCATATTTCCTTCATTAACAGTAAATTAGAGTAGATGATCTTTTAAGATATGTATGTGTTTGTATGCTGTGTGTGTGTTTGTGTGTGCGCGCATTAAAAGAAATGGCACATAAATCACTGATCCATAGTGTCTCTCTCTCTCTCTCTCTCTCTCTCTCACACACACACACACACACACACACACACACACACACACACACACACACACACACACACACACGAGCAAGGAAATTCCAGACAACCGAGAAAAAATGAAATTACCTCTGTAGTTCTTAAAAGTGCCTACAATGGAATTAGCAAAGGCAGCACCATTAATAATCTGTTATATTGGTCCATCAATTACTTGGCTCAGTGTGCCATTTAAGAAAAGACTCCAATAAATTCTATTTCCTGCTGTTGAGGGATGTTACCCATCCATTTGCAGGGAGGTTTTAATTTACAGGGATATAAAATGATGTTTGACCCAGTAGTTACTAAATGGGAGGCAATAGAAGATACAAGTAGCTATCTCATTTTTAAATAGTGGAGCCAAATAAGAAGCAAAAAAGCAGTGGCAAGAGTGGATCTCAGCATTTTGAGTTTATTTTTGCAGACACCCAGGCTCTGCGGATATGAGGTGACAAAAAATAATAATAATGTAGTTCTCAGTGCCAAAGTGACAGAGATTCCTGAGAATATGTGAGCTTCCTTCCTTCCTTCCTGTTTCCCACTCTTGTTCAAGTTATTTAAAATGTGAGTATGTATGCTTCAAGAGACAGCCATATACCGTAGCAATTTGCTGAAGATGGATCTGTTGTTTTTATGCCAGATAAGTTGATAATGGAAAAGATATTTATTTTTTAAACAGAGCTGTTTCTAATGAAACTTTGTGAAAGAAGACATTTAATGTAAACAATTCACACGGCAAAGAGTTTACTACCCAGTGTGCTCATTCCAGCACAGTTCTGTGAATGAGAGGATGGGGACTTTTAGGAACACAACAAGCGATCCTAGGAAATTGTGAAGAATCTGGAGGGCATTTTCTGTCATTGCCCACTATTATAGACCATATCAGTTCCTCCTGGTGGAACAGAAAATAATTAGAAGGTTATTTCTAGTTTCTAAAAAAAAAAACTTTTTAAAAAATTCTTTTGCTAGGCTATGATATAGGAGTACATACATCCTATTTTGGAGGAGAATTGCATCCCTGGAGGCTTCTGAGGATAGAATTCTCTTGCTTTTTGCAAGAAGATAAAGTGGTGATAGGGGTACACAGCTTTTGGGAGCTGGTACAGCCTGAGGACCAGATGATTTCGACCTCTGGGCTCAGAACGTTGAATTTCCCTGTGTTCACTAAGGACAGGAGTGTATATAGACCTCTCTCTATATCCTGGGCTCTTTTATCCCAGGCATTCATGAAGTGAAATCAGCACCTTTGGGTTCATATGTCATTAGATATTTTTGTTGTTTAGTTGTGCCTGACTCTTCGTGACCCCATAGACCAGAACATGCCAGGCCCTCCTGTCTTTCACTGCCTCATGGAGTTGGGTCAAATTCATGTTGGTCGCTTCGGTGACACTGTCCAACCATCTCGTCCTCTGTTGTCCTCCTCTTGCATTCACACTTTCCCAACATCAGGGTCTTTTCCAGGGAGTCTTCTCTTTTCATCAGATGGCCAAAGTATTGCAGCCTCAGCTTCAGGATCTGTCCTTCCAGTGAGCACGTAGGGTTGATTTCATTCAGAATTGATACATTTGTTCTCCTTGCAGTCCAGGGGACTCTCAAGAGCCTCCTCCAGCACCACAATTCAAAGGCATCAATTCTTCGGCGGTCAGCTTTCTTTATGGTCCAGCTCTCTCTGATAAACTTACGTGAATTAAAAATCATAATTGTCTTGGATCTCTTGAATATGTTCATTTATTTCTTTAGACCAACCAATGGTAATGTATAATTACCAGATTTCAATATTTAAACATTTGTTCCATGGACAGAGTGGTTAAGATTTTCCTTTCTTTAAATGGGGAAATAAGTACTTTTTATTTCTGTTTGTAAATTCTGTTTTATTATTTAACTTCCAAGTGCATAGAGATCACATAAAAACCCCCTTTACAGCAGCTCCACTGGCTGCCAATCCATTTCCAGACAGAAATCAAAGTGCTGGTTCTCATATAAATATGGAAAATCTGTATCATTAGCAAATTAATAGAAGAGGAAATGAGCTGGTCTAAAAAACAACAACACCAACAGCACCTCTCTTCCTGTTTTTACTGAGGGGATGTTTTCTTGAAAAATCGCCTTCCCTTTCCTCTGCCCACAGTGGTACAATCCTGTCCGAAAAAGCTCAGGGCCCTCCTATCCCACAGTGTGGCATGGCCCACATTATTTGGCAAGGGAGAAATGGCAATTACTCTTCTTTTTAGTGAGCAGAACAAAGTAAATATGATATTGTCTGTGCGGTGCTAAACATTTCTAATGTCTCTTCTGACAAATCCGAGAAATAACTGTTTGGTGGATGAATGTCTGTTTCTTTGTGTGTATACAAACAAAAACTATCATAATAAGCCATTTTATGTCCTCTGTAGAAATCAGGAATATAAAACTGGGATAGAGACTAATGCAGAACTATAAATAATTGTTGTAAAGATGCCTTCTCTTTCAACGATCTGGGAGTCTTTGAGGCCATTCAAAGTGTATTTTTGGTTTTAAAGAATAAGCAATAAGAGAGTGGGTTTTAATATTATTTACTGTGTTGCAATTAAAGTGTTGATCATATAAGCAGGCTTGGCAGGGGCAGTACATTAATTTATCAAATGGTAGAAGACGGAGCGGGAGTAGCCTTGGCAAATTTAAGTCTAGCGGAACAGTAATGACTATTACTACAGAGAAGTGTTTTTCTACGTTTTCTTTTCTAGAAAAGAAAGACAACCATCCAATACATGTTGTTCTTGCAGGCACAAAAGCATTCTAGGGCCATTCATTCATTAACCTGATTAGAATTAGCCATTCTATGTACCAAGCATTACTCACTCATCTCCTTTGTACATGCAGTACTCTTCTAGGCTTGTAACTAGACAGATACAAGGGCTTGTTTACAAGGTAAATTGCCCAGGCTTGAATTCATTTTGACCACTGATCTGTTTTCATATTCAGGGGCTAAATCAGATATTGAAATTAGCTGAATGCGACAAATGAAAGGAAGGGAGATGGACATTCTGAAATGTGGTAGAAATGGTATCGATGTACATTTCTGTCTCCTGGAAACAGATGGCCTGTAAAGACAGATGTATGAGAAACATTGTTGGCTTGTACATTGGTTGAAGCTGACCCCAGTTCACAAATGTGTATCTGTGATGTAGAGAAAGAATATGGAATTTCAAAAATGCAGATGTGTCAGAGAAAGTGGAATTGACAGATCTGCCTATTCATGTAGAATCTTTGAGTGCTTCATTCTCAAAGTTCTCGCTGTATCCCAGAGTAATGAATTGTGTGTGGTGCTACTTCTCCCCCCCCCAACACCTGATACTTAACAACATAAGTGAAACAACTGGAGCTTATTGTGTTGTCCTACAGCTCCCGGAAGCCAAGACCAGCATGGTAGCCATGCTGGCTAAGGGATTCTGGGAATTATAATCCAAAAGATAAATTTTCCAAGTTTTCTTGAGTGTAGCATGGTCCTTATCATGTTCAGAATAGCTATACTCGTTGAATATTATCAGCATAGACTGAAAAGAAATTTACTTGGTTAATTTTTTTATAAGAACCTACTACAATTTATAATTGTAATAAACATAATGGCAAAAATTGGAAGGCTTTTTTAATCACATGTGGACACAAGTGAAACTATCGGGTATTGGAGGGGAAAATTAATATGGTAAGGCTTAAGACTACAGAATGTGGTCTTGTTAGCAGTGGTAGGAATGAAGGGAACAAACAATCTGACCAAGCATCTCATGAGACTGATGGCTCCCAACATACCGTATTTACCGGCATACAAGATGACTTTTTGGCCCTGAAAAACATGCCTCCAAGTGGGGGGGGGGGTTGTCTTGTACACCAGGTGCATGTCCAGCAAACCCTCCCTCTCTCCCAGTGAAGTCACTTACCTGGTAGTAAGACCGAGTAGAGCCCCGCTCCTAGCCTGGGAACAGCCTGACTCTAGCGCAGAACAGCTGACTGTCGGAACAGCAGAGAGGCAGCAGCCATTTTGAGATGTGACCACATGACTGCTGCCTCTCAAAATGACTGCCGCCTCTCCAAAATGGCTGCCACCTCTCTGCTGTTCCTTCTTCCAGCAAACCCTGGCTCTCTCTGAAAAGGAACCAAAAGGAGCAAAAGGAACTCTCCCCATGATGCAGCCAAAGCAGAATCACACATGCGGAAGAGGGGGTAGTCTTATACAGCAAGTATATAACAAACTCTACATTCCGAGTGGGAATGTTGGGGGGTGGTCTTATACACCCAGTCGCCTTATACACCGGCAAATACGGTAATGCTTCTCATTGTTTAAAGATTGTTGGACAGTTATGTTAAATCTGTCTGACCTTTCAAGCAGTGACTTACAGAATCTAATAGGAAGCCTAGTTGCAGAATTAAATTCTTCAAAACACTTCTGGTTTTTGAATGTGGGACATTGCCCTTCTTTACCCTTGATTAAAAATGCCAGGAAATGGTGTGATATTGCTGCAGAATGTCATGCCCACATTGCCAGCAGGAAAAAAGATGTCAAGCTCTAAATCCAAATGGGCAGCTTGACTGTTGATAGAACCAATGGCAGAAGCCAAGATGGTCTGTAGGATAGCCTCTTGTGCTCACTACCATTCACAAAATGACACAAAGCAAGGGAAAATCCCCAAAGTGGACTCCTTTTTTTCATCATTTAACCACTTCTCATCCAAAGCAATTGTCAGGGCTGTTTGTGACAAGTGTGAATGGTATAAAACCAATGCAAATAAATAGTGTTGTCTCCACTCCTGACTATATATAGAATTTTTCCTGGTCTGTGCAAAGGTGTTGACAGGCTTTTCTAACTGTGAGAAGATTGGATTTTTTTTTTTTTTTTGCTGCACAACACATTATTGCATTAGTTTTAGAAAAGGTACTCATGTTAGCCTGTGCTAGTATATCAAGCCAAAACAAAAGAAAACTTAAAAATAGAAGCCAAAATGCTTTGGCACTTTAAAGACGGTTGTACTCTAATGTGAGCTTTTGGGGACAAGTCCCCCTGCTCAGACATGAAATACAGCAGTTAGTCTTTAAGGTGCCTCAATATTTTGGTTTGCATCACTGCATGTTACTTACATTTCCTATGCAGCCCAGTGTTTAGACTGACTGCACTGCAAAGCAGTTCTGCTTATATTCAATGTCCCAAGCTGCCAATCAAAGATGCTGTGAAGAAGAAGTGAGATCATGTTTCAAGAACAGATTTGAATGGCAGGTCAGTCTGTAAATTACACAGAGATTTTCACATTGCAACTTTGCACCACACTGCCATGCACTCTTGAGGGTCATTGCCTCTCAAAGAAAGCGATGTAGATCTTCACAGGAGCAAACCTTTTCTAGCCAGCAGCCTGACCAAAGTGTTGGACAAAGGGGCAAGATGAAGTCACAGGTCAGAACAGCAAATGCTGAGAATGAGAGTAACAAACAGTATTGTGGGAAATAACAATGCAGGTGAAGGCTAACAAGGCCAGGTTAGCTGGGGAGAGAAGCCTGTTTATTGCTTTGTGGCACAGGGGGGCTACAAAGGAACTTCAGTGTATCCTTTTTAGAATATGCCCTGTGCTGCTTCCAGTTGGCAGGAGGTGAACTATTTTCAACAGAGCTCAGAAAGTTATTTTTTTCAAAGGAATAGAAAGCCCCCCCCCCCCAAGATTACTGTTTGGGCCTCCGTTCTAAGAATCCCACAGCCAGCGTGGCTGCTGAGGGATCCTAAAAAGATCATTATTACAAACTTTGAAAATTTGTAATCTCCAGAAGAGCCAAATGTGCTGATGGTTGAGGAAAATCTTCATGCCTCCCAACACCTTACATTTCTCAGACTAAGCTGCACTTTTGGGAGTTACCAAAAATCCACAAGATTAAGCGCTTTAGTTCTCTCACTAACCCTGCAAGGTAGGAATACCAAAAATATGCACATAATACACAGGCTCCTGGTAGATAAAAATTGTTTCCAATATTGCAGATTTGGACCATTTAGCCCTTCAGATAGGGGAGTACAGTATTCTTCAACAACCTGTCAAAAATAGAACTGTCCTCTGTAAAATACATCACACACCAGCGCAATGAACAGCAAGAATACAATGAAAATTGCTTGATTGATTCAGCTGAGTGTAGATAAATATCTTGTTAGCATTTCATGAGAGCTGAAATGCTAACAAGATATTTATTTACACTCACATAGGAGCTCTCCGGAGTGCTGAACTGTCCCCCAAATAAGTTTAGCACCTTGTATGGGTGAAACTCAGATACAGTGCCTCTGAGAAATTTGAATCACCAGCCATCCCTCTATTGAAGCCCAGGGATTATTTAGCAATCACCTTTATTATTGTACTCTTAACACACTAGCAGTATGGATGTCATTTAAGATTTACATAATTTGTCCAAGTTATTGGTGCTTGCTTACTGCTTCATGGATTGCTGCCTTGTCGTGGCGAAGGGGCTTGAGTAACTCAGAGAAACTATGGGCTATGCCGTGCAGGGACACCCAAGACGGACAGGACATAGTGGAGAGTTCCGACTAAACGCAATCCACCTGGAGTAGGAAATGGCAAGCCACTCCAGTATCTTTGCCAAGAACGCCCCATGATCAGAAACAAAAGACTAAAAGATATGACGCTGGAAGATGGGCCCCTCAGGTCGGAAGGCGTCCAACATGCTACTGAGGAAGAGCGGAGGACAAGTACAAGTAGCTCCAGAGCTAATGAAGTGGTTGGGCCAAAGCCGAAAGGACGCTCAGCTGTGGACGTGCCTGGAAGTGAAAGGAAAGTCCAATGCTGCAAAGAAAAATACTGCATAGGAACCTGGAATGTAAGATCTATGAACCTTGGGAAGCTGGAGGTGGTCAAACAGGAGATGGCAAGAATAAACATCGACATCCTGGGCATCAGTGAACTAAAATGGACAGGAATGGGCGAATTCAGCTCAGATGATTATCATATCTACTATTGTGGGCAAGAATCCCGTAGAAGGAATGGAGTAGCCTTCATAGTCAACAAAAGAGTGGGAAAAGCTGTAATGGGATACAATCTCAAAAATGATAGAATGATGTCAATACGAATCCAAGGCAGACCATTCAACATCACAATAATCCAAGTTTATGCACCAACCAGCATTGCTGAGGAGACTGAAATTGAACAATTCTATGAAGATTTACAACACCTTCTAGAACTGACACCAAAGAAAGATGTTCTTCTCATTCTAGGGGACTGGAATGCTAAAGTAGGGAGCCAAGAGATAAAAGGAACAACAGGGAAGTTTGGCCTTGGAGTTCAGAACGAAGCAGGACAAAGGCTAATAGAGTTTTGTCAAGAGAATAAGCTGGTCATCACAAACACTCTTTTCCAACAACACAAGAGGCGACTCTATACATGGAAATCACCAGATGGGCAATATCGAAATCAGATTGATTACATTCTCTGCAGCCAAAGATGGAGAAGCTCTATACAGTCAGCAAAAACAAGACCTGGAGCTGACTGCGGCTCTGATCATCAGCTTCTCATAGCAAAATTCAAGCTTAGACTGAAGAGATTAGGAAAAACCACTGGGCCACTCAGGTATAATCTAAACCAAATCCCTTATGAATACACAGTGGAAGTAAAGAACAGATTTAAGGAACTAGATTTGGTGGACAGAGTGCCTGAAGAACTTTGGATAGAGGCTCGTAACATTGTCCAGGAGGCAGCAACGAAAACCATCCCAAAGAAAAGGAAATGCAAGAAAGCAAAGTGGCTGTCCAACGAGGCCTTAGAAATAGCAGAGAGGAGAAGGGAAGCAAAATGCAAGGGAGATAGGGAAAGTTACAGAAAATTGAATGCAGACTTCCAAAGAATAGCAAGGAGAGACAAGAGGGCCTTCTTAAATGAACAATGCAAAGAAATAGAGGAAGATAACAGAAAAGGAAAGACCAGAGATCTGTTCAGGAAAATTGGACATATTAGAGGAACATTTTGCGCAAAGATGAACATGATAAAAGACAAAAATGGGAGGGACCTAACAGAAGCAGAAGACGTCAAGAAGAGGTGGCAAGAATACACAGAGGAATTATATCAGAAAGATTTGGATATCCTGGACAACCCAGACAATGTAGTTGCTGACCTTGAGCCAGACATCCTGGAGAGCGAAGTCAAGTGGGCCTTAGAAAGCCTGGCTAACAACAAGGCCAGTGGAGGTGATGGCATTCCAGTTGAACTATTTAAAATCTTGAAAGATGATGCTGTTAAGGTGCTACATTCAATATGCCAGCAAGTTTGGAAAACTCAACAGTGGCCAGAGGATTGGAAAAGATCAGTCTACATCCCAATCCCAAAGAAAGGCAGTGCCAAAGAATGCTCCAACTACCGTACAATTGCACTCATTTCGCACGCTAGCAAGGTTATGCTCAAAATCCTCCAAGGTAGGCTTCAGCAGTATGTGGACCGAGAACTCCCAGAAGTACAAGCTGGATTCCGAAGAGGCAGAGGAACTCGAGACCAAATTGCTAACTTGCGCTGGATTATGGAGAAAGCCAGAGAGTTCCAGAAAAATATCTACTTCTGCTTCATTGACTATGCGAAAGCCTTTGACTGTGTGGACCACAGCAAACTATGGCAAGTTCTTAAAGAAATGGGAGTGCCTGACCACTTTATCTGTCTCCTGAGAAACCTATATGTGGGACAGGAAGCAACAGTTAGAACTGGTCATGGAACAACTGAGTGGTTCAAAATTGGAAAAGGAGTACGGCAAGGCTGTATATTGTCCCCCAGCTTATTTAACTTATATGCAGAATACATCATGCGGAAGGCTGGACTGGAAGAAACCCAAGCCGGAATTAAGATTGCCGGAAGAAATATCAACAACCTCCGATATGCAGATGATACCACTCTGATGGCAGAAAGTGAGGAGGAATTAAAGAACCTTGTAATGAGAGTGAAAGAGGAGAGTGCAAAAAACGGTCTGAAACTCAACATCAAAAAAACTAAGATCATGGCCACTGGTCCCATCACCTCCTGGGAAATAGAAGGGGAAGATATGGAGGCAGTGTCAAATTTTATCTTCCTGGGCTCCATGATTACTTCAGATGGAGACAGCAGCCCTGAAATTAAAAGGCGCCTTCTTCTTGGGAGGAAAGCGATGACAAATCTTGACAGCATCTTGAAAAGCAGAGACATCACCTTGCCAACAAAAGTCCGAATAGTCAAAGCTATGGTTTTTCCTGTCGTGATGTATGGAAGTGAGAGCTGGACCATAAAGAAAGCAGACCGCCGAAGAATTGATGCCTTTGAATTGTGGTGCTGGAGGAGGCTCTTGAGAATCCCCTGGACTGCAAGGAGAACAAACCTATCAGTTCTAAAGGAAATCAACCCTGAATGCTCACTTGAAGGACAGATCCTGAAGCTGAGGCTCCAGTACTTTGGCCATCTCATGAGAAGAAAAGAGTCCTTGG